>NC_089981.1:41516724-42142067 GCF_036417845.1 Apteryx mantelli
AAGCCCAGTTAAGAGGAATATACATATATAGCTTGTTGCCTTTCCTGGGGACAGAAGTAGCTACCTTCATTTGTGTTGATGAAAAACTCTTCACAACATTCATATTTAATTAATGCTATATTAACAAGAAAATGGGTAACTTGAACAACACTTGTAAATCATTTGAATATACAAATTCTGAATTAAAAAGGATAGAGAGTTCTTTACACATTTCTAAATGTCCTTTGTACTGTCCCATTCATGAGCTGTAGGGCTTGAAATGGGAGCAAGAGGAAGAAGAAAAGAAAGAAAATTGAAACAACTTCAACAGGGATTGTGGCTGATGTGGAGATGAATTTGTTCTGTGCCATTTTACATCAAGCATCAAGATCATCCCTGGAATATCTGCAGGGGTCAGGAAAGTACCATGCTGGTTTGATGGGCTGTATTCAAATAATATAAATGGTTTGTACATCCCATCTGAGTAGAAATGAGTGGAATCACAGTTATATCCCAGTCAAGAGACCTGGCTTCTGAAATCACATGATTCTGCATTACGTACTCCTTACTCTTGTTTTATCCATCCCTTCTTTACAAATTATATATCTACTTCTCACAGACATGGGAAGACAAAAAAGCCCAAAACACTTGAAATGATTGCATTGTATTACATCTGCCAGAGTCTGTAGATGCACAAAACAGTTCATATTGTTATGAATTTCATTCTGACAGCTTTGAAGTGAAGGAAGGAGGCAAAGGTAATAAGGAGGTTCCTTTTCCATCTTTTCTAATGGGAGAAGGAAGGAAGAGAAGTGATGCAGAACAATACAGATGGGGAGAGAATTGTGGGCATTGTAAAGCTGAGCCTGCAAAGATACCACCATCTTCTGCACTTTTCCTTTCTTCCTTAGCTCATTTAATTGGAAGTGCTTTGCCTTAATTGAAGCAATTTCTTAAAAACTCTCCAGGTTTATCCGCATACATTTGTCCCTTCTTTATACAGAAATAAAGAGCATATAAAATGCTGGCAAAATCAGAACAATAGTATTTCACACTGTATTTGTGCATCGCTGAATATACAGGAGAAGGAATCATTTCCAAAACAGCTTTTTTAGTTGAATGTCATTTTAGTAAGAGCAACATACTATTTGGGTTCAATACATGTCAAGGAAGAAAGAGAACATTCTGTTAAAGAGCTTCTTATTTGACAAGCTTCTTATTTGACAAGGCGGAAAATGAAGTCTATAATCTGCTACAAGTCATATAAACAATTTGTATAGCGCTGCTGTTAATTTTTAAAACAGTGAAGGACCCATCTGCCTGTCTTTTTTCTGTCTTGCTTTGTGTCTTCCAAAATCCCCCATGAGAAAAGACTTACAGCCTAAAAATGAAAGAACAATCACTTGTAGCCAGATACTTGAAAGGTTTACTTAAATGAGTCTTTTGAAAGACTGTACTCTTGATAGGAGCTTACAGGCACATCAATGAATAAGTATTATTACAATAATATATGGATGAATAGCTGAGAATTTGTGTGGAGTTTCCCAACAAAATATCTACACTGGACACTGCCTAATTTCTTGAAATTGAAACTCCTTTTGAATTCTTCTAACTTTACTAGATCTTTTTAAGCCTGCCATGGACTTTTTGAATAAGCCTGATTGAAAAATAAACAATATATAAAATATGCTATGTTTACTTGAAGTGTTCAGAGATCTGTGTTCAAATTCCTGATGTGCTTGTGAAATCTTCTGTATGTGTTATTAATACACATACATCAGAGTTTAAAAAGATCTTACTTTGTTTTTTTCTGTAACAGAAATTACCAAAAAAACCTAAGTTCTTGTTCTTCAGTGAGTCCTAAATATAAGTACACATATTTTGAAGTCACTTGGTAGGACCATAATAACAAAACCAATGTTTTTTTTTCTAACATAATTTACAAGAAATACAGTTTTAGTTCCAGTTTTGAGTTCTTTTTTTAGTTTCTACTGTTCATTTATTCATGAATAATTAATGATTAGTTGAATAATTATGTTTGAAATTTGGAAACATTAGAAAAGTTGGGATATTTAAGAACTAAACAAAGTTTTGTTTCAAAGTAATATCCTGGTTTTAAATGTTTTTGCTATTAAGAGTATTGTATTGAATGGGTGGGAAGGATAATAAATAACCTGTAAATAAAGAAACAGATTTCATGTCATATCAGACAAAACATTTTTGAAGCATATGTATTGAAACACATGCTGTCTTTCCAGTTAAACTTTACAGGTGAAGCCAAAATGATTCTCCTTTTTTTTTTCCCATCACCAGACTTAGTGCTCTACTGTTTACAGTTTTATTACTCCCCTCTGTATAACATAGGCCTCAAACCATGTCATGCTTCAGAATGCTGTATTGTGTAAAGATACCAAAAATAGATTTAAATTAACTTGCTCAAATAGTGGTAACAGTCTAAATGGAAGAGCACCACAAATGCATTTGAGCTAGATTTAAATAAACTAATTCAAATAATAACAGTCTAGGAGCAACAGTACCACAGACTCAGAATACTGAAATTTAACGCCGCTTCAGGAGTTTAAAGGTACCCAGGGTATTTCTGTGTTACACTGCAGGCCATGCATTTCTATACAATAGAGTTTCGTGCACTGAGCCTAATAATTTTGGTTCTGTTGGACTCTCTAGAGCATATACATTAGAAGGAATTGACAAGAACTGCCAGTGGAAAATAAACATTGACATTTGAATACAGAAAGACCTATGATTGATTATTTGGTGTGAAGTATCCCCATTACTCATTCATCTTTTTACTGCTTTCTCTAAGGCCAGATACATCAAGCCAACAGATAAAACTAAATGTGATTTATACTGTTTAGAGGCAAAAGATAGTATGCCATTTGACTAACCCTCTGTGAGAGCTGTCTGCATATATGAAGAGCAAAGGGGGGAAGAATGTGACAGGCTGTGATCCACGAGACAGAATTTTTCTAGTTGCTTGTTTCCTTTCTTTTTGTACTGTCTCCTATTTTCCCCTCAGTATGTCTCTCTGTCTCAAAATAAATACTTGAAATGGTGGTTAACTACATGAATAAAGGAAAGTTTAATCTAACTAAATTGCAAGTGATTTACAAAAATGCGTTTTCCCATCTTCACTACTGAGGAAGAGAATTGCTGTTTTAACATTTAAGCACACAGCACTTAGGAGTACATTAAAAACAACTACAATCCTATATTTCAGCTGGGAAAATGGGGATAATTAACATGACCATACGCTGATATATATTAACTCTCTCAAGATGCTTAAAGTTACAGTTATCTTTTTTACTGTCACTTTTAACAAAAAAAAAAAAAAGACCAAAAAAAAAATCAAGGATGGAATTAAAGTTCTTATTTCAGGAAATCTTTAGGTAGCAAGCAGTAAATAAGGCATGGAGCCACGTATGATGAATGACATGTTCTGTGTTATCCTTAGCAAAGTAAGGATTTAATAGAAAATAGCTTCTGATTCCGTTATTGAAGACTGTATCCTAATGTATATGAACAAAGGGACAGAGTTAAGGATGCTCTTTAAATTTTGTAATTTTATGACTTTTAATTCTTCCACTTTGTAGCCATCACTCTTTTAATAACGCTATTTTTTACAAATGGTACATATCTTGCCTAGTTCTCTAATTTATTGCAAAGGTATCACTTTTGTAATTAAATCCTATACCAGAAATCTCTTTTCCAGACAAGCCAGATGCTGTTCCAGTCCATTCTTTAATGAGGACTGTGTGCAATTTGGACAACCTAGATCTATTCAAGGATTGGTTTTTCTAATTTGAAATCTGAAAACAAGCATAATTTCATTGATCTGCTCAATATCATACCAGTAAAACAGACTACTGCACAGGAGTTCATGGCTCGCACTCATGAATTCAGGCTGACTAAGAGACAGAACTTCTTTCCTTCCTTGCATAAAATGTACCTTGTAATTTATTTTTCATCATGCTCTTGGAGGAAGATATGCAACTTACCCTTTTTTATTTTTTACTGAAACAAAGTTGTTAATCTTAAAAGTGCAGTTGGCAACCAAACTATGTTTTTGTGGAAGGAGAACTTCCCATATTGGACACATGCATCTGAGAGTTCAAGTCCATCTTCTGTGGTGTACAATCACTAAAATAACATTTCCTATTTGTAACTACAGTTGGGAATCATAATAGATGTGATCCCTTGCAATCATGGCATTAGAGTGTGTTTTGAGAGACAAACATGATGGCTCTATGTCTTGTGTTGATGATACAGTATTTCAGTGTAACAGTCTTTGTTCAATATGTAGATTAGTAAAGTCATTGTCTGAAGTGGAAGAAAAAAGGTGTGCTCAATATTTTTGTTAACTGATTATGGACTACATTCATTTATTTTAATGTATCTTTAATAATAACATACAGTTTTAGCAAAAATGTGGCTTGTTTGGGGAAATACTTTGAGGCATCTAGGGATTACTTCATGACTACTATATCACAGTAACAAAATGGGTGCAGGTGTAGCAAATTAACAAGTGTATGTAACAGGAGGGGAGAAAGGCAATGTCTCAATATGATGTATATTATTATCAAAGCAATAAACTAAAATTGTATATTTTTGCTTTACTTAATTCAGGCTTTCCAAAAGATTACAATTCTGTTTATTTCCAGCTATTCATGGATTTAACCAGTTTTCCTTCCTGTTACCAATCCTTTTCTAAAATAAATTCCATTATGAGAGAATTCTGGAAATTAGATACTTAGATCATTTGTGTAGTATATGGTAGAACAGTAGTATATTCAGCGTCATTTTCTACTTTTACTATGAGTAATTCTTTATGGATAAAACTTGTTGAAATTATTTACTTAGGTTGTATTCTGTACTCTGTAGTTTAGCATTGACTCAGTGCCTTTTCTGGATGAGTCATGTAACATACCAATATCAAAATTTAATCTTCCATGTAGTGTAGCAAATTACAGTGATGAGTTTAATTAACTTATTATTGTTTATGGCTTCAAGTGTCTTTGAAGAATCGTGATCTGTAAATGACAAATAATAAATTTTCACCTTGCAATTTGTGAAATTATTAATTTTTTTTAATATTCAAGAAATATCAACAGTAATATATGTCTAAATAAATAGACAAATAAGTGACCAGTAGCTGACATAATTGGGAGCCATATTTGCATATAATATTAAAAAACATCAGCTTAAAAAGTGTGTGGCTGGTCTACCTTATCCAAACATATTTTAAACAAATGCAAACTTACAAAAGTATTCCCGTAGCCTGTGAAAAAGTATGGAGTGTGTGAAGAATAGCAATAGGCATTGATCCTGGGTCTCAGAGCATCATGAGACATTATTTTAATTCACATCCCCAACTGCTCAGGGATTTCTCATTGCTGCTGTTCTGCCACTGAGTCTTCTGTAATAGTGCAGAAGAGCAAAGAAACAGGATAACAGAAATCATTGAAAAAAGACAAAACAATAATTATTCTCTAATTGTGTGCCAATCATGACAGTTTTTTCTTTAACTGTGTAAAAGCCCATCTATTTTATAGCAGTGGTGAAACTGGCAATATTTCTCTGACTGACAAAATTTACCGCTTAGGCAAAAATACTTCTTGCCAAGTACTCTAAACTGAAGTCAGTGGAATTTGAGAAGATTCAATAATCTTTGCAATCAGAACTGTTCTTAGTGAAAGATAGCATCTACCAACCTTTTGTTATAAAATTGCATTCTTAATAACAAATCAGAATTTCCCCTTAACAGGAATTACAGAAAAAAATATATATTTTTTTAATTTGGCATTAAGCTTGCTGTATGCATAGAAGTGAAGCACTTTTAGATCATGTCTGAAAATTTCTATATTATGCCCTGCATTTAGGGGAGATACTTACCTCGTTTGATCCATTCAGTTTTGCTATATGGGGAATTTTTTTGAATGAATCTTTATGAAAGTGCAGCTGTGATAGACAATATTTGTTTCATTTACTTCTGTTTGTGTGTTATGTTCCTTTAAAAAAGAAGGGATTGAATTAGGGTGAGATTGCTTCTTCCCTCAGAGGTGAGGGAGCTCAGCTGGAGAAAAAATGTTTCAGGTTCATGAGTGGGGCAAACAGGGAAAAGGAAGGAGCTTCTGAGCAAGGACTGCGTAGCTCGTGCAGATTTTATGGAAGAACAAGGACGGGGAAGCATCCCTGAAGCCAAGTGAGAGACTTCCAAAGGATCTGATGCAGATGTGGAGTTTTCTGCAACTGGTAAAGCCACTAAAACCAGTCTCAGGATGGGGGGATTCTCTCTTACAAGGACAGAGTGTGAAGGGGGAGGTTTGTTTATAAGTCCATCTTATTTCTCTTCTGCCTTATCACTATGTCTATTCTGACTTAGTTTCTTTGAGTTTCCTCTATTTAGAAAGGTGATTACTTCAGTTGATGTTTCTAATAAGGGTTGATTTTGGGGTATAGGTTTGGTTTCCTTGAAGGGAAAAGGGCTAGGAAAAAGTAACTCAGAACTCTTATTTACTCACAATCATCTGACAGCAGAGTACATGGTATTGTTTTGTGAAGATTCTTTGTACAGTACCTGTGCAGCTTTTCTTCAAGCAAATCCAGTTGATAGAATCAACAATACTTTTTATACCTTCTAAAAGGAAATGGATTCCCATTAATATTTTTCATTGTATGTTGATTATGAAAAAAAACATGATTGTCATTAATTCTTGGAGAGCAGATCTTAACCCTCCATCAAAAGTGTAATTTGGGGGATTTTGTGTTTGTTTTCAGGTATATCAAATCTTGAAATAAATCAGTAGTACATTAGATTCACTATTTCCAATCCTGTGCTCCTCTAAAATATGACCTAAATGGTTAAATCTAGTCCTTTCAAATCTATCAGCTTCCTTAGTCTCACACAAAAGTTTAGAAAAACCGTTTTAAAAAAACAAAAACAAAAACAACCATTGCTTTCTCTGTTACTATTGAGAAGCTGTTCTAGAACCAGATGACTAGGGACCTTGCTTTAATGTCTAGCTTCACTATTTACAGCTGTGTTACGCCCCTGGGTCTTGTCCATCGAATAAAAAGTTCTTACTCACCCTTTAGTTTACACTATTTTTTTCATAGAGAACAACTGTATTTCCTTTCAGGCTTTCTGTCCCTTTATATCTGTTCTCCATACTCTGGGCTATCCTAACAGCACTTCACACATCTGTTCTAGGTTGAGTTCATCTTTTTTGAGGGGGGAATTACAAGTGTACACAGTGTTCCAGATAAGGCCTTGCTGATGATGTTTGATCACATCAATTGTGCTTTCCTATCTGTTCTTTGCCTTGAGCATCCTAGAGGTATATTGACCTTTTTCTCAGCCATATCACACTTATAGATCAAATCATCTTCTAATAAGTTGAATTATTAACTTAATAATCTTTCTTCTCCTCTGTTTTCCAACTGATGAGACTTCAGCTCATAACAGAAATTTTTGTTAACTCATAACTGCAGGAAAGTGTGGCGGATGAATGGCACGGACTCAGGAGGGTTTGTGTCCTGAGACATTTATTGTTCATTTCTGAGCATATTTAAAAAGTTAGCTGCTTTAGTGGTTTCACAGACACACTTTGCTAGGCCAATCATCACGCAGATTATGTCACAGGGAGCCAATCATTACACCGATCACGCATGCAGCGGTCATGCCTTGTACCTTGCTACTTGTTTAGAAAAGCTGTCTTGCCCTTAACCTTGGTTCCCACTGGCTTCTGCTAGTTTATCTGTACTTTCTCAGGATGTATCATTCCCAGCTGCACCAGTGTCCTTGGGTACATTTGTCTGAGGCTCCTGTTGCTTGCTACTTGCAACTTTCCACCAGTTTAACCCTGTCATGACCCTCCACAGGAAAATGCACTCAGTCACTCCTTCTCTATTATTCCAGTGTGCCACACCATTCAGTTCTTCTCTAATGTTACAGTTCTCTTTTGCATCTCAAGATCGTGGGTCCTAAGAATCATTCCCCATCCTTACAAAAGTCACAAACTGGTAACAAGTTGTATGTTTATATGCTATTATATATGTATTGTCAAAGGGAAGTATATTTGAGGTTATAAAGAAGATGGAGCCAGGCTTTACATGGAAGTGCATGGTGGGAGGATGAGAGACAATCTGCATAAATTGAAATGAGAGGTTCAGACTGGATGAAAGGAGAAACTTTTTCACTATAAAGGACTGTCAAACACTGGCACAGGCTGTCCAGGGAGGTTATGCAGCCTCCATCCTTGCAGGTTCTTGAGATTGGACTGGAAATAATTCTGAGCAACCTGGTCTGACCTTGTAGCTGGCCCTGCTTTGAGCTGGAGGTTGGACTAGATGACCTGCTGAGGTTCCTTCCAGCCTGAATTATCCTATGATGTTTTTCATCAGAAAGGCAGGTGGTTGGGGTTTTTGTTTGTTCTTTGTTATTTATTCTCCCAGTCTTGGTCTGATGAATCTGTTCTGGTTCTTTAAGTTTAATTGTCACAGAAGTGCCCTATGAAATCAAGCTCTAGTAATTCATCTTCAGCCTATTGAAATCTTCTTGGGAAACATCCTGAAAAGAAAAAAAGTAAGTTTTATGCTATAGACAAATGTACAGGAAAGCAAAAATGGAGAGAAAAATTTTCTCAAGGAATGCATCTAGGACAATTCTCATTGTGGTAGCTGCATACAAGCAGAATATTCTTGAATTGATGAAATTTTTGGTGTGGGGTTATCCTTTATACTGATATAGGTTTGTACTATGGGGTTTTGGGGAGTGGGGTAGGTTAGATGGAAAAGTCATGCATGGAACTTTTTAAGAAACTTTTTTACTGCCAAAATCTGTTTTTAATCACTGCCATAGATTAAGCCCATTTTTTCAATAGGCTATTGTTTGTTTGTTTAATAACTAAATCCCAGGCCATTTTTTTGAATGTATTTCCCTACCTGGAGCTACATGAATATCTTCATATCAAATATTCTTTTGCTTCATACTACCAGGCTTTTCTTTGTTTATTATGTTATGTAGTAAGGTAAATTCATTAATTACATTGAGATAAGTGGAAGCTGCAGAAACATTATTTTCAATGTGATTCATAGCTTTAGATGCTCATACTGAAACACTTTCAAACAGTTTTATGTTGAGGTAGTTTTTGCCATAATAAAAATGATCTAATCTTGTCCATTCTTGGCTTCAAAAACTTGTGGCAGGGAGATGTATATTTTAAGAAGTAGCATTATATCTAGGCTCTTTTCATTTCTGTGTTTAATTTTGCTTATGTTAGAATACACTTTAAGTACCCTGTGAGTATGGATAGGATGTATGATTTGAACTTATACCAAAATTAATATGCTCTTACTCTAGAGATGGACAAAAAGGGGTTGATTTAACTGTGAATTCCTAACACTAATCATGAGTTTGTTATGGAGTCGTTTGTTATCACTTCTGTGGAAGCAACCTCAAGATTGAAACAGATGCAAAAAGACCTTTTGTATAAATACATTTTGGCTTAAGGACCGAAATGCCCAGCTTGTGCTTAAAAAGGCTATCAGCAATTTCAAGTAGTTTGTTTTTATTTCCTAAGAACCAAACTGCTTCCACAATTCACACAGCAAATCAAGAATATGTTCCCCAATGAGGGGAAAAAAAGAAGAGAACTAACTCAAGCTTTGTGCTGTGTATATAAGCCAAGCTTCTCTTAAGCCAGGAAAATGAAAGGACTTACTGTTGTTCACTTCACTGCATCTGGTGTACCATGCAGTGATGTACCATGCAACAGACATGAGGAAAAATCAGATGTTTTATGAGGAATTCACTAGATAGATGAGACATCTGGATGATTCTGTTCCACAGAGATCACAAAAATCACTCGAGCCCAATCTGTGTTAGCCCCCAAGAACTTAGGGACAATATAGGCTTCACAACAGTCTGAGGCTCTTATGATTTCCAGGAGAAGAAAAGCATCAGATCAGCAGTTATGAGTAGCAACAGAGAAAGGGAGTTTAGATTCCCAGCTGTGATAAGCATCATTAATTTAGTGAGATTTCGTGGCCGTAGAAGGAGTTTGACAGACATTTCAAGAACAAAAGTCATTTCAAGTGATCTGAGATTCAGTGAAAAATATTTAATGCAGACCTTTCCAAGAAATTTAGTGAAGTAGCTGATTTGCTGGATGCTTAACCAAGTCCCCAAAGCTTTAAGGGAATTTTACATGTGTTTGATTTCTTTCCTTCACCACATACTCTTCTTATATATGTATTTATATTTTATATATTTATATCTATAGATAGCTTTATAATCTAATTCTACAAGCATACGCTGGAAAGCATAAAACTGTTATGTACGGATGTTTATAGCTAGCAGTTTTCAGCTTTATCTGTTTTGTATTAAACCTCTTATTTCTAGCTGGTGATCTTTTTCTTACCAATTTGATGGAGCCAAATGCACTAATACATCAGTTCTCCTTTCATCTCCATATGGATACTGTTTCCCAGCTCTTTCACCCATCTGCATTTTTTCCACTCTTGAGTCCTTGATCTTCCTTCCAAACAAAGCAGTTCAGCCCATCAGAGCATACTGTGAGCCAATTGCAATTAGCTGAACACTGCACCACTTCTGCCTCTGATTTGAGGCAGGCAGATCCTGGCCATTTTTTAAAGTATAGATTCCAGTTAAAATACATTTATTAATCCAACCTTGATTCTTTTTTTGCATGTTTTGTACATGTATGTGCTGTGTGGGTTTTTTTCCCCCTTTTTAACAGAAATACAACAAATCCTTAAATAAATGTCTGTCTATCTCCATCCAAAGTAGGTTAAAAATGGATGGCTCTTTTTTGGGTATGAACTACAAAATTAAATGTTTGGACAGTCAAATGGATAATAAGGATGACTGGGAGGACAAAGTAATTATGGAGGGAATTCCAATTTGGCACAAGAAAAACGACAGATCCAGGGGTCTGTGCCAGTGGGCAATGTATTGGTGCTGATGAATCTCTCTATGTTGTCATTAAGCCTGCTTGTTGCTGTTTATCTTCTGGAGGACCATCATCATTTGTCACCATCCAATTTCTTTCACAGCATCACATCACACTCCCAAGTTTATTTCCCCCTGTATGATTATTCAGTGGTGGTACTGCCGAGTGCCTGCCTGCTTAGTGCTGGACACAGGCTGAAAACTTGGCTGACGTGTGAAGCTTTAAGTGAGTGCCAAAGTATGTAATTATTTCCAGTGTACTCCTGGGAGGGATTTTTAAGGTTTTTTTGTTTTCCATCTGCTTACCCTCAGGAGTCTTTTTATAGGTCCTGCTATTTTTTTTCTGTTTACTCACAAAGAAGCTTTGGTGTAAGTTTTAAGGCAGGAGTGTGCTGTGAAGCATTTAAAAGAAATTGTCTTCCTTTCCTTTATACTCTGTTTCTCCAGTGAGATAATGTTGCTCCTTTGCATCTATGCAGATTTTCAAATTTATCTTATGTTTTGAGGTGGGGAGAAAATGCAGAAAAACATGGAAAGCTCATTAGTGTAAAGGAATGGTGGACTTTCTAACAATTTGTAGAGAAGAAAGATAGGGTGATCCTCAAAAATATGTTTCCCAAAAGACCAGAACCTATCATCAACACTCAGCCTTGGGAGATGGAAGTTGTGCCCCTTTCCTCAGATAGCCCCTGCTACTGAAATCTTCCATAACTGCAATGTTAGTCTGAGAATGAGAATCATTTTGCACTCTAGAAAAGGAATAGACAATGTGCGTGTGTATGTACACACACACATATATATGTGTGTATATGTGTATATATACAGCCATAAACCTATTATCATCTTGCATCCCAAGTCCTTTTTGTGTGGTAGTTTGGAAAAAGCCCCAAGTATTTTCCCCCTCCTCCACAGAATATCAATTACTGTCTTTAAGCAGAGGACATTTCATCAATACTTATACCAGTAATAATCTGCATTGTAGGATAGAAATTAGAGAGGTTTCAGCATAACTACAGGAAGTAAAGATGATTAGAGAACCACTATGAATAGTATTTATATAGCATCATCCATTTGCAGTGATTGCAGAGAAAGATCAGTGGTTTTCCTCCAGTGGATCAGTGGCAGATACAGGAAAAATATAGAAAGTGGAGGTAATTATGCATAGGGAAAACCCAAGATGCACACATGCTCAGATGATGGGAGGAGCACTAGGATAGTTCTGGACCAAAGGGATATTTTTCTTGGAGAAAGAGACAAAGAAGAATAATGAAAAATATTGAGAAGTGTCATGAGAAACAAAATGGAAAGAGTGATGGGAACTGAATAATATGGTCTTTTGTAGGAATCATGATTGAAGTTGGCAAATCTCTCAAAATAATGAGGATTTTATTATGTTCTCAGAATTTTTAAAATAAAATATAAATCATTTCTTGGATTTCTAATTTCTGAGTTTTTGGAATATACCAGAATCAAAATTTCTAGCCTTTTAATACTAATAGGCACCTTATTATTTTTATAACAGTAGAGATTGAGATGCTGATCTACATATATTTATTTAAAAAATGGTAGGAGGAGAAATTTAAAAAATTGTATTTGTATTTCTCAATAACTTACTCTTCTGTATTTGTGGTTAGAATCTCAGTAGCCTCATCTCTCAACTATTTCCAGGAATAATAATTAGTTACCTTACTTAGATACATTTATTAAAAACAACCTACCAGCTACAGGATGACTTTGAAAAATTGCCTTTGACATGATATCATAGCCTGAAGTCACAGCCTTGTATCACAAAGCATTTGTTAGCCAATATTCCATTAATTCACACACAATAATTTTACATTATGAATGCTGACCTTTGCAAGAACATCTTTTTTCTTTACCAATGAATTACACACATTTTTATTATCAACTGTGATTTAATTTTGCAGCCATCATATTAAATGCTGCTAATTTTAATATTGAAAGGATAAGCATTCTTGAACTGACTTCTTGCTGTGTTTAGGAACCTCAGAACATGCAAACAAAGGAAACCAGATTCTGGATTTTTTTTAAGGAATGTATTTCACAAATCCATATTGAAATAAAATTAAGGCAATAATCTATTTAGTGTACATATATTAGAGCATGTGAGGCATATCACAGAAATAAGAACATTTTATAAGAAAAAACCTGCTGCTTTTGTAAAAAATATAGTAAAAGTCTACAGCCAGCAAAATTATTGTGTTTACACATTTACACATGGAATGCATGATACAGAGCCTGCAAAAGACAGAGGGACACACTATTGTGGTATCTTAACTAAGGAATAAGGAGGCATATCTAGAAATCAAAACTAGAAATGGTAAAAATAAAGTATTTTGCCCCCTACTGATTACACCAAATACACCATATTTTGCAGGGAATATTCATTTTGTTTAAGTCTTCATTAAAAATTAT
This sequence comes from Apteryx mantelli, assembly GCF_036417845.1. Lineage (NCBI taxonomy): Eukaryota > Metazoa > Chordata > Aves > Apterygiformes > Apterygidae > Apteryx > Apteryx mantelli. Next base: position 41,530,130 of record NC_089981.1, read on the forward strand.
TATAGTAGTTCATTTGGAGAAGATTGATCTATTTTAGTGAAATTGAAGTGCTTTATTATATCATCTCTCAAATACTTTTGAAGTTAGAGTCAAAATATTTCATCAAAAAGTCACATTCTACAGCTATTGCAAGTGAAAATTTCAAATTCTCAAGAATGGAAAGTTGCAAATAGCAGAAGTTTACTTAAAAAATTTGAAGTTTCCAGATAGTCACTACCATTGTACACTAACAGTAACTTTATTTCTGTAAATATCAGTCTCCTAATGTGTTATATAATATGAATGACCATTGAGGGAAATTTTAGTAGCTTCAGTAGACTTGGTATGCCACACCTACAAATAGCAACAATATTTTAGAACAAAGATAAGCCTCATTAAAGCAGTTGTCTAAGCAGTGAATAGGGAAGCTGGGGATGAGACTGGAATTGTTAATGTGAAAATTATGGTAATCACAAAGAATATTACACTTAAACCTGAATTAAGCCTTAAAACTAAATTAAATGAAGCTTACTGCTAAATAGAGAATAAACAAGCAATAAATATAGGGCAGACCTCTCATGGAGAAAGTCCACGAATGTTGCATGAAGTCTGCTGGCCAGAGCTTCATCTGGATTGTTGGACAAGGTACTTTTATATAATGAATTATAGAACCATAAGATGTTAAAAATTTGTGCATTCATCTTAAGTCAGTTCTGTCTGCAACTCCACTTTCTCCTGAGAGCCCTCAGTTTCTTCCCATCATTACCAGCAAGTCAGAGTCCACAAAGTACTTTCTGCCTTGAAAGATACAGAGAAAGTAATATCACTAAATTTCAATCTCTTTTTTTTTTTCATGTAAAATAGGAAATGCATATACAGAGGGTCATCTCTGTGTGCAGAGATATGCTTGGGTGGAAGCTGGGAGAAAGAACAAAAAGGAAGGTCTTCTCTGAGATTTAATTTGTGTTTAAGCCCTTCTAAGGTCCTATAATCAGTATATACATATATATATGTGTGTGTGTGCATGTGTGTATGAATAATTTTTAGAGCATAAAAACTTTATTTCTTGTCAGATTCTCTAGGTCTCGTATTATAGAGCTTATTCATAACAGTAGCCCTAATCAGCTTCAGTAAGAAACACCAAACATGAGGGAGACAATGAATGACACTGTTCTTGCCATATTTTCAGTAGGAAAGGATCAGAAATCTCAAAAGAGAAGAAAAGAGGTTCACTCTAGGTTTCTACTCTAATTAGGGAGGCTTATGAGATCCAAATGGTTCAAGTAGGCTGCTTCAAATCCAGCAGAACTTTGGAACAGATACTCCTTTTGAAGATTTAATCATCAATAAATTACAGTCCTGTTAGGCTGATTAAAGAGCAAAAAATATTAGGATCAATTTAGTATGGTGTCTGCTGATATTTTTAAAGATTAGAAAAAAGGGGAGCTTATAAAATAGAATGAAAAATCCTGTCCTCACCAAGTACCTGGGAGTTCACTTTTTACATACAATGACATAGAGAAAAAAAAGTCCTTAAATCAAAACTATTACAATTTGAGCAGCATGCTATAACTAGAGTCCCCTTGATGTATTATAGTTTTATAGCACATTATATCATAGTATATATTTAAATGCACCATTTTGTTGTACTAGACAAAGAGAAAATGTCTGTTACAATAAATATGGTGCATTTAGTTTTTCTGCTGTGCATTAAAACTTGCAAACAAAGTAATACATAACACTTTAAGTCACTGTTCCTCCCTCCCTTCCTCTTCTAAGTTGCTTTATATTTACCAATAGTTCCTCTGGCATTTATTATCTCAAGATTTCTGTATGGCATCTCCTGAGCTGTTTTAATCAACATTTTAATAGCCATATTCTCACCCTAATATTAATAAGGAGACCTGATCTCATTGGCATTCCAGTACTTGCTTCAGCTGTCATTATTTTCTCTTTGGATCCCATTTGACTCATTATTTTATAGAGCCATAACTATATTGCATATATACACAGACTTACCAGTACTATACTGTAGGCTACAAAGTCTGCAAGCGTAGTGAAATTAATTTACAATTTGATTTAAGAAAGATGGAATATTTACTGAAGCAGATGAAATTAAGTTTCTCATTTATAATTGAATCACATCAGCAGCAAGACTGCTCAAAATTTCAATGGGCAGCAATAGAATTTTATGAACTATATTCCCTAATAGGCAGTGGGTTTTATATGTATTTCTGTTTCACTCTATTGCAGAGGTTTTTTATATATAAGTAGTTTGGGCTGCTTGCTCCGTAGTCAGTTAGGTTAGTGTCATTCCTGCGATATTCTACAATACCTTAAATTGTTTGTCATTTTACAGTGACTGTCTTTTTTAACTAGAAGTAATTTTCAGCATGCCACTGTGACTTGGATTCCAATGGACTAAAAAGTATCATATTACCCCTGAAACGAGTAAGATAAATATGTCTTTGTGCTTTGAAGAGTATTCTGAGGCAAAAATAATTCTTCAGATTATTTAGCAAGACAAAAGTGTTATAGTGTTGTCCGATAAATGCTTTACTGCCTGAAAAAAAACAGTTATTATAATAAGACACTGTTTTTTACTTTGGTTCATGCATGCTTGAGGAAAATAATACAAAAAATGCAAACAGAAAAAGATGAAAGAAAACACACACAAAAGCACAATTGTTGGCTAATGTTGAAGGAAAATTTCTGCCAAGTTCTCTGTTGCCAAGTTTTCTTGTTACCTTTTTCTTTTCTGAGGGGCAATACTAGCAATAGTAGACCAGAGAGTTTTGGAGAAATTCTTCTCCCAAAACCAGGAATCAGGAGTATGTGCAAAAAAACCAAAGGCAAACAGCCTTTTTGTGTTATCACTGCCTTTCATTAAGCAGATAGCTGTAACACCACTGAATCAGTTTCTATATCACTGTTACTGTGGCAATTATGTAAAATTTGAAGTTTTCAAGTGCAACACTGGTGTATACCACTCTCCATCCAGTTTGCTTATGGAAATTTCAAGTACACAAAAGAAGGTAGATTTGGACAGACCTTTTTTGTCTCCCAGTTTCCAAGCCACAGCCTTCTCCAGAATCAGCATCCAGAGTAGTTTTGTGTCAGAGAAATGGTAGAAATCTGTATTGCCTGGAAAAACTAGCAATGTCTTCTGAGAGATGGGATAAGAGCTGTTCAGCTGTGTGTCATAATTCCTATTTCTACAAATTCTTTTTGCTTAGAGTCAGATGCATTTCATTTAAAAACTGATTCTACTGTTCCATCACCACTGCTTGTGATGTTCCCAATTGCTATAACTTGCAACACAATGACAACCACAGATTCCTTGGTGACTACCCATTTGTTACAACACTTTGCACTTATATTTATCCCAAAGGATACCAAAGTGTTATATATACCAGGCACACAGCAATCACTTCACCTACCAGTGAATCATAGACACCACTGGGGTGGAACACAGCAGATGTTTAACAGCATAAAGCAATATTACACAACAGTTTTAAGGGAGAAAGTGAAAAATGCCTTATGAAAATGACACTACAGAAGGAATTTAGGAAAGCAGAATGTAATTAAGCTAACTGCAGTTTATACAAGAAACTTGCGGTAATGTGTTATTCTTGCAAAAGTGTTCATAAGATCTTTATCAGACATGAGTGATAGAACATGAGTGATAGGATAGTTTTGTATTTCACCTTCAAAGTCAAACTTCCTTCAGCACAATGGCCTTTAACACAGTACTAGAGAAAGTTAACTCTGCTAGTATTTAGAAGGTGCAGTTAACACAAGATAGTCAACCACTGAGTGACAAGAACAGTATTAAGTATCTACAAAGGTAGTAAAACAGCTTGATTATGAGAAGAGCCAAGCACTAATCATTTCTGTCAGCACCACTCCGGAAAAATTCTTTTAGCTTCGGTGAAGTTGTTTTGGATTTGTATCACTATAAATGAGACACCAGATTCTGAGGCAGAGCCGGTAATACTTCATTTGGTTGAAATACTAAATAATAAATAAACTCTGATTCCTACACAATATGTTCTCCATTATCTTAAGAGCACAGCATATGTTACAACCTAGCATGTCTCTGATGGTTCATATTTTTATAAAATGTTTACCTAAACCATATTGCAAACAAATAAAAATGTTGAGCTTTTTTTTTTTAGCTTTAAAATAAAGGAAACTCTGTGCCAAGAAATAGTTTTTTGTTTTGTTTTTTTTTAAATTCACATATAGTGTTGCTTAAACTTTCTTAGCTGCAGTCATCACCAGGAGGACAAGACTGAGAGGAAATGAGAATTTAACTACATACAATTAGGCGAGAATAAATCAAACCTTCAAAATCAAGTCTACAGCAGTAATCTGGTTGAAATCATCCTCTACATCAGGTAGTTACTGATTTTGATATTTTACAATGGTAACAAATGATCGTAAATTGATTAGTGATTTGTTCAGCATTACTGCATAGATAATGCTCTCATTGCTTATGGCAAGTTAATTTTTGTGAGCCTTTTTATTACTCTAAATAAATGTGAGTTTTTTGGTTTTTTTTTTTATTTTATATGACAGTTCATGGACAAGGTTATTATGGGTAATAACTCACAAATAATAAATAATTCTCACAAATTACTCACAAATAATAAATAATTCACAAATTTTCAAGCTTTTTCTCTATACATATTTGTTATTTTGCAAAAGTCTTGGCTACAGGACTCACTGTAAAATAATTTCATGCATTTATTGTAATATTGCTTAAAAAAAATCTGTAAGAGAAAACTAAATTTCAAGGACTTAGAGAAATACTACAGCTTTTGAAACAAGCATAACTATGAATTATGCAAAGGCTGAGCATGTTATAAGATAAAGTAGTCTAGATACATCATGGACAGCAGCAGCAATCTAGAGTCATTTGAGAGAAAGGAATTTTTTTTGCATCCCGATCATACTGACTATGTAGTAAAGGGAAAACAGCAAACTAAATGTTAGAATAAACATTCTAACATTGTCTTTTGGAAGTAGTCATCATAACTGGGTGGTGGCACCCATTACTTGAAATTTGAGATCACTGCATAACAACTGAAAAAAATTAGAGGTCCTTGTTTTCTTAGAAAGCATGCACACAATGGAGCACTTCACAATAAACTCCAAACTGAAGCCTTGCTTGAACTAATGTGATATTTTTGTAACTTTCACAATTCTGCTATGAGTTGCTAGTGAGCATGAAGTTTGTACTTAGATCAAAAAAGAAGTCATTTTAATTTCAGCACTGGCTGGATCTTCAAGTTGTATACATACCTGAAGATAGTTGAAGATAGATATACGTGTTCTGAATCCACAGTTCATCCTGAGATTTGCCCAATCAAACAGACAAGTCACTGAGAAGAACACAAACACAGAATTTCACCACTCACTGAGTTACTTTCATTGTATGATATGAGGAAGCAGGACTTGCATCATTGTTTTTAATGCTGTTTAAAGCCACTTGTTATGTTTATTAATGGTCTTGCTCAGAATGCCATTACAATATGAAAAAATGTCATTTCATACTCCTGAATCACAGAAATAAATAGTTAGAAGTTTAAAAGGTCAAAATAAAGGGATAATATGTAAGAGCTGCTCTTTTACAAACATTCTTCTAATTGTTGGGGGTTTTTTTCACTTAACAGAATAAGATATTACCTACAATGCATAAAAATTTCATTCAGTTTGGAGGAAACTATAGGTTTTCCAAACCACATTAAAAATACCATTCATATTTCTCGAACTTAAGAAAAATTCTCTCTGAAACACTCATTAGGTGTTACTATGACACCTAGCGCAGGAATCTTGATTCATTCTAGACTATGCAGAGATTTTCTAAAGGACTGGAAAGGGACTCCTGTCCAGACGTATCCTATATTTTCAAATAAGAACACAAACTAGTTTGTCACAAACAAAATAACACAAGATGTAAAGATTATTGAATATGCTGATGAATTTCCTTTGCTTATTTTAATATCCTATTCTAATTTATTTAAAATATTAATAAATTCCTTATTTGTTTTGCCAGTTAGCTGACAACGAGAAACATACACACACTCTCTTTTAGTTAGTAAAGAAGCCCCAACACAAATTAAGCCATCATTTGCAATTGAGCGGATCTATTGCAAGTTCAGAAATAATAGTAATAACATAAATTCCTGTACTTACTTAGTATCTTTCATTCTAATAAATGCATTTCAAAATTATTAATCCTGAGAAATATCATGGAACTGGGATTGAAATGTGACTCTCAGCTGACAGGTGGGTGCTCTGCTTCCTCAATAAATATTCCCATTCAAGCAATGGAGCAAAATGGTTGTGGATCTAAATAAACCAACTTTCTGATCAGTATGATATTGTAAGGCAATAGAATGTTGTTTTTTATGAATTAAAGGGAGTTACAACCTCAGTATATTCTTCCCTACTGATGAAAGTTAGGATGTCCAGTCTATAGTCCAGTATTACCCAGCTCACAAGTTGCACTGCAGCTGCTGTAACTGAAAAATTTGGAGAAGAAACCCAAGAGATCTTATAAGGAGCCAGCCAGGAAGCCAATCAAATACCCAGATGCTATACTGGAAACACAAACTTGAGAGCTTTCCATCTGGGGTCTTGCATCTGCCAAATTTGTCACATAAGTGGTCACAGCAGTTAGGTTCTGTGCTCCAGATGAGAGTAAAAGGCACCAAAGGGAGCCATTTTCCACCCTGCAATCAACAGGAAAATGCTGTGCCAACTGAAAACGTAATCATATCTACAGCAATGTGCTGATGACCTCTGAAAATGTTTAGTAGAACAAGAGAAGTCTCTAGAATATAGAGAAATCAAATACACTGTACATAGACGTCAAATTATATGATAACATTTATGATTAAAAATATTCATTAGCCATAAGCAGTCTATAAAAACAATCAAACTAAGCCAATAGTAGAACTACTCTGGATTGCTTTGCTTGATTACATAGCTGGTTCTTTCTTCACAGGTAGCTCAACCATTAGTAAAAGCATTTACTCTTCAATCTCTGGTCTTAGGGAGTCTAAATGTGAATGTATTTTTTTTTCTGGCTAAATATGAGAAGGTTGATTGGTCAGAGAAAAAAGAAGACTCTTGAATTAAATTAAAAAAAACCACCTCAAACCTCTTTTCATTCAGGGATAAAAACAGTGCAACAAGTAAAACTGTCTTCTGTCCTTATGACACTTAGCTGTGTATATCCTTGGAAAGATGCAGCATTGTCTTTCTCTACCTTTTGCCTAGGTTAGATTATAAATTGAGCTGGTGGCTTTCTTGCAACATTATGTGCCACACCTAGTACAGCAAATGACTATACTGTATGGAATCCACTATAAACAGAAAACCAGAAACAATGAATAGTATAAACCGAAGCAACAGAGAGTGCAACCTCCAGAAGTCAGGAAACCCATCATGACTGAAGGTGTTAGACAGACAATCTAGTGCATTTCTAAACAACATAATTAGATAATACAAATGATACATGAGTTTAATAGAGTGGATCCATTTCACAAAGATGGTTAACAAAATTATATTCATGGGCAAGTGAATTGGTTGAACCACTTTCACAACTTACAAGGGACCAAAAACAACCTAAAAAGCTTTTTCATTAAAGATGTCCCAATTCATTGTTATTTTTGTTTAAAGAAGAGAAAGATTATCTGAAGATATGAAGGTTCTCCTGAACTGACCCTAATAAACCGTAAAGCACACTCTGATACAGCTAATGCATGTTAATGAGGGAGCCATATGAATTCCATTTGTTATTCTTGATAATGTATAGCCTCGGGAAGACAGCAAATTGGGGAAGCTACAGAGTAACAAATCATCCCACTCCTTCTGGCTGTTTGCTCCAGTAGTTCATTAATTTATATAGCAAATGTGGAAAATATCAATAAATCATCAATATTAATGTACTAGCAGTATGGGTGTAAAATATTTATCTGGGACAGCTGCTAAAGATGTGCTCTCTGTCACTGTCCTTTATGACAGAATCCTCAGAGTTAAAAAAATTTTTCCTAGAATACCAGTGTATTTGCTTTTTGGATTTCCTAACAATATGGTCCACTGTACACTGCTTACATGTCTTGCACAGGTATAGCATATCTTTACAGAATGAAACCCCTTCACAAATAAAGGGGTTACACATGCAAGTGGCACAACTGTCATCGCTGCACAATAGGTTCCTGAAAGTGTAGAGAACAATTAAGTCTCTCATATTTTCCCAGACCTGGGACTGCAATATGAATTCTAGGAGGCTGGCAGACCACATTTTGGCTAGTTTTCCAGACCAGATGGCACTGAAGGGCAATACTAGCTGGCTTGCATTCTTTAAGATCAGCTAGCCCCTTTCTCTTTACAGTTTATCCAAAGACTTCCATATATTTTCTCAAGGCTATTAAATGAGGCTTAATGACAATATGTTCTAGTGTTATTTCTTGAAGTTTCTCCTAATGAAGCAAGACAAAAATGAAAGCAAGATTTTACTATTTCGTATTGACTGAACTACCTGTGAAACTACCGTGTTTATTGCCTACTTGTTTATTTCCAGGATTTTCTTTAGGAGATTATCAAGGAAGAGCTAGAGAGGAAGTTAAAAAACAAAAATAACAAAACCTAAACACCTCAAGATTAGGCAACAGCTAATCTGTGAACAATAGATCTGATAGAGATGGCTATACTTTGTCTTACATGCTGTGGTCATATCTTTTACAGAGTACTACTTTTGCTGCATTCTGTGACTAGATTAGACAGTTCTCTGATAAAATTCAGTGGTTTAAAACTTATTTGCCAAGGTGGCACAACTCTCCACAGTACTAGAAGCAAACAGCAATTTTCCTTCTTCTCCCTTACCCAAGAAGACAAAGCCACCTTGAACTCATCCTCTTCTGCTGCTGCTGCTGCTTTTCAAAGCATAGGGAACTTTACTTTTAAGAGATTTTCAGAAAGTCAGTTGGAACTATTTGTTTTGTTATACAAACCAGTACATCATGCAATACTCATTTACTGATTGCGGACAAGTTTTTCAAGCACCAATAGATTGCAGTAGGTCCATTACCTCAGAGAAATTCTTCATAAGAGCCATGGACAAAACTGCAGCAGAAGATGATAGACCTGCAGTCAGAAATGTTTTAAATTTAGTAGCAAAGATGTGCACCATAGGACATATCATGATTTTGAGAAAATGTATAGCCAGTAAAAGATAAGAAATAGATCTTCAGCCAATAGCATAAATTAAAATAGTATATAAATGGAAAGTATCATAAATACAGCAAACTGGAGGAAAATGTATCTTGTAATAGTGTGACAAGAAGGAGAGATTTAAAAGGAGTGAACTGCTTGGTTTTACAAAGTGAGTGGAATGCATTCACAGGAAAACAACCAAAGAACTTGAGGAGATTCTCCAGGTGATAGGAAAGCTGAAATAGAACTGAAGTAGCGCTGCTCCTAAGAGAGTTCCCATCATCCTACATCAGAGGCTCAGGAAGGACCCTTTTTTTGGAACTAGAGAAAAAAAGGGCAAATATACTCATTGGTGATTGTATATCAGTGTGTGTTTGTTGGTTATTTTTCATTTTGGCTCTAAACAAAACATTTTTAAACTGGAATCTGTATAGAAAGTGAAAAGGAAGCATTTTCCCCACATACAATCAGAGATTGTTCTAGGAAGATGCTGAAACAGCATTCTGTGCTTCATGTGTCAATAGTTACCCACAGAAGTCATAAGAAAACACATAGCAAACATTTAGATATATTTTATACTGTCTTTTGGGAGATGTTTTATTAGATGGACATTTGATTTGTTACTTGTGATTTTGAGATGTTCCAGTTGAAAACACTGATGATATTGAGCTTCCAACAGTATAGGAACTACATAGTTCTTTTGGGGGGGATGCAGATATCTGGGGAGGAAGTCATATCTCAGAGAACACTTGAACCATGTGATTTTTATGTATTTGAACTCTAGAGCTGGAGATGATATTCAATATTCTTAAGATTAGCTGGAGAGAAAGAAATAGGGAACTTACTCTTTGAAGGGCTCCAATTATTTTGTTGTATAGGTTGTTCAACACAGTGCTCTAACAGAGTCAGACAATAATGAAGAAAATGTGTCAGACAATCTGTCTTCAAGTAGTTTTAAACAACACAGTATTATCTGTTGCCTGTTTCAGTTCATTTTAATTATTTATTAAAATCTTTCCCTTTAGTCAAGACAAGTTCTATACAGGATTCAGTCCTACACCATAAAAGCAAATCCATGTATAACAGGGCCTGCTCCTGACCATCGTGCTTACTTTGGAAGCATCTTTAAAACCCCTGAAGTATGCCACTATGCAGATAAGATTAGGAAGCTATTCAACCACTCCCTGTATTAAATTCAGATGAAATAAACTGCTGAAGGAACAAAGAAAGGAAAAATGGTGGGTAAAGAATTTAAGAGGAGAAGATAACATGCATTTTGTGATGAACTGAGACAACTGAATTACCTGGCCATTTGTACAACCCCATATATGCATTATACATATTGCCTTACATATTGGTGGGCAAACTAGAATCCAATATGACGATTATTTCTGCATTATTCTTAAGCAAACCATGCTCACTGATTTGTGAGTAGAAACACTAGAAATCATGGAGTCTTGCAAGAAGGTGTTAAAACTAATAGCAAAACTAATTAGAAAACAACAGGTCTTGTTCTATAGCCTGGCTGCTAATGGAACTCCTTATATTTGTGCATCTGGAGCTACTTTAATGTTGAACCATGGGTGTATAGTTTTAAGGCATAGAACACAATGTACTTGTATGGTAGTGCGAAGTGTCTGCTGCACTCAGCTCAGTAGGCAGCCTCCACCTTGAGTCATAAGAGCTTAATCAAAGATTCATGAGCAACTCATCACAATGAGAAAAGTTCCACAATCAAACATCACTGGAACCCTTAAAAATCTTTCTTCTTTAAAAAACAACAGAAAAAGTTTATAAGGCAATAAATATATTCCAGAGCCATAAGCTCAGAACACTTGCTTAATATGTATAAAGAAACATGTATGCCCAAATTCTTCCAAAGCCAGTGAGAGTTCTCATGATCCAAGGCAGGCTAGAGAGCCAACACAGAATCAACATTATTATCCTGGTTATTGCAGGTGAAGAGGAAAGATAGTGTTTATTCCATTCCTTCACCTGAAATTGTTTATTTGTGCTGTGTAGCATTCCAGTTACTCAAAGCAACTTATTTTGTCATTTATTATTAGTAGGAGCACTAAGGTAATGCTTAAGCTTGTCTCTGCCTTGGGACCAGTGACAAACTTACTTGAGGTTGTAGACAAAAGTTAGGACTACTATATTATTCTTGCCAAAATTAATTTATTCTTATTTTTTGAGAAATGTTAAGTATGAAATATTCTTTTAGATTTATGTATATTTTATTAATATTGCAGCAGGAGACAATGAAATAAGAGATTTATCATTAATGGGGGTGTAAAACTGAAAGAAGATAAAAATATAAAAAATCAGGAGAATTAAGGTATTTGTTAAAATTATCTAAAAACCTGTGCGCTTTATTGCTATAAATAAGCATTTAACCACACACTGTTGAAGTCTTTGACTAAGCTTGTGTATCATAAATATATGTTTCTGCTGTCCAAGTGGAGACACAAACTTTTCATAATATGGTTTCTGGTAAAAAACACTGTTTATAAAGTGGTTGTTCTACAATGATAGATTACGAAAACCTTTTACAGTAATTATTCCTACACATAAACTCATTTTCTGAATTTACTGAGAGCAAATATAAAGGAAAGCAAATGCAGCCAAAACAAGGACCATTAATTTTGGAATGCATATTTACATATTATTATTAGCATTAATTTATTAACTTTCATTTATCTTTTTTTGCAGATTTCTAAAGGAAAACTATTGTTATCTGTTCACAATTCTGAGTGACTATAGTATAACTTCCTAATAAAGATATATTGCATTCATTCCTAATATAAATATATTGCATTCACCTCATCATTTTCTCAGTGGCCTTAATAGAAAGTAGAAGACAAAAAAGGATAGGCTTTATAATATGTCTAGACTTCTAAAAATTTGAATCCTAGACCAATTAATTGATAAGGAAATTAATTTCCAGATCAAGGACCCTTATAGATAATCTGCCGGCTAACTTACTATTTACACAGAGAGTGTCAAGGTCAAGTATCTGCTGCTCTGTGCAAGCAGCCAAGTCTTAAAACATCAGGGATTTACAGGCTTAAACTGAGCATCTTTAATTTCATCCAGAAACTTTTAACAAACCACTACAAATCATGTAACTCACAATGTACCCTGAATATACAGCATCCATCCAGAATGGTAGAATTGTAAATGGTACAATCCAATTGTAGTAATAACCACCACAAAAATTCTGTTTAAATAATGATTCATTTTGTATTCAGAACAAGATTTGAACAACATTAAGCATGGCTCAGGCCTCATTTACATTGAGCAACTATCCATGTATCATTTTCTCTCACTTCATTCAGTAAAAACTGACCACCCTGTGTAGTGAATGAGGCATGGCCCTTTGAAGGAATGTTAAGTAGACAGTAATAAAACTATCATACTTAGCACTGAATAGAGGTGACATTGATTCTATCATTGCTATACCTAAAAATGTCTGGTTTTGCAGCCTTATTGTTCTTGAAAAGTAATTTTTGGTATGCAATCATAAATTATACATGGTTTAAATTTTTATAGTGTTTTTTAAGTCTGCAAAGCATCATAAAGACTTTAGCTTTACAACTCTGTTGGGATATGGATAAGCACTATTACTAACCTTATTTTGCAATTTCTCAGGCCTAGATTTACAAATACCCTCTCATTTTGCTACTTGAGTGGACATGACTAGAAAGACAGCAAAAAACCAAAGCATTCAACATACCTAAAATTGTAATGAACTTGCCTGATGTCATACAAGTAATACCCAATAGAACAAACATGCAAGCAAAATTACTAGCACTTCTTGTCCACATTTCTCTACCTAATTATACAAAACTTGTGGAGAAGGCTGCATGTCCCTGCCCTGTCTCTGGTATGTTTGCCAGAGACATATGCATACAGTGATCTTAATAACTCTTGGATGTAAGAAAGAAAAAAATAAGACTGACCTTGAGCATGATTGCTCGAAGGAAGTAAACAGTGTTGACCTGGAGATTAGTGATGGTAGTGACTGAAAGTAAAATGAAGAAATAATGGCTCTGCCTGGAGTTTAGTGCCTGAAAGTGGCATGAGGAAGAATCCAGCAATAGTAAATGAAAGAGATATACTCATTGGAGGATACTGCCAAAAGCGATATTTGGTTGGGCAATCACTGTAATGTCAGGCCAGGAGACTGGTGACATAACCCTGGCATGATAAAGCAACTGGCATGTTGCGAGGGAAGTGAAGTTCCCCCAAGTTCCCAGAGGAGCAGTGCTGGTAGGCCCAGCTACTGTGTGGAAGCATGGGGCAATGATTTCTCTGGCACAGCTGAGGCATGGGCTGTAGATAATATGTGATGTGACAGATCATGTGTTAGTGAGATGTGCATATATGTGTGTTTTAAGTGTTGTTATTTATTGCTCTTGTTTAAGAAGCTGTTTTGTTTACTATCACAACTAATTTTAGTTATCATTGTATTAATTTTAGCTAATAAAATTAGTATTTGAATTAAGCTGGGGCTCATCTAATTCCCTGGCATAACCATACCCACTAACTGATCAATTATCACAGCACACTGTGATGAAATTGATGTGTGGTGTGTTGGCAGAAGGCATGAAAGGTATTGAGATCTGGAAACTCATCCTTGTGTTGCAGTGCCATGACTGCTTTGTGACAAATTTGTGGAGAATGCAGGCAGCATGAGGCTGCCCCTGCGGCAGGTCCTGCTTCCCTCATTCACATCTCCATTTCCCTCTTTGTCCAAATGCAGACTTAGGTACAAGGAATGTCAAAGGACCAGAAGTTAGAGGCAAAGAAAACAGGCTGTGCCCCATGTAATCACAGTCAGTCTTTAGAAGAAAAAAATTATGAAGGATGCCAAGGCAGTAAAACCAATAACATATTGGAGACAGACAGTGTAAAGTGCATAAGACAGGGGAGGGGACATTACTGCCCTGCAAGTGCTAACTTGATAGTTAGCCAAGCTGGTTCTGCATCGCATCAAACAGTAAAAGAAAAAGGACAATAACAAAAGTGATAGTAGCAGTCGTCAGAGTAGTCAGTGCTAAATGGTATCTGCCAGCCAGTGGTATTATCCACATCTAGTACCAGTTCTTAGCAACTGTCATCAAAGTTTTCAAATTTGATGGTCACATTTTCCGGGCAATTTGTGTCTGTGACCAAATGTTGGATGTTATGTGAATTGTTGGATCCAGAGGGCTCCAGGACCCTGGGGTTCCTCTGTCCTGGCTGCTACAGCCAGGCCCGGTGCACTCTCAGGCCCAGGAGGTTTCTCCATCCCAGCGCCATTGATGGGGCTGCAGCTGTTCCCATTTGCAGGTCCAGCCAGTAGCAAAGTTGAACTTGTATTCCAGAGAGGCACATAACACACACATGACACTAACATGGCAGCCACACAGACTGCAACAGGCAGAGCAGTCCCTTTCCCAGCATCCACATAAACACCAGCAGCCCTAGCATACATGGGAATACAGGTAATCAAGTACTATTTGTCTGGATGATCAGGATTGAAGATCACTGGTAAAAACAGACATAACCTCACTGCCTACATTCACAAGCACACCCATGTTCACCCCTTGTATCCCTCGAATGTTAGCATGGGCTCTAGCCCATTATATAATTATACATTATAGAAAACACAAGGAACATTTAACTCTTAGCAAGATCCCCCCTGAGAAAAAAATCTACGTGGTTATAGATATCACTGTTTAAAATTGTTCATCTTCTTTATCTTTCACCACCCTTTATATTTTCAGAATGTATCTCTGGTATTGCTTATTAAATTCCACTATTTCAGTTGACAAAGTTAACTATATTCCCTACTTACATAAATATCAGGATGTTCTTTAGTGCTTATGAACAAATAGGTACTGATAGATGAGAAATTCTCAAGTGGTTTCTACTGGCAGTAAAATTTTGAATCAATAAATAAGTTTAAAAACATATACCTAAACAATTAGATTGCCAAACTTCTATCTGGGCTTCATCTTCTTTGAAAATTTGTGTCTATTTTAGTGGCAGTTAAAACTGGTATATATGTTTTCTCTCTTGGTGTTCAAGTCCAGCATAGCTCCTACACTCAATATGTTATGGGGTCTTACATATTTTTTCACTTGCTAGCTCTGGACTTGTGGCTTCCTACATTTTGTCATTGACGATTTTTTAATATTCCATATCAACATCAGTCCTCAGCTGATGTTTATTGCATCCCAGGTTGCTGGAACAAGTTTTTGTTCTTTGTCTGCTCTACTTTGCCCAATGTCACCTTTATTTGCTCGCCTTACATTCAGCAACACTTTTGAGGTACATTTGAGTTTGAATTGATGGAAGCACTACAGAGAAGTAGAAGGGGTTCTGATTATTTCCTGTTGCTATAGGGTATGAAACATATTATTAAAAATGGATTTCATCTTCCATTTGCAGAAGACTACACCTTGTATCCAGATTTATCCCTTGCAATTCCATGCAAAGGAATACCTGTTCAATATTTTCAATTTGGAAACATCTGCATGTGAAAAGAATCGGACATTTCAGCCAAAGAAGTCACATTATGGACAAGGGAAATAAAAGTGCACACTTTAATATTTGCTGTCTGGGCAATAAGGCTCCTGACAGTAAAAGCAATTGTTGCTACCTGACAACAATATATTATGCATAAACTTAGTTTCCCATAAAGACCCTTTTCTGCAGATCTATTTTCCAGCTCAAGGTTTTGACGTAACTTCATTCTATCTGAAAAATAGTTTTTATAACAACTTATTTTATCCAGGTCTGCTTAGCAGATAGATACTCAGCAGTCTCAGTTCAACTACTCCTTCAGAGCTAGGAACTACAGCTACATGCTGCAGCTTCCTTCTGAGAGCCCAGAAGAATGAAACAGGATCTTCACCAGAAATACAGAATTTACACATATCTCTGGCAGAGGCTGGATCCAGACCAGGATCCATCATTGGAATAGCTGTGTACTGTGCTTTTACAAAATGGCAAGCCTTAACAGCGAAGATGAAAGATGTGCAAGAAACAGATTCTGAAAACCAGATAAATAGAAATACATAGTAATGCATATATTAAACAGAAGGAGAAGACTGGATACATCTTCAAATTTTCAGCAACTGAATGATTCAGTGAATCTTCTTATTAATATCTTGTATTGTTCCACATATGATGAAGAATATTACCTTTCATGAAAATCTCATGGACATTTTTACTATATGTTGATTTCTTTGAAAATCATTATCTGTGATTAGGGTTTTAAAAGTTTTCTGAGGACTTTCTCAGCCCTTCAGTCCAGCATAGAAATTGAGTTTATTCTTAGTGCTCTTAAATATCATCCTTCTGATTTCAGGACAGGAGTTTTCACTGCAGTTAAAAATATTTGCTCAAAGGTAAAATAGTGTAGGATAAACAGGCTTAATTTCTGCAGAGGTCAGATACTGGAAAATATTAGGGGTAAGTAGAGAAGGAGGAGGGGGAAAAAATCAATATACATGGCTTTTAAAAGGTGTTTTACCCACTTCTGTAATTTAACTGGACTGTTTCTCCATGACAGTTTATTTCCTTGGTAAGTTAAGCAAATAAAGAAGCAAGTGCACATAAAAATGTGAACAAACTTTTCCTTGGAGGTGCAAGTCTAAAAAAAAAAAAGGAACCCTGAAATGAAAATTTAAGTTTGTTTCTCCCTTTGAAGATGTATTTTATTTGGTACTATAATGTCACAAGTAGACCGATAAAATGATGATTGGCATGAACCACTGATCACTCCTTTGCACCTACTTTAACTATGCTTTCTAAGTCCTGTTGCAGTCTGAAGCACTGTGTATATGCACAAAGTGCTTTGTATGTTTAGGCTAACCACAATCAGAAGCTGTCCTTAACTACCACTAAATGCAGTTTAATACTATTAATTGCATTAACTGGTCACGTAATAGCCAATAGAGAAGGGCATTTTGAAACTCGTATTGTATTAATTCAATTGAGATAACTGTTTTAAATAGTTCTTTTCAGTGTATGGGAGAGCTGGGGAAAGGGAGCTGTCCATCACAGGCTGCAGGGAAAGATAAGAGGAGATTTTTTTTTTACAGTATTGGAATAAATGCAATGTCGTTAAATACTAATAAAGATGATCTAGGACATTTCCATCACTGAAAGTTTTAAAGATTGTGTTAGACAAACGTTTGTTCTGAATAGTGCAAGGACAGTTGGTCCAGTCTAGGGAACAGAGGGCTACATGTCCTGCTGGGTTCCTTCCCAGTCCTTCAGAACAATAAAGATTCTGTTGATGAAAGGTCTGGCTAATCCTCTCTCTTCCCTGGTTCATCACTGCTTCATGTCAGTCCTCTTATGATGAGACCTTTTCCTTACACTCATCACTACTAGACCAATAAAACAGCAAATGTCAAAGCCAGAGTGCACAGCCAGCTAAAAGAGCAGGCATTCAGAAAATAAATTGCCATTTAAGAACTCTGCATTACTATGTATGAATGAGTACAACTGGTTTCATGAAAGGTATGTGCACGTGGAATCAGGAACTGACCCTGTCTCATCAAGATTACATTTCCACAGAAAGATTTTCAGGCAGTGAGAAGGTTGACATCTCTTCTCCCAGTCAAAGGAGGTTGATTCAAGCAATTTGGAAGAAGAAAAAAAAACCAATAAACTTTTAACTAACAACAGTATTCACAGTTTCATATTATATAGGTGGGTAAGAAGCAGACTGAGGTACTTTCTTTTTTTTTTTTAATTCCAGGTGCTCCTTACAGGCATTTATTTATAATTACTCTTAGGGGAAAACAAAACAAAACAAATTCTTCTCCTTAAGGCAGAATTTATGTATGGATTTATGTTCATGAATTTGAAACTTCCAAGAAGTAGCTTGGATAATGACTGGAACTCATACTTCCTTTGAATCAGAATTTAAATATTCTTAATAATGTTTCATAATTTTCTATTTCACTGAAAGTGCTTAACATGCTTACTGAATGTTTTTTGTTGTTGACTCTGCCTCACAGGGAGAATGCAAATGTATTTTCTAAATGTCAGTTAGTAAGTCTTACAGAACTGGAAGCTCAGATCCTAGAGAATTTATCTGGGAAGGAAGCAGGAAGCTCTGTTCCCTTACACAAATGCTGCCCAATCTGCTCTACGTGCATTGGATGGTACAGGATGCAGTCATATGGTATACTGTCCTTCACTCTAGAAGATTTACATAGATTTCGTGACAAGCACAGCTAACAGGCATTAAGAACACCAGCTTTGGCATGGCTTTCATATCCAGAATATTTGCTGGAGAACAGCAAATATTAGAATGGGATCTATTATATAGTCCTGTTGTTACTGGTGGCCAAATGCCAGATTGTCCCACCTGCAGCTGGACTTTTCTAACTCAGACACTGAAGTGTGAGCAGAGTAAAATTTGAAGAGAGGGAGAATGACGTCTGCCTCCTGCAGCATGATTCTCAGGTTTAGGAGGACAACATTGTCAAAACAAAGCAATACCTTGAATACTGGTGCAGTATTCACAGGTGCAGGTGACTGATGATGATGCAGGCTTTCTAAACTGAAATTTAAATTTTTGTTTTGTTTTGTTTTCAGTCTTCCTTCCCTCAGTAAAACTTTTCTGCATGAATCCTTTGCTTAGCCATATTTGTGAGCAGAGAAGTAGTACTCATTTTCCACTCAGGTTGTATAATTCAGTTTCACAGGTCTCTGGGTAAGGGCTCAGAAAACAAAAAACTGAAAAAGACAGAGATCTCTGAAACTGAAATTTGACTTTTCTTATAGCCAGTCACTGACTACATATAGCCCATTTGCTAAACAGCCAAGCAAGAAAGTATATCCATATCTTAATATACCTAGTTCTCCAGTCTCTTGAGCTGTTGCAGGAGGTGAACATTTTTTAAATGACTTCTTGCTATAGCAAGTGGATATATGTCTAATTTTCTCCATATATGAGAGTGAATCTGAACACACATTAGGATGTTTTCTCCAGAGAGAAGTTCCAAGTCATCTGCTGGAAAAAAGCTGGGCTCCTATTTTTTAGGAGCAAGTTTCTTAAGAATTTACCAGTCTAATTAATAGAAATACTTGCAGCCATCTCATGAGTGTATTTTGATTGACACTCTGAGCAGGGTTTTGTTGGAATATAGCAAGACAGCTGTCATTAATAGAGTAATTATGAAATTTTCCCAAGTATGGGAATTACAAGGAGTTGTAAGACATGATAGCTGGGGAATTTTTACGTTCAGTTACCCACTCTATATTTTTAGAATTTCAAAAAGACCTCTGCCTTCAAACAAGAATGTGTATTTTCTTATCATTACCATTATCAGGCCAGTTTGTGCTGGATCTTTGCTCAGGCACACATGGACTGGTGGAAGGCCAGAAGTCTCCTCCCATCTTCTTTTTTAGCAAAATGTTCAAGTACAGTCTCAGGACTCTTGTCTCTTAAATGCAAAAGCTGTTTTTAGAGTGTGAACATTCTCAGATCTCCCTTATAATAAATGGGCTCCAGATACAAGCCAGACTAAAATCCAGCACTTATGCAGAAACCTTTTTAATCCAGGCATTCAATTAGCCATTTCATATCAGCTGAAATATTAATAAGAAGTTAGCTAAGCCTTATATGTTAACTGATTGAAATGAAATATAGTATGAAAGACTCCAAAACCCAACTAAATATTAAAATCCAATCATCTTCAGAGTGCAGAGATGCTTGGATTTGAAGTTTGTTTCCTACATCACAGTGAGTTCTAATCTGGAACCAATCTGCAGGATACAGGAGCATCTGAAACTAAAATTTTGATAAGAGCTCAATTTGATTTGCTCTCCATATATAGAGCCTTGGCTAATTGAAATCAACAGTATCCGCTGGGAAAAAAAAAGCCATTAGAGGCTCTTGAGTATCTAGAATAACAAACCTACAATAAAATATGCACTGCTCAATGCTGGTATGATCTTCAAATAAGGAGTGTCAATATTTTGCCACTCTGTGCTTCTTTCTGGATTACTCACTTTAGATGTCATTCTTCCCCAGAGGTTATAATAAAATGCAAAGAAGCTGCAGTCTAGCAGCCAGGGACTCATACCCATGTATTTTTCAGTTCAGAGTAGGGATTCAGACTAAATGTCAGTTTGAGGGAGAAAAAGAGAAAATGGTTGTTCTAAATGGTCCTGTTGACCTGAAAATGAGGTCTTGCAACAGTCTAAAGCTTATAAAGGTGGGTAGCCTAGAAAAGTATCTAGGTTATAGATGTCCAGATCTCTCTGAATCAGGGGAAAATCAGAAAGCAAGAAGAAAATAGAGAGATTTAGAAAATTAGTTGTGTTCTTACTATATAACAGCCAGCACAGCTGAGCAACCTTGTCCTGTAGCAGGATCTGACAGTTACAGAGCACTAATGAAATTACTTAAGAAATTTACCTTAGCAAACTGGAAAAGGGAATTTTAAATTTGTCAGTTAAGACTTTAGCTTTTAACTCCCAGTGAAAACAGTGGAGCAAGAATACGAAGTGAAATTATATTCAGGAAGTATTTTAAAATATGTATCTATATAACTGAACATGAATCTTTTGCCAATTTATTTGTGCAGGTTATTTACTAGAGAATAAGCATGAATGTAACAGCTACTGTTGGAGGAGATGGCTCAGGGGCCAGTCGCGCTAGCAATGAATTAACTTGTCTCTCAAAAACAACTAAGTCTCAGATCTGCCAGACCTTTAAATGTGAGGCAAGGAGCATTGTTCAGATGAGACCTTAAAGGTCAATATACTATCTTAACTGCATAAAACATGAGTACAATTATAGCTGTGACAATTAATACCAAACTATATCTTGGCACTTGTCCAAGAACTACTTTCTTATATTAGTGATTTATTTTGGCATTCCAGATCAACAGCCCTTTTCCTCTGCGTGTAATATTTTCCTTGTAGCAACAAGATACTACTGGCACTTTTCTGCACTAAGCCTTATCTGATGCTAAACTATTCCCCTCTGGTGTTTGGGACCCATTCTGTAAATGCCACACACACACATTCTTCCATTGAACAATATGAGGCCACTTGTTTGAGTAAAGGTGTTGGATTTATGTATTTGTTTAAATATTTTAGAATCACTTGGTGTGGAATTTACATAAAGCATATCTATCTTATTACCAATCAGTATTATTTGGAGAGGCTCCAAATAGTATACATTCTTCATGTATTATTTAAATTTGAATTTAAGGTTAAATGATATACCTTATACCAGAAAATATTTGGATGCTCAGACAAGATTAATCCTTCAGTGTGAAATGAGTGATTAAAGGAACCAATTAGGCTATCGTAGATGGCTCACCAGTCCCAGATATGCTTCTTCCTGGGGATCCTATCATACTAGCCTGCTTACTTGTTTTGCCTAGGGCCCAGTGCATGAGCTAATTGTCCTGAATGAAATTTTGCCTTTTTTCCCTCAGGACTCTCTACACAGCCTGATTTTCTTACTCAAAACTTTTTCTTATTCTAAACCTATTTTAACATCTAACTGCTAGTTTTCTCTGCCCAGCTTTATGTAGAGTCATGAGTACAACTTGAGCTATTTCCAGCTAACTCCTCTTTCCTGTTAATGCTCAGTGCTGTCACCCTACTGCTCAGATCTCTGTATTTTCTTGAATGAAGGAAGTGGCTTGTGTTTTTAGATTTTTTCTGTATTTTTCTTTATGCCAGTAATTCTCTATTAGTTCCATGAAAACTCAGGAAAAGACATACAATATTTTGTTTTTCACAGCTGGAGAGAAAAAAAAAAGTCATGATTTCCCTGAAGTTAATAGCCAGAATTTGCTTCTAAGAAGAATATCTTATCATGCAGAAATTATTTCTCTTTTATGAAAACACTTTCAACTTTTCACAAATTTTCATGAATCTATTCCCACTCTTTTCTACAGCACAGAGCAATGCATTGGGAAATACCACAAGCATAAAGGAAGAACAACCCCTCAGTAATTTTTTTATATGGTTGCTACTCTTGAAAGATATGCAACAGGCAAGGAATAATTTGAGCATTTAAATATTATGAAAAAGTCAGAAATTTTTAACAAATTTTCTTCCTCAAATGACCAAAGATAATTTTCCTCCAAAAATTGTTTTCTTTTTTTCTAATACCAGCATTCTTCCCCCCCTTTTTTTATTTTTATTTTTTGTATATAACCAATTCCCCAAGGGTCCAACTCTACACAGATGCCACAAGAGGTTACTTTTCAATAGAGAAGAGGATTGATCAAAAATTGCTTTTCATACTCTGAAATGAAGTAGGTTTCTCTTTTACTAGGACAGAAAAACTCTTCCATATTGAAAGCAGTATCATAAATAAGATTGTGAATACACTCCCTGTATATGAGAGTTTGAGGATATTTTCAGAGCTGGAATTCAGTGGAACCTACTTCAGTGATCTTAGATGTATCAGGAGTTTACTTTTTCACTAAGTTTCACATGTTACAGATCAAATTTTGTCAGTATTGAATAGGACTTTCTAGAAGGACCTTTTTAAAGAACATCATTGCTTTCTGTGATATGAGATACTTCTTAAATTTATTAGTAAAACATTAGTAATATATTAGAGAAATAATCTTGTTTCCCCTAAAAGTTGCTTTTATCTGCTCTCTGCAGTCGCATCGCTACACAGTAAAAATAGTGATTTTAGTGGGGAAAAAAGAAAATCTTTTCAGCATCAAACAATGAAATAGCAACTATATAACATTTATTCTTAAGATTCATAAGGCACTGTTACAGCTTGTTGTTTAATCCAGGGATCAAGACAATAGCCAAGAAAATAAAATAATAATGAAGTTAAAGACATAACTACATGCAAAGCAGCATCTCCCTATGGTGAAAAGAATTGTTTTAATTTGGAATTTGGAGAGGGATGTTGAGTTTTCTGTAATTAGCTGTTTATCCTGAGAACTCGTACTCCTGTGTTATAAACATGCTGCTAGCACATGCAAGGAAAGAACAAAACAAACCCAAACTGTAATTTAAACAACCATGGTAACACTTGTGTTACAAAGATTATATGGCTTCTTCAGCTATTATGCAATATTGTCCATATAATACGCCCTAGGAATTCACACAAGAGAATAGTAAACATCCACTCTTTATCAGTATACAGACTACTGTTAACCTAGACAGCCTTTGAGTGGAAGGACTAGTTTATCAATGCCAAAAAAGCACAGCAGTGTTAGCTTCTTTCAAGAGGGAAGAGAGTAGAGGACAGCCATATTTGTGTCTAATGTGTTAGTGCAGTTAATGATTTCAAATGGAAGAGGGTTCAGCTGAGCTGAATTGGTCCCTATATATGACAACCCCCTTTAGAGAAATTCCTACTGCAGCATGTTACCTGTTTACATTCACATAGCTCCTGCTCACATTCTGATGACACCTTTTCCTCAGTCTTTTCTGCTCTTGCTGCTGACACGTAGCAGCTACCCTTCATAGAATGCTAACATTTTTATTAGGGGCACTTCAAATGTTCTGCAGCAACTAGCCTATTTCTTTCTATTAGCCAACAGCTGTTAGATGTTTTTTAATAATTTTCATAGGGTTTGTGAAAGTGCGGTGACTAATTACTTATAATTTCACATCAATTTACTAATTTCCAGCCCAACAGGATATCCCTTGTCATAAATGTGCCAGGATTGGCTTTTAATAGCCTCAACCCAGCTGGCTGTTACTGGAACCTGATCATGCCTAATTTGATTTCAAGAATTCCTTATTTGTATAGTTCACAAAAATGAATTAAAAAAAAAAGAATGAAACAATGAAGTTTTCAAAATAATCTTAACAAAAGAAGCCTTTAATATTCTTTCCTTTTCTCCCCGAGAAATGAACTAAGTATAGCACTTTTGCAGTAGGTAGATCTTTTCCCTCCTCATCAAAAAGTTTGGAAGCTCTTGCTGCACTTCTCAGATGTTTTAGCCTTCCTTGACCTCAAAAGCCATTGGAATTGACTCTGCTTTTTCATATGTTAAATCAGAAATATAGTTCAGAAGAATTCAATTATACAGTTTTCCCCAAATTAGGACAGAAACTGAGGAGGTTTAGATGATTTAGTGCTATTTTGGATATTTGAGATTTCACTTTGATCTTTGGTTGAATAGGATGATCCTAGTCAACAAACTTCTCCATAGAGGTATACTAATAAAAGTAATAGTGTATTTCAAAGTAACATTTAGGCCCTAGAACTCCTAAAGATCAAATTTTATCATATTATTATTTTACCTGTATTGACAGGACAGTGACACTTGGAGAGTGCAGTGCCATCTTGTTAGGACTTACATAAAGCCTTAAAAGATTTCTAAAAAAAGAAGGCATGTATCTGCTGTGGTATTACAATATTACCATTTCCAGTCTTGGCCAAATCTTGAATGGCAAAAGTTTGAATTTTAAATGCTAAAACTATTTATAAGGTTCCCCTCTTTTGTCTTCCTGCTGTGTTCACCACTCCTCTAATTACACATACCTCAGTATAAAATTTCAGACAGGATAGTCCCTAAATTAATTAGAACAAGAAAAAAATTTCTTATGGAAAATGGAAAAACAATACAGATGTAAAGCCAGCATCCAAGATTACCATCAATATTAAAAGCATCTATAATTTAGAGAGGGCCAACAGTTCTTGTGAAAGATTCATTTCAGTTTTGTGATTGTTCTTCCATGGCAACAGGTTCTTCCATGAGATTTCTGCTTGTATCTTTTGCTAAACATTGCAAAGGTTTCTCCCCCACCATCACGGTGTCAAATCTTCCTATTTGTAGTAATTCATTGTAAGATTTTACATCAATGTAGAAAATTAAGGGGTAATATATATGCCAATATATCACAATATTTTCTGAAGGAGCTGTGCAAATGCACACATGCTTTTTACTGCAATTGTTCTCATTAGTGCAACAAAATGTACCCCAAAGTATCTTCTCATGTGTTTAGGACAAATAGTTTTATTTGTTTTCCAGTTGCTTTTCTCATTCTTTTACAGAGGAGCACTAGTATGAATTTCAGATCTGAATTCTGATTTCATAGAAGTATTTGGATCCAAGATTCTGATTCAAGCAAATCTTTGCTAAATGTTTGTAATGGTTGGCAAAAGGCTTTAAGAAATGCACATTTTGTAAGTCCCCAGCTTATATTTTATGCTAAGACATTATACCAAATACTAAATGCATTAATTTCCTTTCTTTTACACCTTGCTTGTGCTTACACCACAACCTAACTACTGAGAACAAAGGAAGGGAAATAAGTATATACTGTAATGTTAAGGATGTCGTTCCTTGTAGAGCACACACAAAAATCAAAGGAGTTGCCTTTAGAAAGAGGAAAGCTTTTTTATTTCAAGGTATGAAAAAAATCCCCCAGATACCTCAGGCTTGTGTGCTGGAGAAAAACAAAGATAATATCTGGTCTATCTTGTGCATTTGAAAAATAATCAGTCCTAGTTAGTAACAGAGCAACTTCAGTGAGCCTTGGCCTGTAAATCAATAGTCTGAATTCTCCCAGCCCCTTTCAAATTCCATTTCCAATTCTACCATAGGGATTAGTGTAGATTTAGCCCCTGATAGACAGATAAAACTAGCAGTATGTGCAGACTTACTGTTTAATAGACTGGATCTTAGGTATCAGTGATTGCTGAAATGACTGTCAGTTAATGTAAATGGGAAAAAGAGGAACAATCTCCTACTGTCCCTCAAAACAATACTGCCTCTACCCTCTCTAATCCATAAATCAGATGATTTCTGCATTATTCTCACCTTAACATGGTTCATATGTTCAAAGACTTAGCAAAAACTGCTTGGAAGACTTGTATATATGAATAACACTCACAAACTTTTAAATTCTGAATGTTTCATTCTTAATGAATTTGTTGCCCTTTCTTCCCATTGTGAACATTCTTATAAACATTTTAATTTCAGTTTGGGGAATGACCTCTATTAACAGATTAATGCCCACTGCTGTAAATGTAGCTACCCTTTTGAATTGTTTCCTTCATTTGTCATTTGCTTCTGAATCCTCTTCTGGGAGAAACCCGAAACTGTAATTCAGTCAGTCAAAGCTGAAAATTCAGTTGCAAGTGACTCTGGGAATGACGATCAACTGTAATGCTTAGATCATGAACACTGCCTGGACTTAAATTTGCTTACACTTCGATTTCCTTTATATTCTGCAGTACCAAGAGCCCTGTAAACCACAGTTCTGTGGAGTGCAGATATCTGCACTAAAATACTATCTTTTGTGAGTAAGCAGAGCTACATTTTAGGGCAACATGCCAGTCAAGATTTTTACTGTGCCTCTTACTCTTTTATCAGAATAATTTAGATAAATGAATATAGTTTGTCCTTTTGGGGTGTAATTCTGCATCTGCGGATATATTAAAGAATAATGAGGGAGGGTCTCTGAGAGCTATTCAGCACTGGAGAAAATTGAAAAACAGGAAGAAAAACAGAACTCTGAAATGACTCTTAGCTTCTGGAAGCTCAGGAATGACCTCAAAAGACTGATTGGACCCTTTAGATCAGATTAAAATGTTTGTATTTCTATAATTTTTCATCTACATCAGATTTGATCCCTGCTAAATATCATTTGTGTTCTTCAACTGATCTTTCCTTGAGTGTACCTGTTAGATGCATGGTATGTATCACTCACTCCAAAAACAAACAAAACAAAAGTTTTGGGTCACAGCTACAATTGTGGCTCTCAGGATAAATTTTCAATGAAATATAATGAAAACTAAAAACATGGTCAGAAAAGTAAGTGTAAATGAGCAGTTAAAGACTTGCTGAGTTTTTTCAATTTATTTTTAATTGTGCCAGTAGAAGTGATTTATATGCTATAGATGAGAAATAGAAAAAAAAAAATTAGAAAAATTTCTCTTCTTTGCATTCACCAAGATTCACGCATATACAAGGAGATACATTATGTTAGGGCCAAAGACTGCCCTGCATCTTTTCATGTTATTTCACGTGTAAGCAGATGTCTTACTACTTCCTTTGCAACTCACTTGTACCCTCAATTCCGTTTACCCTTCATGCTAAGGGAATTAACTATAGCAAAGTCAATACAGTCTAAAACTCTGAAGAAAACCCTCTAGGAGACTTCCTAAGGCCAAGAGAAAGATTATGAGCGTTCCTTAATTTTATTTCTAGCCACTAATCCTACCTGTGGGATGCTGAACTTCTAAAACTGCTCCCACTACCTCTCTCTCATACCTTTTTTGCTTACATATACTTCCTTGTTCTTATGTTCCTGAATATTACTAGCTACTCCTCTGTGGGGAAATGATGCTGTTTCTCCAGCTCCCCATTTTCCAGGCTAGTCCATTCCTTGATCTGTCCTCAAGAAACAGAACAAAAATAAGTCTTTTTCCTCCTTTTCCCTCTTTGGCTAGGAAAAAAATGAAAATGAAAATGAAATTCTAAAACCAGTATTAGCAGTCATCAGGAGGAGTAAGGGTTCTGGAATTTTTTGTTAAAAAAAAGGAAGCTATAGCTAAGGGTGCCAAGCTTCCTTATATGCCTCTGGAAATCACTCAAGCTTAATAAGCCCTGGTGGTACAAAGACTTAGGTAGTAGAATATATGAAATGTGTTTACATAATGTATATTGCATACATTGTTAACTGAGTACAAAGACATACAAGGCAGAGGCAAGCAAGAAATTGGAGAAAACTGAAAACTGATCTAAATAGTGGAATTGTGAGTCTCTTAGAGGTAACTGTTTCAAAGATACAAAATGAAACAACGTATACATAGGATGTTTCAGTATGACCATTTCAGATCACTATCCCAACTCTGACAGTTGTCTACATTTAATAGCTCTGAATGCATTTTTCTTCCATGAATTTCTCATATTTATTTAACACATGCAAGCTTTTAACATTCAGAAAATCCCATATTAAGGAATTCAGCTGCTAAGTGAGAAAAGAACCACATATTTTTCTTTAAATCCTCCACTTGCTAGTTTCATTTCATGCTATCTATTATGGATGTCCTCTAGTAAGATGCTCCTTGTAGTGAATGGAGTGATAGTCCATTATCAGTGTTCAGCTCTCCAGGTCTTTCATGATTAAATAGATCTCCATGGTCTTTTCCCTTATTCATGACTTTTTCAGCCTAATCTATTCAATCATTCTCCATATAGAACATGTTCTATACTTTTGTTCATCCTTGGAGTCCTTCTCTAAATCTTTCCAGCTTTACCATAACTTTCTTGAGACAAAGAGAGGGAAAATTACTGTATGATGTTGCATGGAGTCCATCTATTTCTGTGGCAGCATAATGATGTTCTCTGTTTTATTCCCTATTTCTTTCCTACTAATTTCTAGGATTCAATTTGTTCTTCTAGCTGCTACTGAGCTGGTATTTTCATAGAACTATTTATCATAACTCTTCAAAGGTCTCATTCCTGAATGGTAATAGACTCAGAGCCCATTACTATATATGTAAGCTTAAAATTGATGGAGTGGAGGGAGGGATACTTTGTATTTACCCAGATTCAATTTCCATATTGCCTTTTTATTGCTTAATCACTCACTGTTGTAAGGAGATTCTGCAATTCTTCACATTCAGATTCTGTCTTTACTATCCTGAATAACTTAATATAATCAGCAAATTTTGTTGCTGCTATTCACAGCTTTTTTCACACTGTGAATGCATGTGTTGAATAGTATAGATCCTCTGCAGAAGTTCACTGGTGACCTTTACTGTAAGAACGTATCAATCACTCATATTCTCTGTGTCCTCTTTTTTTCTTTGGTGCCCATATCAAAAGTCTACTTAAACTTCAAAAAGGGATTTTCAGCTCACTCACTTTGTCCATACATTTGCTAACTCTTTCAAAGAACTGCAGTAGATTTGTGAGACATGACTTTTAAAACCATGGCAACCCTGATCAGGTATGTTGCTTATTTATGAGCACCCTAACTCTGCTCTGGATCCTATTAATTTGCCTCATATAAATGTCAAGCTGGTCAGTTACAGTTATTCAAACTTATCATGGAATCTTAGAAAAACAATGGTATCACTGTACACCACAGTGGTTACCAGCTTAACTATTTCATATTTCAGTTCCTTTACAGCTCCTGGGTAAAATGCTACCCAGTCCTGAGAGCTGTTACATTCATTTGCTCCATTTTTTACACTTGTCTATTTGCTCCATAGCCTCTTCTACTGGCAGCTTCATGTGGGAGGAATCAGCTAATGAGTCCTCCATGAAGACTGGTGAACCTCTTAAAGTTCTTACACCAGGAGTATAAATACAAGCTGATCAACTGATTTTTCTTCTATAGTAGTATATTTCTTTTATATCTGGATTATCTGTGGGCTGCAGGCAAAATCTCTGGCAGATTTCCTGCTTTTACATATTTGAAAAAGGCAGTGTTATTAGATTTTATGCTTCATCTTACTTGTACCCCAAACTCTTTTTAGCTTGCCTCTGTATGTTTTTACATTTAACATCTTGGTGTTTGGGATACTTTTTTTTTTTTTTTTTTTTTTTTTTAATCTAGACATAATATTAGTTCAGTGAAAGAGTTCCTTCTATACTTTTTTAATACCTACTTTGCCTTACTATTTAGCTATGCCCAGATTCCTTTTGCCTTTTTTGATGTATTTCCTCTGTACTTTCTACATTCTTCAATACAGGTCTTTAAATAGTCTGCTCTTATAAGGATTTATTTCTTTTGATGCCACTTTTATTTTCTTTTTAACAAATATATCAATTTTTATGTGTACCCCCTTCTGGAAATTAGGTAAAATAGTAAGGAGTCAGAATAAAGGCTTGAGTATACTGTGACACAAACCTGTTAAA
Source organism: Apteryx mantelli (assembly GCF_036417845.1). Lineage (NCBI taxonomy): Eukaryota > Metazoa > Chordata > Aves > Apterygiformes > Apterygidae > Apteryx > Apteryx mantelli. The sequence continues at coordinate 41,560,174 of NC_089981.1, forward strand.
AAACAGCAGCAATGAACAACAGAAATCTAACATGGGACCTAAAATACATTAACTTAATTCTTACATAATGTTTACGTTTTCTGAAACAATGCACAAACAAATTTATAAATCTGCATAATCCTCTGTGTGACTGTGGAATAGGACTATTCCTGTTTGGAGGAACTGACAGTGTCCATGTATTCTCTGTATTCCATATAACCTTTGGTTGTTTTACATATAAAGTTCCAGATAAGCAAGGGGAGGAAAATATCTCCAGAAATACAATTCAGATGCTCAGTTTTCCAGTTGCAGTTAGGAAAAAAATTCAGTCTGTTATGAACTAGTGACAGTTTCAGCAAGTAAACAGATAATTTTTATATTGCCCTACAACATGCCTTCCACCTCTGAATCCAAAAAATGGTACCTTTGAAGACAATATGCTGTCATGTAACAATTCAATTAAACAAGCAAACCATCTATCATCAGTGCACAGTGATTAACATGTCCTCTGTTATCAGCACTATCATCCATTAGTTAAATGCAAGATCTATTTCAGCAGAGGAAAATCAGCAACATGAGTTGTGGCAAATTTGATTAATCAGCTCCTAATTATCAAAGACTGACAGAATTTTTTTTTTAAGGAATCCAGAATCAACTATCATGGAAATACACAAAGATGAAAATAATAAAGAGCTAGTGATGTCTGTTGTCAAATTGAAACAATGGCATTTGTGATCTTCTGTGTGTTGTCAGTGTTAGATATTATTAACCTTTTCTTAGCGTTTTGTACAAAGCTTTAGACACGTGCACTTTGCCTGAGATAAAATAAATTGCTTTCTTCACTGAATTAGAGTATTATGGGTGTGGAAGAGTAGGTTATGTGGCAATAATATTTTAGAGGAACACTAGTATTAGAAATGTAGAAGATTTTTAAAAACATAGTAAATCATATTACAGTAGCATCTTCAGGTTTTCTCATCTCAACTGTATGCAGAAAAAACTATTTACAGGAACGTGTGCATCCCACTAGACATACCATCTATGAAGGTGAGAAAGGTGTAGGGAAGATAATGAATTTTTCTCTCTTTTTCACCTGCTTTAGTGTTGCTCTCACCAGTCCTTGTACACCTTGCAAAAATAGAAATACTAGGGTGTATCTGCATGTAAAAACAGTAAAAAAAATTATCTGTAGGAGTAGAGGAGGATAGTGATTCCATATCAGTGTGGTGTCCAAGATTTTTAGGGTTGTCACAGAAGTGAAAGAAGGGCCCTTTTACCATCTAAATTACCATCCTCTTCTGAATTTTCTTTTGAATTTTCTCTCTCTCTCAACTTCAGTTGTTCCATGAGGCTACAGAAGTCATCCTTTTAATTTATGCATCTAATTTGAGTGCCTATGGCTGAAGATTTGAGTACAACCTACAACGTCTGTACTTGCTTCCACTTTTAAAGCTGCTCATTTTACTAATTTTATTGTCATTTATCAGTCTTGAGAGTTTATTTTGTTTGAAGACAGGAGTTATATCTCCATTCAGACACAGAGAATAGTTTTGGTTAAATCAGCAATTGCAACTAAATCCTTATGAATGGGAATCTATCATCAACATGATATATTTAATCAGATAATAATGATTTACTATTCTTAGTTAGGCTGCATATTTCCACATTCATGCTTTTAGTGTTAGCTTTGGGTATCAAGTTCAGGAGAATGAATTAATGTAAATCCAGTTTCAAAAAAGTCTTCCTAATTTTCATGAAAGATTTAATTCAAGTTTCCTTTGAATGTTGTGGCTAGTTCACATTAAATTCAAATTTATGACAGATTAGATGTAAAGGAGTTCACCTATGATACTGGGGTTGAGTGAGCTCTATTACTGTGAGGCTTTCACTTGCTGTTATGAACAATGGCCCTACTTGAAGTGTACTTAAATTGTGCATCTTTAAAAGTTCCATGAACTTCTCAGAGTGAAGCTATATAATGGAACAAAGTGCCCTGTCTTCTGCTATGGAGTGTTTTCCACATTTGCTGGCCTTGTGCATAATTGCTTTGAGACAGAAAATGGGAACTATGATATATACATACTTGCTGAATATTTTCCTGGTCTAAATAAGTACATTGCTTTAATCTTGCAGTTATTTTATGCTTTATTGTTCAAGATTTTGATGACAAAAGCCTATAATTATAAGCACCACCAAATAGATCAGGTTTTCCTTTCTGCAGGCATTCTGATCACCTAACTTTATTCTAATACCGTGTAAATCAGATGCTAATAATCCAAGCAACAAGCACTGCAATCTGGGACAAATATTGTGGCCAGATATTTATGTAGTGAAAACTGTCTTGTTAAACAGGAGAGTATTGCAGAAGGCCACCACAGATCATTGATGAAATTTAACTTCTTCCTATACTAGTTCAGGAAAAAAATCTATTTCAAGAAAATGGATACGCTTTAGTAACTCAGTGAAGTGTGGAAGGAATTTATCTTTAACATCATACAACACTTTCCTTGTAGATGTCATTTTCTGAGGTCTAGTCTATACTTTTTTAATTAGCAACCTTCACGGATAAAGTGATAGATCATGCTCTACACAAGAAGTCATAGCCTTTTTATTTTTAATTCCTTGAAGTTAAATTCTTCCTATGTATTGTGTGTTTTCAGAAATCTAACTTTCTATGGACGAATATATCTATCTCATGTATATTAATGATTAAATGATGGGCTTTCACTTTTCAGTATGATCCATAATGAACAGGCAAAAACCTGCCGATATCAGAGTTCTAGTGTTGTATTTCCTTTCCCCTTCTTTCTCCATTTCTCTTTCTTTTCCTTTCCAACAATTGTTTGCTTTGTCAGCTACTTTTTTTTCTAAATGAAAATGGTACAAATGGAAAGTTAACCAAAAAGAAATGACTCCTGGTTTTGGTGGAAAGTAAACATATTCTTACTACTTCATAAATCTATGGAAGTTCTTCTACTGATGTAGAATATCCTATTTATTATTCTCCCTATCTTGTCTACCCAGAAGGCAAGTCCAACTTATATAGCCATCTTGTGTTTCATTCTTACCACAAATATCTCACTTTGGGTAGCATTTAATGTTAATCACACTCTCTCCCTCTCCGTTAGAATAATTGTTTGTCTCTCCCTCCCTCCTGTGGCTGTTTATTATGCCTACAATCTACATAATTGCTATGGGTTGTAAATGTGGAACTTCTGTCCAGGTGGCTATTACATGTATAATCCTTTACCTTTTTTCCATTATGCTAATGGGTGGATGAGACTCTTGACCAGAAGAATCTGGCCTCTTTGAATGAAGTCTTTAAACTTGGGAAAAAATAATGGAATATGATTCTTGGTCAAAAGTAAAAGAAAACATGTTTCACACTCATTCCACAACAAGAGGGTTTTCTAAAACTGAAAACAAGAGCAGCAACATATTTCTTGGAATTTTATGATTGCTTCCACCAAAGCAAGCAAGTTGGTCCCCAAGGCATACATCCTTTGCTTATTTCATTCCTTTAGTAAAATTATTTCCACTAATGTATATTTCGTAAAACCAGGCTTATCTTTCCTGTTTCAAAATGTTGCAAGACCTGACTTGCCCTTCCTGTTTCAAAACCTTATTAGTACAGGGGTATGCATTTGTATTTTGTTAATAATAGCAGTGTTGGATGATGGAAGAGAAGTTAATCAGGACACAAATCTCTTCTTTGTCATAGTCACTGATTCAAACCTAACAAGCTGAAAAGTCATAATCATTATAATGCTATAAAAATTATGTTTTTTTTTATGGTCATTCGTGAAACCTGCTGGATTCATATAAATTTGTCAGATAGACGATCACATCAAAAAGAAAACTCTCAAACCCCCTTAGCTCAAACTGACTGCTAACTGGCATGTTATCAAAAATCACTATGAAGGCTAAAGAACAAAAGGAAGTGATCAAAGCAGTAAGCTATAGAGAAGGTAAAATCTCTACAACTACATTTTTCTCTCAGGAAGTTTGTCAGGACTAATAAAAATGGCAGATATTTTAGACAGAACTAGATAGGAAATAGGCTTGCTGTGACAGGACCACAAGTTCAACAGAAGCTTTATTATAGTACAAATGCTAATGGTTAACTTTTTAAATAACAAAATCTCTTAACTGATTAGGCAAGATAGAATTTAAAAAAAGAGCAGTTTATAAAGAACTCTCCCTTGCCTCCTGTGATCTTTCAGATCAGGCCCTAGTTTTCAGACTTGGTTTCAGCCAATTCTGTGACTTCCTGAGTTGCAACAACCCCTTAGGAAATTCCTTTTCTTCGCCTCTGAGTCCTGTCTGTTGGCTTTTCCCCAAAGTCTCTAAGTCTTACTGTGAGGTGCAGACTTGACACCTCCTTCATATGAGTTTCTCATTCTTTCTGCAGGACAGTCCTGTGTCTCTGAAACCTTCTCCCTTATCATGACACTCAGCTGCCCTCAAAGAAGTAGTTTCCCACTCCTCAGGGGAGTATGTCTCACTCCTCAGGGACATCCATCTGAACTGACTGGTGACCTTTTTAGAGGAAGATGACATCACTGCGAACCATAACACCTGCCCCCTCCCTCCCCCCAACTAAATAAACAACATCTTCTCTTTCACACAGGCCAGTTAAACTTCCAAAGACTAAACCTTTCCAGCACTTGGACTAAGCAAGTTGTTCCACAGCCAGGGAGCTAGAGCCAATATATTTTTTTTACATTCCAATTTTGTACTTCCATTTATATTCATAAATATATGTGTGCGTGTTACTCCTCTAATTAAGGCCAAGTTTCACCCATATACTCTTCATACATTTATTCCTCTTAGAGAATTCACAACTGCTTTTCAACTACTAGGACTGATGTCCCAAAATATGCGACTGACACTAAAAGGTAAAACAAGGTGGAGCAGGTAATGTATTCACTGTTTTAGTGTCTGTGAATAAAAGTCATTAGCAGATAGAGCTGTCAATCCAGCTCACATTAATTGCAAGTAATTTTAAGTCAATAAACAAAACCTCAAAACAGTGTGAATATGAAGCTAAATTAAAGATCTAATCTATGATTTACCTTCTCTATTTAAAATTTCTTTTCACTAGCAAAGGAGGGTAACTCCATAAAAATTATTCATCAAACACTTTTTCTTTGAAAATAAAAAAAGCTATCAAGTAATATAGCTGACAAACAGGACTTATGAGTATTTTGGTGGATGTAATTTAATTTCCTGTGTCTCATTAAGTTCTTTAATCTTCTACAGCATATGTCTTAAATCAGAAGTATCATTTGAGTCAGCCTAAATTAATTCATTTCTTTGTAGCTACTGAGAAATTGTAGAAAAATCCACCACCACAACAGTCTATTTAGTGTTCTGATGTTATATGTAATTCAAAATAACAACAAAGAAAATCTGATTTTAAACACATTAGTTCACCAAGGCTAATGCCAAACTCTTCATGATAGGCTCTATTCTCATTGCTACACCTGTGTGCTCAGTATAGGTGAGGCTCTTTTCAAATCCACCATTAGAGGTTAGTTAGGAACTAGATTCAGCCATGAGGTGTATAATATTTTGTAGAACTGCAATGATTTTTTAATTAATATTTTTATAATATAAATGTACTAACATTGTCCCACCCCCTACTTAAAAGTATTTGTAAATTTCATATTACATGATGGTTACCTCCTGATTCAAATAAGTTTCACATTTAAGCATATTTATAATCCTTTTTAAAATTAAAGCAAATATTCTAAATCCTTTAATATATTTAGTGTAAATTTTCAATTAGGATTAACATCTGAAACAAACCTCTTTGAGCTCCTCTATATCATATAGTGTTCTGCATTGTTCCAGTTTAGTGGTTTATTCTCATTCAGCAGTGTTTTTGGTGATGTTTATTTTTTGGGATAAAAGCTGCATATATTTTTCCAAATTTTTCCAAACTGTGAGGCACAAGGATTGACTTATTAAATACGTATACACACACAACTATATGAGATTCAATCAATACCTCTGTTATAGAAATGTTTGTGAACACTTGTCTGAAAGAATGTTTGTATTGTAACCCCTCATGTCACTGTGTTATAATCTAAAAAATGACTATAAACTAACACAGCTTCACTGCCAAAAGGCATGTTATAAATGAAGGATGGTATTGAAAACTATATTAGATTGCAAATATTGTTTCTAGTTTTATAAGGGAAGAAAGTTAAAACTATAATTAAACATAAAGCAATATTGTAAATTCCACTTGTCTCTATATTGCTTTAAGAATTCCAACACTTTTTCCTTGATCTTAACAATATTTCTTTAAATGTTACACTGAACTGATGGGCTCCATAATGGCATGAGAAGTACGGAAAAAAAAATGAGAGAGAGAGAGAAAGACAGAGAAAAATAGAAACCCCCCTCCCCCCCAAACTCTTCAGTGTCAGCATTGTATGATTTTTAATGTCCGTAGAATCTCAGAATGTGTCAGCCTGAAAATATGTGCTGGATCTATTTTTATCCTTTTGCATGTGAGTAGTATACAGTCCAAAGAGAGTACTAAAATTGCATGTGCTTAGTCAAAATTTTAAATAAAAGTTATTCAGATCCCCTTTTGTGTTCCAGTATCAAGTCACAATGTTAACAGTTAGGGAAGCCAGCCATTTCCTGTTTGCAGGGGAAGCTGGAAGGAAAGCATAAACTGTAGTGATCCATTCAGGAACTACATGGCCTAAGATTCAATAGCTGAGCTGCTCCTTACCGAGACATTAAAACAGAGAACTTGGAAATAGTGCTGACATACTGGATCCCTTAGCTTAACAAGATTTTATTTTTTATTCAGCTTTAAAAATGTAAGTATATGCAATGATTTTCAATTGTAAAACTGACATATATACCATTACTGATAGACACATAAAAATTTATCCTATACCATGATATGTTTTCCACATGCTAAAGCAAATTAAAACTAGTATCTGCTTAAGGAACTTCATAAGCATGTTGGGATCATATCTGAAAGAAAGCATACCGCGATATCACAGTATTGCTGGGCATATTGGAATGAAGCACATACTGAACACATTGATCCTTCTGTAAAAATAGCATTAGGAATTTATATAAGAATGTATATCTGATAGGTAGTTTTTCAGGAACTACAAAAAAATGGAATAAAAGACAGTGATAACTTCTGTACAGATGTTTTATTTTAAAATATTTTTCAAGATAATTATTTCAAATTTCTCTCTCTTTCCTTCTCCATTCCATAAACAGGTATGAAGAGACAAAAAATGTTTTTTTTTAATTAAAATAATTTTACAACTTCACATGATTCTTCTTTCCCCTTCACCAGAAAAGTTTGATGTTTATTTTTTGCCTTGTTTTATGGAAGAAAACTTGCTACAAGACTAGTAGGCTGATCATTAAGTCTTACCCTCAAAATTACAAAGTTACAACACCATCTTCAGTCTTGGAACTAGTAGATGTGGTTATTTACGAAGTAATTTCTAACAGAAGTGTGCCAGATCTTTATAACATAAAGGAAATTAAAGTACAGTGTAACATATTATAGTTCATATGAAAGCTGCCTCACAGAATATCAGATCCTTCCTAGCATACTGTAGCATTATAGATACTTCCTTATCCACCCAAGTTAACACTATCTCTGTTTTTAAACATGTGTGAAAAACTAGCTTTATAGAATGGTAAGCAGATAGTGCTTGGTATCTATGAAAACTCTCTGTCCCCTTGCCCTATGCTTTATGCAAACAAACAAGCCAGCACATTAATAATCTTAGCTCTGACAAAGGGCAAAACTATTTAATATTCTTTTCATGTGGAAGCTGTTGTCTGATCATTAATCATGTTTAGTTGCACCTGCAATTATTTTCTGATATCCTTAATATGCCAGTTTTATTGCAGTGACTGCTCTCAGGAGGTTTATAATAGTGATTAAAGCATTGTTAATTGTTGCATTCATTTCAGGATCACTTCAAAGTCAGTGTGATCAAAGGCGATAATGGGAAATGCCAAGGTTACCACAAGTGTAGGAAGTTTTGATTAGAATTTGCAAACCTGTTTAAAACAGTAGTTTCCAGAAGTCAGACTCTATTTTTGTCCAGTCCAGGAAAAAATAACCTATCATTAATATCCATTGGTTTTTGCTCTAGTATAAAGTATTTCCAAAGCTTCTTATATGGTAGAGGTAACACTTTTATAGAGGGACACATGTCACAGGACATTGTGTATCCTCACTCTTACCTTGACACCCTCTCTATTTCCTCAAAAGTATCTATCTTTTCCTCTTGGAAACTCCTTCACAAAGAGCTGATAACATCTGAGTGTAGCCAGTGGCTGATACAGTAAAGTAATTGATCCAATTTAGAGCACAAGCATTTAGTCACGTTAAAAAGAAAAAAAAAGAATTTAAGAAGAGAGCTTGATGTGCAAAAGTAGTAGCTTTACACTGCATGTTGAATCTTTCCATGCACAGTCTATGGCAAGTCCTCAAGGGATTTTTGGTTCTCTGTCGAAGAGGCCTCTATAAATTTTTTGCCAGCAGCAAAAACAACTCTGAAACTCAAGTGGCCAGCGCTTGCGCTTCTGTAATGGAGGACTGAATTCAATTTCAACTCAAAACAATCATTCTACTATGGTATGATGGGATCCCAGTGGCTGGGAAGTTTCTAAAAATCGACTGGCCATGACCTCAGACAGGGGCTGTTTTGGAAGTTGCAACTAGAAAAGGTCAATATAGAAGCAAGAAGAGATTAATGTTGCTCTTTCAGATTAGCTGGTTAGGGTGGAAAGTGCAGAGGATGATCCCACATGTTATTCGTAACTCTATACCTTCTGACCAGAGAAAAGTGAAGAGCTTGAAATAAAGGAATTCTTTAGATCAGTAGCATAGACAGCTTCGTTTGTAGTACACAATGTAATAATGGATAATTCTTAACAAAAGGCTCTAAATAAAATGAAATAAATTATCCTATTCATCTACTTAGGGAGTCTGATGAGGACGTTTCAATGGGCCTGATTTATTTTCTCTTTTTCTAGGTTCTTCCAGGGACAGTTTGTCTACTTACTTGACAAACTTCACTGATTTTATGCTAATATTAGAATAATCTTTATTGAATTGGTTATATTGAAATGTCTTTGCTTGAAAGGGACCCAGCTAATTCTTCACTCCTGTTAGCCTTAGTATCAGGCTAGCTAAGTATGTATCCAAGAAATGACTGTCTTCCACTGTTACAATGACAACTGTGTTTATTTAGAAAAATTAAAAATATATATATAATGTTAATTAAGTTAATGCCATTGATAGATGACCAAAATATAAAAATGTCAATATATGGGAAAGGGGGGGTGGGGAGGAGAAGCTAAGAAAGTTAACAATCTAGGTGCAATCCTAAATTTATAAAGTGTGTTCTCTTTGGAGAACATACTTTCTCTTCCTTCTTTTTTGAGAAATGAAACATATGCAGTTTAACAGAATATGAATAAGATACCCTATGGGTAAGCAGATTCCAAATTTATGAAGCAGGCTATACTAGAGTGTCTAGATACAAATACTGCAGGCTGCTGAGACAACATTTTCCTTGTAGAATTCCTTAGCAATACCTTTTCCCCACTTCTGACTTACAGTGTGGAAGATCACTACTACCCACCAAAACAATGAAGAGGAAGAAAAGTTGAACATGTTCTCACTTCAGAGATAATAAGTTTTTTCTTCAGCAGTAAGATAGTTATCTTCTAATGAAGTTGGTCCTTTATAAGATTCAGTTACAGACAGGTGTGAGTCAGATGACACACTGTATAAAGTAATGACGTCCATGTTTATTAATTAAAATATTTCAATTCCTGAACTCTCATCCAGATCACAATGAACAATAATACTTTTTTCTCCTTTTAACTTTTATAATGCATAGTGTCCTAGGGAAAAAAAAAAGTGTTGGTAGGCTAACTGATGAAGATGTTTTGTCTAGGCAGTTGGACAGTATAAAAATCTAGTAACTAAATATTGGGATTTTTTTTCTCAAGATCTTGATATGCTTAAAAATAGATTGCATGATGTAGTCACCTGAAAAGATAGTGGGCTGGAATCTATAACCCTGATGGTTCCTCTGAGATTTCGTAACTATAATGCATTGGAGTTTCTTGGAGATGAAAAACTAGAAGTAGAACTGGATGAGATGGAAGAACAAGAGCAGGGTACTGATATGGTCATGGTGGTCCAACAGTGATTTGCTTTCTGAATACGCTGTCTCTTTCTTCATACATTTCAATGCACAACCTGTTATGTTTATCTAGGATTTAGTTTACAAGGGCATGGATAACTTTGGCCAAACCATTGTATAAAAGGAAGAAAAAAGTTTCCTAGCAAGATACAGGGAAAAAATAAAAAAACCCAAACAAACAATGTGCATTCTGGAAATCATATAAGGGCTGGTTCAGCAGCAATCTCAACACTACCTTAGCTGTTACCCCGTTCTGACAAAAAGGTCTCCTGTGTTTAGTGCCCTGATAGGATCTTCATAGCATTCACTGTGAGTTCCCAGAAGTAAGGAGTATGCTAACCTTACTTTCTTGCCAAAGGCAATTTTGAAAATTTTTATGGACTTTTGACGTCTTTACGGTTCTACAATTGATTGCAGTTTGTTTCAGAGAAATTAAAATATATTTAATGCATCACAGATGTGTCTTGACAGAGTTATTGTTTTGGACACCAAAACTGCTACAGAGATTTTATCATTCTGAAAGTAAAAATACCCTAATCTTCAAAGTACTAAGGACTTCTTACTATAAACTAAGAATAGAAGAAAACAGTTATCTTTCATGCTTTGTGTATTCATGTGTCCTTTCCCCACAGGCTCACTGCAAACATGATTTGAATTTAAGATGTGAAAAAAAATGGTTCTGCTGGAGATGTGGTTCAGCTACTTATCCCATATCTCCTCAGTTATCACTTGGCCAAACTTCAGAATAGACCTTGACAGCTGACACAGAAGTATTTCTAGCTTTAAAATACTGATGATTTAATACTCACAAATGCACGATGTAATTTGATCCTTTTGCATTGTCAAAACTAAAATGATTGACAACTTTCTGTATCCATTCAAACATATTTCTTCCATACAAACTCAAAAACTGAAGCCAGAAATTCATTCCCCATGAGAGATGATAAAATTGGATATATACAGTACATCTTTATTGAAATCCTATGCTGGTGTCAGCAAATTATTATTGAAAACCTAGGGCAGGAGATTCCTGTGATAGTTTGGGTTTCTCTCATACACAAACAAGTCTTTTTTTCTAGTCTTGGAAAATTCATTCTTCCACTGTTTAGGCTCTTACATGGAATCCGGAACCCATAATTTCAGGGTGCATTCTAACTTTGAACAGAAATTCACTTAGCATAAATAGAATAAATATCTTCTGGAAGCTACAACAATAACCTAATGTAATGAATCTACTCTTAACCTAAGCCTTGGAATCTTTTATTTGGATGGCACTGAAACACAGTGGCAAAGAGAAAGAGTACTAAAAGCCTGAATTTTTTGGAATGTGTTAGCCATTCTAAAATGAACTGACTTGACGCCTTTCTCCAGTTTGCTTCTCCTACTCTAATCTTTATCTGATGCATATTTCTTGTCTTCATAACAGAAAAGATCATAAATTAAAAACTGTATCATCTGAGCAGTTAATTTATCTAATACTGCAAGTTAACAGTTAAGGATGTTGTCTTTGCCCTAGCAAGAAATCTAATGATATTTATTTTTCTATTGTTACAAAGACTGGGTTGGGGGAAAGGGGGAAGGAGCTATACTCCCCCTCGAAGACTGAGAAGTTTACACTTGTCTTCACATGTGCCTTTATCAGGGAAATTTATCTCATTTGCAAACTCTCAGAGGGTTTCAATCCAAGGACAGTCAGCTCTCACCTTCAAACCTAGCCTTCAAGGAGAGATAGAAGCTCTAGTAAGCTTTAACTCTACTTTGTTTAAAATGAAATTTGTGTGTATGTGTGTGTGGGGGGGATTGGGGGATCATACTTATCTTTGATGAGTTGTGATTCTTTTAATTCCTGTATTTCATATTGAAATAGAACTTTTTCTTTGAGCTTCTCAGGAAGCAGAAATTCTAGCGTTTTCAACAACTATAACAATAACCAACAGTATAACACCAATAGTATAAATATTTGACCTCAGATTATGTATACTGGTAGACCAGGTTAGCATGTTTCATGTAGAAGATTTCTTGGTCTGCTTGTTAGATAGCTAGGGAATGAGTGATTTTCAGTTCTGGGACTTTGAAGTGAATATGGCTAGAACCCCTGGGAAAATATTATAAAAAGAAGACTGCTTTTATCGGTCCTTCTGTTAGTTTGACTGCTTAGCTGAAGGGAGTTACCTTCAACAATTCAGTAGTTCCTTATGAAAATTGTGGAAGACATGAAATTTCTACAGATGTTAATTAATTTGAATGACCTGATTACATTTGGAAGACACAGGAGATCGAAGAAAGACTTTTGAAAAATTTAGGCTGGCTAAAGCCCTGCAGATGAAAGCTATTAAGTGATAAATGTGTGCTGTGCAGGACACGTGGTTCTGTAGAACTACAGAAAGTGTAAATACATTTCTTAATAAAATAGAAACATTTCCAACACAGTACCATTTTCAGTTACATATTCTATAGTTTTTCTTTTAATAATGGTAATCATTTGAAAAGCCATTTAATTTCTTTAACAGAGAATATGAGCCCAGAAAGGGGCAAAGAAAATGGAAGATCAGTGGAAGGGAAAACAAAATCATACACAGAGAAGTGTCACTATGAATCAGTGACATAAGAACCGTGACAAGGCTATGCAGTAAGCAATTAATTGCTCATATCAGTCATAGCCTGCTTGGCTCTTTGCTGTTGTCTTCTGTGTTTTTTCTTACTACGGAATCTTCTATGATAACAAAATCTTTTATCAACATTGTATTTCACCACAGAGTTCCCTTTGCCATCTCTTATTGCTAAGTCCTCACAAGAAGATATCCAAAATCATGAAAAGCCCCATTTCATTTCTGGCTTGGAAATTAGTTTTTGTCAGAAAACCAGTGCTCTTGTCCCTCATGACAATTTACTGTCTTCTGGAAATCATTCTGCTCATAGTTATAGTATCTTCCCAGGTAGATAAGAAGCAGATGCAAATGAGAACAAGTTTCCACTGACAGAGGAAATAGAGAAGTCATTTTGTTCTGCAGTATGTGCCTGTTGGGCTTATAAAGCAAGCATCTTGATGAGTAATATGTTTGTTTGCAAAGAGCTTTAGGAAAAAACAGAAGAAATTCAACTTACTGTTGCTGTTCAGTTGATCTCTATTGTGTTTGTATTAATAAAGAACAGGAAAAACATGCTCAAACACCCCTGCCTCCCCTCCGCCCCCCCCCCCCGCACACACACAAACACCTGACCTATGACTGTAATTGTGGTTATATTTGTACAATATTGCAAAGAGATTTGGCTTACTCAGGAATTTTTTTTCTAATACCAGTGACATAATATAATGTATCTCTAGCTGTTCATAAGAATTTCTCGCCTTTGCTTGAATAAGGATTAATTTATATAAAGGAAAAGCTGTAATTCATGATTTTTGAGTTCTTGTGCCATAACATACTTTGATGTGCTCTTATATTTCAAGTAAAACACCTCAGCAAAAGTCTCCATGCTACCAAATATGTTCCCTTTCTTTATTTTTCCTTAGTAGTGAGAATGAGTGTTAATTGTTCCTAACTGGATTTTTGATGGGTTCTTACCTAATTAGCACTTAAAGAATTTTTACAAACTTAAAGAGATGTTTTGATGAAGAGGAAGAAGAGTCATTACCATTTTTACATATCAGCACAAAAGATTCCTAATGACAAAAAAATACATTTTCATATTCTTGCCTGACCTATCAAGAGCTGTGATTTTCTGATCTCATTTCTCTGTTTGAAAGCTTCAGTCTTTTGGAATCTGACACTTTCCTGATGTAAAATATGTGCTTCTATTGCTCTGACTACTAATTAATCTTTATAAGTATAGCATCTTCCAACAATAATCATGATCATAAACTGGATAATGGCAGTTAAAATGAAAGAAATGCCATCATCTATACTGCTGCTTAAAATGCTCTTACTTGATGAAAGATGGTGCAAGAGGAAATACCATTTTACGATAATTGTCTTGTACTTATGAAGATTTTAGTATAACTTGGTTGCAGTTTTTTTCTTGTTCTTTCTCTGATTTTTTTCAGGGAAAATATTAATGCTTTATTATGATAAATCAGATAGAGGAACTCTTTTAAATGGAATCTTTGCAAACACTACAAATCAGTATGACTTTTCTTTCCAGAGAAAACATGGCTAGTTGGGCTGATATATCAGCAAAAAGAGTTAATACTAATGATCAGTCATAGATTCATTTAAAATGGCAAATCCCTTTTATACCAAGTGAAAGCCTATAACATATCAGACTTGCTTAAGTGATTTTTTTTTTTTTTTTTTTTTTTGGTGGCAAGGCTATTAATGCAGATGTTCCTGTAGAACTTTGGCAGATGGATCTGAGTTTTCATCTGTCTACATCATGTTTAGTCATGATTCATGTTTCTAAGTGTGTGTTAAATTTGGCCAGATCATAATTTATTCCTTATAAACCTAATTAGTGCATATATTGGCAATTTAAGGATTCCTACACAATACAGTTGAAGTCAATACTTAGAAAATTGTGTAGCTTAATCTATACTAGCATACTTAAGGAAGTGTTACAATTTCCTATTATTAGACGAAAGATTATGAAGGAGTTTTCATATATCATATATGATGTTTTATACTGCTGTAATTATTCTTGTTTGAGTAGCGAAATTAGGCATATTTATACTAATATAATTGATTTAAATATATAAATCCATACTGGATTCATAAGTAGATGTAAATGTGTATATGCATATATACACATACGCATGTTATTATGACCTTTTCTTAACTTTCTCCTATCCTTGACTAATAATTATACTGGTTGAAAATTTCTGTACAGACTAGGCTTTAATCATGGGGGCTGTAAATACTTAGAGCTGTAGGATGAATCACAAATTCCCCCAAAAGACATTTGTTTCTCTATTGTCCTCCATTTTGTGCTATCCCCTGCATAAGGCCGCTGTAAAATGCTAACATTCTCCTTTCTAACTCACATCAGAATTACCCCAGGTTTTTGGCATAAATTGTAACATTTACTGTTTCTCACCCAAGAAGGTCTGAGTTGTATTGAAGTGGTGTCTGTCTAACCCTAACACGTTGCCCCCGGAAGTGGGAAGAGGGTAGGAGAGAGAATTGTGTCAACAGTAAAATAACCATTCAGATATCCCTGCAGCTGCTCAGGGAGTAGGGTTCAGCCCTGCAGCACAGTGCACAAAACGGAAAACTCCACAGTGATTATCATTTTGCAAAAATTATCAAGCTTTTCAAAGATCAGTTACCACGCAGCCTTCAGGCTGAATATTGTATGATAAGACTATAGTTTGGAAAGAAGAAATTAGCAAGCAGTTACTCTTATGACTATTTGACAGTTAGGCAGCCCTTATACTTGCAGAGTCAACTGCATAATCACAAATCTATCTTATGAGTATTTAACCCCTATTGAATAAAATGATACTGATGCTTTTATTGTTACTGACCATTTATAAAGAAACTGAAAATCTGATGATGAAAATCTAGATTTATCACAACAATGCAAAACATTAGAAAAAAATCTGTTATCAAATAATATACAGAGGTGAAAGCTGTTTCAAAATGTCCTTGAATTTTAAACTCTAGTGTTTTATGCTGCCTTTTGTCTACTGGGCAAGGTTAGTATCAAGGATAGGAAGGATTTTTCATATTAATGAGTTATTCATCAAAAATATTATCATATGACTGAATCTATTTAGAGATTTGACAGAAAATTTTGGAGGAAAGGTAGTTTAAAAATTTGCTTTTTCTTTCAGTTCCAAAAGATATATCAGTCTGAAACAGAACTTTTTTAATGAAGATTAACAAAAAATAACAACAATTTACTAATAGTCTAAGCTTATGCAATTTAATTCTCATTTACACAGTGCCTAGGAGCATACAAGTGGTCAGTTACCATACTCAGCTTATGTGCAATAGCCAGATTTGTCACAATAATTTTATTGTTTGTGCTCATACAAGCTCCCCTCAGTTATTGTTCTAAAGAGTCAAAGTATGATAGGAGAGCACAATTAATTGTCTGTAACTTTTAACTGATGATTGCTGTTTTTAGAAAATTCCATGTCTGCTGTGTTTCTAAGGACAATTATCTAACTATAAATACTGCAAGCATTTCTTTGATGTGAAAAAGTGAAAAGAGATCTAACTATGATGAGAAAATAAAAGTATGTTTCAGTGATCCTTAAGCAGTTGAATCTCACTGGGTTTTCTATTTTACATTATGCCATTTTGTTTTTCTTCCTTATCTATAGTGTCAGTTGCATTTAGGTATATTATCTTTCACATATTAAGAAGAGATACTACTGATAAGGGGAGGAGCTTCATGAATGTCTTCTTCTTGATAGCTCATTCACTGAAAACTACAATGTAATGCTTTAAAGTATCATTCTCAGACAAGGACAATACATCCTAATCTCCATGGAGACTGCCTCTTATTTCATTACTTCATCCTATGTTGGTATCTGTTTTGGGTGATGACTGCTTTTCAAAAGACATGCAAGACAAATGTCAACAATTCTGCTATCACAACAGTTAACATGTGTTCCTAATTAATTCTTAAGCAGATAATCAGCTACAAGTGTATTGTGAAACCAGATGGTCTAAGATTTCCAGGATATCTGGCAGTGAAGGATGCTTCATTACAAATTCTGTGTTTAGTCCAGGTCTGCTCATAGGCGTTCAGTGTACATTCTAATTGAAGGTGAACTAAATAACTTTGAAATCTGAAAAATGGAGAAAAGCAGATCTCATTTTTCAAAGCTTTTATTCACTAGTAGGTTGTGACACAGAATCGGGGAAGATCTGTGGGAGATCTAGCTTTGCTATTGTTCTCTCTCTACTTCACTTAATCTGTATGAAGATGAGTGTAAGGCATTTTTGCATGTTGAAACACTTTTAGATCTAGTGTTCAAGAATCCTAAATACATTCTCAGAAATATTATTTAAATTTAGTTTATTATATTTTAGTATATAGCTGTCCATTTTGGTAGATATTCTACAAATGCACCTGAAGATATTCTTTCTACCTTCAAGAGTTTAGAAGCCATACAGAACAGGCAAACCAATGATGGGAGCAAAACAATGATATCATCCTCAGTTTACCATGGATGAATGGAAATGATTATTATCTGTATGGCTCATACTAACTAGGAAGACAATGGGACAGTCAAGAATTGCACTGTGTTCTAGATTTCACCTGCTCTCTTTCTTTATCATGAAAATACATCCACATACGGAGGAAAGAGGTGTTCATGAACTGTTTGCATTGATAGCTTCTGTTTGTTCCTTTTTGTATAACTGATAGAAGAACAGCTTCTCTCCTCAGATTTTATAAGGAGAAATTTGTGACAAAAAATGAGCAATGAATAACAAACAACTATCAAAATAGGTTTACAGAGCACCTTTTGTTAGACCATAAATCCTGTCTACGCTGGCCTTAAAGGGAATCAGTGAGGAAAGTAAAGAAAAGTCGGGAAAAATAAGTGATATAGAAATGTCAAAATATTTGCACTTTCAGTTGAAAGGAAATGTTTCAACATCCTGGAATTCAGATGGTTAACCTTTCATAGTCTAATTCAGGAGCAGTGCTATGCCAACAGAGAAAATTTTGGGGAATTCCCACCATTAATTCTTCATCACAACTGCAGGCGTCAGATCTCCAAGACACAATGTATGACTGGGGCTAAAATACGCTCTTTCTTTTTTCCCATCCCTGGTAAACTGTTTTCCTCCTAATTTTAATGTTAGAAACTTAAAATACACTCTTTTTGCTTGGATTGTGTGTTTATCATTCCAAAAGAAATGCAGAATTTCATCTACAACAGCACGGGTAAATTCCAAGTTTCAATTTAGACAGACATGTAGTGATCAGTAACTTTGTTAGCTACTCCATCTAACTTTGTTAGATGGAGGAGAGGGACATCCACTGACAGGAGGACAAGCAACTTCAGTCAACTGTGGAGGATCATGACAGGGTTAAACTGGTGGAAGGTTACAAGCAGCAAAGTGTATGGGAAAAGAGAAGCAAGTAGCAAGGTACAAGGAGTTACAAGTGGCAAAGCGTATGGGAAAGGGGAAGCAAGTAACAAAGTACAAGGCATGACCGCTGCGTGCGTGATCGGCGTAATGATTGGCTCCCTGTGACGTACTCAGCATGATGATTGGCTTAGCAAAGTGTATCTGTGAAACCGCTGAAACAGCTAACTTTTCAGTATAAATACGCTTGGAAATAAACAATAAATGTCTCAAGATGCACCACCTCTTGAGTCCGTGCCATCATTTGTTACAGTCAACAGAAATTTTCCCCTTCTGAAGGTTGAAATTTGCCTTTCAATACATTGTGGAATGTATATGTATCTTCAATATATCCTGGAAGACAGTTGGCGTAACTGGGCTCTGCTCAGAGTAGTATCCTGGGGGATCTCATTAAAATTTTAAGGTATCCTGGGTTTTGTGGAACATAATATTCCAAGATATTTGTAGTGCAATTGCAAACAGTAAGCATTTTTCATGGTTATTTTGAATTTAGGATTTACTATAATGGATCAGGCTTGATGTCATCTAATTTGGACTCTTTGTTTCAGAAGAGTAAAGTCTTTGACAGGGAACAGGGCAAGATATTTTAGAGGATGATATTAGAATCCCATCTGCATATTAGAATATGCAGATGTGAAACACTCTTGATACGTTATAACACAGATGTGAAACAAGACCGTTAGGTCTTGTCCCAGTTGGATAGTTGTTTATGTCTAACTACTAGTTAGTTCATGAGTTTAAATAAAGAAGCACAAGTTTTAGTATCTTTGTTAAACGGCAACCAATGTGACTTTAATACCTTGTTCCCCATATGCATAGCCAATCTTTTCTTAAAATACACTCAATTTATGGCACTAGTAATTTTCTGTAGCAATGAGTCATACAGCATAAACTATCCATTACATGCAATGCTTTCACCTTGTTACTCTGTGTTTATTGAATGTCTTTTACTCTTGTATCCTGAGACAGAAAGAAGAGAGAATCTCACTAAAATTTCTGTAAACCATTCTATATTTTAAGCACCTTGTTATACTTTGTCCTTTATATAGGAAGCATTATGTTATCTTCATTCTTTTTTTGGAAGAAAGGTTTTCCACATTCCTATTTTTTCCTATCGTCCTTCTCTAATGACCCTAAATCTGTTATATCCTTTTGAGATAGGGTACCCAACTCTGTACACAGCCTAGCTGACACTGCACTGTTGGATTACAAACTAGTGCTGTAATATTTTGTTCATTACTCTTTACCCTTTCCATCCATTGTGTTTGTTTAGTTTAGTTTAGTTTAGCTGTGTTCATAGAACAGATCAATTGAATCATCAAAAGGGAACTCAGGATCCCTTTTTTAAAGCTGATTCTATTAACTTAGCTCTGTAATGTATGGAAATAGGCTGTTAGACTATCTCAGCCTCTCTGATAGGTATTTCTTTACACTTGTCAGGACTGAACTTTGTAATGCTTATATTTTAGAGAAATATGACTTCTTTTTCAGTTCAGGAGTCAAACAGAGACAGAAACTTTCAATCCTTTTTGTCAGTGGTTCTCAACAGAAACTGAGATCGTTATTTGGAGAACACATACCAATACTGATAAGTGACTATTTCTTTCCATTCCAAATGCAATTATTTCTGGTTTGTCAATATGCAATCCAACTGTCTACAAATTCATCTTGTGCATAGTACCATGCTATCCTATTTCATCTTTTGAGTTGAAAAGCAGGTTTGGTTTGAGCACTTTTGCATCAAAAGCACATGTCAAAAGAATGTCATACATTGCAAACTGTACTGACTGTTTACACTTAGTGACATACTAATATGGCTTTTGCCCCCTTCCCTTTTCTGTGCAGGTAAGTTTTTGTATATATCTGTTGGTGTAATCAATGCCTGGAGTATGTGAATTAAGAAATATTCATAAAACCATGAAATTATGTGTATATTTGCTGCATTTTTCAAGTACTATTGAGTTGAATTCAGTGGTAACATTAGCAATTTTGCCAGCTGACTGTTTTGATATATTCCAATAAATCTTGAAAACAAATAAAATACTGTTCTGTAAAATATTTGACAATTTGTGTCAGACTAATCCCAAACTAGTCTGAATTTTTATGCTGGCTATGCAAAAGGAGAGGTTGAGCTGTAGGTGATTAAGCATTTAAAACTATTTACTACCTCATAGTGTCTCTAACTTCAAAATTTGCCGTAATATATAACCTATAAATTCAGAATATTGCTATAGTGGGTTTGTTCTGATACAGATGAAATATCTTTGCCTGATACTACATGTAGAAGTCTCTTCAACTCCATAGGCTTCTTGAATTCCTCAACCAGTAATGAGTTTTCTCCACTGCAAAATAGTTTGAAAAATTAGATATTTAGAAATTCATAACTGAGTGTGAGGCTAAGCAAGGTCAAACATAATATTAATTCATATGAGTAAGTACTGCTTAGGTAATACAAAATCAAATCAGATTACTGTACCTCCAACAGTTGGTGTAAGATGATCCTTCTGTGTTTTGCAGTGAGCATACTGAAAATCATATGCATGTATCTTAAAAGGTTTTGATCACAGGAGCTGCAAGCCTTCCTGAGGGGTAGGTTTCTTCAGCCTACCTTTGTGAACCGCTGGAAGGGAGTGCTGCCTAGCAACATTGAACAGTAATAGTTATGCTATGCTATTATGAGTTAAGATGCCCTAAACTTAACAAGCATATGTTAGGATGGTGGGATAAGTTAAATTTACTTTGTTTTAGAGCAGTTGTATAACTAAACATGTAACAATATTTAAAGTGTAGTAAATCCTTACAGTTCCTATCATCATTTTATTTCAGTACTTGCATCTGGACAGAGATGTATTTAAGCTTTGGATTTTAGAAGAGAAGACCTGATCTTTTACTTTTACTGAAACTTCTATTCATGCAAGCAGTTCTTGATTAAATCAATGGTCCTTTTGGAAGCAAAGTCATTTCCATCTGGAAGATGAGTCTTTCTAATTCAGAACTACTTAATCTACAGCCTATATATACACTATTATCAATTAATAGTCTATATTATTGTGTATATTAATAATAGTGCATATTAATAGATTTAGGTTTATAGATAAGTTCTTTCTCATACAGTTTATTATAAGCAAAGGTCTGTACTGGCAATTATGTTGGAGAGCAAAGGAATGAAAACAGATGACGTGAATTTACTGTAAGAATAAAATATAAATGGAGTTACTGTTGCATGAGTGTATTCCATTATTTCTACAGTTCAATTAACTTCAATTAGTTTATTATTTAAATAATATTACTATTTTTTAGCTGGTGGATTGCATCATTTGAACATTAACTATTATTAATATTTTTTTCAATCAAAGAAGCATTAATAGTAGAAGCCTAACTGCTCCAGAAGGTGTAAGGTATAAGACAAGTAATATTTCATTCTACAAGGACATTGAATAACGCTAAGAAAGGCAAAGGCTGATATTTTTAAATTTGGGTACTAGAAACTTGGCGCTTCTGCCAAAGTGAGCTGAATACCTAATATTTAGTGAAATGGCAGGCATGTAGGTGTCTGCAATTTCTTGAGTACATGGCCCTAACCCTGTATGTAAAGAAAAGCACCCAGGTTAATTCTAGACTTTGAGGTTAATTTTGCAATGGGAGATATAAGAAGGAAAACAACCAATATTTATGGAAATTGGTTGCTTTCATGATTGCTGCATTGCATCTAATCCAGCAGCTGTTGAATGTATAATGTAAAAAAACCCTGGAACTGGGACCAGCTCTGAGTGCAGTAACTGCACACTAACTGAGGGCCTTGAAGTCTCTCATTTCCTAGATGAATGTTCTAACTGCAGAAGTGTGCCCTATGAGGATAACTGTCCTTCTAAAAGGCCAGATCACTAATATAACAAAACCATAAACATTTAAATATGCTGTTTTAAACAGAGTCTATTAAAAGATTAGTACTTGAATGACAGACTTAAACTGACAGGGATCTTCTCTCTCTTCTTCAAGAGCTTTTTGTCTAATAAGGTTAATTTGTTGCTATAATAAAAGTCATCTTAGTTATACGCAGTGACTAAGAGCTCTTGTTTATTATCTCAGAAGAATGTTTTAAGGGTCATCTCTACGGCTGAATTTTAAAACAAAACAGTCATCCCAAAGAATGATTGCCTGATTCACCATCAAAAGGTCTTAGATGAGGAGACACTTACTCCTGAATCTTTATCTGCCATAGGTATGAGTGAGACCCCCACTCCTTAGCCTGTGGCAGTTCCAGTTCTAGAAGTTCTTCTCAGAAGCAGAACTTCTGCAGCATAGTGAATATAAAAGCAAATCAGAGCAATGCCTGAAGAGTTTAGGTGTCTTTCTCTAGGACTAGGCACCATCTGACTGGGCACATCCTAAGTTCTAAGGACTTGCTGAGTCTAAATATAGCAGTAGCTGAGAACAAAATGACATGTGAAAAAGAAGTATCTGATTGTTCAGAAGGACTGAAGAAACAGAAAAAGAAGTAAGAAAAGCTGTAACAGTTTTCATTCTTGTGAAAGTAAAATGGTGCAAATGAAGTAAGGATATATTTCCTATTTCAGTTCTTCTCCATGCAACAGCTGGCCCTTCAGTGAAATCCAGTGTAGTTAGTATCTTTTCTCATATTTGCCATTCCGTCTATTTTAGTGCAACTACTAGGCCGTAGTATATTGCTTTCTTATGAAATGTCAGCCTGAAAATGTAGCTATTTCTGTTGTGTTGTCAGTATAGTCATCTCAAATTTACTACATTAAAAATGTTCAGAGTTTTGGTGGAATGCTACTAAGAATTGGTGCTTCCATCCTTCTCAAGACATGGGCTAAGACCTCTGCAACCTTTGTACAAAGGTGAAGAAAATATAAACTTCATATCATATGGAATTGAGTTAGACAACACATAGTCATTGAACTATGCATGGGATGCTATTTGCAGAAATACAGTCTCTGTGATGTTTCTTCCTCAAATTCCAAAAGCAAAAATTGCTTAACTATTCATAAGTAGGGCAAACCAGTTGTCTCCTCTGGCTGACTTCCAACACTGGCCAGCACCAGATGTTTCAGAGGAAAGTACAAATATGCAATATATAAAATGTATCAAATATTTGCAGAAATTGGGTTATCAAAAATTGTACAACTTAAACAAAAAGAAGAACATTTAGTTCCCAGTCAGTTGCTACCCAGCTGAAACAAGATGTCTAAATTTATTGCTGTGCTTTACCATTTAATAAGTATCATTTTAAATGAGCTCTACCAGGTCATTTATGAATATGGACTGTGAAACTAGTGACCACAAAGATGTGCCATGTCAACAATGATAATTGCATGAAGAAGCAATTCTCTTTCATATAATCTACTGTAATCTACTGATCTAAGCACAGAAAAGAAAGGCAAGAGTTCCTAATTTAACATTCATTCCTTCCATTTCAGAGTCTGAGACAAGTTACTTAATTGTGTGGTCTTTACTACTATAATAGACTGTAGATGTTAAAATTATTTGGAAGTGAAAGACCTATCATGTTTATTTTCATCCATTTTGAGCATCCCTAACAGAAATCTCAAAATAGCTTCCAAAGGAAAAAAAAAAAAAAAGATGAAGAACATCCACCCCTCTACACACAGAGTGTGGATAATAAGGCAGGGAGGATGAGTGTAATAGTTAACTATCTGCCCATTGTCAGGGTAGGACTCCCCTTACTCAGGACTTCCAGAATTTTTTTGCTACCTCACCTTGGACCAGTTCATGTATTGATGCTGCACTGCATCTTCCTCACTGAGCAGCTTTACTGTTATTTCCTTCTCAGGTTGCCTGGATCATATGTTACGTTATTGATTACAGGTGTTTTTTTATTCTATAGTTTTTGCAAGCTGTTACATCATTTTGATAAGCTACTACAGCTTTTTGCACTGCTGAGGCTCAAGAACTCTCTTGGTCTCCTTACTGAGCCATTAAGTGCACTGCGTTTCTGGACCACTGACACTGCAGTACATTCGTGCCACTTGACTTCTGACAAAGATTTACAAGTACTTAACCTTTTCAAGTGAGACAAAAACATCCATTTTCAAATGCTTCTGCACATATGTTCATTTCAGATTCCATTTCTTAACAGAATATAAAATTATGCATGACAGAAACTAATGACATTAGCAACACTGGATTGGTAGCAGATGAAATCTAGAGCCTAAGTAACTGTACATACAGAGTGAGATTTGTGAAAAAGAAAGTCAGAAATAAGCACTCTCTTGTACTTTCTGGACAGAATAACAAAAGAACCCTGAGTAATTGTGGCTGGAAAATATGCTGTGAATATATGTGTCCCTTCCTTTTTGTGCTGAATCTACAAAACTTCCTTCATGACTGCAACTGCATTTGACATAAATATTCTCAAAATGGTTTAGGTAAGCAATTATTGGTCACTGAAGCATTTACACACTGTTCAGTGTAACTCTTTCTACTGCTTTTTGGGTATAAGTGTGCAGACATCTCAAAGAGTGTGTGTTTATTCTTTCTGTTCTGGATATTTTTTAAGGCAGAATTACAAAAGACAAAAAGATCTCCAAGGGATATTCTTGTTCCCAACTGCACTCAAGGAATTCACACAGTTCCTAGAATATTTGGGCCCTCTGGAAGTGTAGTAAGTTCACAGAAGGTAAAATACATTTTTCTGATTTAACATGACACTGAAATCAGCCTCTGAGTTGCTACCAGTCTTATACAAAGGGGCAAGCAGAAAGGGTGTTGAGGCAAAATGCTTGAAACCCACAAACTACTGCTGCTGCAGCCACTGTTGTCATCCACAAAGAGGAGCTGGAGACCCATGACAGTGGGGTGTGTAAGGCGGCCTCTACTGCAAGGAGCTAAAAGAAAACTGGGGGAAGATACTGTGGATATTAAGGTATTTTCTACAGCTGTCTTTGTAACTGCAGTTATGTTAATATCACCTTATCAAAGTACAGATTGTCCCCCCCATCCAGAGGGCAAAAAGCCTTTCAGGGATTCAGAGCTGACTACACTGGCAGTACACCCACTCACACTGGTAACCTGATTGAAAGGGTGTTGACAAGAACCTCTTGTATAGAAAGAATATTACAGCATGGCTGTGCTTCAAAAATGGAGTGCAACACAAACCATTTCATATAGTTGCCCTGTCTTTCTTCAGAGCTAAGTCAGCTCCTGATACCCTCTTAGGATGGGAGTCATTTTCTCTCTATCTTTGTTTGCAGAGGGTTAAGTTGAACTTCTAATATGAAACAAAAAGAATACTACCAAAAAATGTTTTTTTGTGAAGAGGGGGCTCCTTTTTCAATAGATATGTAGATTTTTTTTCCTATTTTGTTTTTTTTCTTCTATTCTTTTTTTCTTTCCTGACTAAAGAGGAAAGAAGAGGTTTCTTGCATCATATGAGACCTAATAAAATGACATCAGAGTTATAGTTGGATAGCTGTATCCTCTTTGATTTTTATCTGTCTCTCAAATTCCACATGTGTGGTACTCCTGTGACACAGATTTTTGAAGAGTAAGGCAGTGGACCTTCATTAGTAAGAACACTTTTTTCCTTCAAAATTTTCCCTTTTCCTTGTAGTAAAACTTCAGTTATTTATATTATGATGATAACTTTATCTCCAATAACTTGTTACTAAACTAGTCAAAGAGATAACAAATAATTTTTGAAAGTCCTGTCACAAACTCCTATTCCCTTTCACTTCAGTCTTGTCATTATTCCATCCCAAGCCTTTTGTTTCGTCTGCACCAGAAAACATTGGATCATAGAATATAAGCAAATATTCCAAAGCATGATCACACAGACTCCCAGGTTAATAACAGTAATCTGATACTGCTTATTGGTGGTAATATTGTTCAAGAATGAAAATTGTTTAGACAATGATATATTCATGATGACTATTGCAAAAACTTGCAAAATATGAGGCCTAACAACTTTTTAAGCTTTTAGAAAAAAGGGTTAGTGCATTCAGTATGATTTACTTTTCAGTATTCCAGTATGTTAAGCTTGTAAACGGCATCAAATTACTCTATTCCAGAAATGTGGAAACATTTAAAATCAACCGTAAATGATATAACCTCTAATGGTAGGCATTCTTAGAAACAGCTGTCAGAATATTCTTTGTATCTTTTGGCTATCTGGTTCTGGAAAAGACAATCAGAATTTGGAGATGATCTATTTGTTTACATTACACACACACACACACACACACACACACACACACAAAGTTAGCTTCAGTTTTAGCTGAAAAAAAAAGATATTTCCTAAAATGGATTGTGAATAAGACACACCAATAACTTATTGAATAGCTTGCCCATTCCCTGTTACCTCTAGAACAAAAGATTATTTTATTTTTATGATGTAACATTCTCTACTTGTCTTTCTTCCATGCTTTTTTTTTCTGAGTTACTACCAAAATGCTTAATCTTTGCATATTGTCATAACTATATGAGAGTTTCTTTTGACTGAATTCCATAACTGCTGATACCATAATGTTTTGTGCTTCTGGAAAAAAACTCTAATTAAAGTTCTTTAGTTGTAATTTTATCTCAGACAGGTGCTTGCTTCATAAAAAAGGCTGGTTTGTTTTTTAAAGATTCCTAATGCATAAGAAAATTTGCAGTGTCTATGTGATAGCTACATCAAGAGAAGAGAAAAGAAGCAAAAAGTGAAGGAAAGGAAAGGAAAAGGGGAAGGAAAAAAAAGGAAAAAGAAAATGAGAAAAGGCAAAAGGAAAAGGCAACCTCTACTAACCAGTCATGTCTGTGGAAAAAAGATATTTCATGCTCATAGATACTTCCCTATAAAATATGGTGATAGCACAGGCTGTAGTGATACCCCTCAAATGTTCTTTTCTTCTTAGGGGCATCACTTAATTTGAGTTGCACATAACTCCATACTGACTTTTCAACAGCTCATTACTGACTCTCTAAAAAGTTTCACATCCTGTTACTTTGATTTTAGCAATCTAAAGGTATTAGAAATGATTTGTGAAACTGAGGTGATAGGAAATAAATGTATTGGCATTTTAAAGGTTGCAAAGAATATTATTTTGGGGACTCCCTCCTTACTGGGTTTTGACCTATCTAAACCAGTTATAGCATGAAGACCGATTTGTGAAATTTTCCTTGTTTTCTTTGAACCCTGACATACCACAAGACTGCTTAATTTAAGATGCAAAGTAAAATATGACCAACATCAAGCCTGCAAATAGACAACACCCATTTGAAGAAATTGGAATGGACCAGCACTTGCAAGATAACACCCATCTGGACAAGGCAGAACATATGAAAAGAGGAAGTAAACCTGTGGACCAAACTGGTCTCAATTCATGGAAAAATAAATACCAGTGATATGCAGTGGAAACTGCGGAAGAAAGAAGAGAGCACTTTGGTTTCAGCTTCCCGCTTTTAGGATGAGCCTGACCATCTCAACCTCAGGGTGCTAAGAACATCAGACTGCAACCATCAGAGCCTGTTGATGGCAAAAATCTCATGGTATCAAATACCCCTGGCTCAGTTAATATGTTGGATTAATGCTTGGTTTGTAATTATTGATAGACTGCCTAGTAGTTAAGTATAAATAAATGCTTGCCTGAAGTTTTAAGATTTGCTTTGTGTCTCAGTCTCAGAATGCTCCCATCATGGCGGTCCCCAGTTCCCTAATAATAACATCTGTAATGCACTGTTTTAGAATATAGAAGCATTCAAAGCAATATAATCTGTTTGTAATCGGCTGTGTTTCACTCCACAGATAGCTGCATTCACCAATTACTGCTCTGGACAGTCATATACTTTAAGAGTCTTGTAAAATACTGGTTGAAAAACATCCAGAAAAATGGGATACAGTCACATAAAAAAACCATACAGGAAAGTTAACATCATCTTTTTCTCTTTTCTTCTCTTCTAATCATTTCCTGTATCTATTAAAGCCAGGGAAAAGAAATTCCGCAAAAATCAAATAAATGCTTCTATACTTTATATATATATTAAAAAAAATAATCTCGTTACCAGAAGAAAATTGCTGTTCATGGACTATTTTACACTGTGGGCTGCTTGAAAGAGAAAAAAATTCATCGTGGAGATAACACAATGTATGGTCTAGAAGCAATTAGAAAAAGAAGTTAATTAAATCTGTCCTGAGACTCCCAACACAGATGAGCAGCTGTTACCTGTTCTATCATTCTGGCTGACCAAATACAGACATAAAGTTCCTCAGAGTTTTAACTGATTTGAGATTGTAAAATTTTACTGTTCTTTTCTCCTCCAATAATTCTCAGTTAAAAGACCCAAGTGGAAGATGAGTATTTACAAAAAATGTAAACAAAAATCTAATTCTTCACCAACATTATAAAGATCTATTAGGTGGTTCTGCTAGGAGCCAAATAAGTGACTAAAGGTAATCCACAAACTTTTATGTCTGGCCTTTTAGTCACTAGTGAATATCAGCTGCACAGTAGTTTCTAACTTTTATCTGCAGAAAAAATCTGTTTGTCTCCTCCCCTGCTGTACTGGCACCTAATCATCTCTGACAGTGGGAGCTGCAGAACTCAACATACCTCTGCAGTTCTGAGCTGAGGAGACCAAGTGCTGCCTCAGCCCATTACGGAAACAATGGCAGGATGCAAAGACTATCTGGAGACTCTACCAAATTTAGATCCAATTATCTGATCCTAGCATTTGCCTATTACCGTTTGACTGAAGCAAATGCTGCAATTGAGGGTTGTGGCATATGTGTCTTATTTAACATACCTTGCCTAACAAAACTGAAAAGGCTGGGAAATGTACACAATAAAGTACGCAGCTCTGTCTTTAAAAGAGGTGAACTCCAAAACCACTGTTACAGGGAACTGGACAATTGTGAAATATTGACAGACATTAGCCAAATTGCTCAAAAAGAAAAACACTGTGAAATAGTCTTCAAATTGCTTTAATATTGAGCTAACACTGGAAGAAATATTTTATTCTCATATGGCTCATGTCCCAAATGCTCTTATTGATTAATAAGGTAACAGCTAATGGGAATAGGTTGTAAAATGGCAGGTTTTAAATGAATTCATGGCTGGGCAATAGCTGACGAGAAATAGAGTCCTTTTTGTCTGGGCTTTCAGTGTAGCCCACTTGATTAAGACCTGAAGATGTTTCACACACTGGAGAGCAAAGTTGTCAAACTCAGTTAACTTCCACTCTGAGTTTTTATTGGGGAAAAAAAGTCCCGGTTGGTACTAGCTGGCATCCTTACTGGCAGTGTAAGGAGAAACTAAAGCCATACAACCACAGAGGACAAAAAAACTACTTTGAAGAAAGAGGTCTGCTAAGCAAGCCTAGGACAAGGATAGGAGTAGGTGATAGTATGAAGGCTTATTCTGCTGTTTCTGAAGCTGAACTCTGAGACCTAACTGGAAATTGTACTACAGCAATGCAGAGATTATCCAAATAAGACTTACAGTTGTAGTTCATTATTTTGTTTGAACTTCTTGACCTGTGACATTGTTTGCATCCCAAAAAACTAATCAAAAGATACAGAGGGCTGGAAGTGCAATTTGGCTTTTTTCCTGCCCTTCTACAAAGAAAGGTTAAAAGAAGGAACTGTTGGTTTCATGATCTGTAGAAGGATCTGGATCTCAAAAATACGGCAAAACTGAACATCCTGTAACTCAAGAAATTTTCCTTTTCCATTTGATGAAGGATTTTAGTGCTCAACTTTGCCAAGCCAGAATGTTTTAACAGTACTAAATTCACTTGATTGCTGGGAGAGTAACAAGTCAATTAGTATTAAAAATTCCACTTACAAATCCATTTCCTAGTTTGCACTTGATGAAAGATGCTTTCTTCTGTGGCAAATCTCAGAATGGACAACTGAGCACAGCAGAAGCTATTTTCTTTTAATACATGTATATAACCATATTAGTTTCAGATGGCTAAACAGGTAGTACAGTATTTTGGGCAGTCATTTGTGCATTTATGCATATGCTAAATTCTGTGTCCAACATAACATAAAATAATGGGTACATTTTTTAGCTGTCAGACATCTTGCTTCCTGGTGGTTTACTCTATCTTTTGAACAAGAATTGCTGATTAAGAAGGAAAATGATGCCTGCTTTATTCAAGTGATTCTGAAGAAAATATAATATATTCTGGTGGAATTATAATATATTCTGGTAGTGGCAACTGATATAAGAAAGAGAATCCAGTGTAAATCACAGATGAATTTGACAAATTTCACAGGTTGATCAAGGCAGATGTATCAAATCTCCTGCTTCAGGTTGGACTAGGTGCAATTCTTTTTAATGTGTTGTGCAAATTATTTATTTAAATCAACTTTAGTATTTAATAAAGATTTGCATTTGGTAAAGAACATAAACTATAGGTTGCTAATTGTTATGCAGACAAATTTTTAAATCAGCTGCATGTATTTGTATTTTATTAATAAAATAAGCAGATGAGGAAAACTACAGCTGGTGCAGATGAGCTCTTCTATACAGTATTTTTACTAGTTATTTATGCAACAGTCATTTACAATTGTGCCTAATATGTTCAATGATGTGTTGCCTTGCCACCAACACATGATTGCAAGAATGCCTAATGTATTTTGTCCAATAAGCACAATTAGAAAAGTAGTTGTTTTGTAAAAACCTAATACAGAACACATGCACATTCCTCTGGTAGTCTATCTAGTAGGAATTTTTTAGCCTCTGCCAGAGATGAGGGAACACATACAATTCTTAAATTATTACTTTAGTTTATTGTGTTATTAAACTCTAGACATAAATCTCTTCTTCTACAAGAGGCAGAGCATATTTTTTTTTGAAAAAAGCTAATAGATATGATATAAGCCAAAAGAGAAAAAGTACTAACATCATTTAACACTTCCTAGAGTTTTAATGTCAAGCATAATTAGGCACTTTCCACAAAACTTCTAAGCACTTGCTTTCAAAGCTGCTGTAGTCCACTACAAGTGCAAGCAGAACCTATGCACTCATACCAGTGATCTCCCTACTTTTGACGATAGTAAATACCCAATTTTACATGCAAAAAAATCACAGAAAAACATGTCCTAAAAAAAAAGGTGCAATTTTATGTACGAATAACAGAGTTGTTAGTTCTTGGGAGTGTCCTTTGAATATATTTCTACTGTTTCCACATTCCTGTCTGCAGCTTGCTCAACAATGATGCTCGGCTGTTGAAGAATTCTGCTCCCACTCCTAAATCAAGGACTACTATGCAGGTACTTCTGGAGTACTTCCTCTTCTGTGGTTGTAGTGCCTTGCTTAGTGCTGGCACATGAGGTGACAAAGTTTATGCTTATCGCAAAGAAAATGACTCTGTGGTCTTGGACTAGTGTTCCCAGTGCAAGAGCCACCCCTGCGTATGGACATACTAGCCAGTGTCAGCACTTGCTCACAGATCTTTGTGTCATGCTCAGCTGTGCAATGTAGATCTGCCCTAGTTACTATCCTGTTCTAAATCCAAGCAAGCAATGTTAATGGATAATGAAGACTGGTATAATATAGGTTGTTAAAATGTTAAAGCTTCAAGGCTGAGCTGTCACTCCTACTCAGCTTTCAGTTTTTACTCCATCAGCCTGAATTTGTCCTGAATCTAGTGCGTTCATCCTATTTATAAATCCAACACCTATATTTTTACAGACAGCCAATCTTAGCAGATCCAGCAGTCTTTGGCTTCTTTTCTTTTACATATGGCTAGAACACTCACTGGTAGGATTTTGAAGTATTGTACAGTGTATATCCTGTTTTTGATGGCTTTAAAACCATTCTCTGTACTATATAAGGAATACATTCCTGTCCAGAAAACTATGTCCATGAGTAGGGTTTGTTGTGAGGACAGAGCCTCCAGCCATGCATTGTTGTGCTGGCTCCTGTGATACTGGAAAATTTCTCTTTAATGAACCCCATCCCATTTTCTTTCTAGAACTGTCTTTGTTTTTGTATTCTCTCTTCTAGTTCCTTTATTAGCTTCCAAGCTTCAGTTTCCTTTCTTCATTTTAGGGGTCTTCATATTCCAGTTTTCCCACTCTATGATTTCATTCTTTTCTCCTCCAATTCAAGATGTGCTGTCCTACTACTTCCTTTTAAGAAGTCAAGATAAATTTGAAAACTTTTTAAATGAAAAACAGTCACAATTTATAGTCCCTTAAACATCTGGTGAATCAAGTTTAACATCTTCCATTTTAATTTCCATTTAAAATGGAAAATTTAATTTCCATTTTAATAATGGGGAATCAGAATATCATTACAAAAACCTAGGCCCTGGCAAGAATATGTACCCTTAAAGCAAAATTTCAGGCTCATTATGTTAATAGTTTTTCATGTAAGAAATATAGATTTTTAATTTTATGTACATGCAATGCTGTTTAACTTCAGTGAAGTGAGGATGGCAGAGTGTTAAATTATAGCACTTACAGGAAATTTCTTACCCAAGGATGAATGGTACTTAACAATCTGGGTGTTGGGGTCCTAACCTCTAATATAGAATTCTGTGGTGCTTTTTATTATTTTTCTGAAAGCTCCATTGACGTATAGATTTTTGAGGTAGCATCACTGCTAAAATGAATACCAAGGCAATTGGTATATTTTTCATAAACTTCAGTTTGCCTTGTTAAGAGAAAGGAACAAAGCTGCAAGCTAACACCTAAATGTATCATCTTTTACCATAACAGCATGAATGTGAGGAAGGAGAAAAGAGATTTATTCCAAAAATCAGGAGAACCTTTGGAAATGAGAATTCAGTGTTTAATCAGGAATAGAATATATTAATTTTATTTAACTGCTGACTGTTTCTGATTAGAATGTGGTTTAAAAAAGCAATTTAAGCCTTTCATGACTTGCTTCTTCACTTAGAAGCAGTTTTCTTGTTTAAGAATAATTTTTAGACTTGTTTCTTGGAAAACCGTATTGGAGTGGACTCAAAACTAATATGTCAAATAAGATATACTGCTGACCTAGTATAAAATTCTGGTAACACTGAAGTCACTGGGAGTTTTGTAATAGATTTCAATGTCGTTAAGTTTTAGTCCTAAAACCTTA
Organism: Apteryx mantelli; assembly: GCF_036417845.1. Classification (NCBI taxonomy): domain Eukaryota; kingdom Metazoa; phylum Chordata; class Aves; order Apterygiformes; family Apterygidae; genus Apteryx; species Apteryx mantelli. The sequence continues at coordinate 41,593,480 of NC_089981.1, forward strand.
AATTTATACTTGTCCTATGGATTGCCTGCCTTTTACAGGATGAATTCTACTGAATGACATTGACTTTCTGTAGCAGATATGCCTCTTTCCTGAATGCTGAATGACTTCTAAGGTTTGAGGACTGAGGTTGATAATGCATGAAAATTGTTAATCTTAGTTTCTGAACATCTGATAGTCACCAATGGAAAGGAGTCACTTTCCAAACAGTACTTGTTAAAATCTGTGTTTATGCTAACCACTGATGAAAATGTCTGAAAAAAGACCTATAGAAGACAAATAGTGTGATTAGACATAAAATTAAAGAAAGAAAGAGAGAGCATTCTTTTTAAAAATTAAAATATTTTGCAATTATTTTTAGATCAAAGGTCTGCCTTGTCCCATAACCTGTCTCTCACTGTGGTCATTAGCAGATTCTTGGGGAACATTTCTTGTGAACAGGATCCTTCCTCTGATATACCATCCCTGGTTGTGGTCATCATCTTGATCTGTAACTGGGCCAATATCCTTAATAGTCAACAGAGAACCACAGAGAATCTCTATTCTTTGAATTTGCCTAATCGCTTTTTGAACTCACTCACAGTTTTGGCCTGTATAACTTCCTGAGGCAATAAATTCTATGAATGATTATCTGTTGTATTAAAAAAGTACTTCTTTGCTTTATAATGACTTGAATTCAGATGTGTGCCAGGTCCATGGCTTCAGCCAATTTACTTAAATTTAGATGTTAAATCAGATGTTAAAAGCACAAAAAAGCAGAGTGATTCACTAATGCAATTCATGGTCCTTCAAATACCTGCCCTATACCTGTTTGGAATCTAAATCCTGTAAAGTCATCAGAAATAGTGGTTGTCTTTGAAAGGTTTCATGAGTCTCTTGCAGTCATGCTGTTTTGTTTGATAGTATTGCATCTTGTCTCAGTGTTAAAGGTGAGACTCATCATCATCACACACTCAGGCACAAGACCTTTATCATGCAATGACTCAAGCAGATTAAAAATTATATATACAGAAATAGGAATTGTTGGCAGGACTGGAATCTAAATCTGTGTAAATTATGAGAATATTAGTTTATATGAATGTTATAGGCTGTGTTATTTACAAAGATACCAGTTAAACTCTAAGTAAACTTGACGTGAAAAGTTAGATCATATTTAAACTGATTTGCATTAGAAAATGCAATTTTTCCTGTAGGATATGCACAGTACACAATATTGTTACAGGAAGATTGTTGCATTACATTATTTCTTCAAATAAACTTCTAATCAAACTTGAACAGTTCAATTATTAGATAAAGAGAAGCAACAGCTAGACCTGTTAAATGCTTTCTCGGTAGATACTGTAGATTTCCTTGAAGCCTTAAAAATCCATCTATCTGGCAACATCTATAGAGACTTTTCAAATCAATGTCAAGAACATCAGTAAGCAGTGAAATATAGGAATTAATGATATATATCCTCTGAAATGATGTTTTCATCTGAGGAAACATCATTACGACACAGATAAATGAATTACATTTCAGTGACAGCAAATCAAAATACAGCTATCAAACTGATGTTATCTAAACTGAATGGCTACTAAGTTCATCAGTGGTAACTGGAGTCAGCTGGAACTTTTTTCTCACTTGTCATCATATTCTTTTATTGTGTCCTTCTCCTTTGCCAACTGGTCACTAGAGAACAACTGAGGAAGCTGGTATAGCTGTGTAGTACCTTCTCCGTTAGACCTACCTTCTGGGATGTGGCTGGTCAAGAACATTGCTTTGCTCAGAGAACAGCTGGCCACTAAACTGGTGCAGAGTGGTTATTATTGGTATCATGAATTAGAGAGGACAGGCAGTAGTGCACATCTGCAAATTTTAAATATGTGCTAAACAAAGCAAGTACGGACTGCAGCAAGGAGTGTTCATGATTAAGTGCTAAAGTGTCAAAAATATCTAAATACAGCCTAAGAACCATTTTTTAAAATTAGTTATGACAATAGGTTTCATCATCTACTACTCATACTGTGTGCAGACAAGTATTTGCTGTGCTCATGTCTGAGCTAATGTGTTGAGATCTATGCAGTTAGCCATATTTCCTCCTCCATCATGCTGATGACATATATAGACAAGCAGTTGCTATTTCTGCATATTCTACCTTTGTATGCCTATTTGTTGTTTGTGAGGATGGAAACCCATCAGTTTATGTGTAAATGATTTGTCTAGTTCTTTAGATAAAAGTGCAAAGCTTCCTGGGAAGAATTGTTGAAGTATACCTCTCTGGGTGTGATTTCTGTATGATATATCCTTCATATGCAAAGTGATAGCTGTCCAGAGTTTTTGAGAGAACACAGAAACAAGCAGAACTAAAAACACTAGGTCAAAACCACAGAAACATTGTTGAGATGATGAGAGAAATCCTGCTGGTGGAGCACAGATTGAACAGTATTACTGTTACCCAGTTAAAAATTATACTTTAAAATATAGTGTGTTCATTTGATTAATATGTGTCACAAAACCAATTTCCAGGGTAACAGATAGTGACATCTGCAGCTGATGCCATTATTACACTAAAGAAGAAAGGGAAAATGAATCTCATATGATGTCTTTTAGTTACAAAGAAGGCACACATCTGCTTTTAATATTGCACAACTACAGATCTGTCAAAAAATACCCCAAAAACTATTTGTGCAAAATTATTTGACTCTAATACCTCATTGATGGAGGTAATGGATACTGGATATTTTATCAGTACAAATGGTACTTTTGAATATAACATAGAAACATTCCCCAAAACACATTAAGACTTGATAAATACTGACTTCTGAAGAACATGACCAAGTGTGCATGTGTGCATGTGGCCAATAACCTAGTAAAGAAACATGTCAGATTTGCATAGTGTTGAGTAGAAAGACATAGACATTCAAGAAACAACACTATGCTGTAAACTTGATAGTTCCGCCAGAATGAGGATCATAGGAAACAAGAAATATGTACTGTTTTTAACAATTTCCATTAAGCCACTTCAGTATGGAATGCCCATTGGTGGATGAAGCTTTTTTTCTTTTCCCGTCTTTATTTTTAGGACGATGCCAAAGTTTAGGGTGAGAGCAATAAATCAACATTTACAATTTCATGCAGCCATATGGTGGCTTCTTTGTTTGCAGAACTCACAGCACTGATAAGATTGCAGATCATCTCCAAAGTGATAAAAATGAGCCACAGTGATTTCGTTCTTTCTAACTAGATATCCTTTTCAGTTTCAGGGCTCTTTTCTGTCTGATTCATCCATGAGCTTTTCTCTGACTGAAACAGTGGCAAACTTTGCAGAATGACTATATACATAGAACAAACTGTAAGTAAGTTCCTTGATCATCTGTCCGAAATGGAAATATTTGGTGTGTTGTCTTATCTGTGCTAGGCAAACTCAGGCCCATTTGTCCTGCTGCCCAAGAACTGAGAAATAATGAAAATCTCTTTTCACAAATAATAAAACTCACACCAGAGATGAAGCCTCAAATGAAATCTACTCCTTATGTAAGTAGAAGTGAAGGTACTTGTGATCCATGTGTAAGACTGATTTTCATCCATTGTCTATGAAATGCTGAAAAGCGAAGAACAAGATTGCTTTTTTGTGTGTCTGTAGCTTCTATGTTTCTCTTAATCCAACCCAAGATCAAATAGAAAGATGACTTAATGCCATCTTCCCCTCATTAAAGATATTTGTTCGCATGAAATCCTGTATTTAAGTATTTAAGCTTCACTATGTACAAGTATAACGAGTACTGTAAAAAAGTACTATTATGAATCTGTATTGTTTGAATTGACCATTCTATTTTCCAGTCTTGATTTCGTGCCATCACTGCCCATAGTCAACTGAATTTGCCATTGCTCTAACTCTATATGCAATTATATGGTCCTTCTGTAAAAGTGCAAGCCTAAACTGCATCATCTGCTAGGCTTTAAAGTAATCAGTTGTCAAATATAGAAAATTAATTGTTTTATTGGATAAATATAATGTTTGCATTACACAAAATACAGATGATATCAAACAGAGGGTATTATATATGTAAACTAGAGTAATAACCTTAACTACTTTTCTTTACTAAAACACTTATGTGTTTAAAAGCCAATGCAGTTAGATGGAGCTGGCCAAAATTAAGAAATTGTGTTTTAAACAGTTTGATATTTTTCAGAACTGAGTTAAAATAGACTGCTTTCTCTTAAGTTCCCTGCTTTTCTGTATGTCAAATGCAGTTACTCAGAATAACTCTGGCTCATTTGGGTGCTTGTATCATTTTAAGCTATAAGGAACATGTCAGGATAATTGTGTTTCTTCTAGGCTGTCTAGCTTTTTCATCTGGCACATAGGAATTACTATACTGGTACTGGATGCCATTTCCAAGCACATGAAGGATAAGAAGATGATCAGGAGTAGTAAGCATGGATTCACAAAGGGGAAATCATGCTTTAATAACCTGATAGCCTTCTATGCAGGAATGACTGGCTGGGTAGATGAGGGGAAATCAGTGGATGTTGTCTACCTTGACTTCAGGAAGACTTTTGACACTGTCTCCCATAACGTCTTCATAGGCAAGTTTATTAAGTACTGGCTATATGAGCAGATAGTGAGGTGGATTGAGAACTGGCTGAATGGCAGAGCTCAGAGGGCTGTGATCAGTGGCACAAAGTCTAGTTGGAGGCCTGTAGCTAGCGGTGTCCCCCAGGGGTAAATATGGGGTCCAGTCCTGTTCAACTTCTTCATCAATGATCTGGATGAAGGAACAGAGTGCTGATACACCAGAGGGCTGTGCTGCCATTCAGAGGGACCTCAATGGGCTACTAAGATGATTAAGGGACTAGAGCATCTCTCATATGAAGAAAGGCTGAGAGAGCTGGAACTGTTCAGCCTGGAGGAGAGAAGACTGAGGGGGATCTTATCAATGTGTGTAAGTAAGTGAAGGGAGGGTGTAAAGAGGTTGGGGCCAGACTCTTCTCAGTGGTGCCCAGTGGCAGGACGCGAGGCAACAGGCACAAACTGAAACACAGGCAGTTCCATCTGAACATAATAAAAAACTTCTCTACTGTGAGTGTGACAGAGCACTGAAACAGATTGCCCAAAGAGGTTGTGGAGTCTCCATCCTTGGAGATACTCAAAAGCCATCTGGATAGGGTCCTGGGCAATGTGCTCTAGGTGACCCTGCTTGAGCAGGGGGTTGGACTAGATGATCTCCAGAGGTCCCTTCCAACCTCAACCATTCTGTGATTCTATACTGACCACGTAATAGTCTACTAATGCTAACCTGCACTGCATTTTATCAAGGAAAGCAAGACTGCCCTGAGAGGCAAGTAATGGTTATGAAATGATCATGCAAACGACATAAAGGTTGCTGAAAATTCTTGAAGATATTAGTCTTATACAAATTAGACATAAATCTAACTTTTAGGATGAGAAAAATAGTGCATCATCTTTCAGTTCTTCTGGAGCACAGTTTCTGAAGTGTTTTATACTAACTGCTTAGATTAAAGGCAACTAGAATTTTTAAATTAGTGTTGAATATTTTTAAAATATCCTATCCATATAGGATATATGTAAGATAGGATTATCAGGAATATATCATTAGATCACCGATGGTTGACAACCCATACTACATTTTACCTGCACTCTGTTTTATTAGAACCTATTTTAATATTAATATTGCCAGTAGACTATAGATCTCAGAAATTGGCCTTATATGAAATTATGCATAAAAACACCAGTATACTGTATGAATAAGCTTAATAGTGTTTGTGACCTGCTCATGGGCTGAGATCTCTTAACACATAAAGCAGGAGTGGGAAACGTAAGTATTGAAATATGAGAATTAATCATACAAGCCAGATGAAAAGTCTGTCTGGATATCCTGTCTCTCATGCTGATCAGTAACAGATGAGTAAGGAATAACATAAGAACAGGATAGATATATATATGAGTGATCATTCCCTTGAAATACTTACACAGTTTCCTGGAATTAATGGTGTACAAATTTTCTAATATGGAAATTGCCTCCACAATGTCATGTTTAATATCCAACAGTAGAAATATCCTTTGAACTCACTCCTGTTATTGGACTACTATGACAAAATGCTCTGCAAATAACTATGTACAAAGTGTGAAGCATGAAAAAGTATTTTCTTTGAAGTACTTCCTTTGAAACTGCTATCTGGTCATTTCATAGGACACCCCTTAATTTTTATTTTCTTTTGCCTTCTCCAAACTATTCATGAATTTAGAGATTTTTATTATATCATTTAAATAAGCAGTGACAATCTATTTAATCTATTTCTAGAGTTGTACAAAGCCATGTTAATGGTGATAGTTCTTTTTTTTTCAGGCAGTAATGAGGCAGTGCTCCATCTTGGGACAACACTAAATTCCATAGGACACTTTTCACTTTGGGTAGTCTTGGTGCAGGTCACAAAACGAATATTTTGTTCCATGCCAAAGATGGCAGCATTACAATATTAGGGAAAGAATTATGTTTTTGTGAAGAGTCTTGGAAACCTTCAGAATGAAAATAATTATATATTTAATTGTATAATATTATTGTGGAGTCCTTATTTTAAGTAAATACATACATACTTTTGCAATGTATCCCTTGAGGAATGAGGTCACTAGTAGCAGTTACCCAGAATGTCTGGGGAAAATTACATTTATGGGCTCATCTCATAGTTGCTTCAGTTTTACATATTTCTAATGTTCCCACGGCTATCACTTTCTCTTTTTAATTCACAGTACTATGGCTGCAGTCCTGCAAAGATGTGTAACACATGTAAGCATAGCGCTGGAGTCGCTAATTTGATGGTACTATTCACATGTGAAAAGGTGAGCTTATACATAAGTCTTTGCAGGGCTGGGCCAGTGAGAAGAGCGACCATCAGTAATTATGCAGAGGGTTCAAAAGGAAACAGAGTTCTGAGCTGAATTTGAACGTTTACTTTCTTCCTTTCCAGATGTCCTCTGAGATTTAATGCAGCTGTGAAACTACCTTTGGCCATAAGCGAAAGTCACACATAGAAGCAAGTGAAATGTCAGATTTTTCTCCCTTCCGCGAAACTGTAATAAGTTCATCTTTCACTTTACTTGAGACAGCTTTCACACATATGACTATAATTAGTGTGTTGATGCTGGTGTACAACACCTTCAGCCACCAAATCATTTGGATGTGATTGTAGATGTCAGGAAGAAAAATTTACTAATTTACATTAACAAATTTAAAGTTTTTTGAGCATTTCACTGATTACCTTGTAAAGTCACAAGGTCAGTGACACAAGTTTGGACACTGCGGGTTCAGGATACCAAGTTGTGAAAGCAGCATCTGTTCTCTGGCAGACTCTGCTGACAGCTGAAGTGACAGCTCAAAATTTGCTTCTAGATCTATTGCTTTTTCAACTATTGACCCTTCTGGATACTTTTTTCTTTCGCTTGCCTTTGACTCAAAGGAATTTATATTCTTCTGCTTGTTGAAGATTATGCTCCTATACAAGTCTTTAATGAAAGTTACATCCCTCTTCTCCCTCCATTGAAAAGAAGAAAACTCAGCTCTTCTTGAGTACCAGTTATTCTTGTATAAATAAAATTGTATTTTCTTTCTTATAGTTAATAGCACCTGATTTGGATATACAGAACTGTAAATTAAACGTATATTTAGACATTCACTGTATAAATTAGGAATACTGCACATCACAGAAGAAGCACAGCCTGGCTTACAGCACCATTGTCAATGGTCTGAGATACATAAATCTTAAGAAACAAAACACACAAGTGAAATTGACTTGAGTCATGTTTGTCTCCGCTGTAGTGATAGGACATCCCACTACCCAGTTTAATATTCTTACCCTGATACAAATCACAGATTGTAAAATATGAATTATTAAATGTCTTTGGGTGAAGAGTGATTAAATAACTGATTAATTAGCTTGCTTTGCAGTTAAGAGGATTATAGTTGGATATTAAGGAAAACTTTCTAATTGCAAGGGTAGTTAGGGTAAAGCATTCTAGTGAACAGCAGGATATCCTTCACTGGAGGTTTGTGAGAAGAGACTGCACAGTTTTCTCTCCATGCCTGATCTTACCTCAAGGGCTGGAACTAGGTAGGGCTGGGAGATTTTTAAGTTACACAGGGTATTTTGGAAGACCACATACTCCAATCAATTAGGTAGCAAGAGGGATGTCTGTCATATGATCCAATGCTGGCATACTTCTCTACAAATATGTTGAAGGCAGGATGACAGGGGTGTTTTGGAGGAAACTGGGAAAGCCATTATGATTAATGGATGTTTGCATCAGGAATTTCTAATTTGCAGAGATAATAGTGAGTTTGGTACAACTCTTGGCAAAAGATGGAAGGGTAAGAGCTCACTTCCGTTTAGTGAGAATGAGTGACATAGGACGTATTGCGTATATTCTATGCCAGACTGATTGAGAAAGTTATTTTTCTAAAATGCAAAATCCTTCTCTGAATATATTTGAAGTTATCAGCATAGTTTTTGTGGAGGCAAATAAGTCACCTGCTATGCAATCAGATATAGCTTAGTCCAAAGACTAAGCTATCCTTAAAACATGAGAAAACCCTCGATAAGAGCCAATACACTGACCCCATCAGGTTTTAAATGGCAGACAAGGATACTAATTATGCACCAGTGCTGCAAACATGGAAAAGGTTGCACACAATAGTCATGTGGTGCACACAGCTTTTGTGGTTATTATTTGAATTTTCAGTTGTATCAAAACCTCTGCAGTGCAATTAGAACTATTTACAGTGGACTGTTTACACAGTTTTAGACTTGTGTAATGCAACAGTTGTTCCTGATTTTCGTTAAAGTAACTGATATAACCGCAAAAATAATTTTGTTTAGAATACATTTTTTTCTCTTTGGTGTTTTTTGTCACAATTCTGTATGTTTTCCATATGTGCAGTCTAAATGGTTAAGCTTTTTTTCTGTCCACAAAGGACAACCACAGCATGTAAATATACATAATACTCTGTAACATTCAAACACTGTGTTCTTAACCTGTTTCATGATCATTTAATCCTAATGTATAATATATATTTTCAGATAAGGCATAGAGTACAGCATAAACAAGAATAAAGGAAGAGGTTGAGAAGAGATTAAGGTTAAGAAATATAGCTAACACAGAGCAGTGCACAGAATAATAATTCAGGTGATGAAGATTGTAAAAGCACAATGATGCTGATTTTAGGGAGTTCAGTATTTATACTAGCTTATACCTTTATCTTCCTTATATGCTCCAGACCAAAAAAGATTATTTCATCTTCAAACTGCCTCCAGCCACCGTTTTTACCCAGATAGCTTTCTTGCAGCTTCTGGAAGAATTAGGAATAATTAGCAGATATGGCTAATTCAGCTGAAATGAAAACCAAAGAGAACTCCACTCCTTGGGTATGGTGGTGATGTCTGGCTTGGCAGGAGCAGATTTCTTGGCGGTAGGATCTAACAGAGACATATGTTGCATGGGAGGATGGGCTAACTTGCCATCAAAAATCACTCTGTATAGATTTCCAAAGAAGAGAATTAAAAAGGAAATGTATTCATTATATTTGGAACTTTTTCATGCGAATGAAGAAGTGAGGTTGGAGAAAAAACAGGATGACCAGAATATTTAAAATCTTTTAAGCTTAAATGGAAAAAAAAGTATTTTTTTCAGGCCAAAAATTAAAATACAAGCCCTGGGACATGTTTTGGCTGCTAACTTTCATCCGAGATGGAAGAAAGTGCCAAGCTGTGAAGCTTTATAAGGTCTGGAATTGCATTAAGTTCTGGCAAAGTTTTTAAACATTAACATGTTCATCAATTTGGTGGAGTGGTTGGCTCAAAGATCAAGTTATGTATAAATAATAACACTCTGAGCTTCGTTGTCTGTTTTAACCAAGAATCTCAAAGTGCGTTATGAACATTCACTATTTAAGACTTAAAATGCCAGGAGGTCAGAAAATAGTATTCACTGTCAGTTTTTCCTTCCATATGTAGAGACTTTCTCCATTTTCCTTGTCAGTGTACTTTACCTGCACAACTGGTTCATGCATCTCCAAACTTAGCACAGAAAACCTTCTTGTCTACATTGTTTCATAATTATATAACACAGCTCTTGCGTTGCAGGGACAGAGGGGAAAATGAAGGGGTCTGGTGAATGGGCACTATCTGCAGCCCTTTCAGTTTTGCTAAGTTGTGTTGGTTTTGTCCAGTCAGGTGTGAATTTCATCCGCAGAACCACGTTACTTGTAGTACAAAATCAGAATACTGATATAGGATCTTATAGGGTAAGAGGAAAAATTCATCATTTTAGGGGAAAATAAAATTGGAGTCTCCTTGCATTCTTTATAATTTATATACACAGAACTGACATAGCTTAATGCATGTTCATTTATGTATTTGAATGAATTTGCTTCAGAGATTGTCAAGCTCTAATTGAACAGAAATACTCTTTTGACAAAGGAGAGTAATAAAACAAAGCAATGTCCTTCAAAGAGCCTTGATAGTCTTCACATGGTGCTATGATAACATCTTGAAGATACTTCCCCTGCTTGCCTTGTCTCTTGGCATATTCTCCTCTTGATTAGTTTTGATATATTATTTATATTAGTGGCCCCAAGTCTTTGTATATGCAAGACAGACTGATGGGCTTTCAGAGAAGGCTTTGGAGACTGAAGTGCTCAAGAGTCTTGACAGTGACAGAATGCCTCAGGGTCCATACACTTATCCCACAATAAAAAGGCTGCTATTGAAATCAGTGAGTTGGCTCCATACTTATCTTTTTGTTACAGGGAAAAGAGAAATAGTATATGTTCGTGTCTCATTTCTTCTTTCTCTGAGCCTAAGAAATTATCAAAATATGTGGGAGTGATTTTGTCTTATTTTACTCTCTTGAGATTTGAAAGACAAATGTGGTTGGGTTTGTTTGTCTTCTATTCTTCCACTCTCCCCCCATATTTCTTGTATAAAGTGGTTTTATAAATGAGATACTGAGTATTTTTAAAAGAAAAAAACATTCTTTCAGCATTCCCCAATGGACATGCATTGTGACTGGGATGCTAGTTAGTGTGCAGTATTTAATGTGAAAGACTTCAAATAACACTGAAGTTCGGAGATAGCAACATTTAATACATGAAGGAAAGAGACAGAGACAGAGGCTTTTAAAGCATCTGGATCCAAGAACCTCTTGAGGTTCATGAGGCCAGTCATCTGGAAGATGAAGAAGATAGGCTCTGAAATGAGAGAAATGTCCTGTAACTAGGAGCAAACCTGAAGCCAGCTGAGGGTGGGGAAAAGAGAAAATTTTTCTATTTAGTGTCAGTATAACCAGTGTCAAGGAATGTGTAAAATATGGGACTTAATTTTGGAAAAAATAGGGAGAGAAATAACAAAATACACACTAAGAACAATTCAGTAGAAAAAGCAGCACTCTGCATCAAAAGAAGAAAGAGAGAAGTAGCATGCAGCACACACATAGACAGATTCTAGATTTAAGCTATGAGAGTTTATACTAGACTGAGGCCTACTGCATGTGTAAGTGCCCATGTTGCATGCCTGTGTGGGTTTGGATGCCTGCAAAAAAGAAAGAAAACATTTTTGAAAATGTGCTTCGTTGTGACTAAGGTACATTCATTATTCTAACCTCTAAAATGCTGTATCACTAAACTGGTCTTTTACCAGTATTTCCTAAATATCAAACAGCAATGCTTCCAGATTATGGTTATAAAAAAAGACTATGTCCTGTTGTTCGCTCTATTGTTGTTGTTATTCTTTCACCGGTGAGCTTAAGTCATGTACACTCTTGGATTATCTTTACATTCTTATATATAATTTTTTTATCCATTATAACTGCATCTATCCTAATTGCACATCCCAAGATGCATCTTGCTTGAAGTTCTACAATGTCCTGATAAAAGTTTTGTTTCACATCTGAAATACACAAAGACTCATCAGAAGAATATCCAAAAGTAGTTCCAGTTAAGATCAAAAGTCAATTATCTCCAGATTATAAACAAGGTTGTTCAGGAGATGAATGGCCAAGAAAAAGGGAGGAACTGCTGAATGGGAACCTGTACATCTAAACACTATCTAGAGTCTTTTGTCAACATTTTTGGCTCTGGAAGTTTTCTCTGCACTTCCAGGGATACTTATGGGCAGTTATGCCCCCACCCTTTTAAAAGATGCATATATACTTTTTGTCTCTGTCTTTTATTTTACCCATGTAAGGATTGGTCTGATAATTAGTGATTCTCTCTTACTGGCATTATTTTATTCAAAATGAGAGATCATGGTGACCTTTGACTGGACTTCTCAGAGATTTTAGATTTTGGTAGAAATTTGTGATGAAACAAAACTGAATTCAGTACTTCTCTGTTCACAAACAGGTCATCCAGCATGAATATTTTTTTCAGATGTTCACAATTTCAATGAGATTGATGTAGATTTAAAAGAATGGAAAAAGAAAGATACTGCTGTAGAATTAATAAGACATTTTCTGCTATTCGGTCTGGATATAGCTTAGTGTGGAAATAGAAGTGAGTAAATTATAGTGGAATGATTTGGTTTATGATAACTTACCAAAAAAGGTACCTGGGAATGACGGATGTGTTTCTGATTGGATTTTGGAAATAACATGCTGCAAGAGAAGAATGCCTGATATGAGGGACTGTGTGAATTTTTACCCTCCAAGCAAGTACAGCTGAGAAAATGTTATATATTTTTTCAAGTAGGACGTGTGGCCCCAGGTAATGAAGGCCCCTAGCGAAGTCCTGTTCAATTGCAATCTGTGGGAATTTTACCATTAAGTTTAGTAAGATGAGGATTTCACTCTAGGAATCAGGATTCCTAAAATATCTTCTTTTAATGTCATTTCTTGTGGCTATGTAGACCCGACAGTTGCAGTCACATATCTTATTGCAGTCGTGAAATATTTTCTTGGCTGAAAAATAAGAGTTACAAAGTCTTCCTTATATTCTTCCACTGCAGAAGCAGAAATAGCAGCATTTTTATTTTGAAACTACATTCAAAAACACTTCTGTCAGTTCTAAACATCTTTTTTTCTGCAATTGATAATAAACCTAAGCATTCCCTCAGATGATTTTGTGGTCCCACCTGGAAACTGGGGCACTGAACACAATGAACAAGTGTGTACAGTTCTCTCCTCATCAGAAAGTCCAGATATGGGACCTTATTCAGGTCTTACATGTGCATAAGCATGTCCACTGTCTACCTCATCTTCTGTCACTCACAGGTATACATCTAACTTTCAAAAGTAATGTCCATAAAATCTTCAGAGATATTTAAAAGGTATATACACATAAGAGGCCAATTATTTTTAATATTTAGTTACCCATATTTACAGAATCACAGAATCGCTGAGGTTGGAAGGGACCTCTGGAGATCATCTAGTCCAACCCCCCTGCTCAAGCAGGCTCACCTAGAGCACGTTGCACAGGATCGCATCCAGGCGCGTTTTGAATATCTCCAGAGAAGGAGACTCCACCACCTCTCGGGGCAACCTGTTCCAGTGCTCTGTCACCCTCACAGTGAAAAAGTTTTTCCTCATGTTCAGATGGAAGTGTCTGTGTTTCAGTTTGTGCCCATTGCCTCGCGAAGCTAACAATTCTAGCATTAGTTTTTTTAAAATTCTGACATCTCAGAAAAAATATAAGTAAATTGATTATAGAATAGAACAATCTAGAAAAATAACGTAATTCAGTCTTTTTGCATAGTCACTTTGAATTTCTGAACTTGGGAATATACAGCAATGAACAACATGATCAGAATAGGTTTATATTTAAAATGGAGGTAAATTTGGGTGTAAACTGCTTACCAGACTAGAGTTATAATGAGATATATTTTGTAGAGATGCATGCAATCCTAGCATTAATAAATTCTATTGTCATGCTTCCTATGCCAAAGTACAAACAAGACAACTGCTATCTTGCAGTGATGGAAATAAGTAGCTTTCTGCTCTATATGAGGCCTTTTTCCAAAGTGAGGATGTTCTTCGGCTTATGATATGGAAAGTATTTAGCAGTTATGTGCACAAGAAAAATAAAAAGTAAAAAATCGGTATTACTTAGCCATGCATCCTAGATAGTAGAGGACTGCAATCTCTTCTCTTTAGCTAAGTAAGGTATAGAAGTATGCAGAACAGAAGGAAAATTGATAGCTCTGTGATAAAGAAGAAAAAAAAGATACCAGGTCATCAAGATGCATAGGTAGATATATAACTGGGAGCATGAGCAAAAAATAAGCAGACAAGCTGTACTTATTTTTATTGTTCAATAAGAAGGATTATTTCACTCAAGAACAATGACGATATAGAGGCCAGACACTCTATTGCAATAACAATCTCACTTAAGAAAGTGTGTGATCCATTTAATGGATTAAGGGGAGTTGTTACCAGCTGCATATCAGATGACCACACCTGCACATTATAAAGCACTGCTTGTAGAAGTGGAGTTCTGGTTTGGTTAAGGCTGTAGTTGGCTGAGCACCTGCTTGAATCAGAACTGGAATACAATAGCCTGCTTTGTCATAAGGAGAGAACAAACTGTACTCTGGGTGAAATGCAGAAAGGGAGCTTTCAGAAAGGCTAGCTTTGTACATGAAAAGAGGGTATGAGAAAATGGAACCTCTTGGTTTTGCTGAGATTCAGGGTTTCTATGTTGTAAATCTGTACAGGTGAATGGTTTCCTGTCTCTGTGGGAGTCTGCAGTGATCTATTTGTATAAGGGAGAGAAAAGCTCTTTAAAGTCAAAAAGGAGGACTGGCAGCTTAGCCTTGGAGAATGGTCTCTGAGGGAGAAAGGCTGCCTAATAGGTGAAATAGTTAAAGAAGAGCCTTGCATCTTATGGCTATACTTTTAGTTAAAACTTTTATGAAGTGTTTGAATTTCTTTACAGGCTTTACTGCCTAGGCAACTGGACTCAAAAGGAAGTTCTGAGACTTCCCTTCAGTTAGAGGTAACTGAGGCAGATTAAATCATATATCCTGGGGTGGCAGTTTCTGGAAGGTGTTCCTCTAACCCCCCTATGCGAATTTAGGTAATCCATGAGCAGCAGACAGAACTGAGGCCAAACAAGAAAATCTGTATTTTGACCAGTGGTCACTTCCAGACTGCTTATTGCCACTAGATCTCTGAGTACCCGTTTGCATTTTTTTACTGCTTCTTTGAACTGCATCATAGTGTTATGTTTATTCAGATGACCAATGCCTAGAAATAGTTGAAAATGATCATACATTGTGATAATAATTCAAATCCACTTCTCAAGTATTCACATTAGTACAAGCACCTAGTAAGAATGCCTACTTTCTCTTTGCTAAATTCCATCCTGAAGTAAAGGATGGGAAAAGAAAAAGTAACCAGTGGCTATTAACTAAATAGTGGCTAATGCTCCTAATCTAACTTTGCTGTGAATGCACTTCCTTAGAAGATAGGAATCTCTTTGAAGAAAACATGATTACTCTTTTACTTTTAAAGATTGAAAACATGGTTTGCCAAATGTATGTAGCTGAAAATAGTAGAGTCCTGACTCTCAAATCTGTTGTCCCAGTAGTAAACTAAAATGAAAATGTGAGGGGTATTTTGTTTGTTTTTTTCACTTGCCCTCTAACCATGTAGAATAGTAACTACATGAAACAAATGTGTTCACTTTGACCTATTGATATGTCTAAAGCAGAGTTGAGCTCCAAAGTTCACTACGATGTGATGACACTAAGCACAGATAAATAGTATCACTATACAGTGCCAGCAGGAAAAGGGTAAGTTGACTGAAGGAGCAATGAGCTGTGCTTAGTGTCTGAGCTCCAGGGATGAGCTGCTAGAACATCAGCTCTTCCCTGTTGATGATGTGTGGATAACATTGTGGGTTGTTGCCAGATCTAACACACCTACTCTTGCAAAGTTTGCACTTGGTAGACTAGAAGAATCTATATTAGCCATCTCTGTACAAACACTCCTTTTATGCTAAGTAAATGCAAAAAAGTTACTTTCTTTATTAAAAAGAATTATTTAACTTGTAACAACTATTGTTCTGCTGTTATTGTTTCCTATTTTGTATAAAAGTCTCTATCTAGACTGTTTTCCCTCTAAGGCTATCCTACCATTAATGCACTACTGCACTGTTAAGAAGATTGGAATATTGCTGCCTAGCCAGTTTTTTGGAAGCAATGTCCTGTGATGCACATTACTCCATACAAAGTACAAAGCAATGTGAACTGCAACTTGTGAGTACTAGCTGGTAATCTTCTGTGATTCATTTGAAACTCTGTGAGGCTGAAGGACAAGTCTCTCTAAGTCCTACCACCTAGACCCAGGCTCCTCATACGGTTTTGTTTTTTGAAGGTCCAGAGAAAAACGCCACCTGGAAAAGAGGTGCTTTGCTTGTGTCCAAAGCCCAGTGAAATGAATGAAATCTCAGTTGCTAGGTCATACGTTCAGGAATCACAATTGGAAACTGGATATTTAAATGTTTTTTGTAAAGTAATAAGGTAGTGGTAGGAAGAGAGATTATGCATGCTGAAAATAGGCTTTTAAAAATCTTCCTGACTCATTTGTGGAGGACTTGCTTAATATAAAGGTCCTAGAACAACAGATGTGTTTCTAATTGCATTCTTAAAATGAAATGTTTTTATTCAGAGTCTGCAGCACAGGAAATATCCTTCAGCAAAGGGCACCAGCTGCAAAACAATAAAAGGAGCTTTAAAAATTTATCCACTGACTGGCAGGTTTTTTGCCCCTTTAGACTTTATAAAGTTCATATTTATTCATGCAAAATGTGAAAGAGGAATTTTAGCTGTTTTTAAGTACTAAAAGAAACTAAGCCATTTGGCCCATTCGTGTAGTAATGGGCCTGAAATAAAAGACTCGGGGGTACCTGCAGTCAACCTGTTGTGATTCAAATGGGCAGTACACTCCCAGCTTTGAAAATCAGATGCTAATGTTTTAAGTAGTCACCTAAATACAGTGCACACTACTGAAAACAGCACTACTTATCTGGACAGAACAATTGTGTATAGTGTTGGAAAAAAACCCCAGTCAACTGGCATTTCACTACTAAATGTCTATTTGAAATTTTTTAATAGGATCATTTTAAAAAACTCCCCTACACAAAAATAGGGTAATATTGACTAGTCCAATACAAGTCTTGAGAAAGGAGCAGAGAACTGTTTATGCGACTGATATTTATAATGCTTACTTTTAGTTATTGCTGGTCAGCATATTAACCTCAGAGTCAGCATATCTGTTATAAACTAATCTCTTACTCTAACCTGCTTGAGCAGATACTTCACTTATTAGTGCCTCAGTTTCCCTTTGCTCACTCAAGGATCTCACCTTTTTAAATTCTCAGCTGTAAATTTCAAATGAAGTTTATAAACATTCTTGCACTAAATAGAAAGATGCCTATGGGTTAACTAAATCCACTGAAAATTATTCTCATTTTGCCAAAATGAATGAAAAAGAATCTTTTGCTGGCACAAAACAAAACAAAAATGGAGAGAGAGAATGTGATATGGTGACAAATATGATTCTGAAGAGAATGTTTAACTAGTAGGATGGGACTAAATGGAGTAGTCCTCAGTGGCAAGAAATCAGAGGACAAAAAAAGAAGAAAAAAAAAACAAAAAAAAGCCCTCATGTTTGACCAACATAAATCCTGGGAGAGGATTTCAGTTCAAACAGTTCAATGCCAAAGGCTTTGTATTTCTAGTGCCTGCTCCCTAGGACCATAAGACACCCTGCCAGGATTATTTTTAGCAAACACTGAGGAAGATACAACGCTTTGTGTACAAACTTGTCCTTTTTCAGTACAGAAAGGAAAGAAAACTTGGGGGAAAAATCTTTGGTAGGGGACCTTTTGAAAAAGAAAAAAATGAGGCTTCAAGAATAAAAAAACACTAGACAGTTGAAACATAGGCAGTCAAAAGGGTTTTCATGAGTGGGGAAATTCTCTTTTTATCAGCAGACAACAGCCTTCTGTATTTTGTCTCCTTTGAGAATAAAAATAGAAAATAGAACCACAAAATGGTTGAGGTTGGAAGGGACCTGTGGAGATTATCTAGTCCAACCTTCTTGCTCAAGCATGCTCAAACACAAGGAACATTGCAATACATGCTATAATTGCTCAAACAATTTGTCCTTTAGTTAAGGAGAGAGTTTGTCTGGATAGAAGAGGGGACTGAGAGTCAACGTTTCTTCTTTCTGTTCCCATTTCTGTAGCTGATTAACTGTGTAACACAGGTAAACAAAAACCTGGACATTAGTTAGATGTAATCGTGCTCAAGATCCTAGTGGAAATCTTTGGCAGAGCAGATAATTAAACTTAGGATGATACCATGAGACTCAGGAAACTAATTAATTAAACCAATCTATCCTTCTCCCTATTGAAACAGTGGTCAGAGTGTGACTTTTTAAATACATCCATAGGTCTCATTCACTTTGAACAAAAGTGGCAGGAATATTAGAAAGACTTGAGCCTCTTGGAACAAAAAATGTAGACCCAGCTAAATTACTAATGTAACCAGTTATACAGCTGAGAGAAAATCTTTTGTACTGTCTTTTTTGCTCATCAAAATAAATCTCTCTCTGCAATTGGAGAAAAGAAAGGGTTCTCTGTATCAAAAAAAATACAAGTTTTGCATCCTGGTAAGATTTCTGCTTTTCTCTTAAAAAATGATGGTTGTTTCTTCACTTTCTCTACTGCTTCATGCTCTTTGTTTTACTTTTAGCTTTTTCTGTATTTTGTGAAAAGGAATAAGCATACGTGTTTGAACACATACTTTTTCCCACTATTTGCACTAGATGCTGAGTTAATTGCTACAAGAACCAAGTTCTCTCTTATCTTTTGTGGAATGCCATACAGGATTGGTTAAGTGATTATTTACTGTTACTTGGGAAAGTTAAGATTACAAAACTGGCTGTGTTTATAATCTAGTCTGTTAAAACATGGAAACGTGTTGGAATATTATATAACATCCTGTATCATTTCTAATAATACTTCGGTGAAGTTCTGTGGGCATGAAACATACTGTGATTAAAAGAGCTTTCATTCCTTTCCCTGAAGCAGGTCACTTCTCTTTATGGCATCATAAACTTTTCTCTCCCTCAGTCTTGTTGTTGGAGAATTTGAAAGTAAGTTGTAGGGCAGTGTGTTATGCCACAGAGTACTAAGGTATGGAAGCAGTATTTTCATTATTTCCAAAGCTGATATTTTGCAAGAAAGTTAGGATCAGATCTAGTTACTTACCATATATATTTTATAGATATAAATTGAGTAGCACAAATGAGATAATAGCAATATCTAGACTTAAGGTATTTCCAAATGAATGACAATAACTTTCTTATGCACACGTGTACCATATTTCCCATACTTTTTTAAATACACATTCATAGAGGATTCAATGGCTGTGAGAGACAGATATCACTCAAACATTTGTTCCGACAGGAAAAGATCACTAAGATCTTCTTTGCCATTTCTTCCTATCTACAGAAATCCTGCCCCTTGCAATGCCATTTGTGCTTTCTGACATCAGGGGATTAGAAATCTTGGATTCCTTCAAAAAATTAGATCAGAGATTTTTGATTTGTGACTCACTGTCACAAAAGGAGTGATGCACTTCACTCGTAAGAGGGAAGCAGCACTACGTTTACTGCAGTAAGACAGCGACTTAACAAAGTTCAATTGTAAATAAGAACAATTTAACGAGGTTCGATTGGCAAGGTTCACTCAGTTATTTACTGCATGAAGGACAGGGTCAGATGCACGTGCAACGGAGACCCTCCCGTTGAGTCACGAGGTTCAGACTGGACCCCCTTGCTTTCTAAACTCCTTCAGAGGAGCCTAGGTGCAGCTGGATCCAGTCCTAGTCCCAGACTTGGTCAATAGTTCATATCTAAAGGAGTGTGTGCGAAGAAAACCCTCCCGTTGAGTCACGAGGTTCAGAAAGGACCACCTTGCTTTCTAAACTCTTTCGGAGAGGAGCCTAGGTGCGGCTGGATCCAGTCCTAGTCCCAGACTTGGTCAGTGGTTTATGTCTAAGGGATTATGCGCACAATTAGTCAGAGATATAACTCAGCAAAGTTTCACGAAGTTCGCAAAGTTCAGCATGCTATTAATCACTTACTGAGGATCTGTTGTGGGTAAGGAATCTCTCAGCCTCGAGGAGTAACCTCGAGAGGCGTCCCTGCTCAAGGGGAGGTTCTGCAGTGCAGCCTGCTGCCATGCAGGAGAGCTCAAGGGGCTCTGGGCTGCCCCCTATTTATGGAGGGGAGATGATTGACTCAGTCATATTTGCATACTAGATGGGCCTTAGTTGGCGCATGCTCAACTAGCCCCTACATACGTGCTGTTTACAGGGAAGTCAGGTTGAGGGGGAGAGAGCACATCAGTGAGGGGGAAAGGAGCACACTGTCACACTCACTGACTTAAAAATATTATATTACAGAATCCTTATTTTGTGAAGCAGATAAATAATATCAACTCAATTTTATTGTTGGAAAATGCAGAGAGATGAAGTGACCTATAGCTGCAAAATGAATATTAATTCATTTTTAAAAGTTAGGATACTGCATCCAAGTATCAAAAAAATTTTTGTTTGAAAGAAATCTGAGCAATAGATATTGCCATAGTTTTGTGAAAAACATAAGAAAATTGGAGAGGAAGAGACTCAGTAGAAAACAGTGCTGAGCTCCACATCACCTGGGTCCAAGATTCCATGTTAAATAATACCAAGCCTATATACTACTGGAGCACCAAGCAGTGAATATTTTACCTGGAGCAGGCATGAACACTCAGTCACAGAGCAAACAGTGTGCAGCTGTATGACACATCCACGGTCCCAATAGTCAGAGGAATCATGTATGTGTGCTCTTCTGTAAATCTGACATTGGAAAAGAATACTTTCTAAATATCTAATTCTGACATTTCGTTCCAGTTTTCTGCCTGCACATTAATATCTTGGCACTAAATTATGGGAGAGGATGGTGGAAGAATGCCTGAGAATGTGGACAGAACAAGCAAAATCTACTAGCTCCTGTAAAAAATGTTGATGCTGGTGATGTCTAGCACGATGTGTTCAGGATACTCACTGGTGAATGGCTAGACTATGTACAGGCTGTAGCTCAGATTAGTGATTGCCTTCTGTGAGCAGTTCAAAAAAAAAAATCAACACACTGTTCTATTTTCCAGAAAATATAACCACATTTTAATAAACAGAAACCTGAAAACAGCAGATGATTGCTCATATCTGCCATCAGAAATTGTTATTGATTAAGAATAATATTAATACTGTTTTTATAGTTGCTACAGCATTTGCTTTCATGAAACAGAAGCCTGCAGTCTCTACTCAGGCATGAATGTGTTATGCTTGAGTTGTTAACTAAGGCAACAGGATCATGCCTAGACTTGGAAAGATTTCTCCACAGTTCAATGTAGTTCTAAGAGGAATCTCTTTTTTTTTTTTTTTTTAGTTTTATGAACTGAAACAGTGGAGCTTTCATATTACACAATGGAAAGAGAAATTCAGTAGATACTTAAGCAAATTTCATTGGTGCTGTCTCCTTCGTATGGGAAGTAAATAAAAGTAAAACCTAAGATAAATCCTACAGATGATAGAGAGATGAGTCTGCAGGAATGCTAGGGAATGCCACAGAGACCCCAAAGGGATGCGCTGAGGACACAGGTTCCCTCCCTTCATTTCTTTATTGAAGTTTCCATCAGACACATATAGCAAACACACAAGAGAAAATAATAAACATAATTTACATAATAATAATAATTTACATAATAAACATAATAATGCTTAGTGTGTTAGCATGCATGGCACTCTAGCTAAAGCCAGAGTTAGAACATAATCAGTGAAGAAATGTTTTTATGGCTGAGGTTTTTGGTTTAGTCCATTTCAAAAAGGTGGAATCAAGTGCTCAGATGTGAAATTCTTCGATGACAAAAGAAGTTCGGAATTGATTTTATGTTGCTTTCTCCCTGGGAAGCATATTATGCTAGAATACCTGCTTTCCCATCAGTTAGTCTCTTTCCGTTTCTATAATACTCTGTTGGAAGAGGGTAATATTGCAGGCACAGCTTGCAATGCAGCATGCCAGTCAACCTCAAACTGCGTGATAAAGATTTTCCCAGTTCTTTTGCCTGCTTTATTCTGCAGAGAAGACCCTGTGATAGGACTGTTAATCAGGATTTGTGGTAGCCATAGAAAGAAATACTTTCAGTTCCAGGATTGGAAGGGAGGGAACTGGAAATATAAAAAATATATATATTTATCCATGGAAGTCATTAAGAAATGATAAAAATAGATTGTCCTGTTTTCACCAGAATGACAAGGCTGTCCTTGGTCATACAGACAGCATTTTACCAAATATTCTTATGCTGATGTAGCATTAAAAACAGTAATAGAGTAAAAATAGTGGCTGACTGTTAGACATCACTTTCCATCCAAAGGTTTGAAAGCATTCTCCAAGCTAATTTACATATAATAATCAACAAACAAATTGAGTCACAACAATCTTCTACTTTTGTTCCATAGCACTGTACAGTAATTTATGCATAGATAATACAAAATGCAGTTTCTAGCTTAAACTGCAGTTATTTCGGGTAGGTGACATACTCAGTATGAACTATGGGTGTAATGGAAAAGGTGAATAAAAACATATATGGAAATACAGAAAAAATAATGGCAGAATGAAAAATAAACAAAAGGAAGCTCAGCTTCAGGTTGTGCGTCTGTGGGCAAAATGCTACACTCTGAGCCATGTTAAGGCTAATCAGACTTGTGTGATGGCAGTAGACTGCATGTTTGGAGCCTAGAAGGGGAAGGAAAAATTCCTATTATGCATACAGTAAGATGTCAACAAGAACCAAAACATTTAGTTATTTGTAAGATGCTGCCACCATCTTCATACTCCCTCAAAATTAGTTTCCTTGCACTTGGAGGAATGAAGAGATGATATCATTACCTGCAAATCATCGTTCAGGAGGCATTAGACACAGGAGATTACTGCATTGCTGAATGCACCAAGAGACAACCTGAAAGCGGGAGGCAGCTTGGGCACAATTGCTTAAGTGCACAGTTGCAAAACGATCCCTTGTCCCATAAGACTGTGACATACGGCAGTGTAAACTACAGAGTGAAAAAATGCTTGCAAACTCAAATTCACACTGCATATCCTGTGCGCTTAAAACACAGACTTTGAGGCTTGAAGAAGCTTGCTTAGAATTAGAAATTGCCCAGATATCAGCTAATATATTCTGCATTACTGCTTTTCAGTTATTATATTACCTTTAAATCAATGGTGCTTACTGATACCAATTTGGATTGGTTCTTGTTTTAATAACTCATATTTATAGCTGTAATGTTTGTTTTCCAGTTATTTTCAGTGAAGGGGAAATTAGATTTGCCCTTAGATTTCATAGTCCTGTACAGGAACCTGTACTCCAGTGGTTTCCTGTAGGGGTATTTCTGAGTATTTTATGAACAAGAAAAAGTTTGAATAATGTTTATTTTGTATATGTATTATTTTACTTTTATGGTGTGGCTCAGGTTTCATTTCAGCACTTCTTTAATTTTCATACCTGATAATGTTTATTTGTGTCTTTTTTTCCCTCTGACTATAAAGTTCAGTCTTCTGTTGTTGTGTCCCTTACAGTTATTATTTTTCTCTGGCTGTCTCAACTATTTGAACCTGATCACATCCTCTTCACCTGTATTTGCTTTCAACTGTCTCAATCTTTTTTTGTTAATCTTTTAATTCCCATTTAGTTTGAATGTGATTTATTTAAAGAATAATCAAATGGATTACATTCCACATGGTATATCGTGTATTTTAGCATAGATAGTTTAGCTCTGCTAATTATTTCTACTCTCAGATGAGGTGGATATATCAATAGTAGCATATAAAATAATCTGAATGACTCCCTTAAGAAAAGAAAGTAGAGGCAAGGATTAAGAATGTTTAATCTGTTTTATTTTGGAGTTAGAATTTGGGCTTTTTTATGTCTGTAGCACATTGAATTTCATTTTCGCTAACATGAAAAATAAAACTTATGAAATCAGGTTCTACGCATTCCAAGGAAGTACAGCAATAAAAAAGCAAACCTCAGGAAGGAATTTGTTTGGACCAAGTCCCATACAGTCTACAGGGGTACAGTCTAAAAGTGAATGTTACCCAGGGGATATCCAAAACAATTCTAAAATTTTTTTTACATTGTTTTCAGTCTAATTCTGTTCCTCTTGTTTCGTTCTATTTCTTTCCTTCTCACATTCTTTGTATGTTGTATACTTACTGAGCAAAGGAACACTTTAATTTAGGGCTCCTGAAAATTTTTCAAAGTCCATTATTTTTATATGCTCAATGAAAATCCAAAATGTTCCTTGAAATTTTCAGAAAAAATAGTTTCTAAAAAAACATTTCTTGACATTTTTAATAGAAAATAAAATAATAAACTGTCTAGTTCTGGGAGCTTCTATATACTGCATCTCTGGCAGTAGTACCTAAACACATCCTGGTTCTTATAGTTCTTTAGAAAACACTCTTTCTTCATTTATCATCCCATTTGCTTTGTTGCAACAACATTTTTTTGTGGTACATTTCTTTACTCTGTCCATGATTATGTAGAATTCATCGAGATACACAAGGCCTCAAATTACATCAGATGCATGCTAGTATTATAGCATTTATGTGTGTTCATTCTAGAGAAGATATTTTCATTATTATGTTCTCAGTGCAAAACAACAGCCTTCTGCTTAAATTCAATTTTGGAAAAAAATTGATTTCTGGTTCCAATGTGATGATCAGGGATGTGGTTGAAACTGTTGAGAAAGAGAGGCTGCAGGGAATCAAAATATATTAAATCTAACTAAAGATATAGCTGAGAAGGATTTTTTTGGTTTTAATTTTTATAGTTAGGAAATGCACATAATTTAGGAAATAGTAATAATATTAGTATTTTTATTAATATTATTGCATACACAGAAAATGGAGTGCTGGGGAAATTCATGGTAATGACTTATGGAAAGAGGACCCTGGAAAAAGAGTTAGAAACTGACCCTCTGATGTTTAATTATTAATAAGAGCTGCTTGGCGTGAGGCTTAATTAAACTTCTCACTTGGTACTGGAGGTCCTAGTCAGACCTAGGGTAGGAAACAAAATTTTCTGTTTAAATGGAATGAAAACCATTCACTGCTTGACTGACTTTTTTACAGTACTTATGATTAGTCTCAGCTGTGAGTAAAGATGAAAAGGTCTTAAAGACAGATCTGAGATAAGTTATCTTAAATTACATGCCTATATCTGTTATAATTTTACTGAACATTTTTATGTGCACTTATGCCTATCTCACATCCTCTGTGCCAACACAGAAAGTGTTAGTCTATCTGCTCTGCACTGTTCCGCATTCACCTTAGTAAGTGCAAGAGACTCACATTTGTTTGTGTAGTCATATGATACAGGAGGGTTTCAAATATAATAATTGGTTGAGGAAATTATAGCTTTTCATAAGAGTTCCAGTAGGGGGAAGTGAATGAAAATGCAAGGCTGGTTTCGTAGGCTTTAGTGACAGCGAAAATTTTTATCTTGGGACATTGAAAAGATTCTTTTGAGCAACCTGAGCCTCCTCATTGCTGGGTTAGCTTCATCTGTTACCATGCCTGTGCTGGCTGGTACCATTGTGGAGCAGTAATTGCAACCAGCTTGCATAACTGAGTCATTCCCTCCCCGCAGACAGAGCAGCCTTCAGCATCCCTGAAAGTTGTGTAGTTGTCTTCAGCAGGTTAATCAGCTCAGTTACGAGTACAACATGTAAAGTACACTTACACAGTCCAGAAGGCTGCTCTGCCTACTTACCGCTCTCTCAGCAGCAAGGAGCGTGTAAGAAGTTCCTGCTGGCTGCTTGTTCCTGTTTGTGCGTGGCCACTTCAGTTACACAAGCATAACTTACATCCCTATATTCATACGGCACAGGATAAAACAAATTTTAATGAAGTACCAGATTTAAAATAATACTTTTTTGTAACCCTAGTATTTCACTGTTTTGCACTCTCATGGAAATACAAATTTTTGTGCCGGTCCATGTAATAAGGTCAGCACAGTCCTGGAAATAAGTAGCTTGGTGCAAGCAAAAAGGAAGTCTTTAAGGCAACACTGTCACCAAGAAAAATGCTTGTAGAACTGCACCCTTGGTGCCCTCTAAGAGTACAGACTTTTATCACCCAATGCGTTATAAGTGAAAGTTAATCACAGTTAGTGCCTAGCTTTGAAGGCATTGACACACAGTACTTGTCTGGGAATATTTCTCTTCTTGTCAACGAATGTAACATTATTAAGTTTAAAAATATTGGCAGCCAGTATAAGCTGTGTATACAGTCTTCACATGCTATTTGCTTTTTCTTTAAAAGCCACTTTAAAATATTAAGATCAATATTAAATTATGTTTGATGTGTTTCTTTATTAAAAGCCACAACATCCTGTAATTTTTTGCAGAGATGACTTATGTCTATTAAATCAAACAAAATGTTCTTTTCAGCCAAGGAATCAGATAATTTGGTTTAACATAGCGAACATGCCACCAAAAATAAAACCCTGTCTGCCACAGTTATTATAGATGCAGATCTGTACAAAGACTTCCATGTTGTGCTGATGTGCAGTAATTGTTGTTTCAGAGAAGATCCTGGATGTAAGGAAATTTATTTATACCAGGGAGAATAACAGATGTATCAGCTAGTTTCACACAGGAATGAAAAAGGCATATCTGTTTGCTAATCTAAAGGATGCTTTATTATCTACTCTATTCTGTCAGTGTCCATAGATGTTTATGTTTCATACACTCACCCAGAGCTAATTTTTTTTTCAGATGTTGACAACTGCCATTTTTACCCTAGACCTGTTTTTTTCAACTCTCTCTTCAGCCTCAGAGAGGAGTGCTAGTGCAAACAAATCATCAGGGTTTGTATTCCCTTGTGAATCTCCTGCTCAGATTTCTCTGATCACTTGAAATACCAGCAGCCGTCCAAACAGCACATTAGGAGGAGCAGCCAGGGAGGGTTCCCTCTGCACTGGAATTCATGCCATTACACTTCCTTATGTAGCTGATGAATTAGGAGTAAGAAGGAAGGAAAGTACTGGGTGTAACTATTTTTATTTTGGGCTAGCTTAAAGAGGTAGCTGCAAATAGTTTGGCAATTCGTGTTTGTTTTCTTAAAGGTAAAGGTTTTTTAGAAGATCTGATCTAAGATGCTTTTGACGTTTTTGCTTATGTATTTACCCAAAAAAGAGAGTTTTAATAAAAGTTGTGCACTTATACGCTGTAGAAGTAAAACATTTCCCAGCTGTGCTGCAGATCCGAATGGAATAATCATGGCTGCGTGTGAGAACCAAACCCTGAAATTGATGATAAACAAAAAAAGAACCAAGCTTGTCCTAATTTGGGTAAATTCTGAAGGGGATGGGGTGGGGGAGAGCAACACAATGTACAACATCAGTAGTAAAAGTGGTAAGAGACTGTAAATATTCTTTCAGTCAATATTTTAAAAATATCATTAGTTAAAATATGACTTGACAGTGAATCTTAAGATATTGGTACAAGAAAGTTCACCAGAGCAATGATGATCTCACATATTATTTATATAACGTCTTTCACTTCTATGCCTCCTGTATTTGCCTCTTTTTATGAGGAAGAAAATGAATATATAATGTTGGAATCCAAAACAGCTAATCATTTTTTGAAAAAAGTAGGACAAAATATCAGCTTTGTTAGTCGCTTGGACTTGTTAAGGGAACCTTAGGTACAGAAGACAGCAAAGGGAGATTTCTCAACCTTGGAATTCGCCACTTTTCCCACCCAGACTGATTAATGGCATGGAGATCCCAAAGATATAGTGGGTTGCACTATACAAACTTTAGGAAAAAAAATGGAAAAAATAAAGACTGTACTCTTCCAGACTATGAGAAGAAAGCTATAATAATGGACACCTACTTGGATTCTAAATGCAATTGAATGACGTAAGATGGAGGCTGAATAGGTAATAATTCCAAAATCAAGGTAGGATGCCCACTTTCTTACCTTTACCTGCAACTATGAGCATTTTGTATTTGCTCCTTAGCTTTGATGGCCCAACCATCTATGAATCGTAAGATTTCCTCAAACATGGAATTTAAGGAAAATATGATGGGTCAGTTCTGCTTCTCCACTGGCAATTACATTGATTACTACATTGGGTGAAAAGGTCATGAGCTTATTTAAACTTAAGTAAAAGTAAAAGTTTTGGATTCCAACTGCCATGGACTCAGGAAACAAAAGCTATGCTAGGCTAGCTATGCTTAGGCTATGTTAACTTACGTACAGTGGTGCAAGATGTAATTGAGAGTTACACTTCTGTGCTTTGCTTTTGTAAACATTTAAACATCCTCTCTTAAAAAGAGATATAACATGTATACGGTATACAATCTAAACATGTGAAACACATCTACCTTGTCTCTGAATTACAAGCTTCTGTTTTGTGATGAATGAAGAGCTGTGCTTTCTGAGTCATTGTTATTATTTGAATTATATATTCCGAGGTCAGCTTCTAAGCAATTTAATACACAGATTCAAACCTTAGCTGGTAGGTTTGATTATTTTTATGTAACCATTTTGTTTAGACTTTTTTCCAGTGTATGAAAAAATATAAGTGTTCTGAAGAGAGAAAGAAAACGTCAAAAAATTCCTTAATGAATGTAGTATGTATTTGATTGAAATGTACTGCTGTGGTTATTAAGCGACTTAGTGAGTGAGTGAAATATCACACTGATGGCATTCACATTTTTGTTTTAGTTACTTGGCGTTTGTAAAACCCATGCAAACAAGCTACTATATGCAAAAACACAAGGCAGTTGGTTTAAGTGCTTTCTGGATCTCTGACTTTAGGTTTTTATGGACTCATGATGGATACTATTGCATTGTGATTGATTTGGAAGGGCCCATAGCACCGTGGCAAAGATAAACCCCAGCTCTACGCCCATAATGGGAGCACAGTAACAGCTAAAAGCTCTTTCCTCATCTCAGTAAAGTTGGACTAATATTAAAGAAGCTCTAAGTGTTCAGTATTTAAGGAAAGAAGTCATAATCTTAAGCAGTAAAGAACTGCTCTTCTAATTTGTTAGTATATTTTATTAGGATGCAAATGACTTTACACACTATTTGATGTTAGGCCTTGTAACCCCTGTGACAGAACAACTATTATGGTGGGAAGGTCATGGGGGATCCTGAGGAATGAGAAGAGAAATGAAAATAGGGAAGTTTGAATAGTAGTTCGTAGAAGAGGAAGAAAGCTCTAATTTTGCCACTTTTGCCTGTGCAAACAGAATGTTTTTATAGCAGTGAAGTTAATTGTTAATTATTTTTTTCTTGTGTTAAAATTAGAACCATTTGGGGGCTTAGTGTATCCGAAACCAGATTCTATTTCTATTTTGAATGCATTCTGTCCGGTGCATGTTTCCTTTGACATTCATATCTGGTGATATGATTTAATTGAATGGAAATAACTCAAATTTTCTAGCTGTGATGTAATTAAAAAATGATACTCTTATATGATTAGTATGTCTAATGAAAATGTAGCTGGACAAATAATGTTGTTCCTAGTGCTGCACAGGAACCTGTGAAAATGGAAAATGGACAAATTTCCCCTTAAAGCTGGGGAATTATATATCACTCATGTGCCCTTAGTGTCTGGGTTAAATTCCTATGGATCTTGGCTCTCTGAATGGATTCCACACAGTTAATTCTGCTCAGTCATCAGCTGTGAAGTAGCACAAGAGGGTGGTGGGTGCAATGAACAGAGCCAAAGCTGCCCATCTGTACAGGGCATTTCTCTCCTTTCCACATGGCTTTTTGAGAAAAGTGGCGTATAAGCCCATTGAAGTTCATGTGGGAGATGTTTTCATGTGTTCCAAGTCAGCTCCCAGACAGGGCAATTCCACTGAACAAAGCCTGCCATTTCTAGCCATCAGTGGGAAGAAGCTCAAATTACCTTTAAAATCAATACTCCCTTTGAAAGACCTGATAAATACATTTGAAACAGATTAGAAGAAAATTAACCCCTTTGGTTGTCATGAGAAGTAAGTAGTGCTGTTTGACAGTAAGGTTTTTATGGCCAGGTGGGTAACCTGCTTTCAACCACTACTGCCATAAATTAAGAGGTGTTTGAATACTTAACTATAATACCTCCAGAGAAAGATTGTAGCTGTGAATATGTTTTTATAAACATTGAAGAATTGCCTTTTGTTAGCTCAGTACTTCCATTAAACGGGGGATTGTGAAACTAGAGTTACTTGTTTACCCATTTACTAACAAATGTATCAGTTTTATAGTTATGTTGCTTTTCCATAAGTAAATGGCTGCTCAGTTAAACAACTCATTTGCATACTTTTCAAATCTCGATGCTGCTAAAGCCATAATCAGTCTGTTACAAAAACTCGTCTGAGCCCCAAATGATGTTAAGGAGTTTGTCATAGGAGAGGCATACATCATGAGCTGTATATATGATAATGTTTCTGATGGATTTTTGCTGAAGAGCACATAGACATCATCAGCACACTACCAAAAAAAAAAAAAAGAAAAGAAAAGAAAAAAAAGAAAACATACAGCAGCCATTTATGATTTACCTAGTGATTTAGAGACTTTTTTTATTATTCTTTGCTTTTGGAAAATGTAGTTTTTGTGAATTTTAGCCTGGTTTCTTAAGGAAATGAGGATTTATTGAATAGCCCTATATCAAATAGCACTGTCTTCACTTCTCCCCCTACACCACCCACCTCCCAGAAGAAAATTTTGAGTCTGTTCGTGAGTATTGACCACATTTCTCAGAGAGATAGAGTTCTACAATTTATAGTCCTTCAAGTTTTGGGGAAGCTGGTAGCTGGGTAGAAGAGAGACATGATGAATTATCCTTCAGAACTGGTTTATTTCGAATTCTAATCTAATCTAACAGAGAATAGCCAACAAAATAGTACATACTGGCCATCTCATAATCTCATCTGAATTAGCCTAAGCCTATACCTACATGTGCTTATTGAGACAAATATGTTTGATAAGGGAAGAGCTGAGGAAAAAGTTGGGAAGAGAATACAGGAGTGAGCTGGGAACAAAATGCTTGGGACAACATGGGGCACAAACCTATAGGAAACCAATTTTAGTTAATTTTGCTAATGCAGAGGAGTAACTCTGTCTCTTTTTTAACAATAACAATGTATTAATAGCCTTTCAAAATATGATATCAGAAATGCCAGACATGAGCCAAATGTGTATGGTGCTATTTGAAAAACAAATATGTGACGGATTATGGGCAGAATTTGTCCAATTTAGAGTCCAAGGTTCTTTCAACAAGATGTTACTATGCATACACTGTTTTAATATTAGCTAATGGTTCGAAGTTGAGCATTTTTCTTAATATCCAAATATTCTGAGACCAGATAGTTTGAGTGTGTCTGTTTCTCTTTGTCTATTACTTAATGGAAAAATTCAGCCCTTGACCTTTCTTCTAGTTTCCTACTTGTTTTTAGTATATTCCATATATTCAGAAAGATTTTTAAAAGTCCCTTATTACAAAAGAGAACTTCTGCTAGTGATAAGAATGTACATGTCCAACATCTTACCGAAAATGCTAGAATTTTGTGGGTTTTTGTTGTGGGATGTGAGTGTGTTTTCCTTCTGTTTTTTTATATATGGTACTGACTTTACTGAGTAAGTGCATTCCTGGATCTTTAACAACATAATACATCAAGGAAGTCTGTTTATGCTTATTCTAAATAAATATGAAGTGAATTTTAACTCATGGAAAGGTAGCTTATAAACTAGTCTGCATTAATTTGTGTTAATTTTCTCTTCCCTGTTTTTTCTGCATAGGGCAAGTGAATCCCTGGCAAGTGAATCTAGTAGGGTATAAGTCATAGAGGGTCAGAACTCTTGCTTCCCATTTAGCACTTACTGTGTTAGAATTAAGGTAGTATTGGAGAGAGAATTTGTGACAGGTCAAATAGCAATAGAGCTGGAAGAAGAGAAGTGATTGTGGCATGGAAAAATTCTTCCTTCTCTTCTTTGCTTTTCCTTCTCAAATATGTTGGTCAGACACATTTTCTACCTGAGCAAATACGAGTGTCTTGGCCTTTACAGAGAATGACTCTAAACAGGACCATCTATTTCATCAGATAATACAGTAGAGGCATATGTGGAAAAGAACAGCTTAGGGACCTTTACATGTAGCAAGGATCTTTGTTCCTTATCTAGAATTTTCTAGCTATTGGCAGAACCTGGAGAGAACACATATTGGTCCTTCTTTGAACAGTCTGTCATATCCAGAGTACTTTTCCCCTCAGGCAGTCCCAGAGCCTTTTGCTCAAATACAGCAGTATGGCTCATGGCTGGCTACCCTTTGTATGTATGCCACTGTCCTCTGGTTCACCGAGAACCATAATAAGATTTAACTTCAGATTTTTGGCTCCCAAGAGAGGAAGATAAATACTTCTTTAGACAAATGTTACAGGCACCAAGAAGTCTGGTTTGCTATGGGAGACAATAATTTAGCCAAGAGCTATATAAAAGTGGAGGTGGGAGGAAAAAAGATTTTTTCCTGTCATCAGTGATAAAGGAAAACATAGGATGAAATGACTAGGAAAAGTGAAACCTAAAACTCCAAAGATTACAGTTTAAACTCAAACCCCTTTTCTTTCTATTTGATTTTATATTACTAAGGAACAACGCTTCCCATGTCTTAGTTTTATTATTTCAATTCTTTTAAGTTCTGTATGAGAAAAAAGAAAAATTTTTGCAAATGTGAAACTGTGCTGAAACAGCAAACCCTTAAGTATTTTTCTCCTGTTAATAACCCAGTTTTTCTAATGAGCATGGAAATATGCTTATTAGGTCTATTGGCCTAATCCATGGCCTAGTGCATGCATGAATTTTTAGATGGATCTAAACATTCATTTGAAACAATATGTCTTTACATACTATTTACAAAATTAGTATGATATTTACCATTATTAATCTTATTTTTATTTTTGGCAATACAGACAAAATGAGTGGGAAAATAGTTATGAAACACAATCAAGTATACTTTGGTTTCCTTTTTTGTACTTAGGCAGGCCCTATGGCCCCTTAAGAAATGTATAGAGACCTATTGACTCCTAAAGACAAATTTAGATGTGATAATCTTTCAGGTCAAGAGGGCTAAAACAAACAGTATGAGAACTCTACAGTCATAAGAAAAGCTTTGAAAAATATTAGCTTTTGGCTCCATTCCACATCCTCCACTAAAAAAGGTAAATTTTCTTACAGTACAGAGTCATCTGATATTTACACTGCAGATTGTGAATTTCAAGTTGCTGCAAATATCTATTTTAAGAACAAAAATAGTTTTTATAGCATACGGCCAAAAGGACCATTAAATCACATACTCTAAAGGACTTCGTATACCTCTATCCGGTTATCTCAGTATTACTGTTTGATTAGAATAGGTCTTCCAAAAATGAAAAACATCTATCATCAACTTGAAAATTTCAAGAATGGGAAATTTACCACCCTAGAAGTTGGTTATAATGTTTATTTCATATGTATTTATTCATGTAACATTAGTTCATGACAAACTTGCCTGCATCTTTACAGAATTTTAAGAGATACATTAATAACCTTGATTCTTAGAGAATATAGCAATGTATATTTGGTTTTGCTTTCTTATTTCATTGCAGTGCTCAGCCTGAGTTGGAAAAAAATCATCCCGCATATTTCTGGTTTTGTCAGTCAGAGACAAAGCAAAAGGACGTTTACCTATAGAATATAGAAATATGCTTATAAAATCCCTGAAAGATTTGTAATTTATGAGGGAACATAAACCTTCCTTTTGGTTTAACTAATACTTTAAGCTTAATGATAAAAAAAGTATATTTGTCTTAGCTATTGGGATTAACTTTCTTATAGTATGTTTAATGGGAGCCTTTCGCAATGAAAGCTTAGAAAGTTATGAAGAATTTGCTCACAACTCAGAATAACCAGCAAGAATTTCTCTTTGAAAAACAAAACCTAATCAATGACTTATCATACATTTAAGAACTTAATGTTTAAGAATGAAATGAGCTGAATGACAGTTGGATGGAGCCATATTTAGAAAGTACAGTTCTTTAGACCTTTTTGAAGTGGAATTTCAATTTCTATCAAATCCCAATGGATCTAAATGAATCAGAAAACAGTTCTTTTTATTTCTATCATAGCTTTAAAGATGCTTGGTGGACTTTCTACTACAAGAAGAAAGGTAATAAAAATTCTGCTACATTCAACGGACAAATATTAATTAAATAAATGGGCATTACTGTACCAAAGTATAGTAGCATGCCAACAAAGGTACTGAACAAAAGAGGAGAGCTCACTCAATAATTTCAAACACAGCCAAACATAGTCTGAAAGACAGAGCTTTTTCTTATTTAGAAATTTATGAAAAGGGAAGGAGTTGTGAGTGTCCCTGAACTAAATTCATAATTTCTAACTAGTCCTGTCCTCACCTTTGCAACATTTAGTGCAGCTTGTTTGATGTGTTTCTACAAGTGAGGTACACGAGAAGAAAACAGACCTATGGTAGCATCATGCAAAAACATTTTTTTCATTCAGATAACAATATCACATGAGGACTTCAACATAAGGATTGTTGGCAAGAAAAAATTTGTCAATCAGTGCCAAAAATTTGGAGTTTTCTTCTTTTGTTGTAATGATTTAGTAAGCTACTGAAATACCATTGTGGCTCAAAGGAGCAATCCTATCAAAAACAATGTTGTTTACACTCCAAGACATGGAAAGTCTGGCCTCATCCAAGGCTCATGTTTAGATGGGATAAGAAGGGCATGCAGAATGAAGGTATTTTGGACAAAGTACTTTGCTTGTCATGTTTGTCTTGTGATCCCTAGAAGAGAACCTTCAAAAAATCTTAACTTTAATGTGGCAAATCTTGAGAGACACTGTGATATTATAAAACACAGACCCAAGTCTCTAACTGAGTATGAGAGGTTCTAGAGAAGAGAAACTGAATTGCTAAAGGGTATCCAGATGCTGTTGAACACTGAAACTGCACAATATTGCTTACTTGCTGCAGGTTTTTATTTATTTGTTTCCAGTTCTTTAACTAGATATTTGCATCAGAAGTCCTGATTAATCATATATTTTCTGTGTTCTGCCATTAAGATTATCTCTAGTGTTTGTGGGACAAAGTAAAACAGGTTGAACCTGCCAGATGAAGAAGAGCCTAACTCCACAGATGGAGCAAATCTAGGTATCAGGTGCCATGTGCAGATATAGCTGAAGAACTTCAGGACATGTTTAGGGGAACCACAGGCACTGCTGGTCCGTGCACTAGCCCATAGCAAGTAGTTTCCTCTGACAGGAGAAAAACTACGCTAAGAAACTCTGTGGCTCCTAGCAAGCCTAGGAACATCATAAAAATATATGCAAAACTTAGGTAAAACAGGAGGTTTTATGTCTTTCAATATGTCTCAGGAGAATTCCTTGAATGTCTTCTCAGTGACTTAATCGATTAATTTCATATTATTCACTTAGAAATTTATTAATGGAGATTTTTTACTCCATTTGTGTTATTGGTTGTCATCATATGAGATTCACTAGTTCTTAATATTTATTAAGAATTTATTAAGATTCTTCTTGCTAATTACTTCAACATATGAGGTATATAAATTAGATTATGATCATGAAAAAATATTACACAAAGAATCAAATGCACAGGTCTTCCAAAATGATTTCTTTTCCTGCTTTCTGAGATCTTACCTCCTGTTATAAAACTTTATGGTATTTTAGTGGTAGGCAAAAAAAGAAAATACATAAAAGTTTTAGCTTGAAGTTTTGATGACATTTTGATGAAGTGATGGATTGTTTTTCAAGTAAGTTCTTTGATTAAGAAGAAAATAGCTTAATCTGTGTATATTTACTGGTCACTGACCAAAAGTACTCCAAAATGAAAACAAAGCTTAAAATTTGGTAATGACTTTTCTTCCCAATGTCTTCAGTTGAACCACCAAATGGCAAATGAACCAGTCTTCCCTCTGTCTTACCCTTTAATGCGTTGCAGTTTTAAGTACACCATTTCTCCACAGACTGTGTAAATCTGGAAGACATCTGTAACAGAAGTTACCCAGATCTCTGTCATTAAGCAGGGATCAGGAAGATCAAAAGGAAAATTGTAGTAGCTTCAGGAAATAAAAGTTATTATCCCTAGAATTCTGTCATTAATAGGATGTGATCACAATTGCCCTTTTTCTTTAACAAACCCTTCCTAAGGCCTGATTGTATTTTCCTTTCTCCTCACAAAACAGCCTGCTTTCAGAGTGCTGTTTCTTCTTGATTTTTTTTTTTAACCTTGTTCTCTCTTTTACCTCCCTGGTATCAGGTTAATCAGGTTACTTTCATTAGCTGTATAAGCACTCCCTCCTATTTGATTATGCTCAGGCTTCTGCAAATACCTAAACTGAAATTTTCACAAGTGCTCAGCATTAACCTCAATCTTTTTCTGAAATTAACAAAAAAATTGCATTAGTGTCCAATAGAGCAGATTTAGGCCAAAGTGCCCAGAGTTTCTGAATAAGAGATTTTTGATATGGAGCATGTTTAGAAGCCTAATGCCGTATTAGAATTTGTCCATTGGTATAGCATTTCATTTATACAGCTTTTTCCAAGCTACTAACATGATGTTGATTCATATTCCTCTTAGCTTAAAAGCTCTTCCTCTCAAGCTCTTCAAGGTCCTGCTGACTTTTTGCTTTCTTTCTTCTTATCTCTTCTGATACTTCCAAGAGCTTTTCCAGAAGAGACCAACGTGCTGTGACTGCAGCACAGCAGTAAGCTTTGCAGAGATTGACTTTTTGGCAATTTTCACTTTGCTGCACACATAGCTTGTCTGTTTCCCTAAATATACAGCAAAGTGAATCTTACCAAAGCAAGTCAGTTTTACTTGGAAGATCACTATTTGGAGGGAGGGAGAGGCAGAAACCTACCCGGGTAGTGAGCTGAATCAATTGCAAGGAGTAGAATGAGGTTTGTAGAGCTGTAGGAGAAAAAAACTGTCTCTCCTCTACCTTGGTAAGCATGCTTGCAAGCTCTGATGTGGAGGCTACATTTAATTAAGGTGCTCTACCTCTCATTTCTCTTACTCTCAGCCTTTAAATGTTACTACTAGTAAGTGCATCTTAAAGCCAGGCTATAAAGATGGCATCAGAGGAAAATATCCTGTAAATGAGATTCATTAATTTTATTACTTAAGTTCCAAATTGTGCAAAGTGTCTAAAATCACAACTGTAAGGTATCCAAGTTGCCACTTGCATGTTGTATATCTTTTGTTACGAATGTATTGGGGAACTCCTGCAAGTGCCTAGAGCTTAGGCATAAACTATCACATAGGTGTTTGCTGTGACAAACAAGCCTGTGTGACCTGCAGCAGGAAATTCTCATGCTGGTCTGCCTGCACAGAGAAGCCACTTAGAATGCGTATGTTTTATTTTACAGTCCCTAAAGGACCTTTTTTTTTTTTTTGGCAAAGAAACCAAAAGTGTTGGCTCATACGTATGCCCTATTTTGCTCTCAGGTTTTTAAAAATTGAGTATAAATTAACTTAAAACTAAATTAATGCCAATGAAAAGCAGTTAAAATGTTATGAAATGTTAAGAAATATAAAGAAAAAAGTCACGCCAAAGGACGGATGTTAGATGTAATGCTGAAAAAGCAAGGTGTGCAGAGGGGAAAGATTAAAGAAATTGAAAAAATGACATTGAAAGCATTGAATGCTGTCATATTGCATTAGGATTATACCAGCATTACTGATATATTTTCATAATGATGGTTTAATTTACTTTATTTCTAATAGATCCTGATAGAGTATAATTTTTATTAATTACCATTCCTTACTCAAGATTGCCTAGGAAGTGCCCATCACTGTCAACACAAATATTTTTTTCCAAAGAGGGGAGGAGGGACTGATTTCTAGAATACACTTAATACACTTCTAGAAAGTTAGCATTAAAATCAGCTTGTCAGTGAGCATTTTGTGACAGTCTAATTATAGACAAAAAACTGAGTGAAAAATGGGTACTCGTTCTTGTCTGATTTAGGTTTTTATAATGCCTATATCCCTGGAATGTCTGAGTATTTTTATCATAGTAGCTGAATGCTGTAGGCATGATTTATGATAATTTGTTCACATTCAGCTATTTCTTAGGAAATTTGCTTAGTTTATAAATTTATAGGTTTGCAAACCAAACAATGATCTTTCTAACATCCAGCGCTGAAAATTCATTGGAAAACAGAAAATCAGGCTGCATTTTTGACTCTTAGGTAGGTAATGACTTCATAATCTTAATGTATCTGGCAAGTCAGTTGGTAATAACTGTTGAAGACCAGAACTCCTCCATGGAGTAAAAAATAATTGTAACATGGCAGAATTGATTTAAAAGAATGAACATATCCCAAGATTATGGTTGGAGTACTGACCTATGCTCATCGTCTAGTACTGAAGGAATTAAACTTTATTGTTGAAAGTTTTCAGATATCAAGGTGCTCCTGAATTCCCATGTAAAGTCATAGTTCAACTTTCTTGTCATGGTATGAAATGACCTTCGAGATAATTCTGTTTGATCCAGTCTTACTCACTGTAGTCTGTAGGACTACAGCTTCTAGGCTGGATTTCAACATGACCCCAGATCTAAGAAGTAGCCAGAAGTTCCAGGTGGTACAATATATGCTTAATTTCCTGAAAGATTATATTATACTAAGCTATTTTATCATGTATGCAAACCTTTCTATTTTCTTTTCAGTAGAGTTTCAATATTCAAACTTTGATCTATAATTCTCTGTACTCTTGGATTACTGGATTCTACTACTGGGACCTGAATATCTGAAATTTGTCCCCCTCTGTAAAGTCTGAAATATACCAGTCACTGTCACTGATTTCAGTTTGCTATCGTATTTGCTGATATTAAGTATCTGAATTCAGTTAAGGGCATGAGACACAGCAATTAATTTCTATACAAGTCCACTGTTTATTCCTTTTTATCTTTGCTCTCCTTAAAAGGTAGAGCAGAATTTAGCTTTATATAGTGCTGTACAGAACTTATGTTTTGCTGATACTGTGCTCTAAATAATAATAACACGCAATCTGGAAGATACTCAGTCTGGGTATCAGATACCCTCTCTACATTTTTAGGTTTATGTTGTTTAATGTTTGAATCAAGTTCCACAGAGCTCTCATGTAGGTGTCAAGTTAGCCCCACATTTTCCTAGTGGTCATTTCTTATGTCTCAGTCTGAAGCATCTGGAATTGGCATCTGTTGTGAAAATTTCTGTCTTCCAACTATCACATCCCAAAAATCAGAAGGAAGGTCTCAAAGCGTGACTCTTGGTGGATCCAGTTAATGCAACCCATTCCAGAAGTGGTATTCATTCAGTTATGGTCATGATACTGCACTTGTATCCTCTATGGCATCATGGAGGGCAGTAACATGCCTTCTGAGCATTTAATATTCTGGTCCAGGACTAAAAAGTTACATTTTCAGTACAGTGGAAGTGATGTGTTGCTTAAAATAGGCACCAAATACTGAGGTTCCCCAACCTGTTCTTGGCTTTAACACCGATTAATTTTTAATTTGATGTTGTTTTTAATATACACACCTATAAAATGTACTTCTTGCCATTTACCATATAGATGTTTAATTCCTTTGTTAGTTTAATCTCTTAGATCTAAGAGATGCTAATGGTGGCTTTTGCTTCTGCAGGTTTAGCTGTCACTTTGTTTTGTTTTTGCCCTGAGTTTCAGTGGGCTCAGCTGTGCTCAGTATCTTAAAGGGGCTTCCTTCCTTTTCTTCTCATCTCACAAGGGCACTCTCAGGACTCTGAAAACATGGTAAGAATCTAGGATTAACTATCTGTTTCTTTCCTTCCCAGTACTTCCTCTGTATGTTTTCTTGACTACCTTGAATTCCATATAACCAAAGTAAAGAATGACATTAAGTAAAAAAGCAGCAAGCTCCACAAATGTTCTTCAGTTTACTAAAATGGGGACCTGGCAAGGAAACAATAAAAACATCACTTCCACTGTGCATCTAAGGAGTTATCAAATCATTGTAGACCAGAAAAGAAGATGAATAAAAATAGTAGTAGTGTGATGTGAATTTTGCACCTTTTTTTCTGGAATGCTTTGAACTTATCACTGCTGAGATTTTTAATTCTGAGATCAACTTTGCCACAGGAGCATGTCTGTGATATATGTTAATTAGCCTTTAGATAAATATACATACAGATTTATTGGTGCATTTTTTATGCTAATGCCAACATGGAGTACATTATGCTTCATTGTCAATTATGGAATGAAAACTCATGGATCTCCCGTGAGGCAGTGGCAGGCATATCAGCAATACTTCTGATGTAAAATTAGAGTAAAATCTTTAGAACTGTTTTTTAACTTCTCTTTTGTCATCAGACAGGGAAACTGGCTAAGTACTAAGAACCACTCTGATTTGTAACCTTCTTGAAAAGGAAATTACAGGGATGGAAAGTAGGCTGCCTTTGCTGCTTTCAGATCCTGACATGCTCCATTCTTGCCTGCTTCAGAAAACCCTTATTTGCCAGTGTAAAAAGAACTATGATACTGAGTACATCCTCTTAAGGGAGTTTTGGATACTATTAAACCCACTTAATCAGGAAAAGGGCTGAGCGCTGAAAATGGAATGCAGTTCTCATTTCCTACGTAATCATACACAAGGGACCTATTTATGAGCTGTCTGGATTATATAAGTGTACCTATTTTTAAATAAACATTTATGTCAAAAAAATGAGAAACACTAAAGAGACACCTGCCTTATCAGTTTTGAACACAAGTTAGCCATCGATATGTTTGTTCCGGTAAGTTAACATCACATGCAACAGGCAACAGATTTACTTGTTCAAAACTTTTATGTTCATCTCTTCCCCCACTCTAGCTGTTAACTTGAATCTAACTACTTCTAAAAAGCATACTTTCTAAACCATTTAATGAATTTTATACCAAATCCAAACACCTCATGTTTCCTTTCTAATACTATAGTGAAAAAATAAAAAACAGGTCTGTTAAAACAGGACAGTTGATTTCATTATATCTATGAAAGACCATCTCCTCATTGTGGTAAGAAATCAACATTTTATCTTAAGTTGAATTAAACATTGAACTAAAAACCTGTGTGTTTCCAGACACAAAGGCAATATCTACTGAAGCAGATTTTAAGAATAGACCACAACAGTAATCTAAAGCACAAAAGGCCTGACTAAAATACAAAGGGGAACTGTTCCTCACAATTGTCCAAAACTTTTTTTTAAAACAGTGACAAGTGTTTAAGCTTAATTTTTCCAAGCCTGAAAACTTAGTTTTGTGATTTTCTTTTCTTTTCCTTTCTTTTTGGTTTTTGCTTTATTTTCATCATATGCAGGTGCCTCATATTTTTCTGAGCAATGAAACTAGTAAAAGCTAAGTCAAGGAAAGCTCTTTATGCTGTTGCAAAGTTAATAAGCAGATATACATCTTATGTATATGAAACAGTCATATAAATCTTATGGATTTTACTTCACTATACATGAGAGGCCAAATTACAATCAGCTTTCTAAAGATTACCATCCTATTGATTTCAGATGAAACCCTTGTTTCTGAACAAGGTTCCTCAGTTTGGATCTACATCAGAACAAATATGACCTAAAATGTCATCAGCTTTATCAGGTAAATTCAAAATTCTGATAGAAATAATTTCTGATAATGGGAACAATTAATTTATGATTTTAAAAATAAGTTAAAACTCTGAAATGCTTATTCTCAGTTTTTTCTATTCTATGTCTTTTCCTTTGCATAGAAATAATTCAAAATTCATTCCAAAGTTGTAACAGTCTTTATCTGTTTTTCACCTCAATTTATATTAAATAAAGATACAGATGAATGCTATAGTTATGTTAGAATTGATTTCCAAATGTATTTCTCTGTGCTCCATAAAGCTGAATGCATTGGAATTCTGGACTCAAATGGTATAATCCTATCCAGTGAAATCTTACACACTGCTACATTTTTGAGATAAAATAATTGAAATATTTTCCTTTCTTTTTCTTTCTTTAATTATTCATTAATTTGAAGGAATTTTTAATATCTTGCAAAAAACCCCACTATGTAATGGTATTAAATTTACAGTGCATAACACCTTCATTGAGAGTCACAGTTTACTATTTCAAAGTCCATTGCAGCCAATGCATGGATTTCATAATTCATCAATTTGTGAGAAACATAAAACTCCTTCATAATTTTCACTCACTCTTTAAATTCACTGAAGTCTTCATGTGTCCACTTTGTTGGCTTCTATGCTATGAGCATTGGAGACCAGCTCCATTGCTTTTGAATCTATGGTTCAAGAACATTGGCTGCTGCAAGATGCAAAAAACAACTTTCCAGATCACAACAGTAATTTAAAATGAGAATATTCACTATGGTATATTACTTAACAGTTATAAGTCTTAGAATACTGTCATGATCTAAAGGCTTCCTGAAAAAAGATCTTGCTGACTCTGTAAAAATACGGATGAAACAATAGCTCTGTTTGGAATTATTGTACCATAATTTCACTCTCCTGGCTATTTCAAATTTACATAGAAAATATTGAAAATCTAATGTCAATTTATTTGTCCTCTTCTTTTAGACTTTTGATCAAGGTCAAATGGAAATTACAATTTGTCCAAAACACACCATAAGGCCTTTTTTTGCCAGTGTAAAAAGAACTATAC
Source organism: Apteryx mantelli (assembly GCF_036417845.1). Taxonomy (NCBI): domain Eukaryota; kingdom Metazoa; phylum Chordata; class Aves; order Apterygiformes; family Apterygidae; genus Apteryx; species Apteryx mantelli. The sequence goes on from NC_089981.1 coordinate 41,636,314, forward strand.
ACTGGCTATACAAATCTGATTTGTCGCTAGGGGAGGCCATAATTTAGGTGGACTAAAAAAAGTACATTAACATAAGCAATATTCTTCTTTTTTGTTTATTGGCTGGAGCATATCTAATCCAAATCAAACTCCTAGTCCTAACCTAAAAAGCAGCAGGGGAATGATATCAAATTTCTTTGAAAACAGTTTATCTCGGAGATACCTTTACTGGGTCTTGTAGCTAGAATGACCAAAGTGAGATAGAAATTCGGTATTTTCATCAGAAAAGTATATCAGAATGCACTGTACTTTCAGTAGTTTCATAGTGTATAGCAAAGACTCTATGCTATAATGTCATTGTAAATAATCATTAATTAATGGAATATACTGCATCAGCTGGACACGGTGTGAATCAAATTCCTGTAATCTAAATAGCATTGCACAGTCATATGGACAAAATGATCAGAAGCCTGAAAAATATTTGCAGAAGAAATGATTGAGAAGATTGAAGGTGATTTTCTTGTAAAGCAAATGAGTAAGAAGGGGCAAGGTAAATGCATGGTGATGAATGGTATAGAGAAGATAGATCAAAAATTTCATAACAAAACCCCCAAATCCATAAAAAAATCAAGAGATGGAAAATATAAACCCTGGTAAGATATTCTCTGATCCCAGGTCATGTGAAAGACTGTGGACCTCTCTGGTAGAAGTTGATCACTAAAAGTGAAAATTAACAAGGTTTAAAGAACTAGACATTTTAACAGAATATTTATATGGTATTAGTGGGAATTAACAAGCAGAAGATGATGCTGTATTTTCGTATTACTTAACTTCCTCTATATTCTCTAAAAGTGTCTGACACTAGTGCTGAAAGAGGCCAATGTAATAGAGGGGTAATGGGAGTCATTATTACATGAACAACAGTGGAAGCCTTCCAGTCCAACATGCAGTGTCCAACAGCGGCTACCAATAGATGCCTCAGAGGAGATGTGACTAGTTACTATTGGTTAATTTGATTAAAACAGAAGTTTTAATATTATAGTTATATGCATATATAACCTCTGAATATGCATTTGTGAAACAAATGATCGTTATATTTAAAATAACCCACCTCCCTGTGATTTAATCCCAAGAATCTGATTGTATTCCAATGTTTTTGTTTTTACTTTCGTGAATAGAAGCAGGTTTAAACAAAAAAGGTGATTTTCTACTTCACGGAAGCTTTCAGTGTTTCAGCACTTGATTTAGCTCCATTTTGGAACATAGAACATTCCCAAATGTGTCTCAGAAAAGGAGCAGAATCCAAGACAGTCTGCCTTTCTGCTGGGCTGGCTGGGGCTGTGGGCATGTGAACGAGGGGGCTTACTCTGGAGCTTGCAAGCCCTACCTACTTTCTTTGTTTCCACCTGCTTAGTGCTTGGCCACCGTACTGAAAGGAAGCATGATTTTGGAACCACCCTCCTTTCCATTTTGCTAATACTTTATTGACCTGGGAAAGATTCTGTTACAAATCAGCATATTCCACTCACAAATAAAGCTTTTAATAATTTTCCAGGTATCTGTACTTATGACTCCATGTTTAGTACCTATACATTAATGTGACTGATAGTCTTTAAGTATTAGAGTGACAGCTTTTTCTCATTGTTCATTTAATGAGAAAAATTGGATTTCTGCAGCAAGTACAGCCATTGTAAACCAATAAAATGTGCTGCTGTTGTAATAAATTCAGATCCAATAAGGATTACTACTTATAAGTGGTGTTTCTTCTGGTGCGTGGGGACATCTATCCCTGCCACTACCCACACCAGCATGTAGATTTTTGCTTTAAATTGATTGAGCCAATTGAAAGACAAACAACTACTTCCTTTGGCCCTTAAAATTACAGATGATTTGATCTAAAGAACAAAATAATTGCTCTCAGAGAGAAAATGTAGTCTGTCATCTATTCTACCCACATTTTTATGACAGCCTGTTTACTTTGATTCAGATCAAGATATTCTTATTGTCTTCATGCTTGCTGTCTATCACTCATGTTCTGGTTTGCGTTAAGACCATGAGTGCAATGGAAGGATACCATGAAAGGCCAGAGGTAGGTTGAATTACTCATTTTCCATAAAGGGAAAAAAACAAATGTGCTGATAAAATGAGTGATGTTATAAAGGAAAAATACACTGGTTATTTTATTTATGTATTTATTTCAGTCAGTCCCAGCTTAGGAGCAATTACAGAATAAATCGAAGTGCACTGAAAACCAATGTTAGATGTTAAAAAGGATGAAGTGAATTTACCAGCAGAACTTACAATGATATAAAGGAAAAATCACAGTGAGGTTTCTTGGTGCTGTAATGTAGAGTAATGCAACACAGAATGCCATGCCATTTGGCTGTATGTGGTTCGTTACAGTAGGTTGCTTGTACTCAGTAATTCTGTCAACAAACTTTGAGACCAGATACAAAAGCATAAGATATGGTGACTAAGGAGTTAGATGGGTTTATTACTGGGCTTTAGAGAATAAGCTGCTATTAACCTACTCCTCATGTGACACTGCTGAGCTGGATGTTAACATTGCTCTTATTTTATATGATGCAAATCTAATGACATTGTGGTGCACAGTAAATTAGGTAAGCTATATGTTGCAGTGTACAGTGTCAAAGAAATGTCACATAGGGGCTTTCTGAACTGAATTTATAACATCTTGCAGCATAGTGATGATCAATGAGGATCAAATATTTTCAGTCCTTTGGAAAATGGATTTGTGTTTTAAATGTATGAAGGAAAGTAGACGTATAAATCCCACTGTGTTCTCTGTACACTGTCTGATTTCAGAAATAGGAAAATGTACACGGGGTATGGGAAAGGATAGAAACACAAACACTATCTATTGTACTTCTGTAGGTCTGTATTTCCTCGCATGAATTTAAGCTTAAGCAAGATTTATATATCCAAGCATCATAAATCAAAAGAGGTACAAGGAACTCATGATTACGCTGACATAGAACAGTTGTAACAAAATAGATTCCTTCATAGAGATTACAGTGATTTGGCATTTACTTGTTTGTGGAGAAAAGGGGACACTGATTCTGTGCTACAGAAGTACTGTAGCTGTATATCAAAATCACAGACTGTACTCTGTTTATCCCCAATAGAGAAGTCTTCCATTTCTTGTGGGTAGTATATGTTGACATTCTTGTACCTTGTACTGATTAAGTCAGGGAAGGCTAACAAGTGACATTTAGTTTGGCTTTGGAATCAGAGATTTCTAAACTTCCTTTCACTAGATATTGAGTTTTTTTGCACAATATTTTTATATCCATCCTTACTAAGATTCATGGGGATTTTCAGTTTCTGATTTTTAAACTTGAACGGCTATTAGTAAACGTATGAAAAAATGGGCTGATTTTGAAAGGAGCTAGATACCCACAAATACATCAAAATTAACAGTAACAGGAAAAGTGGGAAACAACAACGTAGAAGAAAAAGTAGCACTGAGGTCCCACTTACACCACTTAACTGAAAAGATACCTACTATCTTTTTCTCTAGCTTATCAAAAAGAGAAGCACAGCTACATGTGGAAACAAAACAAAGATTAATTCTAGATAGCTTTGGCAATAAGACCTTTTACTGGCTAGTCAAGAAATGGAAATCTTTCATCATAACTATATCAATCCCCTAGTAAATATCTTAGTAATTCAAACAGACAGACGTGCCTCTTCTTATACATATCAATAGTTTCCTAAAAAATTATTATCAAAGATGTTCATCTATGTATTGGGAGCAATAATTGCCTGCGGCATCAAAAGTGAAAAGTAGTGAATTTGTTTTTAATTGTAAAGACTCTGATCAAGAAAATTTAAATGTAACTTAATAGTGGATAATTTACCCATCTCAGGACTATTTGTCTATAATGTGCCTTAATCTAATTTGCAAATTCATATGGACAGTGGGGAAAATGTAATGTTCTTCAGTCTCCCTTGATTACGGTAGAAAAGCCAGGCCATTTCTAAATGGAATTGTTTTCTGGGTTTTGGTGGGTTTGGAGGTTGGTTTTATTTTGTTTTTTTGACTTAGGATTCTTGAAAAGATGGGGATACTAAAGGAAAGATGGCCTTGCTAGTTAGCTACCTAACAAGACCTATGTTCCCTTAATAAGACTGTCAGCTTGTCCTAGAGCTCAGCTGCTTGTCAACTGGATATGTGGTATTTCCTTACAATCTAGACAGTCTAGAGGCACAAATCTAATGCTCTTTGTTTTAATATATGTGTTGTGTGGGTGGAGGGGGAAGAATAAACCTCGAATTTATTCATTGTTTCAGGTATAATGTGAAAATGTAACTTTGAATGGAAGCTGTAAAATTTGCATTTTTAAATTTATACCTCGTTTGACACCCTCTGGGCCACAACAAGTAACAGATGCTGTCAATACAAACTACTACACTTACATAATAGTGTGACGTACTTGAGTGAATTCAAGCATTCATCTTAACTGTCTGCGTCTTACATGGGCAGCTCTTCTTCACATCTGTCCCCCCCCCCTTCTTCTATTTTGTACCCCTTGTTTAGAAAAAATGCAGTATATGTGCTTCTTTGTTATCTTCTGGAAATTTGGTGCATGAAAAGCTATTATGCAGAATATTATGGATGTTAATACTTTGGGCTATACCATGCAGTTAGAGTGACACATTTCAATCTTGTGTTAGAAGCCCACCTACTTCTCTGAGAGCTTTTCCCTTGCTTTGCTTTTTTAACCTTAGTACTACGCTGTGATCATACCTACTCACCAGAAATAAGATGACCACCTTATTTTGCTAGGCTTGGAATGATATACAAGAAGGTAGATATCTTTCCTTGCTATTTCATTTGAAGCAAGAAGCAAAAAAAGACTGACAGAACAACAGGGAAGATATAAAGGTAATAAACATCAGGTGATTTAACTTTTTGCACAGTATTCAATCACAGCTCGCGAGAAGAGGAGGAGCATTAAACTATCAGCAATAATCAGGATGATGACTGCAGGGGCTTTTTTCTTCCTCCCTATTGGGAGTTGCACTGAGCTCAAGTTGAATTAAATGGGAGAGAGGAATAAAAATTAGAGTAACTATTATGACAGGGCCTGGAGATTCTATGAATTCACCAAGCAGTGCTGATCTTAAATAGTTAATATCAATCTGTCCAAATGGCTTACCCTAATCAATGCGAGAATATCTCAAGACACTTGCTCCAGTTTTTTGAGATCACTAACCAGTGAAAGTAAAGCTCAGTTGAGAGAGGTGGTTAAATGTGCCAGAGGAATATAAGTAGAATTGAATGCCATTATTATAAAATTCATTAATCTGAATGACTTGGTTAGCTGAATTTTAAACTGCTCTTGTGTCTGTTGCTCCTGATGCCATTGCTGCTACAGGAATTCAATGTTGGTTGATAAAGTGCAAAATTGTCTCTTTTTTTGCTTTAAAGTGCTTTTTTGGTAATATATATATATATATATATATATATATAACAGTAGGTCTGAAAAATACGTAGTTACTCCAGAAGCCCTAATAAGACTGTAATATAAACTCTCACTTATTCAGTCAGGGATGTATGGAGCTATCAGCAGAAGCCTGATTTAAAAATTATTTTTTAAATTATTCACTTTTACTAAAAGTATATGGACATAAGACACACAAATAATTCCACACATGCATGTACACTACATGCAAGCTGTATCAGTCAGGTGTTCAACTTAAGATTATGGAAGCAGCTGCTAAAACTCATCTAGAACATCAGGTACATGATAATAATGCAAATTGTGTAAGGAAAGTAGTTAGAAAGTAGGATATCAAGGTTGCTCAAAGGAGAATTAAAAGTAAAGAACACAACTGCTGCTGCAGGGCAACTTTGTTCCAATATGTCCAGTCTTTTGCATAAAGAACAGCTGAAATTTCTCACAAATCATTCCAGGACTGTTAAGTCCAGGTGGTAAAAGAATTATGTTCTTTAAAATCCCATTAATTATGGGAAAATGAAAGAATAGAAAGACTTCTTTAGTTTGCAGACTCTTACCTGAAGATTCTTTTTCAGTGAATGTTATTCAAGGAGAATGTAAAGAGTTTTTTTTTGTTTCAATTTGTTTATCAATTTTTGAATTTTTCATGCCTGTCAAAGAACCTCTTAGGACCACTGGAGGGTAGGCAAACCTGCTGTAGTCTACTGAGCTTTTCTGCTTATGTAAAACTACATAAGTTGAATCACCAGCCCACTCTGAATTTCACTGTTGAAAACAACTTTGACATCTTCTATAGAGGCATAGTATATCATCCTTTTGGTAGCCAGGAATATTACATTGGAGAACTCATCCTCCTCACATTTTTTCTTTCTCTTGTTAATTCATGTTGTCTTTTTCAATATACCTTTGTTTTGATCACAGATTTCTTTCTCTGCTTCTGTACTGCCCTTTCAGATACCAGTTCTAGTCCTTTCCCATATTGTTTCAGGTTCTTCTCCTTAGCAAGCAAGCACAGAACACATGACCACAGAATATGCTGGAACAAAATTTTGAGGAAATCTAAGGAATTAGAAAGTAATCAACTGATACAAAAAGTAAGCAGGTTATAGGAATTAACACTTTTAATAAAATGTAGATAGATATTCCCAACCACAAGACCTCAGTTTTATGTCTACTCACTTTTAAGTTCACCAGGAATGCACCTTGGTGGAGCATTGTAGTTGCATAATAACTCACTTCAGAATAGGTCACAAGACAGGTCCAGGGCCAATCCAGGAAATCTGATCTATGCAGGAACAGGGCAGGAGACAGGCACTCTTATGACGTAGTTTGGGCAGGGACTGAAGGCCCAGGCCTGAGCTGAAATGGAGCCCCTGGGCCCATAGGCAGGGGTGCTGGCAGAGGTCCCAGATGAGGAAGGTCAGAGCACTGACAGTTTTGTCAAACCATTATACCAATGAGTGCCTCTATTTGTTCACAGAAGAACACAGAACACAGAAGAGGGCACTACTGGGTAGCAGAAATGAAATACCTGTTGTTGGAGCAGAAACATCTGGCCCAGTGAATGGCTCCTTACCTCAGTATAGGGAGTGGAGTCTGGGGAATAGTATATGATCTAATTCAGAAGATAGAAATGAAGGTGCTGGTATTCAGCTGTGAAAATTATAGAAATGGGGGAGGATCAGTGAAATTCATGGAACAACATAGGAGTTGTGTCCGTAGACAAAAGGAGATGCATGCACCTGCAGCAAACAGAAACTCTATTTACCTGAAAAGGCCTCCCAAAATAATTTTCTATAGAGCAGAAAAAGAGATTTTCTTTCATCTGTGGTCAATTCCTGAGCTACAGAAGAAAGTTCATATGTCTCTGACCTAAACCCATTGAATACTCTAGAAAAATAATGACACTGAAGCAGGACCATTACTGTGAAGGTTGTTATTTTGACAGTATCAGTATGTGTATCATAAAAAATGAGTGACTTCAGAATCTGACACAAAGACTGTGCTTGTTGGAGTTTTTCTGTGTTTGTTTTTTTCATATTGCTCATTACTCAATATTACATATTGCTGTGCCCCTAAATAGACAAACTCAAAATCTAAAAACCTCAGAAGAATAGTTGGAAAAATCATGCATTTAAGACTCTGGCATGTTCCATAGTAATCAGTACGGTTGCATGCATCTGAACATGAATAGTCTGATACACGATCCTGAGAATTCTAAGACAGGTCTGAAAGGAGTCGAAGACTGGGAAATTATTTGTTTCTTAGTGTGGAGGAGCAAACAAGGCTCTCCTTTCCCTTTTTTCACTTTCTCCCTCCCTTCTCCTCAGTCCCAACATAGTGGGAGCAGGTCTCCAGTAGACTCTCGGTATTCATTCCTTTTTAAAAACATGAATCAAGAAAAGGCTGTTTTTATTTTATGCCATGACCATTTCTGTGTAATTGGGGGTAATCATTAAATCTGGGGCAAGTCAGAATAGTTCATTCTGACAGAGCAGAGGCAAACATTGTTCTCCCAACAAAAGTCTCAAAGACCTTCTAAATTTCCTTCTATGGTTGCTTTTTTCCAGCAGATATTTTATGGAGGGGCAGTTGTTCACCAGGAACCTACAAGACACAGAACTGTGTTATCACAGTTGTGGTATTACACTCTACTACTGACTGTTAAAACCTGAAAGGATCCAAATTCAAACCCACACCAATAACACTAACGTAATTAGATATTAATAACAAGTAGTGAAGAAAGTAATATGTATGTATATACATACAAGTATACGCTTCTAAGAAAACATTGCTCTGTAGCATGAACTGGACAATCACAGAATTGTAGCAGAAGCTTTGAAAGTACAGGCACTGGATGAAACCAGAGGCTTTGAATACAGCCCTAAATACACATATTGAGCAATCTAGAGAGGAATTGGTATCTGAGCATAACAAAAGCAGTATATTTGGCTTAGTAGTGTGAAGAAGCCTTTAGTGAATCTATCAGAAAGATGTATACCCTGACAAGTGGTGAGAACAACAGAAATTTTGTGTTGGAGTAATCTTTATCTTGAAAGATGGTAAAGAAATACAGGAACCTTCTGTTAATTCTTTTGCCAACTGTTGTATAGGAATCACATAGCTTAATCATAAATAGAATTCATTAAAGTATGGAAACCTTCTATCAGTGGTAGTATAGGCAGGGGAGTTTTTAGGCTGTGTATAGATGTCTGCAACAAAAAGTGCTAGCTGTACTGACACCATTCTTTAACATAGCATATGCAGAATTAGTTGATCTGCTGTCTTATTATCATTAAATTGAATTGTATCTTAATGTTTGTTCTAAGGTTTTATTGATTGTGTTTTGATTGGTCTGGTTACCTGCCTGTTAAATCTGAATGCAACTTGATACCAACAGCACCTTTTAGGAGACAGGAGATATCCTTGGGCACAGGACATTGAAGTGTAACAGTCATGACAGAAACAAGACAATGTTTCTTTATTTCTGTTCAGCAGCTTTCTTCTTCCGTTTCTTTTCAGTAAAATCTTCTGAAAATTCTTCTCGGTCCAAGAAGAAGAGCAACATAATTTTACAAGACCAAATTCTCTTGTCAGGCTGCTGTAACACGATCCCTTTGTCCCTGAGCATGAGATCATTTCTCTTGTTTGTTACTTCAGAGTAGAAGGAAGTATAATACTGTGGTTGGTCTGTTGTGGGCAGTGATACTGTAGTAGCCAACAAGTGAGAGACATCTCCTGGAGGAATGTTAGTACTTTTATTTGCATTATTGTATCTCAGATGTGTACTTTCCTTTTAAGTGTTGAAAGGGTTATATACCAGAAAGGAACCCTGTGGCTTTGGAAGCATTTGCCTGATATAAGCACAGTTTGTGCAACAGACAACATTTTCTTTCAGTGTCATTCACTGGGTGAAAATATAGTGGACACAGGATGCAGTAGCTGCAGCTCTGGCTCAGGTGTTAGCCTTGACGGCAGGAGAATTGCTTTCTGCCCTCTGCAGAGATAGTGGTGCAGCAGAAACTGATTCTGAGGTGGAAGGCCAAGGAGGAATTCAGGGGGAAGTAGCTTCTATCTTTAGGTGTTTCAGAACTATAGCATTTTTTAAAATGTTTTCAAAGCCCTTCAGTCGTTTTGCACAGTTAAGAAAGACAATAGGGAAAGTTTTTAAAATCGACAGCTGAAACCTCCCAACATTATTATGACAGTTCCAACTGAGACTGAAATATGAGGCTTCTGGGTTCTGACTGAGCTTGGTGTTCACCCGAGTTGTTAAATACATACTACTGAAAGATGTAACATCATGACGTGCATGAGAGAGACAGTTATCCTGGGACTTCATTTCGCAGCATAGACATGTAATATTCTTTCTCAGAGAAATGTAAAGGTTAACCAATACATATCCCTGAGAAAGAAAATTTTAAGAATAAGTAATACTCTTAAATAAAATCCAAATCTGTGATAGATCTTGAAGTTTTTGTACAGATAGCCAACTACAGATAAGTTTTAAAACCTGTTATTACAGTAACCAATAATATCCATCAAGGTCATCATCTTTTACTTCTCTTGTTTTCAGTTTTGTTTACTTAATTCTGACCCCTTTTATCAATGATAGAAATAAAGAATTAAGGTTTTGGTTTTTTTTTGTTTTTTGTTTTTTTTTTTTTTGCAAATTGCTCTACTAAAACCACCTATACATGTATAATCCAACTCCAGGCACCCTTTCTCCTCCCCTTCCTATTTATGCTGGGAACAGCACGGTCAATTAGTGCAGTAGCAGTACCCTGGTTTTGAAAGGATAGTAAAAAGATAAATGCATTGTGTGCGAGCACATGCATACAATTGGCACTTTTTGAAAACATTTAATATTCAGAACATTTGAGGTGCTAAAATAAAAGCAAAAAGTAGATCTCTCTCTTCTTTATGGAAGGAATTTGTGTACCTTGACTAAGACTACTTTCATCCTCCTTCAGGTTAAAATTTCTAGATGTTAACCTGCTTATATACTATAAGTAAGAACACCTTTAATATTAAATGAATGTATTACGTGGCACTCAATATCTTCCACAGTCCAGCAGCTCCTGAGTGTAAGCCTCTGTTTGTGCAAATAAAGGATTAAAACCCATTCACAACTATGGTAAATAGCTCATAAATAGTAGTAGCTTGAAGAGAAAAACACACTGATTACACATTTTTTCCCACTCTTTAATGGGTGGTTGTTCATTCTCTTTCAAGGCGAGACATAATTAGTCTGACCAAACATTTGCAGGTTTTGGCTCTATGCTGACAAGCTTTCCTGAGCTTTATTTAAGTGCAGCCAAAAGCTTATTAAGACACGTGAATAACAACAATTAGCTTAAATGTGGGTTCTGAATAGGTTCAAACTGGATTTCAATTGTAATGCCACCAGAGGAGACAATCTGGGAGTTACCCTTACTACACATTGGAAACTTAAATGTGCTTTATAGTTCTCCATGAATAAACTGCATTATTTATCACATTTAATGCATTTCAAGGTCATAGAAAAATATAACGTCAATGAAAAGTCATAAACTGATGAGATACAGTGCACTATATATTGTGCAGTATATTGTTCAGATTGATTCCAAGAGGCTAACAATAAGTCATAAGAAGGAATAGGCTAAATGATCCAGAAAAATTAAGTTAGTGGGGCCCATCAACTCAAATACTTCAGTCTCACAAAAAATGCTAAGTCCTTCCAGAAGTCAGTATAAACCAAATGTTTTTTGCATTTCAGAAAGATTAAATACTAAATTGATTCATCCGTTTTTTTCTCACTATGCTCTGAAACATAATGACAATTCTACTATTGTGATACGAAGGGTATGCCTCGCTCTGAACAGGGAAACTAAAGAATTGTTTTCACCTACCCCAGTTCAGATATATGTCTTGTTACAGTTAAGTTTCAGAGCACGGATCCTGAAAGCACAGGTACTGCAGTGCACTAGGCTGCATTCATATTTGTTCAGGAGCCTTTAATTTGCATCACTTCTGGAAGAATAAAAGAGATTGACCTATATGGTAAATTTTTAAACATATAATTACTGAAGTTTAAACAAACTATTGCTGAAGGGAAAAATTAAAACAAAAATAAAAAACTCAAGTCTAATAGCTACAAATACCAGTCCATGTCATATTTTACAATAGATTCAGAGACAAACTCATTATGAAGTGATCAACATACTAACTCCTAAAAATAAACTATCCACTGATCCTTGTTTACCTCCCCTTTGTTTCGACCTTCATACAGAGTAGCAAATTAGGGATAGTAATAGAAGAGGGGAGATACATGGAGGAAATTCTGGCTATATTTAAGTCACTGGGAATTCTTTGTGTGGTAATTAGAGTTTAAAAATAGTTACCCAATAATGTCATCCATGAGATAATTTAATACGGGTTGGATTGTTTCTACAAACAAAACAAAAGGTCCGTAATATTTGGGGAATTTAGGTGATTCCTTGGTACATAACTCAGCCATGGAATAAACATGGAAACTCAAGCAGTTCTGTATCTTTATGAATTTGAAGTATGCATTTTATGGAAAAGTTTTTACAAATTCATTTAGAGACCCATTAGTCTGACTGAGGTATAAGCAGAAAAGATAAAGCATTAGAAAATATGCTTTAGGGAATTAGCATGCACTGAAATGGGGACAGACTGAATGACCTACTGAAATGTAATCAGCTCTAAATTTCATGATTTTGTAACATAAAAGTGTTGTGGGCATATATTTTCATTTCAAACTTGGAGGGAATCAGGGCATGTTATTGTTCTGAAAACTAAATGCTAAGCAGATGTTTATTGGAAATTGTAAAGTAGTCACAACTTAGTGAACTGTTCAGAAGAATCAGCTCACTGAACCAGATTGCAAAGAAAAAGAAAAAACTAAATTAGGGAAAGCATGCCTAGGGCAACAGATTTTTTTCCCCCTTCAACTTTGATCTATTCTAATGTCTGTGATTAGCCACAAAATGAAACTTCTTATTTTTTATTGTGTGTTTTACTCATCTCCTCTTTACATGGAACTTTATTCTTGATTTAATTAGTTGGTAACAGGTGTTTGGATCTTTTTGGTTAACATCTGTGTTAAATATATTTCACATTAGTCAACTTCAAGCCAAATACCAGGCAAATGAGAATTTATCTTGCATCACTCAATATTCTTGTGTATAGGACACCTAAGGAATGCCACTGAGGGTATATGCACATTTGGCTCCATATACTTCCTTCCGATCATGACAGAATAGATGTAGGTGCCAGATCCATGGATGCCATGTTTCTTTATCATTGCTACTCATGTTTAAACTAACTTGATACAGAAACAGTAGAGTAAATTCAAGGGCTCAGAAGAGCTAGTAAGAAAGAGAGGAACACCAAGAGAGAAACTTTAACATTGAAAATGAGTTCAACAGGGATCTACGCTGAATTCACCTCACCGGTGAAAAGTCAACTCAATGCCTTTGAAGGATTAAGGCATATTATATACTGGGGCTTCCTATCAGTTCACTAACTATATTACACTTTAGTTTTACTCCATAATATTCCCCAAACTGTGGCCACCCATTATACAATGCATATTTAATTCTTTTATAGCCATGCTGGTTTGGCTGACAAGCAGCAAACAGGAACACTGTTGCTCACCATTTGGTTGCACTGTGCAGTGTCTAAGATAGTGTCAGGGCTCCACATGGGCTGGCGGCTCCCTGGGGCCAGGAGCTGGTAGCCACGGGGGCTCCCTGGGCCAGCAGGGCAGGGCCTCACCAGCCAGGGCCTGTCCCACTGCCCCGCAAGGGCAGGCTGGGGGCAGCTGGGGGCAGCTGCAGCCCTGGGCATTGGGACCTCCACAGCGATGGAGCTGGGCTGTCAGTCTGCTGGTCGGGGCCTGGATCAGGCCCAGTGAGGGTAACCAGGGTCAGACACAGCCCTGTGATGGCCTGTGGCCAGGCAGGGGCAGGGCCGTGGCAGGTCTGGAGCCCGGCAGTGCTATGGCATCGCTGGCAGGGACTGACGGCCCCGGGCTGAGCTGAAATGGGCCTGGGCAAAGAGGGGTGAGGGGAGGCCCCAGGGGAGCCTACATAGTACAGAGAACAAGACTATCCTGGGATAAGTACATACCAACATGAATGACCACAATAAGAATTCAGTATAGATGGTTTGAATTAGGTTGCTAATATTTTAGTATATTAACGATGAATTTATTAATTTCATAAATTGTATATAATGTTACCTGTATTCTATGCCAGAATTCTGTGTTGCTATGAACATGCAACTACTCCTTTTATTAATTGTGGCCGTGAGAAATATTAAAATACTTAACATTTAAAATACTAGGAAAAGAATGGATTTGTAATAATTTATAGACTTAAAAGAGAATTTGTATTGTCTTCTTTGTGGAGGAATGGAAACTGTCTAAAACAATTGCTTTATAAATTTTGGATATTTCTAACAGTGTCTCAGAACAGTAGTCTTAGTTTTTGTGAGTCAGAGCAGAGCTGTGTGAGTAAACAGTTCTCAGGAACAGAGGTATTCATTGAGATTCATGGCTGTCAAAAACTTGATTTCAAAGTATGGATTATTATCATTTCTTGACAGATTGCTAAAGCCACCCTCTTTTCCTCCACTCAGTGAATAACACTTACTCTTTTACTACTTGAATCCAGAACTGATAATTTAAATAGCAGTCAATTCAAGGGACTGTTGACTTTGGTGTGAGGTGGTGTCTCTATTTCTGTGTCTAGGTGTTTTGGTGGAGTTTCTTTTTCAAGGGGGAAAGGAAGAGGAATGAAGGGGGAGCTGAGGTGTATGTTGAACAAACACAGATAAAGGTCACTGGATTAAACATCCTTGCAAAGGGAAACAGAAAACTTGTTTTGATAAAGTGCCTAATAGACATTTGCTAGTTGTTGGGTCCTTATGATAATTTAATTTGGGTGACTTAATTTTATGTTGCAACTTTAAGGAGAGCAGTAGGCAGCATCTCAGTTTGTGTAGTTATTCAATTAGTTTGTCTGACAAAAGGAAACACATTCACACGCTTACACATAGTGTGTATACTTTCTCATTTATATCTTACGTAAACAGAACAATTCATGGTGTGTTCAAGTTGACAGAAATTAATCTTCTCCTCTCTTTGTGTGGTTCCTTGCTGAACACACTGTGGGGAGCGTGAAAGCAAATGTAATACTTCACCCAGTGTCACAGAGTACACTCTTACTGCCTGAAAAATAGCAGGGTTCTTCAAAGGACACGTGTCAGGTGCATTGCAGCCCGTGCACTAGCTATGGGAGAGAAATTGTTGCATGTGTAAGGCAGAAGCAGAGGTGTAAATATAGCAGCTGCCAGCAGTAGGAGCCTTGAGCATCTTCCTCTTATTCATATTTTCCTTTGACACAGAAACTTGCCAGAGCAGGATATGAGTGGTGTGAATCTATACTCTCATGCTATTTTCTTTTCCTCCATCTCAGTACACACATATTACGCCCACTCCTACTTTTTTCCCCCAAGCTGGTCCTCTAAAATATTGCTGAAGACCTCTGATTGTAATTATTGTTCAAAAAATATTTCAGTCTTTCTAGACTAGAATGTCTCCCGCAAACCACAGACCTGGGAAATTTCTATCAGCTTTCTCTACAAAGAACAGTAGCTTTTTCTTTCCCTCTTTCATTCTTCTTTGTTCTGCCAGAGATGTTATCCTTCACACACTTGCCTTCTTGTTTTGCTTTCCACTGTTCCATGATATTTCATTATACATGACATTACTTCCATGACCAAGTTACAATTTTTTTTCTCTCTAAGATCCACCCTCTGCATCCCCAGAATTGCTCATGTTAAACTGAAATATCAGAAAATGAGGCAGTCAAGACATCTAAAATTCACCTTGTATTTGCTATTTATAAAAATAATGAAATAACAAGTGACGCAGAATGATGAACTATGGAAGCTGATAGACTGTGCAAATAGAGAATATTCCTATTTCCCACATTTTCCTTTCTTTTCTCTTTCTATTATTTCATCTTGAATTTGGCTGACTGTTCTCCACAGCTGTGTATACTGAAATACAAAATTTAAATTGAATTCTTAGGGACTACTCTAAATCAGATAATAAAGGATAATAAGTCATGTCTAATTTTAGTCAAGAAACACCATCTTCTTAAAATTTATTGAAATTAAATATGGTTCTGCAATAAACTAAGTGACACTTGAATTTATTTTATTTTCAGGTACCTTTTCAAAATGAGGTGATTTGATGAGGCTGTGCTTTTGCTTAAACCAAAATGAAGGGTATGTCCTATGATATTGTGCAGCTCATCATTGACAGAACTAAATGGCAAGTTACTGAAAATAACCTTCATAGTACTCCCTTTATAGCAAGCCTTTGCTTTGAATGTCATCTAGCATTCCTAGCAATAACATCCTGTGTGTGTTTTGATGTAAGATAGCAGGGCTCAACTGTGCTGAATGACCTTTTGAAAATAATCATTTACTGCTTATTCATGGTGCCCATTGCTCTAAAAAGTAATGGTAATCTTTGCAATGCTATCTTTGAACCTTCAATATGGCATTGGTCTTTAGAGGTGTAGTGAAAATTTTTCCTGAGCTGTGGGAGATCCCAAACTGGTAACAGATTATATAGGTAGACTTGAAAATAACAAATATTCTTTTTCTAAAAACAAAAGGGTGGAAAAACTTTTCACTTAACTGCCAAGACCAGATTTTAAATTTCACATCTTCCTGAATCTGCTAATACTTCAGTCAGCTGGGACATCATTTTCAAAAGGAATAAGATTTTCAATCACTTTAAAGAAAGCCAAACAAGAGAAGAGTAGTATCTATCAACTGATAGAACTCAGTGTGGTTTTGGGAAAAAATAAAACAAAACAAAACAAGGATTTCCATAGGCTGCTCCCGGTGCACACAAGCCTGTATTCAGGAGGAACTTAGTCATTATAACTGAAAACACAGACCCCTGACTTCCATCTGGAATGGCAGTGTTTTTCAATGATGTATTTTTCTTGAAAATACAATAATTTTAAAATAAAATATTGGGTTATTTCTTGTTGTTATATTTATTTATATTTGCCACATTTTTCTGCTCTTCCTTTTTGCAACAGGAAGAGTTATGTGATTCATTTCAGAGAGATGAATCAGTGAATTAGATATGTTTGGAGTAGGAGTGATCCCATCCATTCATTTTGCATTATGGATTTTGTTCTGGATGCAAAAATTTTCTTCAGTGGTCAACATGAATCAGATATCTATGCTGTAAATGTAACTGATAATATGCACAAGGAAGGAAAATTTATTATGTAATACATGTGACTTTGAGTTGCTTCATTTAAAATTAAAACAATTTATGTCTTTCTGTTTTCCAAAGAATAATATTCTATTATTCTAAATAATACTGTTTCTCTAAGTCTCTGAAGAATAATATTCTTTATGCTTTTGGTATTCTTTTGTACAGAGTTTCCTAATCTTACAGCCACTTGTACTGTGGGATAAGGCAGCATGTAATAGCTGCTTCTTGAAATGGTCACTACGGAGACTGGCAGTAATTTCTCCCTGAATAAGTGGGGGCTCGTAGGGCTACCTATAGATAGATTAATGGGTGAGGGAAAAATCCTAAAAACCCTGAAGCTAATAATTTTAGTGGGGTCAGAATTTCATTTTAAGCCTGTCCAAATAGATAAAATGATGTAGAAAGAAATAAAAATACCCCCAAAAGTATTGCAGTTCAGATAAGTTCTGTGGCCTGATCTTTACATCTCATAGTTATATGTTGGGTGATGAGCATTTCTTTGCTTAATCCCTCTTTAAGACTCCAGACAAAATTTAAATTGCCATGAAAAACTACTCCTCCTCAATTTCCTTGAATGGGTAATATAAATTATGTTCTTTAAACCTTGATCCAGGAGTGTGCTTAAGCACCCTGTATTTAAAGATATATTAAAGATTCATATATATATAACTAAAATTGTTCCTAAATTTATTTTAATATATATTCAGAAACACACAAGAAAACAAATCCAAATGAGGTTCATTGCCACAACCAAGTAATGTTATTCCGCTGTCTAATATAGTGCTTTGGCTAAAGGATGAAAAATTGCTTGGAACCAAATTTAGGCATTTATGGCAGCTAAGTACATCATTGTATTATTGCTGATAAAAAAGTGTACTTTTTTTCTAAAGTATGCAGCTTTTCTGTGCAACGTTCATATTATAATAACAATTAGCAGCATTTTTAAAGTGTAGAGCATAGACTCAATTTACATCTGTATAAAGGCTATGTAGAATTGTCCAGGTAATTTAATTATGTTTATGAATCAAATCATCTGCAGAATGACAATGATATGACAAAAAATTCTGGAATAACTGCCATTCCCCTGGATATGCCAGAAAATTGGGGAACTTCTAAATCCATGAGGTTTGATTTCAGTTAGGATGCACATATCATACAAATATCACCTCCTGTAAATTTTTGCTACTAACAATAATCAGAAAATCAATGATGTTCTTCATCCTCACCAGGACAAAATATTACAAATGTGATTGAGCTAAACAAAGTCCTGAGCAGGTCATTTGTGCAACATGAACTTTTTCCTGCTAAGTAATTTATGTCAATGTTTCCCTCGGACCTTTAAAAATGGAAATGTTATGTTCCTTCTCCAAAGCAAAGCAAGACTGAATTGCATCATGAAAACTTTTTTCACCTGTATATGAGAACATGTCTGCTAGCTGTTATGAGACAAAATTACATGAACTGTGCAAACAGAGAACAAATAAAAATAATTCTATCAATGTAATCTTCTCTGTTAGTTATAAATTTAGACTGAATAGATAAGTGAATGCTGTGAAAAACACCAGGATTATACTATATGCAATGGATGTTGATTTGGGTCCAAATGTGTCACTTGCTGTGGAGATGCTGTATGCTGAAACTTTCTTAGCAGAAGCTTCCAAAAGTTCAAGATTCATAATATTTTATGTGCAGAAAGAAATTACTGTCTACACTGACCATGATTAAAATGTATTGCAGACTTATAAATATGAAATATTGTTGTGCTTAATAATATGAAAACAAACACAACCTTTAAAGTGGTGTGAAATTCCATCCTTCATTCTTTACTCTTTAATCTTTTTGTAATGTCACTTTGTACTTTTAAAATTTCTGTATGAATTGCAACAGCAAACAGAATGTACAAAATGCACAGATGAAACAGAATTATTTTATCCAGAGAATGCCTGTGTATTGCTATTGTTATATACCATTAGCATTAAAGCCTTCAGAAGAATGATGATATAGTAATATGAGAGTGACTTGTAGAATGGACAGCTTCTCAATATGTAAAGATGTACTTAAAACTTTATGTATCAAATTTCAGAACTAAAGAAGAAAACATTTTGGAAAATGAAACTCGATTTTAACTGTAAAATAACTGCATAATATCCCACACCACAATGAGACTGAATAGAATTTAGAAAAAACTGTCTTTCAAACCTTTGAGAAGAGTTTTCCTCTAAAGAATGAAAGGCTTACTTACACCACAAATATAGAAGGCCTTGTTTTGTCTCTAAAAAGCAACAGCAAAGTTTACATATCAAGGTTATTTGTGGATTTTTATTTTTAGATTTTTTTTTTAATTTTGGGGTCAGCTGTTAGATAATGAAAAAAGATTGCTATTACTTCAGCACAGTTTTTCATTCCTTAAAGTTGTTGTTAGATTCGAACCAATTGGTTTTCTAAAATCCAAGTGAAGTATGCATTTTGATTGTTCAGAACCAAGAAAGTATTTTGATGAAATTCTTACATCATAAAATCTTGATCAAAATCAAAACTCCAAACTTATTTAAATCAAACAGCTTTTTTTCCTACCCTATTTACTTAAATGAGATTAAAATGCCAAAGCTCTCGTAATATAAGTTTACAATGCAATTGACACCTCTTAAGCAAGATGTTGCAAATTGCAACATTGGAGCAACTGGTAATAAGCTCTACCATTAGTATTAGTATGATTAGAGCAACATTGTGTCGTCCTAAGTAGATACTTTCTATGAGAATGGTCTCTGTGCTGGGCCTCTATGGTGTGATTTGAACTATGGTACAGTTAGTGTTTGCTAATATTTCTCCCTAATTTTAATGAGTGCCTGTGATCTTCTGACCTACACTAGATAGACAATCTGATTGATTGTTCTTTCTTCCCTGCTATCAATTAAATGAAATGCCTGTCAGAGTAGTATAGGGTATTTTGCAACAAGACTGCTGGAGTGTTTGAATGGATTAGTTACAGTCAATCACTTTGCTGTGATGCAGATTAAAAAGTTTTTCATGCTGCTTAGATGCTTCTAGATGGACCAGTAAGTGTACCAGAAAATAGTCCAAAATTACCTCTCTTAAAAAACAAAAACAAAATACCCCTCCCCCCCCCTTATGCACCAACAGGGATGTAACATATCTCCACTAGCAATGCTATTTCCATATTATTTTCATCAGAGTGCCATTTTGTAGACATGATCTCTTAGAATGTATGTTTTATTGCTACTGTACAGAATCAACATGGCATATTACTACAAACCAAGATATTCCCCAAAGTTCTGGATCTTGCTTGTGATCATATATCAAAACAAAAAGATGTGGTAGATCCTGGCTCTTTGTCTGTTGCACCTTTCCTCCCCCTCCCCACTTGGTTAATACTTTAAATGATCACATCTACTAATATCTGCCAATAGCAAAGCTTAGCAAAAAAGTTTAGGCAAACAAAGACAGGCTTCCCCAGGTATATTGTCCTAGCTTTTCATCTAGCATGAAGGTAGCTCGGGATGAAATGGAAATCTGATAAGAAGATGAAATTTGCTGCATTAGAGACAACTAATATGGTTGGAAGGAGGTATTAAAGCACTCATTTTTCCTTATCATTTGGTCAAAGGGAAGCAGGTCATACTAGAGAGATTATAAAGAATGTTAATGTAGAAATTTTGAGTGTTAAATTTCTAAACAAACTTAACCACTTGATATAATTTATCCTTATTAATATTTAATTTCTAGAGGCCAAATGTGGACTATTTTTAGACTGTAACTTATATTAATTTGCAGCTATTTAACAATGTTTTCTGTGTGTATATCTGAGTGATATATTCATAAAACACATCTAACTAACATAATGGACATTTATCTTATTGTCAACATGATGTCTGTGCCCCCAATTTCAACACAATTTTGTAGAGACTGCTTCCAGGAATCCAGATATCCCATTTTTAACAAGTGAAATGAATGGTTTCATTTTTGAGTGAATCGAAATTTGGCAAGTCAAACTATGTCCCTAAGATATTACTTCCATTTATAGCAAATAGGTTCTGCTATGAAATGTTAAACTTGTGTTCTCCATCTTCTCTGTCCTAGATGGGTCAGCTGAGTTAGATAATGGCTGTAGAATTGTAGAATTATGGTTAAGTTTGTATTTTCATTCATTCCATCCTCATTTGACACTTTTTTTGTCTTACAGATGAAAAAATAAACAGCAAAAAAAGAACTTCAAGGTAAAACTTCAAACAGTTTGCAGGGTTTAAAATGTTTTATAGTGAAAAATACAATTACCATTAATTTGAAAATATTTTTTCCAGCATAAATGTTTAAAAATAATTTCTTAGGGCTTTAAAACATAACAATTAAAACAGTATTCAAGAAATCAGTTCTATTTGGGAAGGTAAGTATGTGTATTTACTTAATCTTTTTTAACCCAAAGGGACTGAAATGTTTTTAATCTTAAGCATATAATGTAAGAATGATAAAAATGCTGTCCAGATCTGGGAAAAGACACTATTCCAAAGCATGTTTTTAATCAAAATGTCAAATACCAAGAATGAATAAAAGGTACAAACCAGATAACTGTTTTTTTTTTTCTTTTTAATTTTTAAGGCAGTATCAACTGCTTACAAAATGAAGGGCCAAATTCCTCTTGAGCTTTACTCAGGCGCACGCCATCAAAATCAATAAGAGTTACTAAGATACCTCAAAAAAAAAAAAAAGCCTTAGATGTATACATTTATCACATTTAGTATAGGGAAGAAGAAAAACATTCTGTAGTTAAAATGCAGGGCTGGGAGTTAAGCAATCCAAGGAAAATGTTTTGCTATAGATTTCCCATGTCATCTTCTGCAAATCATGGGAATGTTCTGGGCCTTCTCTTCCTCATGAAGGCAGGCGTTGCACTGGTTACATTTCTGCTGATACTGTTGCAGGGAATTAAGATTCCAGAGTTTTCATTTCCCAACTCTTAAATAATTGAGGTAGCCATGTTTCTTATCTTCTTATCCTTGGTTTATGGGTCTTCATTAATTCATACCAGTGTATTCTTCTCTGGGGAAAAGATGTAAATGTAAATGTGGCACCTCAGACTGTTGATCTATTGATTAATTGAATGCAAGAGGCAATGTAGTTCCAGAGAGAAGGCAATTGCACAGGAGGATAGGAAATATGGGCTTTATTACTCACTATTTCACTAGTGTGCTATGTAACCCTAGGCAATCATCTTACCCTTCTGTGCCTCTTCCTTTCCAACTCCATCTCCTCCTCTATTTAGAGAACACACTTTTTAGTGTAGATGTTGTATTTCACTATTCCTCTCCCTAGCATGATTATACTCATATCTACATTATGGTTTCTAGGCACTTTCTTAATACAAATAAGAGAGAAAAACAACATTTTACTTCCTCTTTCAATTTTCTTGAAGTCTAGAGTCATAATTGCAGCCAGATATATATTATAAAATACAATTAAAGCAGGCATAATTACCCACTTTGCTAAAATAATTTCAACTTATCCTGCTTGTAACTATTTTATCAATGTTATTGGCCAAAAAATGTGTAAAATGTCAAATCTTGAGTTGCAAGAAATGCTCATGAATTAAGGAAAACTTAAAGAACAAAATAAATTTTAAAGTATATGAATGGATAAATTCAACCAAAAACAATGAGAAAGCTGTATCTTGATGATCGTATGCCATGAACAGTGAAAAAGAATATAATTTTAACTGAACTAATCACTACCAAATTCTTTTCTGTTCTGACTTGAACTAAAGAGAGTATGTCACTTTAAAGAAATATGAGAATAATTTTCTTATTTTTTTTAAATCTTAATTTAAATGATTTGTATTTTATTTCAAATTAAAGAAAACATTTCCTACATAAGTCCTCTGGTTATATAATTCATTGCAGTTTTCCTCACTTTTGGACTTGCTGATGGAAGCTTAGCTGTATGATGAAAATGTTACTCATGTTTAATTGAAACATTTTATAAATAACTTGAGACTTTGTAAACTTACAGAATCAAATCCTGAAATCTTTACTCTGACAAAAATCTCTGACAAAATTCAAGTGAATGTGGGTTTTGCTTGGACATGTCTTTGTTTCTGTATGCCTAACTGTATTCAAGGCAAGAGTGTCAAGTGTTTGACGAATAAATGCTAGAGAGCTTGACCCATGCAGTGCTACTGACTCCAAGCATCCAAAGGTCATAGAGGGTTTTCGGTTCTGTAATGGGCTTTTAATTCATTTGACTTTTAAAGTAATATATTTATGCTTCTTTAAATTTGCTTCTTTAAAAAGCATTGGGAACCAGATAGTCAAGCTGCTCCCTTCAGCATTATGGATGTAAATTTCCCTTTTCATAGGTAATGTTAGGTTACGACCTTCTGCTGTTCCGAGAAGAGCACCAAATAGCATGAGATTCACTAATGTCTGACAACATTATCTATGAGCCGGACTGAATGAATACCCTTTTGAAGTGGTACATTAATGAAAGTTCCTTCTAATGCCTTTGAAGGAGGAACTATATTTGTACAGAACATCCCCGAAGACATTTTCATGTCTTACAAAGTTACAGGTCATTTTGCCTGAAGATTCAACTTTCCAGACGCAACATGTCCAAGAAATTGCTTATTAACAAGTATTGTATTAAGAAATAGCATTTTGTGTTTTAAGACAATTAGACAGAGCAACAAATACATTTAGTATGACCTTCCTCTAGAACTTGAAGAGAACATAAGGCCCATTACTAGAAAAATAAAATATAAAAACTGAAGATACAGTTTTTGTTTTAATTTTAATTTACCTGTGGACCCACTTTTTTTTTTTCCTAGTGACTGTTTTTGATTCACTGTCTGTAAGTATGCTTCCCAAATTTCACTGAAATAATGCCAGAGTTTCTTTTTTCTTGACTCAGAGATAAGCATATAAAGACAAAATTTAAATAAGTATTAATGATACACAACAGTTACTTCTACAGAAGTTGACATATTTTATTGACTCTTAAAATTGTAATATTTCATTAAGAGAGTTTATACTGAAATTTGGGAGCACCACTGAGTCCTTGATTGTGCTAGATATTGTGTAAACAACAATAAAAATATTTAATTACCTGACACTAAAAAAAAATGTGCACACTGGGAAGACAGTTTTTGAATTTTTGATTTTTTAATTCTATCTATGTTTAGAGCTGGTCTGGAGTTTTTGTTTGCTTAATTCCTGTTAGTATCTTTTTGGAGGCCAATTTTTACCTTCAGTTTTGCACAGCCAGTTATCAAACAGTTAACCAAGACTTCATTTCATGTGAAATGTAAGACAAACTTCTTTCATTTCAAGAAAGCAGTTGACAGTTTCTTGAAGTATAAAGTTGAGCCAAGAAAAAATGTCATATAATTAAGGAGTAGCTTAAGATTCAGCTTCCGAGTTAGAATAAGTACAGTTTAACATAAGTTTTTATTCACATAACATCATAGAAGAGACAATAAAAACAACCTAAAAATATTAATTCAGGTAGTAAATATTTTATTCTTGGCAGTATAGATTAATCTATGGAACAATTTACTGTGTATATTAAATATTATGATTGTATTTATTTTTAAATGACTAGACTGTTAATTTGCAACATGACTCAAAGCATTACAGTTTTTTTTTTCTTTGAGGTTTGCAAAAAAAAATCTTTCCTATAAAAGGTCAAATACATTAATAAAGCAAACAGAACAAATATTCTTTTAGAAACATTCTCATTCAAAGGAGACATTTTGATTTTTTAAATTCATTAAATACTATTTGAAAATAACTATAAAAATAGAATGAACAGTGCCTTTAACTGCATATTATTTTCTCACTTGTTTACTTTTGATAATTTTGAATCCACATGAAGCTAATCTACTTTTTTTAACTAAAAGAAACAAACAAAATAAGTTGTCCAGAAAGAAAATGGGATTGTTTTAAGAATATCCAGGACATCTTGCAGATTCCCAGAAGTTTCTGCAGCACATCATAAATTACAACTGTGCTTCACAGAAACAATGGGAAGCATTGGTGCAGGTAGTACCAACAGCTCCAAGAAACACCCGGCCAAATAAATTGCCAAGTGAGGCTAGAGAGCAGAGTCTGACTTAACATTATCAAGGAATTGCATCAGGACCTGAGAAGCAGCACTTGAAAATGTTTTTACTGATAATTATGTGTAAGAGCAGATCGAATATTTTTAGTCATAGCTTCATGTATTCATAGAAGATGGAGTTACTTTAACATATCTGATAACTGTTAATAAAAGTTACATCTTAGGTGATGTAGTATGTTTGTCTATCTATGCCTTGAAGTAGTATCATAAGTTGGAAGAGCTACAGAACTGCACTGTAAGAAATCCCTTTCCCCCATCCTTTAAGAACCATCTGTTAAACAGACCAAAAGCATGATGGTTTTACATTATCATCTTTGATAATATGCAAATGGTGCATGACAATGCGTATATAAACTGAGGCTACTCCAGAGCAATTAAAATCACTTAAAATAAGCTCCTGCTCAGAGTCATCCTCTAACAGGAGACCTCTGCATATCCAAAGTGACTAGTCTCCAATTCAAGTCAGGTGCCTAAAGGTAGGAAGTATGACCACCCCCCACCACCTCTATTAAAAATGAATTTTGTGGATCATATGCATTATTACACTTTAAAATGATGTTAGCAATAACAAGCCCTGACTAGGCAGATATCAGTAATCTGTACATGACAGTGACTGAGCTTCCATATAAAAGCTGAGTGTTTCCTCCAGCCATCTTGCGGTAGGATCCACCCACTGACTTGCCGACTGAAAGGCGCCAGCAGAAGTTGTCAGAACCCTGAAGTAGGAGGGGAAAAGCAGATGGCAGAACGGAAAGGAAAATAGAATTGAAAATGCTTTTCTTCAAAGACAGTTGACAGACAACTTTGATCTGGTTTATACATAAATGGAGCTTTGAAGAGCTTAGATATTCCCTACCTAATTGGGTGCCAAAGTTCAATATCATACTCACAGTCCCTGACTAGTCCCAAATTTGATTTGATTTTCTTTTCTTTCTTTCTTTCTTTTTTTTTTTTTTTTGTTAACATTGATTTTTATCTAGAAAGTGCTGCAATGACTTTCCCAGAGGCAAGTTCCACCTTTTGGAGTATAAAGCATTATTTTTGATTTCTAAAAGATTTAGGCTAAAGCATCTTTTTACTTTGTCATTGTAAGTGTTTTTTTCCCCCTCTAGTGAGATATCATTTGAATTATCTTTTAATTCAGAAGTGCCATGGGGAACTAGGGGGATGCAAATGTGTTTGTCATGTATTTTTCAGCTGAAAAAGTGAAGTGGGGTGGCAAGTATAAGCTCATAATGTCTGGTGTGGAAAAGACTTTAGTTCTGCTATAATGCTATTAAACTGAACTGAACAGAGCAGCTTGCAGTTTTGGGTGTCATATAAACTGGAAAATTTACATTAGCAGGTTCAATATATTGAAGAATAAAAAGAAATTTAAGTATTTGAAACCTTTCTGATACCTATGACGTGGAAATATATGTTAGAGATATCATCATAAATGCTTAGCTAAAGAGAAATGCAGTGAAACAGTTTTGCACACAATAGTCCCCTATATATGTCTATGATTGCTGTCAAAATTAGAAGAGTAACTCAGTGATTACAGTCCTATTTTTTTATAAATTGTATGAATGAGCAGTGAAAAGATTATAATCCTAAAGAATCGTACTGTATGAGACTTCTAAAATTAGTTTAGTTATTTATTTCAGGAGACTGAACTTCAAAAACTAGATATTTTGTTTGATTGTTACCAGAAATAGCAATGTAGCATGATTTTAGTAATTGTTTAGTTACATGCAAACCTTGACTTAAGAAAAGCTTAGGTATGCTGAGTTTGGGCTTTAAAATACTTCATGCACTTCAAGTAACTTTCAGCAGTGACCTGCTTATGTCTTCTGTTGAGAACACATATCACAAACACCTGCTGCATGTCCCATTTCTGAGGACTGTAAATGACCGATTGGTATTCAAATTAACTGCTTATTTAGATCTGATGATCAACCCAAGATTTAATTTTTGCATGCCAGTATGCAAACAGAGAAGAGCAGAAGCCAAAATACATATCAATCAAATTACTTTTTTTAACTTATTTTAAGATAACAGATTGAGTTAGAACAAATATGTTATACTTCCATGTGTATCTTTTCTTGCCTGTTCTGTTCACTAGGGCAGAACTGTCTTTGGGATCAGTAACGTCTATGGTATCCTCAGAATCTGAAAGTATTTAAGAAGAGGTGTGTGACCTTTTTAAAGATATTTTGAAGAGAGAGCAATAATTCAACACTGTGGATTACTAATTCCATTTTCTCATTAGCATGACTACACATAAAAAGAATTTAAAAAATAATTTCAGGGAATCCAGTGGAACTGAGAATGACTGTGGATCAGTCACTTTAGTTCTGACTTGGACACTTTCAAAATAACTTTGTTTTTAAGTGGAAAATGATAAGGAATAAGTCTTTTTTTCAGTCTGTTTTCTTTAGCTTTTGAAGTGTAGCTTTAAGTTAGGCTAACATGTGTCATATCTATTTAGGTTTTGTTTTCCTTGATTTAATTGGCAGGGAATTGAATATACTATGGAAGTAGTGGAATTTTCTTAAATACTTTGAATGAGGTCCCTTGTCTTACATTTTTTGTTCTATTAATGATGGTCATCAAATATGTGATAGCTAAACAACAGAAGGGTGCTATTTCTACTTTTTGACAAAGTCTTAAGGTTGTTGGTGTGTTGTGTCTTCATGAACTCTCTTTGCAGGCATTCTTCTTCTCTGCTGTGTTTCCTAGGCAAATGTATATTTTGTGAGCTCACATATTCATCATGGGACTGAAGTTGTCTTCCTATAGTATGTAGATACTATGTATTTGTTAATTACTTTAGGAATCTCTGGAATGAAATCTGCTGTCAAAATATAAAGTATTTTTTTTTTCCTATAGTAGAACAAGACAACAGTGTTTCCAAGATGCCTGAAAATGATTGGCAAAATGTGCTGTGAGTGGAAGCACACATCCACGTAAATGATTAAGAAGCAGTCTGTCATTGGATAGATTTCTCTGTTTCTGGTAGATTAGTTAAAATATTTAAAAAAACCACTAATTTTTAAAGTTCATCCCATGGTGCCTTTTTTTTTTTTTTCCTTTTTTTAGGCCATGATCTTATGTACAGTGATGAAAGCAGGACAGGAGAGGACTCTGTTCTCCTTTATATCCACTTCAGGTTTTATAGTTCAAATATATATAATTTTTTGATTTCCAAAGATATTTTTGGGAGGCCTGACAAGACAATTTCTGTTAATGGAAAGACCTCTATAGGCCCTGTTTTGATGGTGTTGGAAATGTGCTCTTCTGATTTCTTGGAGTAGTTGAAATCCTTTTTATGTTCTTTGAAGCATTTTAACTATCCTTGTGTAGAAGAATCTTTACAATTTTTCCTTGATTTCTGAGAAACATCATGTTTTAAGAGGTTATATACTCTGGATACATGTCTGTTGGTGTCTCATTTAAACCTATAGTTTATGAATCCAATGATCAGTTTGAAAGATATTTGTCAGAGATACACAGATCTTGAAAGTTGTAAAAAGTGACTGCTGGATAGAAATGATCCTTGTAGAGCTCCTTTTACTTGGGAAGGCAAGAGGATGAATTCAGCATATATTATATACCCCCCCCCAAAAAAAAAAAAAAAAGGGAAAGAAAGGCATTAAGAGTACCTCAATCATCAGACAATTTGTTACTGACACTCACACCTGATTATGTATGTATCATAACTTCTACTATAAGGCGTAAAACCTGAGGAAAAGAGCTTTTATTAGCTGCTGCTTACAAAGTTTATATATTTTTTTCTTATTCATAATGGAGAACTTTTTATTTTTAAATCTTTAAATAGCATCTTGCAAAGCAAAAATAATTTCAATGAGTTAAATTGAATTACAATTTAAATATGTTTTGATAACTATTTTCACTTTTTAATGAAAGTTGAAACCTTCATAGCCTTAAAATGAATACTTTAAAATGAAAAAATGTGGTGTTTGAACACAACAAATGAAACTAACATTGTCATTAAAAAAATTTTAAAAACTAAATTATCCACAGAAAAAGATAGAATGAATCTGATCAAGGAATGACAATATCAGCATAGTCCACTCTTTTTGCTAGTAACTCTTATTTTACCATTATAATCTATTTGTATACTCCAAGTATAATTCTCTCTTTCCACACTGCATCTCATCTTTGCACTCTCTCTCTGTATGTCTTGCTGTCAAAATATATTTAGTGTGTCCAATGAAGGCTCATGATCTTGTCATGCAAACATTCTTCAAGAATTATCCTTACTGAATGCAAGAGTTTCTCCCCTGTTGCTCAAACCAATAAACTCACTGGCAGTAACTTATTTTTCTAATTAGACTGTTTCTAAATCCATGTGGTTTCTCCTCAGCGTCTTTGGGGAGTTGCTTAGCTTACAGCCTGTACAACTAAAACTTTTATTCTTGTGTTTGCTGTTCCCCTTTTTGGTTTTCTGACCTCATTCTCTTCACTACTTATTCTCTGACCTCCACAATACTGTCTCATTCTAGTCCATCAGTAGTGCAGCAGGTTTTATCTTTCATGCTAATTAGTCTGACTTTATCCCCCTTCCTTTGGTCTCCTCAGTTACCAACCAAATGCATTTCCCACATTCATTTTTGGAACTCATCTCATCTTCAAGTTCTTCAGTAAGTTTAAATGCATCACAAATGACACCTTCCTTTTCAAGCATGTTTTCTCTTACATCTGTATGGGGGAGGATAGTCTCTGTAATATTCTATTTGCTAGAGGCTCACATGACACCATAAAAAATGGAATGTGCTTTCAGATAAAATGTACAGAGACAGAGGAGGAAGATAAAGCTGATAAGATTATTCAGTAAAGAATTCTGCATAATCCTATGTTTATATGCAGTATTTGTTAATCCTCCATTTTGACGTGCACTAACCCTTGCTGAATGACAACATACTTAAGAAGGTAAATATAAGTCATTTGCCCAAGCTCAGATAGTACTGGAATAAAAAATAAAACCCAAGAGTTCTTTTCTCTTACAACCTAACTCTAGACAGTATAGACAACACTGTAAAAGAAATGTAAATCCTGTAAGAAAAGCTTTTAAATATCTCATTTAGAACCAGGAATGCTACTGTTATAGAGGTCAGAATCTTATCTGAAAGAATATAAAGATACTAATTTTAAAAAGTTACTTATTTCTCTAAAGTAAATATTAATGGTGGTTTAAAGAAGCTTCCATTCAGGGTGAGTAAAGAGGCCCATTTCAAAGCAACCCATTAGTAGATGTGATTAATTAGTGTGAAGAATAATGAGGTATCTGAAACCAGAGTACCAATGCTTAAATTGATTGTATGAGTTCTTGGATTAATAAAATCCAATTATTCTCATATGTAATTGGCACAAATGTATTTGTATCTTCTTTTTAATAAGCTTGCTAATGATATGAGAAAGTAAAAAAACAAACTAATTGTAAATGAATACGAAGTTCAATTAAACCTCAAAACCCTGCCAAGCCAGCTTTGCGTACAGATTAGTTCAAAGTCCTTATTTATCTATTGAAAGCATACAAAGCTAATGGGCGTAGCAATGCTCACTTGTGAGTGGATGGTATGGAGAAACCGGACAGCTTCTTTCATGCTTGTGGATAGAATTAGAGGTTTCTGGGCTTATAATGGGGCAGATATTTCAGACTGTGAAATTGGAGTAGAATTTTTACTTCTTATATCAAGTGCCTTTAACAATGAATTAAAGTCATTCTATAGAGAATAGATTAAGACTGGTGCCCAGGGAATGGTGCCAGTTTACAACATCCCAAGAAAACAGGGAAAATTTTTAATTTTGATGTCAAGAAGACTGATTAATTGTTTCCCCTTTGTTTGCACCAAAAAAACAGGTTTGGTTTCATTAATCATCAAAGGAGAATAAGATGAGAATGACCAAGAAAGAGCTATTTATCACAAAAACAGTCTCAACTAGAATGAAAAAGGTGTTTAAAAAATGTAGAGATGGAAGACCAAAAAAATTTAGTCAGAGGCTTGGTGCGACTCAGTGAATATTTTATTAAAAGACTAACACTTGTTTATGGATACCAGGATGTGTAAAAAAAAAAAAAAAAAAGGAGCTTTTCATTATATTTTGCAATCACCTCATTACATTTTGAGATCATCTTTGTTCTGTGAGAAATTTGTGAGACGCTAACATGCTGAATCTCTCTGTGTGAAGGTAATGAAAGAAAAGAAGAAGAGAAATATCATAGTATGCTCCATTATAGAGCATCTATTCAGGAAAGAAGTGAATAAAGTGTTTTTTTTTTTTCTTAAACGACTGAAATAATCCTTCAAAAAATAGGACCTAGTGTTATGAGCTAACTTTAGTTATTGGATAGCTGTTAGAAAAGCAGGGCTCAGATAAGCCAGAAAGTTCTTGGAAAAATCGTGGGATCAACATTTTATTCAGAAGCTGGAGGAATTTAAGAGATGAGCTATGTTAGGTTTAATTTTAATACAAACTGGTTGAGTAGCAATGGAAGCTAATTTTAGTAAAAGTTGATCATGAAACAATAGAGTTTGTGATTTTAAGGAAAGAAAGGAGTGATAGCATAAAAATAAAGACAATAGACTTCAAAAAAAGCAGACCTCAATGATCTGAGGAAATTGGTAGTAGGGACTTGGGAAACTATTCTAAGAGATAGAAGGATTGTAGGAGAGCTGACAGCTACTGAAAGAAGTCATATTAATTCAATAATGGCAAATTGACCTATGTCAGGAGAAAGACAAGAATCATGGTGAAAGATCAGTAGGGCTCTATCAGGAAATCTTTGGTTATCTAAAATTAAAAAATTAAGAAAGAAGTCACAAAAAAGGGAAAAAATGAATTGAAGAAGTAACCCAGGCATACAAGAGTGAAATTAAAGGAAATAAGGCGTAAGCCAAGAAAGGACATAAAGGAAAAAAAAAGTTACAGAAAATAAAGAAAATATAAGTCTATTCCTTGATGAAGGATATAATTGCTGATGAAGAGAAAGGTTAAAACATTCAGCTCTTTCTTTTGACAAAACAAGCTAATTGTAACCACATAATTGATGGAAGTAATTTTAATAGGGAAATAAAAATATACTACAGAATTCTGAAAGAATATCTATATAAGACAAATATATTTGAATTGTCAGTGCCTATTAGATTTACATAGAGTTCTGCAGGGTTTGTCTAAGCTTTGTTTGAATCCATGTTTTCTCTGTCTTCAGTGGGGGAACAGAATCCTATTTTAAAACTTAAAATGATGTTAAGTGAAGGAGGCTGCAAGAATTTCAGAAGGCATTGACAAGAATTCAAAATTATGCCTTTAAACGAAACCAATGAAACCTAAATTCAGTGAACATAAGTGCAGTAGAGGTACTTGAAAAGAACAAAATAAATGCATAAAATGGGGCAATATTCCAGTACAGACCCCAAACCTTAACACAGACATAAGACTGAATATGAGTTCTATTAAGAAAAAAGCAAATCATATTTTACAAGTAAGTTTGAGTATCAAATTTCAGAAAAAAAAAAAATTGAAGAAAAATGTTTGGGAAATGTAGCCTAAAATTCAAAGTGGAACCATTCAGCTTTTGTTTAACTAAATGAAGAAAAAGAAAGCTCACATCTGCCAAGAATATACCATGCGAGTAGTTTGATTGTTATTTTTTGGTAGTATGCATATTATGTATACAGAAAAGTAGTCTGCACTTGCTATTGAGGATTACAAGTTTTGTGGTGGGCTTAGTTTTTATTGGATATATATATAAATCATATATAATGATATGACATAGTAGTAGGAATTCCAACAGAAAACAGACCAGTAATAAGTTGTAGATTAATATTTTTGTTTCATCTAAGGGGCTTCCAACTCACAATAGCACCATGAGTCAAACATATGTGTACAAAAATATAAATATATATAGAGAGATGGTTCTGTCCATACTTGGTTAGGACAAATACTTATCTAGTTCAGTGTTCTTTGTTCAGCAATAGCCAGGAAGAGATGCTTAAGGAAAAGTGATACCCTTCTACCTCAGAAGGATACAGACAAAAAAGGTCTCTCTTGAGTACAAATTCTTATACTTACAAAAGAGAATAAGAACTATTGCAATGAATGGATTTTTTTTGTGGTCCATTTTGTCAACATAGTTCATTTCAGTAGCTCAGAACATTTCAATGAAAAGACCTATTGTTCTTAACACTTGTGAAACTCATGTTTTATAAACCATTGCCAAGAAAAACACAAAATCCCAACCACAGCAAGAAATCTTCCATTGTTCAGTTTTATGGTATATTTTATTTTATTTAGAAAAGGATATTGAATTGCTTTCTTAGAACACTTTTTTATTAATGTGACATACATGAGTGCCCCAGGAAGAGATGTTCAGTCAATACGTGCTGTTCACATGAGAAATGGCATTGTCTTTAGCAGAATCATCTTTTTGACAGAAGAGGCTGTAAAAGGGAAGGAGGAGAAGGTGAGGATGTTCCTTGCAAGTGTCGAGGCATAATTAAAAATTGGTAGTTATGAAGGTTAAAAAAAGCTGTAGCCCTGTGTTTTCCAGAAGGAAAACAATAAACTGGGGTGCTTTCTAGATTACAGCTTTATGATCAGTAGCTAACTGCAAATTATAAGACCAATAATTAGAGGCAGACTAATGCTTTTCTTATTTGAGGGTCTTCAAACTCACAATAGCACCATTCATAGTAGATGCTATTATAAACTGAACTAGGAGTTACCATTTTGTTTCATGCAAGATAAAATGGTTATTAAAACACACCAGACATTGCTGTTGTTGTTATTCAGTATTTGTGTAGGTGTGGCGAACCAAAACCATAAGGGTCTCAGTGTTTTAGCTGGGCTTCTTAGAAATATTTAAAGAAAGTCCATTCTCTGAAGATATTTACTTTCATGCATTTGAGAAGTTCAGTGCACTCATATGTGTGAATAAGTATAAGCATTTATAAACCTCAATGCTGCATAAGAAAGGCAAATTAAGAGTGAATGAAAAGACATATTATCCCCTTTTTTGAGATGAAGAATATAAAGACTAGAGTACACGGGCTGTCCTGCAGGAGTGAGATAGCAATGCCTCTTTTAGGTTCTTTTCTCTTTTTTTTTTAATGTATTTGATGTCTGAATGTAAAAATCTATGATTAAATATAAAAATATCTGCTCTAGAAAACGAACCGTCTATCTGAACTATTTGAGACTGTTCTCAGTGTAATGTGATGAACAATAATGACCATAGACATTTTGGAATGTTCTTGCCTTCTCTACAGCTTTATTAGACCATAGATAGTATTCCATGATTTTGATATTGTTGCTGCTGCTGTTGTTCCCCCAGTATTTAATTCATGAATAAATTCACTTTTTTGTTAACTTTGTTTTCTTACATACAGAAATAGCGAGTTTCTAACATTGTCACAAATGCACAAACCGAATGCCTTACTGATCACTCAGAGTCCATGGCAAAAATACATAATCCTAAATAGAGATGGTCTGATACTATGCTAGGAGATATTACTGTTGCTAAGTTTAATAAAATAAGATTGACTTGCTGTCTTTATCATGACCAAGATCACATTCTTATAACAATCCAAAATGACACACAGTGGAAATTGCTGCTGACATGCAGAACTCAGACACTTGGTACTCAATTCAGTAAAAACTCTCTCCTGCTGAAAAGGAAAAGAACCATGTAGCTCCTGGGTGGCACTCAGGCTGCATGCTCTCTTTCTTGTGTGGTCAGGTTGAAGACACATTTGTAACTGCTGTCTGCACACCTTTAGGCAGTGCTATTCTTACTGAGCATTCAAAAGTTGACCTGTCATTTTATTGCAGCACCTGACCAAGGTGTAAAAGTCTATGAAACAACTATCAGTTATTATCTCAATACCTGTTTTCAAAAGGATTTTGAAAAAATAAATAATCAGAATTATGTAATAACTCTGAGATTATTTAAATCGTAATTTAAAAGAGAAAGACTCTTCTTGCATTCAGAAAAAAAGTTCAGAAAAAAAAGCCTTTTCATTTGGACAAAAGAAAAAGCACATTAATGACCATTTCAATTTGTAGTTGCTTATATACTTGCATAAGAGAAATATAGAAGACTGTAGACCTAAGAATTTGAATCTGTTCTACCTATTATTATACATTTACTTTTCTTAACCAGAAAGCATTTACTATTTTGTTCCGATAAAAATCTTAGACCAACTTTGAATATGGACCAAATTAAATCCATTTCTTGAAATCAAGAATTTGCTCCAGTGAGGTTATGTTCACTGAATATTTCAATATTCATTTTCTGTATATAAGATGATCCAAAATGACCATATTTTTCCAGTCTTAATGGCTAAAAATTATTTACATGCTCAGAAAGATTGCTTTCATGAGCTAATGAATTTTAATAATTACTGAGATCTTTATTTTCTTCCTGCTTTTTACATCATTATGATTTAACTTTTTTTTTATAAACATACAGGCTAACACTTTAGGTGTTTCCAACTTACATAAGCGTGTCATGATTATAGCAGTATTTGTTCTTTTTTCTTAAAACTCCAGCCTCTTGAAGTAATTATATGAATGTTACCAGTTGGTTGACATTCCAGATCTTAGTATTAGCTCTTTGAATATCCTTTTTAAACAGCCCCAGGCATAAATTGTCAGAGCAGGCCCCCTGGTTTCTTTCAGTTTGAGATTGTACCTTCTGTAGCTATGGTCTTGCTGAATTCTCCAAATGGTCCATAGAAACGAATGTGCACCCCCCCCCCCAAGGTTTGTGAAGAAGTAATGTGACCAGAAGTAATTATATTGATTCATGAAACCTTTTCAAAACAAGGCAGTGCTTATTAGTTAACTGGACTATAGTACATAAAGTCCTGCTGTTTACATAACCAAGCCAAACCTTAACTTAGACTGTTTGAGCAAAGCTGTCTGTCTTGCTTGTCCAAAGCATCCTCTCTTCTCTGTCCTGATCTTCTGTAGAAATTAATAGCCAAGCTGTCCACACCCAGCTCCTTGGTTCCCAGTAGTTAAAAACATGATGTCAAGTCACTGGAGTTCCCATTGTGCCCCCCAAGGTGGATGGATAGCTCTATTCAGTTCCATCCATAGCAACCCAGACAGCTACGTGCTATTGATCTATTTTTCACTTTTCTCAATCCCCTTAAAAAGGATTGCTCTCCAGCGAAGATTTTAAGCCATTCAACTCTAGTGGGTAACTTCACAGTTAGGTGAGGACATTCAGTCAATTATTCTGTTCAGAAACCATTACAAAACACCTCTATATTGTACATAAGAATTTTTATTTTCACTAGAGTCTGGAAGAAGTAAATAACCTCTGTTGCAGAGAAAACTTAAAAAATGGAAGTTCTAGAAGATCAATCATTAAAAGAGTATATAAGAGTTAAAAGAGCAGACTATGTTAAAATATCATAATCTTTAGTTTCTTGTTAATTTGGGGGACCTGAATAATGACTTGGGGAAGAGGGCAGATTGATTTTTAGTTTTTATAATTTTTGGTTAAAGTTAAATTTCTCATATTAAACATTACTACATCTTCTAAATTTTTGGAAAAGCAGCAAATATATTAAAGCCACAATAACTTATGTGTTAATAGCATTCAGCCATCATTTCTTTCTGTTTTTTTTTAAAGTTTATTCATATGAATCACATAGATGCATTCATATAAAGGTTGATTTATTTTCCTTGTTATGTTTCCTTGTTATTTCTGCTATGGAAGCAGAAAATGTCTATGCAGGCACCTATGAGCAGAGCAGTATTCATGACACATTTGGAATAGAGATGCACTGGTGCAGAGGTTATCACAAGCTGCCATGAATTGGGTATATTCTTAGTCTTCTATATGGGTGAGGTACAAGTCACTCATAAACATGTCTGATAAATAAGTTGATATTCAAAACTCCAAAACACTTATTTTCTTCTCTGTTATCTGTGCTTATCAAATGGAAGCTGACAAAGGAATATATCACTTATTAGCTTTAAAAACTGTGAAGCCCTTCTGTTTTGCTCTCAACCTGTCCACATATGAGCAAATTCTGCCTCCTCACTCTGCAGCTGCCAAACTTCCAATTGTTCTTTGAAGAGGATGTATAAAGCCAAGGTTTTAGGAGCTACAATTAGTGGAGTGCTCTTTCGGCTGCTATGTTAAGGATGCAGGGTGTTCATTAGAAAAGTCTAAAGGTAGCACAGTTTGAGAAGCACCACAGATATTCTTTTTCTACTAAAATCTTGTCCTTACCCTTCTCCTTTCACTCTTCTGTTCACAATGCATCTAGCCTTTCAATGGGCTTTAGGTTAGTCTCAAACAGTGAAAATGACACAGTAATTGCAGCATGCTAACTATCAGTTGGAGCACTTCTCCTCTTAGTTCTAAAATCGGGATGCAAACCCTTGTCCCCTAGATCCCATTAGGACTGACATTGTGAAAAGTAGGTGGTGTTTCAAGCAGCATGATAAACCTGCTCTGTAGTCAGGATTTAACTGAAGAGCTGAATCCTCTAAGTCTGTATCCTGGTTTCATTTATGTTAATGTTATTGTCAGAACAATAAAATATAGCACCATAAAAATGTATTAATATGAGTTAGAAATTCAGGATGGAATTTCCACTGATATCCAGGGATAGACATAAAGCACATATGGTATGCTGTCTTATGACAGAACCCTCAAATAATCCCATTCTGCCCTGTTTATTGTATCATCATCTGCAGTGAAATGTGACTGTTAACTAAAGCTGCTCCATGGATTAAATCATCCTTTTTCACTAGGCTCTGTGCATTTGAGCCATTTGGCATTTTTATAGTAAATTCAAGGCATATAAAATAATAGGATCTTATATTCTCTAGCCAATATACTTTAAAATAAAGTCTCAGGAATAAACCCAAATAAAAAATGTTTGTTGCATATATATATATACACACACATATACAGCCTTGATATTCCACAAAGGAAGACAGCTTCAGGTTCCATTTGGACTTACATAGCAGTAAAATGTCTGATAATTGTGTGTTTTATTTTTCTTATTCTTTCAAGGATATCACAAAGTCTCGGAAAAGGAGAGAAAGAGTAGAAAAAATTGCTGTGATGTTTCATTATTAGACCAAATAACATGAGGAAAAATACCAGTTTCTAATTAGAACAGCACAAATATATTGGTTTCTTTTTGGTTTTGCTGCTTGAACAGGTTAAATTGACCTAAAATATTTTTCTGTATGTGTTTTTGAAGTGTATTTGCAAGTGTTTGAACCATGGATTCTGGTGTCTCTAAATTTCCTCAGTAATCAGTGGTGGAAGATAGCCTCTTCCAGGGTCCAGATAACCCGCCGGAGGAGCCTTTTATTCTTTACTGAATGTAGGAAGAGTCTAGAAAAACTGGTGTTCCTAGGATAAAATTAGCTTTTGTGAATAGCCCTTTCTTGTTGAAACAAAATCCACCACCTATCAATTCTTTTTTTTTTTTTTAATTTGGGCTGAGCCAGATGCCTTTTTTTAAGCAATTACACTAAAGTCAGATATCAAAAGGCCAGATGCTCACGGCTAAACTCTCTAGTCCACTGAGTTATGAATGAATTGGGTGTTAACAGACTCAGGATCCATTCTCTAGTCTGTATAGGACTATAGGTCTTGTAGCTTCTGAGGCAGAGGACAGACTGGAACCCAGTTACTTACTTCCAGAGTTATATGGTGAAAGTGGGAATCAGCACTCCTTTCACCCCACTGGGGAATCTGACCATTAAAGTACAAGTTTTATTGCCTCTACGTAAAAATCAAAATGCTTTGAAAGTGTCAAAACAAGGTAACCGATCCAACACTCAAAATAATCAGTTTTGTTACGGATGAAGTTATTCAGTTATACAGAGCCAAACTATTTCAGTCACCTTGAAAATGTCTTTTTTGGCTACTAACCAATTCATCAAAAAGTCTCCAAACAAACAAAAACCAAACAACAAGAAGGCCTCTGATACAGCTCTAATTCTAATGTCTAAATCAAGCCACAGATGTTGTCTGTAAGTGTGGGGGTTGGGAAAACTATTGTGTGCAGTGCTTGAGTACTTTTGAGGGAAACTAGTACTAGAACTTAGACATATGCAATTTTCCTTTTTGATAACATAGCAGAACATATAAGACATCAATTTATAAACCAGATCCCGATTCCCTTAACAGTGGTTGTTGACATTCATAGAGTAGCTCTTAATTAACACCAGTGGGAGGATAATCAGGCAGTTTTGTTTTCATTCAGATTAAATTGCTCAAAGACTGATTTAAAAAAATCTATGTCTATATATGGGGTGAGTTTCACTTTACCCTTCTACAGTTCACCAGAAGTTTCCTTTTGAAAAAAGATACACACTTTTTTCCTGCCTAAGACTTTATAGCAATCTGTAGTTGTCCAGAGGGTATGGAGTAATAACTTTTTTGTGTAATATCCTGGTTTTTAGAACGTTTTCCTAGGAAGTGTCAGATGTGAGTTGTAAGCTTTCCTCAGTAGACACATATGCAATGCTTTGCTGTATCACCAACATATTCTTTCATAAAGACAGTCATTCTTATTATTCTAGAGGCCTACATGAAGAAGAGATCTAGAAAGCTAAATGCATTTCTTTCACTTCCTGACTTAATAGGATATTAGCTGCTCATTTTAGGAAGATCGCATTTCCCTTTTCTTCCTGAAAGTGACAGCTCATTAAAATGTAGGCACATATGACTAAGCTATGTTCATGGGATCCTACCTTACCTTTATAATCTTCAAATTAACAGGGCTGTATAAAGACCCAGCTCTATAAGCTGAACATCTTCCTCAGGGACTGAAGCCCCTCAGCCTATACTGAAAAATAACACTCCAGCACCATGAAAAAAACACGGTATGAATGGTTAAATATGTAGAGTGATCCAGAATACTGGAAGTTTGGTTGTAACTTTATTAACACAAGTTCAGAACCTATTCCATATCTTTATGTTTATGAGAGTGCAACACACTTGACATCAAAGGGTGTATTTCAAACAGAACTGTTAACAGGATTTCTGACAGGGCTCTTTTCACAAAACATAGTTAGCAGTAAGTTCCTAAAAATATAGTGATGAAAAGATGAAGACTTTAGCTGGATGATCTATATAGCACTATATCTGCAATCCTCACTCTTCAGTCTGAGATAACAGATTCCTTTAAATCAACAAGACAGGACAACTTGCAACCACAATGCACTTTACAACACAGACACATCCCCTTTGCTAACTTTGTATTTTATATAAAAGGAAAAAAATAAATGGGTCAAACATAATATCTGCCGTGTTCTCCTTAAATTCTATGTCCAGCCCTGGAAGCACACATTAAAATTAAAGCCCTGATGAAACACTGATGTGTTAACACTACTATAAACTGTTCCTTATTAGCAGCATGGCCCTTTTTTACCTTTCAATAAGCTTTCAAAATCAATAGTTGTCGGTTGCACCAGTGGAAGAGATATTAAAATTTATCTGGTGCTTTTCTTTTACATACTGTGAAGGAACTCTTTAGAGTTTCCACAAAATCATTCACTTGTTTTCTCTTGCTTGGAAATTGGTGACTGCCACAGAAGGGAAAACTAATTCAGGGTTTAGTGAAATTCATCACTTTGCTACAATGAATTATTGTGGGTTAGGCCACAGCTGAACTTAAACTTGTCAGTAGAACTTAAACTTGTCATTTTATCCTAGGTTACCCTAATATGCCAGGCTTAAAGAGATGC
Organism: Apteryx mantelli; assembly: GCF_036417845.1. NCBI lineage: Eukaryota > Metazoa > Chordata > Aves > Apterygiformes > Apterygidae > Apteryx > Apteryx mantelli. Next base: position 41,676,964 of record NC_089981.1, read on the forward strand.
AGACTCTTTCGGAGAGGAGTAACAGTTAACAAAGAAGCATTTTTCCACGTTTAGAACAATAAGCAAGGGCAAGAAGACAAGGTGGCACATAATCTATCATTAAAAGGTATACACAAGGGGCTCCCACTCTTGCTTCTGAAAGGTGATAGACTCTGTTTGCATTCACTTTTTAGAGTTCATGGACCTCATCATTTAGAAGAACGGTTGAGACCATCTTAATGACTCTTTTGCAATTAGGTGCTGCGGATAACAACATTGCTCCCTGGAGAGGATGCAGTTGAACCATTTTATGGTGCTCCAGAGACATAGGGTAAGGCTATCTAACCCGTGCTAAATATTAAAGAATTACTTAAAGAGGATACTCTCAGACTACATTCCAACTGACACTGTGACATCCCCTCCATCTGTGAAGAGATCAGCTCTGATACTTGTGGTCAAAGAACCATTAGATCAGAGTATTTTCAGGACAAACTTGTGCCCAGGTCACGAGTTGATTATACTCAAGTATTGACTATAAGCCAGTAAATATGACAGGCTGAAAAATGAGAGATATAGTTAAAAAATGAGATGCATGAAGAGATTTGAATCTCGCATTACTTGTGTATGTAAAGTTCTGTTAAATTCAGATGGGTCCCTCTGAAAGGTCTTCATAAGATTGTCATATGATCTGCAGCAAAAAACAAATCAAGACCTCTCTCCTGTCCTTGATTTAATGGCTTACATTTTCTTAATTGTATCACATAGAAATGTAGCCTGAATTGATAATTAGAATATCCATTTCCTTATTACCAAATTCCACTTGGTATTCTGTTGTCCGTTTACTTATTAGAGAAGCCAGTTTCCTCTCTGGTAGTATCTGGAAATTAAAAGATGAGGCTTATTGCTCTTAGAAGTCACCAACAGGAAGAACACACAGATATTAACACTGTTTTTGGAAACTTAAGAACAAATAAATAGTTTTTCTCCACTCTGTTCAGAAGCAAGTGATAAATTTTGCCTTGACTAATCAAAATCAGAGCAAATAAAGAGCAGAGACTGAAAATTGTTTTATAGCCACATTAGGCTTTCATGTAGAAAAAGTTGAAATGGACTATTTTAAAGTTTTCTTTCAAGAAGAGAGTCAGCACCCCCTTCCCACCTCAGCTCCTCCCCCCCTCCCCCAACCAAAGGACATCTCAGAAAACAACAAACCTTTCAAATACATGGAGAAAGTGCAGTATAGATATGAGCCAGAAAACAATATACTGACTACCCTGCTTCTGTTCTCTGCAGTAAATTCCTGTTCATTGCAGTGAGGTAAGGAGCATCTCATTCAATATAATGAGGAACATTCACAGAACAATTATTTCTGAAATGTAAACAAATACTAACATATTTATTACATCCTTTGGGCTTTGTGAATCTTTCTTCTATTGCTTTCACAGACCCAAGCAGATGAAGATTTCTAACATGTACATCTTGTGACAACCTTTTAAATAAAGGTAAGGTAATTTTAAAAATACTTATTTTAAATCACTTTTTCTTGCTTTTTAGTACAGTATATGGGTTCACCTTAAAATCCTAAACACTGCACTTTCGCTTGCTTTAACATTACTTTCAAATGAATTTCTTGATGACTTTTTATCTGCTCAGTGACAGTGCTCCAAGTCTTGGAGGCAAAAATCTGATTTTTTTCGCATTTGTTTGAATTGATAAATTTGAACAATGAAACTGAATAGCTCATACATAGAGAATAAGGGAGAAAGGGTATAGCTGTGGGTTTTGTGTTCTTGTTGTACATATATAGAGTTGCAGCTAAAATGTCTGAAGTATTTTTATTGTTATATTGGAAATTCTTGATAGATTGGGTAATGCTTGACAAAAACAAGTTACCAAAACCAGTCATATTATAATATACTGAGAGTGGAGTAGGAATTTTACCTGAGTAATAAAAATCCCTGTATGCAGAGATTATGAGTGTCTTCACCCTTTTTTGACTGTGATTGAAATTGTGACTACTTAGTCTCTGAAAATCAGAGATTAAGTCTGTACATCTTTTATGGAAGTCTGTAATAAAACTCCTACTAATTCCAGTAGGAACAGAATCTGAATTTCAATCAGCAGGTTTGGTCCAACTGTAAATAGTCCAATTCCTGCTGTTTGATAGTTCTAAATAAAAGGTTAGTCATGCTCCAAAAATAATGTAAATGCAACTAAAATAAAGTTTAATCTTTCCCTCAGGATTATATTGTCTCAAGGTTACAGAGGCAATTTCTTTCAAGGAGGTATGTTCAAGCACAAGTTTTCGCTAGCACAAGCCATGCTAGGGGAAACATCTGGAACAATTGGTCTAAACTGGGTAGTATAATATTAATTGTAGAGAATGAAATAGAAACAATAAGGTAGCTTCTTGTCAAATTAAGATGAAGCATAATTTATCACCTGCTCCTTAAAAGAGAGGAAGCCAGTTTAAGGGTGTTGACCAGCATTGTGTAGTAAAGAATAATACATTTCCTTCCAGCTCATAGCTTGCTCCTGGGGAGTTATTTACTGTTGGCACATGCTTCCTTTCTAGAGCAAATTACTTCTTCAAAATGACAGTTTATCTAAGATGAATGGCATTTGGAATCAATCTTTGCTTATTCTCCATCACTATGCATTCACTATTTTTTATTCTCAGTGAAAAAAAAGCAGATATGTTGATGGTTACCTTGTATGCCCAGACTTGGCCTTTGCAAAAAAGTTTGGCGTGGCTTTGGTTTTTTCACCCCTCTATGTAGTTTGCAGTCCACCTAAAAACACTAACCATTTTATTGATGCTAAATACAGGCCTGTTCTTTTCTTTTCTGAAAATATTTCAGAGTCCTGATATTTTGCACTTTATACTTCTGGCCTCACAGACACTGGTGCAGACATTAAACATGAAAATAAATTATCTTAGCTATTCTTCTTCCCACTGCACTTCCCTCACCAAAAATACATAAGCTAACAAATTTACCCTTGCATTTAATTTCATAGTGGTCTGTAGTAGTAGTCAAATAAGAAAATAGCAAGAATGCTGTGTCAGTTTGGAAGTGCACAGCATATCTAGTTATCAATGAAAGGGGTCAAAACTGGGTAGGCATTATCTCATTGAACATTCTAGGTAATAAGAAACTAGCTGGCAGACAGAAAGAAAAGCCCTGTTCCTGGGATGCAGTTAACTAGTGGCTAACTTCTAAAATATGATAAAATAATCAAAACAATAAAACATAATAATAAATGTTGAAGAGAATCATGACTACTCTTAACACCAGCTGGAGAAGACAAGCAAGCAACATAAGATAAAGAAAACCTCCAATCTGAGAATGCATGTTTCCTTGTATTTCCTCTGCAATGTAAGAACTCTCAGTAGAAACCTGGAACTAAGTTTTCTGGCCAATTGACAAGCACAGTTGGGGAGGTATATCACTTGGAAGAACTAAACTGTTGTGAAAATGTTGGTAAAGGAAATTAGAACAAAACCTGAAGTTCTGCCTCTGGATGTAAGACTCTTAGTTAAACGTGAACTAAACTCTTTATTACTGAATCCAGAACAAGTAGTAAATGTGTACCCTATAATGAGTCAGAAACACAGCTTAGTTACTAAACTAAGCTAAAAATTTGCCCCAGAAAGAATGACAATAGCATAAATGTGCAGCTCGTACAGTAGTCCCTAACTCTGTGTATATTTAATAGCATAGGAATATCAGCAACACGATTTTATTAGACATAGGATTGGATAACACAGTAAGAAATGTACTGATACCAAGAATCTTGTTGCATTTATATTCTAAAATTAGAGTTTTTAGAATATAAATTCAATAAGATTTTTGGTATCGATACATTTCTTATTGTGTTATTACTAATTTATTGATTTATTATTTACTGTGTTCTGTCACACTGATTAGGACAAATTTTATTTTCAGAGAGAAAGAAGCACTGCATAATCAGAACTTGAATATTTGAGTTTTTTTAGATCTTTAGTATGACAAATTATTCATACATTCAGCAAAACTTCATTATTCTCTGAGGAGCACTGACCAAAAGTGCTTGTGGTTGGAGGGCAACTTTTACATTTCCACCCATTTACATTCTTTTTAAATCTTCCTCAAAGCTTAATGTCATTGGAAGGAAAAGAAAAGCAAAAGGAGAAAAAAAAGGTAATTTAAAAGAAAAGTTAGTTTGAAGCAGAGGTAAAAAAAAAAAAGTTGAAAAGAAGAAATTTCCATATAAAATATTAGACATCTCTAAATTCTTTGTTTGATACAAAATAAGTTACCATTGATGCTTATTATAAAGAACTAAAATATCTGTTGGCTAACGGAAAACAAAACAATACAAACTGAAAAGCAGCACATAACCGAGGCTATATCTCATAGATGAAATGAGAATGAAGCAATAATTTATATCTCATAAGCCACTTGCACAGGACTAAAATATATCAAAAAACCCCCAAATTTACTGATACACATTGCTAAGATCACTATTGTCCACACAGTCATTCTGTCTCCCTTATTGCTAGCTGGGAGCCAAAAGGCTGCCAAGTCATGTACTGTTTAAGCTGAAGGCCAATGAAATGTTCATAGCTGCTGGAGCAACTTGCTCACAGGTGCTGTTTTTTGTTCCTTTTCCATCTTGACTTTTGAAAGACACTCTAGGCTCTTGAAGTAAATGACATTTAGTGATCACGGAGTTTCAAGACATATTCTTCTAGTAACCCATGGACAAGGTTAGGTAGGTATCAAGCAGGAGTATCATGAGTCATAGCATTAGCATTATGATTGGTTCATTGAACTAATTCAAATATAGACTCATCTTAAAAAAAAACAAACAAACCCTCTCAACCTGAAGTTTAATTTTAAAAGTTAAAATCAGGTAGGAGAAAAATACAGGTCTTCCATATATCTTGTTAGCCCTTTAGATTACCCAAACTGAAGGATTTTAAAAATGTAATGTAGTTTCCCCAAACATGTACATTATCTCCTTTGTGGTTTTTTTTCCCTTTTTTTTTGGCATGGAATTAAGAAGCTATTTTCACATTTAATTAAAATTATTTTTGTATTCTGGTCTTCATGTAGTATCACTTTCTTTTTCTTTTTTCGTTTCCAAGCTTATGGGGTAATTTTTAAATTGCCCAATCCCCACCATAAAAAAGAAAATAAAAGAATAGAAAATAAAAGAGAGCAGCTCCAAGCAACACCAAATCTAACATCTGTGATCATTAAAGATTCTATAAGGTATCTATACTATAAGGTAGGAACTGCAGCAAAATCTCTGTTGTTTCACAGAGAACAGAAAATTTTCCTCAAAATTCTACCCTATAAAATTACTGATGGGTGTTGTTAAACAGCTGTTAAATTTCACTCAAGAGAAATCTTTTTCTCAATAGCCAGAAAAGTAACTGAAGTGTACCCTGTAACTTCCTCATAGGGTTTTCCGACAGTTAATTAGTTTCAAGACACCTTAAGAGTCTTGATTTAAAATTTCTTTGGAACTATGACATTCTCTTTTATGTTCTTTAAAATTTTGGGGATTTTTTTTGGGGGGGTTCTGGTTGTTATATAAAATAACACTGACCTATCAGCCTCTACAATTTGATAGCAACATCTTTGCCAGTTCAACAGAAAACATTTAGCAAGTGGCTGCGTGTAGTCTTACTGCACAAAGAGGAGCAGAGTCCTCTCTGGCGTCAATATGCTAGCACAGCTGAGTTCATTTACAACATTTGAGCAAGACATGCAACATCAGACCATATGTTTGATAACTGGAACATTTGCAGTAGGGCAAAGCCTGGGTGTGTATTGATCACTTGGCTGCTGGCTTCTACATCTGCTGTAACAAAGAAAATACATGTCTAATGCTGCACCTCATCTGAAAGGAAAATTACTACTTCTGAAACGGTAACAGTCCAGCAGACTGCCAGACATTTCAAAGTGTACTGCCAAGATCTGATCAGCTGAGGATCTGAAGCAAGGACCAACTTTAATGGGCTTGAAGCTCCTTGTATAGCTTTGAAGTGAAAAAGACTGCTGTCATGTATTTATTTGAGTATTAAAAAACGCTTTAATTTTTTTGTGTGTAAAATATGACTGCATAGTATATTATGTAAAAATAACAATGGCTTACATTATAGAGCTCCTTCTTTCCATGGATGGCAAAATATTTTAATACTGTAAAATGTAATTTCACAGTACCATTTCTACATTAAATTTTGTGAGAAACTGTGGCACAGGTAAGTAAACAGACTTGCAAGACTGCATCAGAGACCACAAAAGAAAACAGGAAACCTGAGTTCATGGTTTGAGAATAAAAAAACCCCCAAAACCTGTCTTTTATTTGGCTACTTTTTTGATAATTAAAACTAATAAAATAATAAAGTAAAAGTGAGATTTCTTTTCATACCTGTGTTCTATTATGTTCTGTTATTTTAAAATACAAGCATTTAATAGCTTTAAGTCTCTCTCCCCCTCCATTTTTAATAAATGGGGCTTTGTGAATCAAGTAAATGAAGCTGAACTGCACAGTTATGTCTCTGTTTGTCTTCTGATTTATAACAGACATGATTTCACATCTAGATCTAAGTTCTTCTGAAGTTCTGGAGGTTCCAGAATACTGGTTCAAGCCTATTTCAATGTATTTGATTGCACTTTAATTTACTGACATAGTAAAAGAAAATTTCTGACCAGAAGATGATACAGTATATTAATGCTGGAAAGAACTAACTGAAAGAATATGATTTGAGCTATTAAAATCTGTTTAAAATATAAAAAGCAACAGATCATATCAAGAAAAACAGTCTTAGTCACTATTCCTCTTGAAATAAGGAATAATATAAGCAAATTGTGTGAAGGTATTATAGTCATTAGTAATCATTAAGTTTTCATCTAACATAAATTCACACCTAGCCCTTAAAAAGAATATCAACCACTCAGAACTTTGGAAGGTCAGTATTGAAGTTGTTCTGTGAGTGACTTCAAAGAAATTGTTAATTTAAACATAGGTAGTAGGAAAGGAAAGGATTCCTTTTCTTTTTATTCAGTCATAAAATCTGAGAGCACTAGGTTGGAGCAGAGCTCAGGACCTAGCTCATTTTCCTGCCAAAGGCACATAATTCTGTCTTTTCTGTCAGATGTTCTCCTGCCAACTCTTACAACACCCCAATCAGAGAGAGTTTACGGTCTCTCCAGAAATTTGTTTCTTTACTGAAATAAAATCCTATAAAAAAACTGAGTTTTCCTTAATGTAAGTTTCTTTGTATTTGCTGTGGACACAGAACACAGTCTATTCCATTCTTCTTGGCAACAACCCATTACATAGGACTTTTAGCATTTCTGTTTAGCCTTCTTGTCTTTAGATCAAACAGCTCCTACTCTTTTGGTCTTTTCCTGAACATTATACTTACTAGACTTCTACCCACACTCAGTCTACTTCTCTATATTCAAATGATCCTTCCTGAAGTGTCATTCCAAAACCAGAACACAGCACTCCAGCTGTTGCTTCATGAATATTCATGCAAACTGTATTCTGATTCACATGTGCTATATGTCTCTTTTTCACAAAAAGCATAACCCTGTGGTCAGCTTGTGGACAACTAAATCTCCTCTATCTCTTTCTGCAGAAAAGCTGCCTAGCCAGCTGCTAGGTAGTAGTAATATAGTAGTAATGTTTACTGCTTCCCCTCTATGCACAAGGCTTTTCACTTTGTCATAGGAGGAAAGATGCGACTGATGGGATTGTTCTTTACAAATCAATTATTTGCTGTTAATCATTTCCCTGCTTCCTTCCAGGAAGTGTTTTTCTTTCAAAAATAGGTGCTACAGTTGTTATTTCTTAGTCTTTGTATTTCACCTGCCATTTAAAAGCTCTCAGAAGATGTACCCACTTTAGCAATCTAGTATCAAGGAGGACTTCTTTCTGGTGTGAATTTGCCTTATGTCTACACTTAAAGTCTTGTAGTATATACACAAGTACACCACTGGCGAGCTTGAATCAGTTTCCCTCTTGGAGGAACAAAGATCAAAAACACACACTAGGGCACCACATAGACTGTCCCACTTGTAATGAGGGCATGAAGTCCTCCAGTAGTCAGCTCTCTGTACACGCACATTGCTTACCTAGACCAGCCAAAATTTGTTCCAGGAAAAACACAGTAGCCTAGAACCATGGCTGACAGTTCACAATACATTCAAACTCAATTCCTCACCCATGCTGTATTAGTAACTAATGTAGGCATGCCTAGTGATAACACTGAAGGGAACAGAGACAGCTTCAGCTAGTTTTCTAAGCAGCTTGTGATGGATGTTATCAGTTCCAGCTGACTTGAAAGCATCCGGAATACTTAAATACCTTCTCACCTGTGTTTTTTTCCTACAGGTGTGGCTAATATAGTTGCATACTAAAAATGGAAGCCTGGTAGACCTCATTTTGTTGCAATTATCTCTGGCTGGTGGGTGGATGTTTTCCTTGGGTCTTTCTCTTGTTGCTAGTGTTCTGACTGATTAATTTCTTTATTATTTTTATGACTTGATCTTCCTTGCTGGCTGCATCTTAATTATTTGCTCATGTTTTCTAAAATGGGACTTAATTGACTTGAAAGTTGAATTCAGATCAGTTCAAAATACTTGAAATGTGTAGTAAACATGTGAGAAAACCTAAACCCTAAGTCTTAAGAAAGCCTGAGTAGCAGGTTAAAATCAAGCAGGTGAAGCTCCCACAAGTACAGTACTGAATCATCTTATTATTTTAAATACTGTTTCAGGAAAAAGCTAGAAAAAACGAAGACCTAGTAAAGGTAAGAAAAAATTACACTACTAAGCTAATCAGAGGAGTATATGTGACAAGAGGAAAATATGATATTAAGTGTAGTACAGTATATTTAATGCCTTTCTTGAATAATACAAGTGAATGCAAGCTTGGAGTTAAAAATGTATTAAAACTTCCATGAAAACAAGAATTCTCCTGAAACTTGATGAAAATATTAAAATCACAAACATGACTCAGGTTTATTTGATTCTGTTCTGCCAAACTAACAGTACAATTTCTCACGTGTCTTATATCATGTTGTATAAATGAGTTTCTCTCATGCATACTTCAACCTACTACATTCTAAATTTTTCCTTCATTTCTACTCTGCAGCAGGGGAAAATGCATCAAGAAATGTTATCTGATTGTGGATAAAATTCATTTTGTGCTAGATGTAGCATACTGTTTTGCCCCAAACAGTTTATTTTGATCTTGAATATTTTGGTTGTACACATTGTAAACTTAGAAATAAGCTCTAATGCCTCTGTCCCCTGAGAGATCATATACACAAAAGCAAGGTGCAAGGCATAGCACCTCATAACCAGATGTTTGGGAAATTTATCCTATGGCATGAGAAAAGATTTGGATTTAAATATCTTCTTTTCTAGTGATCATATGCTTTTTCCAATACTCAGAAGCCTTACTCATAGTTCTAATAAATATATATGAAATTTTGGAATAGTTGTATTGCAGAGTACTAAAAGAAGGAACTCTTCTGGAAGAGGTGGTTTATTCAGGCTGAAGTCTGTGCTCTGAGATAAATTACCAGTTGCGTGCTATCAGGATCTGTGCTGGAATATGTTATTCAGTCTATCCAGATATGTTCTGAGAAAAGTGGTGGATAGGGAATTGACAAAGCTGCTGGTGGTATAAAATTATTCAGAATAATCAAAACTAAATCCGATTGTGAAAATCTAGTCTTTTATTGAATTACTTGGTGCTAAAACAGTAAATGAAATTCAATATCAATAAATGCCAAATAAGGCACACTGGTAAAAACCAACCTGTACATACATAACTGCAGAGGTTTAAATTAGATTTTTCTTTTTTTAATTACTTGGGAAATTGATTTGTGAGTGTCTATAGATGCTTTTATAAAAATACCAGCTTAAAGTTCAGCAGTGGTCCAAAAAAAAAAAAAAAAAGCAGAATATTAACTATTAGAAAAAGAATAGAGAAGTAAACAGACAGTGTAACTGTGCCTCTGAATGAATCACGATCTAGATTACTGCATGCATTTCTAGTCATTTCTTTCAAAAAGACACAATAGAGCTAAAAAGGTGCAGAAGAAGCCAGGAAAAATGCTGAACTTATGGAAAGGCTGATGTACAAAGTGAGATTAAATAGACTAGGCTTCTTTTACTTTGCAAAACTAGATGATGAGAGAGGGAGAATAAAATCATGAATACCAAGGAAACAGAAGCAACATTTCTCAACACAAATGGTGTGTGTGGGGGGAAGCAGGGATAGAAATTTAATGTTGCCTTAACAGGGTTAAAGGAACTTTCTTCCCTACAATATACAATAGTGATTTCTGAAACTCCCTGACACAAACTGTTGTTTGCAAATATATGAATGGATTCAGAAGTCCAAATATACAGGTTACTGCCAGTGACAGCATACCAGGTTAGATGGACCTTCTTTCCCCCAGTACAGCTTGTACTTGAGTATTTTTACACTGGTATATAGTCACAATATTGATATTTTGATTGCTTTATGTTGACTTACATATATAATAGTTTGCCCTTAATAAGGAAAGAGATGATGATCATGTTTTTCCTCCTATAATTATTATCAATTAGTGGATTGATACTGGATCCTACTTGCATATTCAAGGAACAGAGCTTTTTAAGCGCTTAAGAGATCTCAAAATATTTAACTTACAAATTTTCTTATCTATTTGAAGGGAATTTTAATACAGGCAAGAGAAAGGAAATTTTAATGAGTACATGTTGCCTGTTTTTTCTGGTAACACTTGCTATTTGTTGTGAATGCTGGTGTGACATGGATAAAAGTATCACTTTCTCCAGGTTCTTTCCACCAAATGTAGCATTTTTTTTAATCTTATAGTACCTAAATCTGAATCAAGTGCCCTGTGTTAAGAATTTATGGCCAGATTATATACATGTAGCAATATGTTAAGAAGAAAACAATAGAAGGAAGTAGAGGGTAAATATATAGTAAAACTTCATAGTTATCTATGAAAAGATACAGATGATACGGCCAAAGAATGAAGACCTGTGTATGTAAGGACCAATTTGTCTTATCTCTGATTTTTTTTTTCTCTCTATTGTTCCATGAGAAATCATTAAGCAAGTGTAAGCTTTTCCCAGCTAGATATCCAGTTTTCCCCAGAAATTTTTGTGGGGATGGGGGTGAGAAGAAGAGGCTATTTAGAGAATTAAGATGACTTGGATTTTTGAGCCTGCTGCCTCATACTGCTGTTGTTACTACTGCTTATAAAGTTCAATCAAGCTTGGTAATCTGGGATGGAGAGTTTTATGCATATAGTAAATGTTTAGGCTATCACTTACCAGCAAAAAGAATTTACACTAACTTCAGAAGATCCCATATTTGTGCACAGAAAATACATATATTTTTCCTCTGAACCACTAGCTAACTTTAATTTTCTTTTTGTGTTTTAATCAGCTTCATATTACACAGGAAATATTGGATTCATTCTGTTAGTGCAAGTGAAATATTCCCTAATTACTGTGTATGTCACAAGGGCTAAGAACAGTGGTGGAATATCTGTGATGGAGCTGAAAGAGTATTGCAAAAACCTGCTTGGCCAGCAAGTGCTCTTTCTCTCTCTTTATAGCTGAATAAGCTCATTATGTAAACTCATGGGATGGTATTAAGCAAAAGAAATTTAAGACTGAACACTAAGGACAAACTTCCCATGATGACAATTTCTCTTAACTTCCTGAGAGAAATGTGAGATAAGTAAAACTGGACTGGACAAAAGATTGATGATTATGTCTCAGGATTATCCATCTAGGTCTGTTATTCAAAGATGATACCTTGAAAGACCTTATTTATCTCTAGGTTTTTATGATAACAAGAAACTGATGACATAATGTTCCCGTACCATTTTTGACGTACCCTGAGCTCCTTCAAAGTGCTGTGGTCTTATCTGAACTCTCAGTGCCTGCACTAATGCAGTAGCACATTGTTGAGGATAGCAAGGCTGTTTGAGGGAAAACAGGACAGGCAGCAGTAAAGCTAGTGTAAACTGTAGTGTAACTGTGTCGGTATAAACTGCCTGTGGTTTGCTGAGGACAGCCTTGCTGGGGAGAGCCACTGCAGCTCCCTCCCTACTCAGGGAAGGCAGTGTAGCAGGGGATCAGAGACTGGGAGTGGGTGGTGGTGGAGGGGGGGAGCATGGCAGAAGTGATGATGAAAGGAGTAAATGTTACAGTGGAGATTGCCCAGCTCCTCTTTTGGCATGATTTTTGTTACTTATTTGGTTTTAAGGGGTGCTTTGGAGGTGATGGACAGATACATCCTCTTTGCATGTATGTGGAAGTTTAAGCTGAAAGGGATTACTTGTATATCTTGTATCTGTGGGAGAAGGCACAGGGTATGAGTGTTATAGTCCAGGGAGCTCCGAGCCAGATTAATACAGAGAAAAGTTATAGCAAGGAATCTACAGGTGAGAAGGAGCAAAACCCCCAAAGTTAGGGCTCCTCTTGCACATGAATGCCACTTGGCCTAGGGTGAGAAGTGAGTACAGCTGAGGACAGTAGCAACTGTTACAGTTCCCTCTGTGGCAGTGAAATTTTCATTATAGCTGTGTAACCAAGGAAAGGAAGGTTGCTGTATCTTTGTCCTAGAATTTTGTAACTTAGAAGATGAAAATATTCTAGAAATTATTTTGTTTTCAGGCTTAGTTACAAAGTTGGGAAAGAGTGTGGTTTAATTTTATCCTTGGGGCAGGCCTTAACCTTGCTCAGAATTGGGAAGAAATGAGGTCTTTTCACCACATTTTTGCATCTTCTGTATTCTGATGATTGGATAAAGTTTTGTGTGTCACCTTCTCCCTCATCCTCATCTGTACATCCTGGGAAATAACTGTCCCATAAAAGCTTTTCTCCCCATCCTGCTTCTCCATTTTCTTGCTGTAATATTACATCCCTTTATTCCCAAGCGCAGTGTCTAAAAGTCATAGGCTGCTATAATTACTTTTCTATACAATATATTGAATCTTATCTTAGATATCTTATTTAGAATTGCACAGTATTCAGTTTTTGTGAACACACAACTTCTTTAATCTTGCTTAATTCCTTCCTCCCATATCAGTTTAGAATAATAGAAGAAAGTGAGCCGCTCACTTTGCATCCACTAGATGCCTCATGGTAAGCTAACACCAGGACTTTTTTGATTTGAAATTCATTGCAGTGTTAAGCAGAAAGATGCTTTTATTTAACACAGAAAAACAATTTGATGCCTGAGGCACCTGGGTTCTGTTCTCATCTGTTATTAATTCACTATGTATCTTAAGCAATTCACTGAGACCAAGCTGTTTACATTCAGTCAGCTAAATATATCTGAATAAATGACCTGATTCTTTCCAAATTTTTAAGAAATCTGTGGATGCTTACTGTAGTGTGATTTTTATGAAATACTGTTAGGTGCTTTCATATGAGTTTAGATGCCTAATTCTTTCTTTCCTAAATTTGAAAAGTTTAGGCTTAAGATTTTCAATTTCCTCTTAGTTTCAGTATTTGTTTCATGATTATAAGAATATCCATGGCACAGGCCGCTTTAAGAAATGCTCAGTCTTTTAAAAGGCTTTAATACCTTCAGATAAAATATATTCTATAAAAGCAAAATATATTATTAATAGAGAGAATATGTTGTAGAGTGTAGGAAACAGGACGTAGTAACTATATTCTTTCTCCCTGTTATATCTGTCTCCGTGACCACAAAATCCAGAAGGAACTGATGTCCTGTTTCCTAATGTTTGTGACTCTCATCAGCAGTCAATGTCACTAGTTTTCTGCTCAACAGTGTTTTACATTGCATCAGAGCAACATGATCTCTGACATTTTTAGCCAATTCAGTTCCCTCTTATGGATTTCTCTCTTCTTTTTCACCACTGGCATGAGGCTAAATTAGCCCAAGCTACAGAATTTTTATTGAAATCTAAAAAGTTCTAATACACTTTTTGGTTTCGGTCTGGGCTCTGAGACATTGGATGTAACATTCAGATTCTGCCTGCAATGTTAAAGTCTGCATGTATGAGGAAATATTTTCTAGGCCAAGCTATACTTTAAGTAATGATAGTAAAAAGTCAAAATATCTTAAAGCTTGGATCCATTCTGCTGATGTTACAAAAATATGAAATAAAGACACCAAACTTGAATTACACTTTTATCAAGAGAGGCCAGTTACTAAATGCTGAGCATACAGCCTGCACTCTGGCTACCACAAATAGATGGGATTAAAAAGCCTCTGTGTATACCCCAAGGAGCAGATGGATATAAGTACTTGGATCCTTTTCACTGACACATCAGCAATTTCTCATCGCCACAAAATTAAACTGACATGACCTTTTGGGGCTGACCCATTCATTTGTAAGTCACTATTCGTACACTGTCTTGAAAATGTTTTCTGGAGTAGCAAGTGGTGTTGAGAAATTTTTTTGTTTTCTCCTATCCCTTTTCCCCCAGACAGAAAATTTAAATATGCATTCATTACACATATGTAAACACTTTTATATAGTTATGTCTAAATTGTAAGTCAAAAGAGCCTGCAAAAATTGTGAATGTAAAAAAACTAGTTAAAAGTATATTTTTTATTTTTGCATTTAGTCCAAGTTAAACACTAAGTGTTTGTTACTTCTTTGACTAAACTTATGTCCTCTACTACATAAAATTTATTTAGAAAATGAGATTGTCCAGAACTGATAAAGATTACAATTATGAAACTCTAAATCAGATGTAGCTCTAGTAAAATGACTAAGAATCAAACCTGTTATACAAGATAGTGTATTTTCTTCTTGATTGAACCTTGTTCAAAATCTTAATTAGGGAATTTTCTTTTTATTTCATACCTATTTCTCTTGTATCTGTTACTCCAGAGACCTAAATCCTTCTATAATGAGAAGGGAGAAGCAAAAACTTAATCTAAGTCCTCCTGTGAACTTTACAGTAGGTGTCTCAAATCCTCTTTTAGAAGTGCTCTTTCTCAAAGCATCTCTTGCCTGCTTCCCAATACCTTGCTTGTCGAACCAGGCATTGCTTCAGTTCTCTCTTCCTTGCTGCCCTTTTTCCAGATTATCTCTTTTAAATCATCAAATGCAGGCATTTTCTTTTTCTTCTTACCCCCCCCCCCAAGTCAGTATTTCTCTACTTCTCAGTCTTTTTCCCAGTCTCTTTTTCCTAAAACCTATCTAGTTTGAATTTGATAATCACTCCAGACCCACAGGGTTTGAAAGACCTTTATTCAGTGATGCAATTCCAAATTCTTCTTAATGAAATGATATTTTCTACATCTTCACTCCTTGCTTCCTGTTTCTGAAATCCAAATCTCTTAAAATCCCTGAGCTTACCTCACACATTCAGACCTACTCATTCTTTTGAAAATCAAAATGGATCAATTGCAAAACAGTGATGTTAACAAAGATGAAAAAATGACCTGTTCAGCCTTAGAATACTTAATCATGTGATGGCTACCTCTGAGATTTCTGTTAATTTCAGCGTAAACTCTGAGATGGGACTTCACATACTTCTTACACAAATCATTTCCCTTTGAATTTTGTAGGATGATTCTGATAGTCTACTTCATTATGCCTTCTGAAGAGCATGAAGAAGAAACATCTGAAAAGCAATAAACAAAATGTCATACATGTATAATTAAGGGATGTTCTAATATATGTTGTTTCAGAGAAAACATAGGGCTTAAATTCTTATGTATATGTAAAACTAGTAAATCTGAGTGCTGAGCCCGAACTGTTGTTGTTCAGAATTTCAAAACTTGATGCTTCACCAGGGTCAGAGGTGTGTCATCAGGATAAGCTTTAGTGGCTTTTCGTACATTTAAAATGGTCTACTTCAAAACTTGTTTACTTCAAGTACATTCTCTTTTTGATAATGAAAGCATGTTTTTGTTGTGAAATCAGACTAGACATTCCTTTCTTCTCATGATCTGTTCCCTACTTCTGATTTAACCTTGGCCAATGTTCTTGACTTCACCTGTATTCGTTTGGCACCTCACAAGTTAACCGGTCAAGCAATAAAGGACCGAAGTCTTTTTAGAGCTGTGAATTAAACACTAGCATATAGCAAGGAACTGGTATTTATAGATCTACCTGTGCCTCTTGGTGATGGGAAAACTAGGGAATTAACTCTTTTTTTTTGTTCTTAAGAAACTTGGGCAAAAGGTTGAGGGATTTATCTTCCATGAACCACCCCAGGCTACAGACCATCTAAAGCCAGTTATCAGTCTGTGAAGAGGTAACACAAAATACTTCATTGTAATATGCTGATGACACTTACCAATTCTAAATGTTTAGGTAACTCCAGTGATTTGCTATATTTCTGTAATGCTCTGTTGGGACTTGGGTGATTTGAGCTAAAAACTCATCTTAGAAAATATTTGTTGCTTTTTACTTTAGCGAGTTAAAGCCTAGAGATATAATTGGGTCACACATGTATTCTGGAGAAGTGTGGAGAGAAAAGAAAGTACCCAACCGAACAGAAACACAAAGCATCACTACTGAATGGTTTCTTTTCCTTCTACACCCCTAGTGTGTTCATATTTGAAGCAAGTCTGAAATAAAAGTGCTATTTCTCAGTATCACTGCTATCTTTGGTTGGTTGGTTAAGACCATCTGGTTCATTTCCTAGTTGATAACAAACCTGAAGGGCACATTCTGGCAGATGACAAAGAGGGAGTGGTCAGATAAGGACAAGACTGGTGTCTATACATTAAGCAGGAGTCAAACATGAACGTTCTCCAGGAATTTTCTGTGAAGTTGTATCAGTTGCTTCCAATATAAACTTCCAGGTTTTGATTTCTTAAACCAGTGAAGCTGAAAGACAATGGGGGGGAGCTTGGAATCTCAAAAGAAATAAATTTTATTAAGAATGTCACTTTTTTCTTCCAACCTGGAGGATTCACATCTTTACACTAGGATACTGAATAATATCAGGTAAAGAAAGAGGTGTTGCATGTGTTAATTAGGCTGTGGAAGGATCTCACCTGAGTTTGTGAAAGGCATGACACATACGTGGGAGGCCCTGCAAGTGCCAGACTATTTTTGTCCACTTAATAATTTTATTTAATGCATAATTATCAGCTAATGTTTTGGTTCTGTAGACTTTTGGTTTGTTGTTCTTTTCCACTGATTATGTACCTTATAAATTGCAGGAGGAAATGATCTTTGATAGATGATTGCAATCAGGATGATAATATATAATTTTGATTAATCAAGGGAGTTTGATTAATTTTGATGTTGAACTTAGAATAATCCTATGCTGGAAAAGAGTTGTTTACTGTCATTCAGGATAAGTAATAATACAGAGTTAGGGGAACACTTTTTTACAACTCCTAAAAACATTGAGCTGTAGCTTTCCTACACTTTCTCTGGAAAAGGTAAACAAGCCACAATACTGCAGAGTGAATTCTACATCAGTGAGATATTTATGAGTACATATATCATATGCAATGCTTGTATGTTGCCTGAGATCTCTGGAATACCCCCCTTTTTTTAATACATTCCACTTCCTAATGGACTTCTATGATGATTACATTCAGTATCTTTCTTGTTTCTTTTTTCCATGCTACCTATGGTGCCATTCCCACAAAAATCACCCAAGCAAAACTCTTGTGGATCTTACAGGAGCAAGGAGCTGGAAATTGTTCAGCAATGGATCCTACAAAACCTGAAAAGATTGCATTGCCGATATTTTCTTTTGACAGGCTAGACTTTACTAACAAATAGAACTGTAGGACTCTTTCTGACTCTAAACACCTACTTTTCTTTACTGAATTTAACTCCAGCATTGTTATATGTATTCTAAAGAGTACATATATTCTAAACAGTTAATAGCATTTATGTCTCTGATAGCAGTCCAGAGTTATGTACTCTAGACCACTATTATTTTACTGTATGCATATGAGAGTCATTTTAACTGGAAGTCAGTTCTGTTCTCTATATTCATTTGCATAGAGCTTCCTGAATTTTGTTAGAATTTTCAAAGAACATATTGAGTTTCTATATAGGTGGTCTCTCTGACACGGTTTCCTATTAATTAACATGATTTTTCCTCCCTTTCATAAATAGGAAAACCACACAAAGCATGAGAGGCCATGAGAAACAATATCAGACCATGCACATTGCATATAATCAAAAATATGTATTAAAAAGATGAAAGAAAGGAACCCACAGAATTGTGATGGGCCACTGACCATCACCTAAATCAAACCAACTAGTTCTGGCAATCATATATTAGTGGATATTCAGATCAGACAGTAGAGATATTCAGGTTTAGAGCTGACACAGGTTGTGATGGAGTTAAGAAATATAATTTTAACTATAGCTCATCTTAAGCTTGCATTATAGACTACACTTGTTTGCTCCTGTGTTCTCCTGAGCTACTTATATGGTAATAATTAACTTTATGTAAAAGGAGTGTATTCCAGTGCCAAGTAGTCTCATCTACCTGTGACAGAAGGATACTTAGAATGCATTTTACTCTGTTCTACTTATCTAGATGTTGTTTTCTACTGTAAATTTAAGCAGAATTGTCAGGGTTACAGAGGCTAGAAGTGATAAAGATACCTTTCAATCACTTTCTCTGCATGCCTGGATGAATGCAGAGCACTGAGCATCTGTTTTAAACCAGAGAGAAACATGAAGGCTATTATAAAAGCACTGCCTAATGCTCCCTTCTGGCCTCAGTGTTTGGTCTAGCATATAGACATTCTAATCTCTATTAAACATAGCTAGGAAAAGCACGCTGAAAATCTGTCATGGTAATATCACCATTTGCAATTATGACTTAGTGGAAAATTGTTATGTAGTATGCATAAAAGCTAGCACATACTGACAGATTGAAGCATGTCTTCAATGCCATTGGTCCATGCATAGCCAAACAACACTGAAGGTCAAATATAAGTTGAGCCACAGACATGATATATGAAATGCTTTGCATGATTTATTACTATTGTAATCACAGCCAGGAGCATTCTGGCCACAATAGGTAAGAAACACTTCAAACTGTTGAGATGAAGCTCATAAGAATAAACTGTAATTTGCTCATAGTTTTTGGCTGCAACACCTGCATGTAAATACAGATATCTGCACCAAAAAAAACCAAACAAACCAGTAGCCCTTTCTGTGTTTATTGCCTTTAGAAAAGTTTTAAACCTGAGTGGTGAATTGTTATCACTAACTCCACAGAATTAAACATTGTTTTGAATGCCTCTTTGTGGCCCTGTTTCAGAAGCTTGCTTACATTCTGCCTAGTCTCAGATGCTGTGCCTTGATGTGATGATGGCTATAACCAGTGTTCAACACAGAAATAAACAGCTTCAGATTCCAAGGTCTCAATCAATGCTTTCACTTCTTGGAGTTATGTGGACTCTCCAAGATGCTCTTCTGTACAACAGAAAACACAGAACTCTTGACTGGTGAATAGAGTATACAGATAAACCAGAGAACAATGTTCTAAATTAGATGTAAGCACAAATGTCACATTTTTTGTTCCAGTTTCAAAGAAGTTCTACCGATCAATTTTTATGATCTGCAAAAATTTAAGTGTTTTGAATAAGACTACATTAATTTTAAAATACTAAAATCAGGAGCTTAAAGAATGCCTATCTTTTTGATGAGCAAACCAGGATAGCGTGAATATTTCACAACTCCATACAGCTATACATATTCTAAAGCAGGTGTCTCAGTCTTTGTTCCTTTTAAATTAGTGGAGTAGACAAGGAAGTTAAAGTGAATTGATTAAGAATATATCAGTAGACAAACAACTACTGCCCAGTAGGAACTGTACAATGATGCTACATTTATCTATAAAAACCTTTTCTGAAGACAAAAAAGGCACTTTTTGTTTTTCATTCCATCAAGGAATAACAATATTGCTCTAAATCAAAATAGGTGTATAATTCAAATAACTTTCAGTCCTGTACTCAGATTTAAACCTGGTTCAGGTAACATTTAAAAGCATTGTACCCTTTTTTCCTCCTTTCAACAGCTGGTGATTCATACAGCAACATACAAACCACTATGCTGCCAGCATTCTCTGTGCAGTCTGGTATAGCAGGAACAGAAGGCTGCTTTGGCAAGAAAAATTTCTACTGTTTGAAGAAGTTTGCACATTTGCTTTTCTTTCATCTAAAAGCTATCAGCATATCATGTCTCTGACTATCCAAAAAACCTAATATCAAAACATTAAAAGAAAAAGATGGGGTTTTTTTGGAAACCAACATGCCAAATCAGATTCAGGTTATCAGATTACAAGGGAAGTGTAAGTTCACTTATTCTTTCTTGCGTGCTCACCAGACTTCTAAAATAAGCATTTCTGCATTATGGATCTGAATACTTCCTACTTTCAAGGGAAGAAGATAAGCTGCATGTGATATGGCACCGAAAAGTGTCCAAGATCCCTTTGCTAATGAAATGGGCTGTCTTGGAAAGTACAGAAATCAACACAAACATTTACAGGGGCATTCTAGACCTATAAACTACTCACAGGGCATGGAAAGCTTTTCTTCTAAGAATGGCCAAATGAATTATAAAAGAATACATTACTTTTATGTTTTCATTGCCCATTAAATATTTTTTAATGCAGTATTCTTTTGAATCAGTAAGTCTGGAAAGTACCAAAGTAGTAGCAAAAGCTGCAGTTTTCACCAAAAGGAGGGCTTGTTATTCATATATGTCTGTTTTTATCATTCACTCACTAGATAGTATTAATCTCAATTTTAAAATTGTGGACTAGGATTCTATTTATTATTCAGACAAAGAGACCTTTCAGCATAATGGGGTTTGATAGAATGTTAGACACACTTTATCCATGCAGACAGTCCGGTTAGACTCTTGTCATTTAATATTGTACTTGTGAATCTTCCCTCCTTTCTGCTCTAGTTTTATCACAGATCCTGGCAATGACTATGCTGTTCTAATTCAGTGTCCATGTGGCACTATTCTCAGTGAGGGACTGTAAATACAAACTCCCTTTTTGGACTAAACATTGTGGAAGACTATGCAGAGCAAAACATTTGGGTACAGATCCACTTTTTTGAGAAAACCATTGCCTTTATGCAAATACTTTTTACAAAGGGAAGATAAAGTTCTTCAGCTACTTTCAGCTGCCAGATTCCATAATGCTGAGAATTTATTGTCATATAGTTCCCACCTGTTTCTGAAGTCCAGACTCTGTAATAAACGCTGCTTTATATGAAGGCATTGCTTTGCTGCTATAAGAGGCTGCTACTCTTGCTGAATTCAGAAGTTAACATGAGCTGAGAACTCTGGCCAATGTCTCCTTCCTCACACAGGCAAGATGCCTTTGATCAGTGTGAAGAGCTTCTTCAGTCAAGAACCATACTCTTGCTCTCCTCTCCTCCTTTTAGAGCAAGGAACATTATAGCAGTGGCAAAAGTCTTATGATGTGGGATTGTCCAGAGAACTTAGTCTCAAAACATTTGTTTGAGAAAGGACAGGAGAAATAAGTATTATCATTTCCTCTTATTTTCTGAATGTGTATCAAGAGATTTAATGAGAAACTTGTTCAGAAGGACAACTGTAAACTAATGCTTATGCCCAAACAGGGATGTGCAACCAGCACTCTCAGGGTCTCTTTTTGACATTTAAATCTCAAGGATAACCTTTGTTTTATCCTATAATATTCCAAAAGGATTTTATTTACTGGAAGCAAAGCCTTAATCTCCTGTTAAGGCCTGGGGTAGCCAGTCTGGTTTCACACCATGGCAAGGGGGAGAAATAGGATTTTTACAGCTGTATGAAAAGAGACACACGCTTTCCTTTGTATCCCAGAAATGCAGCACAGCAAGATTCCTCAGAGTTATACTCCTTCACAGTTATAGCAGGGGTGATCTGAAAAGGAATCATGACCAGAATTTATGGCTTTGTTTTTATATATAGTGGTCACCTATTAGTGGTAAGGAAGGGTGAAAGGTTTAATACCCTGACAGTGCTGTCCTTACTGCCCCAAACAGTATAGCTTTGGTGCAGAGTGAGAGTGACTCTCCATCTTAAGATGTGAGCTGGAGATCATCCTACCACTAAAAAGCTCTGACTCCTTCCTTGGCTTTAAAAACAGAAGAGGTTTTTTCCTTTGCTTTGCTTTGCTTTGCTTTGCTTTTCCCTCATTTTCATCTGCTTCTCTAATTCTTCCCACAGGGGAGTTAGATTAACAAATGGAAGTTTGTCCTTACACATTTCCTATTCAGTTTTACAGGTCATGAGGTTTGAGTTATTCAGATCCTGTCAGCAGCTGTACTTGATGTTTACCCAACCTGAAAATGGCTCTGGAACATTTGTCACTAACAAATAATAAGTTCTAATGAGTTTATTATTGATTTTAATGTGTTTTCTTTTTGGAATTTGTTTTCATACACACACAAGAATATTTTTGCAATCTAATAACTAAAGGTACACCAGAGGGCTCCATCTCTGTTCTAATAATTACTGAAATGCCAAAAACTTGACCCAAAGTCCTTCTTAGAAACAGGAACAGTTGCAGTAATATTTCTTGACTTTTGCCATCTTGGGCTACTCATCCTTGTTAGCAAAAGATCCTCCCTGAACATATATACGGAGACTGTATTAGGTTAAATAATCTTTCTTGAGGATAAATATATAACCTTGGGTTTAGCGTTCTAGATTACTGACAACTAACAATCTGTGGACTTAAACATATCACTCTTTTATTGTTCATGTTCGAAAAGATAGTAAGATATCTCACTTCCACTAAAATCAGATAAAGCTAGTATCTTGGCAGATGTCCACCTCAGGCATGTATGTTTCTATGTTCCTATGCAAATGTTAATTCATTTTGTAAACCAGTTAGGGACGTTAGAATTTTTTTGGCCTAAAACTCACTAAAGTCGCAACTTCACCTGTTTCAAAGATAGACGGTTGTTGGCCTTAAGTCTCAAAAGTGGCTATTGTCTGGAGTGTGCTAGATTTTAAAATACAAAACTATTGTTTTGTGCTATTGTTTTACTGTTTTTTAAAAACTGAGGCACCATAAAATTCTTTCTCTCATAGTTTTACCTTGCAGCTCTCCTTACAGGTCTCCTTCTGCTTTATAAAATTACGAGGCAATAGGCTATTGCTATTGTCAGGGAGCAGAAAAAATGGGCTGTTCTGTAAAACAAGGTGAGCTGGGAGCAGAGGGTGATGGCAGGGCAAGCTGGGGCAGCGTCCTCCTAGAAAAGGGGTACCCAGTAAGAGGAGTAGATCCAGTAATGGTAACTGGGCTCAGCCAACTGCTCGGTGATCAGCAGACAAGCCCATAGCAAAGAGCAGATCTAAGGTCTAGTCAGCAAGGTACAAGGCTGGGCACTAACACAGCTGCAGAGATAAAGGGCAGGGACCTGGATGAAATGCAGCCCCCAGACTGAAGGGGGAGGACACAGACAAGGTTTCTCATAGTTTTTTTTGATGGAAACCTTTTCCCAGGTCTCACAGCTGCAGCATATCAGTGCTGGCCTTAAGCACAGGCAGCTGAAGGCCTGGGAAGGGTGGGGAGAAGAGATTGCAGGGCCTGCTGGTGCATGCACTCCCCTGGTGGCTGTGCAGGTGCTGTGAGCCTGAGAAAATACGGAACTGGTTGAAGGCTTCTCACCTGTTTAGGCAAAATTCAGATTTACTGCAGTGTCAGGGGAGGTTTTGGTGGGAGAACATGAAGAAATGAAAAAGTTTGAGAGAAGGTAACGTAGTTTTCATGATCTGGCAGTAAGTCTCTGTCCTTTTTTTCTCTCTGTTTACCTATTCTGCTATATTGCCTGTGCAGCTATTTGCCATCCTCTCATTCTTTGAATATGGGGCTATATATGATTTGGATTTACCAGAATATGACCATTCTGTAAGAATTATTTTAATGTAGTTGCTCTGAATAAATGTTTTCCATAGTAATACTTTTTTATTCTATTTTTTATTGAAAAATCTAAACAAAATGTGTACTTTTGTATATTACATTAACTGGCCAGAAGCACTTTGTTTGCAGTCAGTCCAGTAAAATGGTACTGCGCTTTTCTATCTGCATGTTACTTTACTTAAGTCAGGCTCCCATTTCTGCCTGTGAACTGGCCTGCTGAGAGGACAACATTTCTCATAGTGCAAATACCAAAAGACAGCTTTGTAACACATCACGGGATGTAATCCGCTTGGGAGACATTTTAGAGATTGAGGGTATTTCAAGATGAAGGCTTTCATGGAACAATACAGTAAACTAAATTAAGTGCCTAATTCAGAATGACATATTCCAATAAGTTTAACTAACTGGAACAAGACTTTTTTAAATTTCATCTGGAATCTGTGTCCTCAGAAAAGCATTTTATAGAAAACTCCAAGCTCTACTTCTTCATCACCCTAAAATGGGATGGCTCTGAAAGGGAGAATGTGCCAGAGATCCACACATTGATATGATAGGTCTGAGCTATTTGTTTTCAGCCAGGATTCAAATATGCAAATTTGTGAACAAATCAAGAGTCTGTGCTTTAAAGATCAGTACCACCTGGTTATGTTGCATCCCTTAGAAAAGCCATTTCTACAAAGATTAAATTCAAAGGCAAACACATGAGACATGGTGAAAGAACAATGACAAAAAAGGAATATTTCTTTATGAAGATGTTCTTCTGATAAGGATCTATGAGAAATATCCAGCCCTTGATTTCTTTAATATTTAATTCAATATTGAATTTCTTTAATAGCTCCCAAAGAAATAAATCCAGCAGATTTGGGAGTGGTGGTGACTGTTTGTTTGTTTTTACTTTTATAAGAATCGAGGTACTCATTTTTGAACAAGATATTGCAGTACCGAATTAAATGTGGACCATACTTGTTTTAATACTCCAAATGTTATACCCTTTAAAGTTTTTCTAATCCAGAGCAAAAAAGTAATATTTCTGCCTCTACAAATGTAGAGTCAATTTAAAGCCATTGCCTGGACCACAGGTGGCAGTACATGTTTAAGTATGAATATATCTAAGCAGCTCTTGTCAGGAAAGTGCAGGAGGAAAAGTGCACTTGGTCCTTTATCTAGTTCAACAAGTCAAGATCAAATAATATATTTTTTGACTATATAAAGGCAAGCCTGAGTAAAAAAGGTTGCACTAAGTGTCGTAAAGTAATATTAAGGAAACCGTTAATCTCCTGAAAATGAGACAAGTTTATGTTCTAAAATAACTGTAATATTATAAAAAATGCTGTGGAACAGAGAAAGGATCAGTATATAGTCTGTTCTTCTGAGTTCTGATTGCTATTTCTAGGCAGATGAATTAGCTTGTCAAAAGAAAAAACAGATGGCTTTGTTAATGGATCCATTTCTACTTAGCCATATATGAGCTCTGATGTTTTTCTGATGTTTTTCAGATTTGTTTACTTTACTAAAAATAGACTGTGGTTAGTAACTGCTTTTAATTGTAAATACCAGAGGCTGAGTATGATTCAAACTTTCAAGAGACTAGAAAAATGAGGAAATTGTCTTAAAAAGTAAGATAAGTTGAAAAGGCAAGGAGGAACTTGTTTTTCTCTAAATAAAAGTATTAAATTTTTTTAAAATAAATTGGAATCTATTTTTAGGAAAACCTTAAAATGAAAAGAATTATAAAGCAATAAAATGTGAAGATCTTGTAACTAACCCTGAAACAAGTTAATTGAGGATGCTTGAATTAATGCTTGCAATCTGACTGGCTAATATATTTCCAGACCCAAGTACTCATGACAGAAAAGAATATTAAAAACACATAAAAGGTCTGGTAGAAAATTATTTACATCCAATCACACTGTTTTTGCCTGTTTTTGCCATCTATAATAATTAAATATTTTCATTTCTGTAGCACCCTTTACTACAGCTGACTGATGGATTATAAGGTAGGAAATGGTTAAAAGACTTATGTAGTGAAGCTGCATGGTGGAAAAAGTAGTAAAAGAGCAGCTGGATCCACTGGATGTACTAAGGCTCACATTAGATTTAACCAGGAACAAGTAGGAGAACTCTTAGGCTTCCTTCTCAGTTTTGAAGCTAGACCTTCATTAACACCTAGGAGTTCAGAGATAGGGTGAATGAAGGACTTTCTTCTACCTAGTAATGATCAAGCAATGTGTTCTTTTTATCCTCCCTGCCAACTTTCTCTCTCTCTTCCCCCCCTTTTTTCCTTTCCTTCCCCCCCCCCTTTTTTTTTTTTCTCAAGTCTTCACCTCGCAAGATGATTCTTATTTTCTATAGGGTGGTCAGGAAAAATGCCAACCAGAAGGACAGGCAGGGATGTTATCAGATTTTAGGAAGAGAGGCAAGGCAATGACTTTTAAAAAGTATTTCAGCATGTATTGTTGCCTTCTCCTCTTCCTTTCTGGAGACCCTGAATTAAACGTGCTAGAAGTAAAGAATTACTGGTGCAAAACTCTGTGAATTTTGAAGTCATTTTATAAGCTTTGTTGTGGTACTTGCTTTTGCTGAGGTGTGAACAAACACTTCTGCAGGAAAACGGCCTTGTCTTGCATCTTATTTATCATGCTAAGCTTGTGCAAAATTCCTTATAAGGTGGAGATAAAGTTTTGAGCAGGAGGTCAGCCTGTTACTCCAACCCAAAGACAGTATTTCTTCTCTACAGATGCATACTAAACTATGACACAATACTTTTCTCTAACTAATCTTCTTAAATAACCAAATGTCAATATGAGAAAGAGATGATTATCCTAGACTTTTCTGGGTAATACTTCCTATATCTTTTTTAGTGACAATACAAAAAAAGTGATGATTAGACACATGAAAATAGGTGTGGTGGAATTTCTTGTCTCTAGAAGGAAACGACCTTGATTTCAAGTTCTATAAAATACACGGGTAAGCATTTCATTACTGAAAGGCTGTGTCTTTTGAGTTACAGTTTTCCTATGTAAAGGGAGTATCTATCGCACAGAAATTCTGTTATAAAAAAGTCATGTCATTTTTCTTAGACTTTCATTGCTCTAATGACTAGAAGGTTTCTCATTAACAGCCGACTGTGTTCATGTTGAGTTTAAAGCAAAAAGGATTTGTTCCATTGTTATTCCACACGTGAAAGAAAATTTTCTCCTAGATATTATTTGACATCCCCCTGCCCCCCAAATAGTTTTGCAGAAGAGACCTATTTCTTCTCAGTCTTCATTTCACAAGATTAATGAGCCAAGTCTTGTATGAGCAGCTTTCCATGGACTGTTCTAAGAGTCTTTTCTAAGCATGCTCTAAATTAATTCCTTTTTCTCAGCTGTAAAAAGATTGAATACAGTATTCCATAGAAATTCCTATCTGTGTTATATAATATAATTAATAATTTCCTTCCTTTTGTGGAAGTATCTTACTGCTTACATTACAAAATGCGTGATACATCCTGGGCTTACACTTACCTTTGCTGTGATGCTTGACAGTCAGCATGTGATTAGCTGATAACCTCAGGTCTTTTTCCAGCTCTTTCACTTCCAGTTCATCATCTCATAGCAATAATTTAACTTTGTTGTCTTCAGGCGCTGGACACTGCATGCAGTATCCTTACATTTCATCCTTTATCTTTGCAATATCATCGAGTCATCTCAAAATTATCCAGTTCTTTTTGGTATTGACAATGTTCTTTAGTTTATAACCTTAGCATATTTCATTAATATTCCTGGTTTTTGTGCAAACATCATAAATGGAAATATGATAAAAGTCAGCACTTAAAAGAGAATGTCTCTAGATAGAAAGTACAGATAGGATGGTGAGATATCACAGATACCATGACAAACCAAGCAGAAGAGTTGTATGAACTGATATATAGCCACGCTACTGCAGCAAAGGCCTTGCATGAGTTTTATTTCAGCAAATAAAATCAATAGTTCATTCAAATCATCATCACAGAAGATTTTAATAAATAATACTTTATCACATTTAATTTTTCATTTGAATTTACTTTGTTGAAATAGAGAGTAGAATATACTCACCTTTTCTTAATATTTCTGCTGTTCAATTAACTTTTTGAGTCCCAGCCAAGAGATCAGCTTGCAGGTCATTTCTATCAGTTTCTCACACAAACTTTAGCTGATGTTCTACCTGAATTAGAGGGGAAAAAAAAACCCTGCACTTGTTTTCTAGGAAAAAGTTTATTACATTTAATCTCATTGGAATGAGGCCTAAGAAATTATTATATCTAGAAATGGAGGAATTAAATGTAATCTTTTATTATTAATCATTTTATCATTAAAAGGGGACGTTTCTGAAATTGCATATTTTGGTGTTTCAGAAAGAAAACATAGTCTCTTAGTTCTTTAAAAGACACATAATTGTTTGAAAAAGCCTCAGCCTGGAGTTCTCTGATTCAAAAAATGTCATTAAGGGCATGACAGTTTATTACCAGGATGTAAGGATTCAGTGCAATGCAATGGCTCAAAGAGCAAATGTATTAGTTGGATATGTATATAAACAGGAAAACAGCACATAATAGGCTTCTATTACCTATTTAGTTGGCATTACTATAACTGTTTCTATATACAATTTTGCTATCAATCATTTAAAGAGGATATTGATAAGTCACAGATGAGGTCATCAAAGTAGACAGCTTCCAGTAAGCTTTTCAAAGAGAAGTTTTAGTCCCCACTTGTAAAGCTATGTAATAAACAAAATGTTCATATCAGTCAGTTGTCCAATATTGATATTACTCAGTTGTCCGATGGCTGCAAATTATGATCCTAAATTCTAGTGTCACCTCAACTACTTTAAAGAATGAGAATATTTTAGCACCAGGAAAGCCACCACTGCCAATTGTGTGCTCAAAACAAAACAAACTTTCTTTTCAAATAAATCCAGGAGAGTACTTTTCTCTGCCTTCAGAACAGAAGTCATCTTTCTATATATGTTTTTGATAGATACTCCTCAGTTATAAATTACGCACACTCTAAGCAAAATTGTTGACAGGTATAGACTGGAAATTATAAAGTGGTGTTAAAGGATAAGCCAAGTTTTCCATTTTGTAAGTTGAGTTGTTTGATGCTCCCTTATGAGTTTAAGAAACAGAGCTTTCTGTCTTTTTTTTTTCCTGATTTAAACTCTCATAAAAATTTACCACAACTTTCAATGAATTTGGGATTTTTAAAGGAAATTAGGGTGCTCAGCTGTTCATGGATAGGGCAGATATAATTTTCTTCACTTGCCACTGTATTGAATGATTCACCCCTGTTTTTCTCATTGTAAAGCATTTTAAGTATGAAAGGTGTCTTACTGAAGCAAATTCTTGACTTTACCTTACTGTGAACTTAGTGCATGGGTCAATAAATGATCATGTTAGCCTTAAGATATGTCAATATCACCTCAGTGCCCAGCTGTTTTTTATAGAATGTAACTGAATGAACTGTCTACCACTCATTATGATTACTTCTTTGTTAAAAAGGTGCATTACAATTGTTGTTGATGCAGTTTCTCAGTAAGTAATTCATTGCTTTGAAAAAAAATCCATGGTGACTCTACTCCTCAAAGAGGAGGTAGCAAACAAAACCATAGAATTATTTACCAAAATTTATTAAGAGTCATATTCTGTATGAGGCTGACCTGCTGCTGCTAAAACAGAAAAATACTAAATTGCAATTGCTTAGGAAGAAATTGGATTCTAAAAAACATAAAAGCATATCTGCATTATTTTAATGAATATAAAATAAGAATTCTTTATGGTGAATAAAGGTGACAGACCACTCAACTTATGATATAGAATTAGTAATTCTAATAATAATTTAGTTTAGTGATTAAATGCACATCACTTAATTGTCACTTATGATGCCTATGTAATAATAGCCATATTTAGTCTTTGCATAAGATTAAGAAAAGACTCTACTGTGCTACATTTAGGATTTCTTTGAGCATGTGTCACTTTTTTTGGTAGTAAAAATACACTTGTTCAGTAATAAAGAATGACATCATAAATTATATAGTACTTATTTTCATACCACTCATTGAAAATAGAGCAAAATTGAAGTGGGCAAATCAATTTACAAAATATAAGTTCTGATCTAAAATCTCATAGATGAAATCTACTTTTTTTTCAAATTGAAAATACCATACCTTTTGATTTAAAAAGAAAAAAAAAAAGCCTGAATATTGCTATAATTGTGTTTAGCAATGGGACAAGGAAGCATTTACAGGAGGGGATCTAAATACCTTGCTTTCTCTAATGATTCCCTTCATCTGCCATTGAGAAATTCTGCACAACCCAATTTAAGCCAGCAAATGGTAGAAAAGCTCACTGGAGAGAGTTATTTTATATGCTTTTCAGAACTAAGGTAATTTTGGGGAGTATGGACACGTTCACATAAGCTTCTTGAAGCTTTTGCATGATAAATGAAACCAACCTTCTGGATCACTTTTCCATCATAATATAGACATGATAAGAGATATAGGTAAAATGCAAATTGAACACAGACAGAGGAAGTCCATAAAAGCCACTTGAACAGCAGTTTTCAGGACATTTTAAGTTTTAATACCACTCCAAGTGAAGTATCTTCTGTTGAGACATAGATGGGCAAGTAAAATAATTGTATAGTGTGAAATCATGGAGTACTCAAAAATGATCCTCAAAGTAGCTTTGAAGCGTCATTGACGAGGTACAGGCAAACTGTATTCTCTACAGTACTTCACCAAGCAGTAATCTGAGTGTCACGAAAATGATGTAGACACTCCAGAGCAATCCTGGAGGTAGACCCCAGCAGACTTTTCAGAATCTTGTGTAAGGAAAAGGAAAAAAAAAAAATCAGGCTAATTATTACACTGATATATTGTAAATGAACCCTCAACAAGTTCTATTGTGAATTCCTCAGATAGGGAAGGATTGAAATCCATTGTGGAGCTAGAAGTGTTTGAACTAACCAGTCGTATTGGTTTATCTGCAAATAACCACCTATAAGGTTAAGTGTGCTTGACCATTGCTATTCATTCTACTTTTTCATCCACTCTACTAATTTTCTCAATAAAATATAATTTCTGATGAGGTAATATACTAAAATCCTCCATACATGTGATAGAGACTTAATTAGGGGCATAGAGGTACACTTGGAGCATAAATTCATCTCTTGCTTTTGAACACGTTTTACCTGTGAAGTTGTCATTTCCTAATTTCAGTGCTTTCCTATGAACTAAGGAAGTGGAAACTTTCATAGATTTTTTTCATTTAACATTCCATGAATTTTTCAAAACATGTCATTCATCTAACATAAAAAATGTACATTCAATTTAATAGAAAAGATACAATAGCATTTCCATGGTAAAACAATTGATACTGTATTTTTGTTGCCAAAAGAATAGCATGAAGTAGTCAGATGATTTGAAAAACATGTCTTTAGGGATCGATACAGCACTAATAAGTATAGTTAATGGTTTACTGGATTAGGATTACTTTCCTTTAAGAATTTTTGCTTTACTAATGGTACTTTTCTTTAGAAGGTATGGGGGAGCAATCAGAGCAGTGGAGCATTACAAAGAGCTAAGATATTTGTATATGCCTAATAAGCATGCTTCAGTGGGGTTTATTTGCATTTAGAGGATTTATTCATATCGTAATTGGATCAAAGCCAGAAAGCAAAAAAATTCTATGAACTTGAATTTATGGTCTGGGATTATTAATATTATTATTATATTTAATTTGGTCATTGTGAATGGAGGAGGACTGAGAAGCCACTAGAGCCTGCTAGATCTATAATCTGCTTATAAATTTTTTGAACATGTGATTGATCTTTCCTTTTCCAAAAGTTTAAGATTATATATTTACTTAGTATTCATTAATTACTCTAAAGGAGACAATTTCAACAGGAAAAAGTATATCTTGTAAAAAGGTCTGATCAGAAAATTCATAGTAAATAACTTGTAAAAGAAAGTTTTGTAAGTGAAAAGTAATCTCTAAAACAAACCTAGATTTAATTCTGAAAAGTAATTAAATACAAGTTTATCAATACAGAAGCAGAAATATTAGTTTTTGATTTAGATTTACTTCTAAATTCTAAAAATTTCAGATGTTCACTCAGTGGTATTACTATGTTGTGTTGGATGAATATTACCTCACATTCCTAATTCTGAGCTATTTTTCTTTGGACAACTACAGTAAAACCTTTTTTTTTTTTTTAAATTCATGTTGCCATTTTACAGGTAAAATATTATATAAATGCAACATACTATAATGGCATCTTAATGGGAATGAATCCACCTTTAGATCTAAAAACATGAGTCGACTCTTTGATTAAACCCAGAGAAAATGTGTATGTCTAGACTGATGTAGTGAAGGAATGTAGGACCAAAAGTATTCGGGCCTCTGGGACCCAGAGTCAAGAAGGTGTTCCACAAAATCCTCTTCATTCATAGATGCCTCATTGTGTGCCAGAAAAGTTCCTTAGGCACCTGCAGGTCCACCTATATGGCTACCTAGAACTGTCATCCTGCAAGTTGTGCAGGTGCCTAACACCTGAAGCCTACTGGAGTCAGGAACTGCCCTTTCCTCTGCTTAATTACCCTGAGAGGACTCATATCAATGAGTAAAGGTGCTTTGAGCACCACTGAATGTGCTCCCGTGGGATTCAGCTTTGCACAGAAAAACAAAAACAAACAAAAACTGCCAAGTAATCAATACGCGTGATGACCTGTGCTGCATTCAAAGGGGCTGACTGTGGTGATTGCGTAGATGGTACTTTTTGACTGGTGTCGAATTGAATGCCTAATGTCTCAGTGTGGCAGGCTGCTGCAGGAGGGCATAAACAGTGTTAGCAGCTAGAGTAAACAGCAAAAGGTTTTGAATTGATCTTTTAGATGAAATACATTACTGAAATGTTTAAAAAGTGAAATTGTAATTAGTTCTATTAATAACTGCATAATAATAACAGCATGCACACTTTGTTCCAGAAAGAATTTCTGAATGAAGCCCCTTTGATTTAGTTAAGTGCCTACATATACAGTTTATGGGCCTAAAGCATTAAAATACATGAGACTTTCTTATTAATTTCCATTCAGAGAAATCCAGTGGATACTGCATATAAACTCTGTTTCACTGATTCAAAAAATAAAAACATCAAGTCAATTCATATACAATTTTTGCCCTGTGCACATATCCTTTTTGCACTGATTTCCTAACTGTAAGCAAAGCTATTAAATTAATGTTCTATTTCTGAAGCTGTAGCTTGCAGACAAACAGAATCGTAGGTATTGAACAAGGAATACAATTTACTGTATTGTTATTTATAACCGGTTGTAAAGAGGTTGTCAGTGACTGAGCTCAAATGTCTTTTACACTTGTAGAAATGAAGAAATACAGATAACCAAAGTCAGACAAAATACTTCAGGGGCCAGTGAGTCAGAGCTCTTCTCTCCTGCATGTTTTATAGTACATTTCATTATTCAATATAAGAATGAAAAAGATCAGCACAAGGGGAAAAACGGAAGGCTAAAAATTGAGGCATACCACATTTTTTGTGATTCTCCAAGTAAATATACCTTGTTAATTCTTTGTCCAGCTCATGCTTCTGTTGATAAACATGAGTTTCTTCATCGTATCCTTTCTCATTTAAAATAAAATGTAGTGTATTCTAAGTTATCGGTTCCTTTCTCAGACCCCTCATCCCTATACGCTTCAACTGAGAGGCAATAATTTATTGCAAACAGCTGTGTTACACTGTCATGCAAATTATCATGACTGACTTGAAATTGCTTTCACTGGAGGTGGCTAAAAGGTAACTTTTGTGGGAGGAGAGAGGGAAGAGTGTTTTGTTTTGGTATTCCTAAGAGTTAGGAAAACATAAATGCTGTAAATTAACATGCATATTTAGTATGGTAACTGCTAACAGAATGAGTGATGATTTTCTAAAATGAACTAATTCTATCACTGGTGATGATCTAATTTTACCCTCACATATGACAAGGTTCAGTGGGCTTAATCTTTTTATTTATTTATCTTTTTATTTATTTAATTTTCTTTTATTTGTGTTTTTTTTCTGCTATCTATCCCATGTTGTTATTTTACATCCCAACTTCAGAGTATGGAAAATTGTATGGCACTGAAAGTCCTGCCTCTTTGGAAAATTACCAGCTCAAGCAAGGGCATGCTCCTTTAGCTCTTGTTAACTGGGCTTCCACTCCATATCCCTATTTTATGTATTACAAATCATACATCATCATCCTTCTCACAGTGTAACTATGTGACATGCTCACCAGCCACAAATATACAAAGCATATAAAATGTAGTGTCTGGCAATATTTTTGCATTAATATGGCTTTACTGTTGCAAGTCTTCAGAAGAACATGGGATGACTTCAAAATGTTGTTTGGAAGTAGGTACAGAGTAACCACTGAATCAAGGAGAAAATATCACCACCCTCCACCATATTACTGGCAGAATGAGCTGCTGGTTGCAGAGCAGCAATAGGGAAATGGAACTGGTAATGCTATTCCCCAATCACAAGCTGATGAAGCTGGTTCTTTAACATTGAATTATCAAAAAAAAAAAAAAAAAAGCTTGACCTCCAAAAAGTGGTTTTCGTCACTTTTGTCATTAAGACTCTCCAGAAAACATCACGTATTTGTCAGTATTCAGAAAGCAAGGAATCACCAGGGTCGGTGGTTAGTGTGTCAGTGAGGTGTGGATTACTGTAATGAAGACACATAACTGAATGACAGGGAACTAAAATGCAATCTGCTCTTTAGCAGCATCCTAATGCAGAACAGAGAAATGCTGCTGTCTAGTGGTGAATTTGTAACCTGATATTTCAGCGTGCCAATTACAAGCTAGTGATTTCAGCATACTTCTAAAACATGATTCTAAAACAGAAAAGATAAAAATATTGTTGTTTCCCAAATGATGTACCTGCTACTGGCTGAGAATAAAAAGTGATCAAGACAGGTGGTTTCTGAGCTTTATACCTAACTTTCACTTAAGCACAAGTTCTGTCCCTGGTAAACATCACAGTTCCACTTTCAACAGTGAAAACCTTGCAACACGGCTTGTGCATTTTCTCTACTTTTTGATGGTAATCAATGTCAATTGCCAGCTCATTATAAAACTTGTTCATGGATCATCAGAAATGCACTACCTGAGGGGATGGTCTTTCTTATTCCACTGAAAACCAGTTGTACTTGCTATTTCCTTAAGGAAAGAAATGGAGTCTAGAAATTAGCAGACCAAAATAATGACTACATCACACTCTCTAATTATTTTTGCTGGAAAATTTGACTTTCTCTCTGGACATAAAACTTCTTAATGATCCTTAGCAAAGAATAACTTAACAGAGTTTTATGTAAAGGAATAACGTTTTTTAGATCTATGTTTTTCTCCCTCTCTATTTGCTTTACATCACAAACCCAAAATTAAAGAAGAACATTGTGCTGTCTTTCAAAATCATGCTATTCTCAACAATTATAATGTGACCAATTGAGCACCTTTATGGAGCCTTTCATTTTATAATTCTTATGAACCTTTTTTTGCTTCATAAATTTTCCTTAGAGATTAGGTTTTCTTTAATCTAGATGAAAACTGAAGTCCATTCTTTGGCCTGTGAATTTGAGCAGCATAGGAGGTAAAGCTGTGGCTGGAGAAAGACAAAGGTGGCTATATGAGTTGTCTAAGGGGCTGACCCCATGCTGTAAATCAAAGCAGCTCTGATTTACTCCATCTTATACAGTCTGAAGCAATTCACTGTGGAGATGTTCAGTAGAGGAGTGCTCAGTCATGGCTGCAAAATACCTGCCCCAGACTGCTGTGTTTTGGGGAGATGTAGCCATTGGTAGTATATTGCTGTTTTGCCAGCTCTTTGGTACGTGAAGAACTCTAGTGCACTGTGGGAAATCCCCAGTTGGGAAACCTAACTGTGTTTGATTCTTTTTCCACTACAAGAGCAAATCTGTGTCTCAGAAGATTTAGTATTTGCTTACTTATCACAGCAGAAGTGTGAGATTTAGGAAGTCTAGATTCAGAGAAAGAATGTATTCTTATTATATGACTGCTCTGTGAAACAAGCAGGTTGTCCTGCATTACTACTGCAGTATGCTTTAGTTCAGCATGAACACTATAATACAGGCCACTCAACCTACTAGCAGACAACAGCTCTGCCTGTTGATCTGACTATCACCCTCATATTTTGCAACATTCCCACTTGTAACAAAGAGATCCTAAAAAAGGAAAGGCCTGTGCAGATAACTGAAGAAGAATATAAAGTAAACAAGGGAAAACAATTATGTTTTATCAGCTTTTACTGATTTTTTTTTTCCTCTCAAACATAGAATTTTCTCTCTGAGAAAGAGATGGGAAAAGAGTGAAGTCAGGTATTGTTAAGCAATGGAGCCTGTCAAAGGGATCAAAACTGAGCCTCTGCTAAAATGTGCATTATTGCATCCGTCACATCTTTCTCCCATTTTATAGTGTTAATTCATTCATCTGTATCATCCACCTGTACTTATACAGGTTCTCTTAGTAAAATGAGCCACACATTTCTTTTGTAAGAAACAAATACATGTGTACAAATTGAAAACCATCTATGTATTTTTTGTAAACAGTCTTAGAACTTGGATGAGAAATAAAATTCAGATTGGCTAAGAATATATGCAGGTACCTGCATGCAGAGTATATGCATTTGTATGGATGTGTGTGATGGGGAAACATTGCTGGATGCCCAGCTTCTAGCAGTTTTAATAGGAATTACCTGACAAGACTCTGTGCAATAACTTCATTCCTTTTGGTCTGTATCTTAACTGGTAATCCAGTGTGAATACTCAATCTGAGTTTTGTGGGATTTCCATTCTCTAGCCATCTGTAAACAGTGTAGTTGTGTCCCGTGCATCCTTGCAGATGTCATTGGGCTTTTATGAGACATCATAAACCACAATTCCAAAAATTACTACGAGCAGTTCAAAATCTGGAAGGCAGATGTAAGGGCAACATGAAATAAGTGGCACTTATTAGTGGTAGTTTTATAAAACTAAATCATAATCCATGTGATGGTAGTGACTTTCCAAAGCATATTGCTCAAGCTACCAGATAAAGTGAAAATCTATAAAGTCTCTGTAGAATTGCTCAGTTTTTAAATGGTACTTTTCAAGGGGACTCTGATAATGCTTCTAACGCAGTAATGATTTTCTTCACAGTCCTCAGCAAATTATTCTGTTCTTTTGATAAATAATCAATGGTTCTCACATCTACTGTACAAACTGAAAAAAATGTAGTGTTTGATTAATAGGTTTTCTTTTTAGACTTATTTGAAAACACAATAGCAGGATTCTCTTAAGCTTATGAATTCAGGAGATTCCCTTTCACAACATCTTACCATAGTAAAATGTCTAGTAAACTGTCAGTTAATACTTTTGGGGCATTTTAATGTTGTTATGTTTTTCAGTAACACATTTACAGATGTGTAAAACTTTGACCTAGCTATTAGAGTTAGAGAAATTAACTGACCTGGTTGTGCCAAATGAAATATCTTTACATTATCTGTCTATGCATTAGCCATATCTTGGACACCAAACAGAGATCTCTGTGAACTTTATGAATGGTTTCTGCTGTGTTATCTGTGAATTACTGGTATTGTTCTTCAAAGTATTTATATTGACAATGTCAGCATGCAGTTGCAGGTGGGATCTTAGAAAGATGAAAGGTTTAGAGATGACAGAAGAAAGAGTGGAAATTAATAAAGTAAAAAGTCAAGTGAAGTATGCTGAGCTTCATGTAATCCGTGTAATTACTTGAAAACTTTCAATCTCCCTGGACCTCTGTACACTTTCTAAATGTGTCCTTTTTTCCTGGTAACAGCAGTCATGGCCTCCATCTTCAGGCAGAACTGCAAAGCCAGGTGGGCCTTTATGACTATGGAACTAAATAAGGTGCTAGAGTCCACACATGAGGACCTTTGCAGTTTTGATGTACCCAAATTTCTTCCCCGTAAGATCTCTCTACCCTTTTGCCATTTCAGTTATTGGTTATATGGTAGTCACAAGTCAAACAAAACAAGCAAACAAAAGGAATGATCTTGTCATGGAACAAGAATCTTAATTTAAAATAAGACAGTGGTGTGAAGTCTAGAAGCAGATGTTAATGTACCTTTTTCATTCATTATTTTTAATTGTACTATTAAAGAGGTCTGATATTCCCACCTGGCAACTACTTGACATAAGTTAAAAGAAAGTTAATTACTCCAAGAAAGATGATTGATTAGAGCTACCTTTTTTAATTGCATGTTCATTCATTTAGGATCTGATAAAAGTGATTATTTTTTATTACTAAACCTTTAAATGGTTTTGGAGGAGGACAACCAGAAAGCTAGAAACTAAAATTTGTTTTATAGGTATATAACCTACACAATCTTTGTCAGCAAACATTTAACTTCATATTGAAGTTTATACTACATTTCTATTAGTTAAAATGCATTTACTATTTCACCATAACTAATTTTTGCTTTTTCAAAGGCAACTGAACTGGAACCTTTGTCTTCAAAGGAACAAATTGCAAAAATTAGGAGGACAGGACCTGATGCCTCCCTATCAGGTAGTCCCATATGCTGTAGTTTTGCAGTTAGAGAATAGAACCGTTCTTCGTGTTCATGAACAGGAAGATCTGCTAGGAACACAGGTCAAAACAAAATTAAAAAGTATAGGTATAGGTCTGTGTGATTGGTCTGTGTGATTGACTAACTTTAAAATGTACTTTTACTGTCCAAAATAGGTATAGACATATAAAGAACTCCTACCACTTTCCCCCACCTCCTTTCAATCAAAAACTTCATTGTGAATCATACTCCAAATACTGCAAGGGTAAATGAGTTTTCACCTCCATAGCAATGGCTCTGATCGTAGAAGGGCTTGTAATGCTTTGTATCTGCTCTAGTATATATTACCATCTGGTGTTCTGTTGGAGAACTACAACTTTTTATATATATATATATATGTATATATATATGTATGTATATATGTATATGTATCTATGTATGTGTATTTAAGCATATATTTTTAATGCTTTGTCATATGGTGTCTGATGCTAAAATTCTATCATAAAAAGTGAGATTTAGAATCCTATCAAGGGGAACTCACAGTGGCAGGATTCTGAAACATTCAACATACTTGTGTTTAACTACAAATTAAAAAAAAAGAAGTAAGAGTGTATAAGAAGTTTTTGTTAAATCCAATATTTTGTTAACAAATTAAAATTAACATTGACCCTGAGCCACAAAAGATGGTTATATGGTGGAGGTATTGAGCTGAAACTCAAGTGTTTTGGGCTTTGGTTTTGTTTTCTTTTTCACATAGTTTTCACTCCCCCTTCTGTACTAGATTTGGTAACTGCCATGTTCCATATAGATGGTACATAGAAGATAACTAATTGTCTTTTTTGTGTATATTTTAGTTCTGAAATAATTCAGGTTATATCTATTTATGGTGTGGCTAACACCCTGCACTAGCACTAATGATTTAAACTCATTATGGCTAATAAAACCCAGGAACTTGTATTCCAAATTTACAGATACCTGCCAGTTCATGTGAAGGAGTTTTTTCATTGGTTTCCAAATTATATATGACAAGCTTTATTTATCTGATCATGTAACTGGAACACAGAATATACTCTCTTTCCTCCAGGAGCAGTTAGTCACATGCCTGTTCAACAATGTGCTAGTTAATAGGGACAAAACCTTTTCACCAGTTTTGCTAACTGGGAACAAAACTGAAAGGAGAAACAAATTGTACTGGGCTATTGTTCTGGCAGATATCTGAGGACATTAAAATCAATAAGGGAAAAAAAAGAAATCATAGGTGGGCATCAGCACTAGCATGAAGGTCAACAGCGTGTGTGGAATAATATAGAAATCAAAGTTGGTTTTGAGAGCAAAGGAGATTGAGGCTGTCATCAAAAATTGAATTTACAACTAAATACCTTTGGCCATACATATTGCATGAACATTAATACCAGATAAATTAATCTTGATTAATGTTGTTATGATGAATATCAAAGGCATTAATAATGATTAATCTATTTATTGCAGCATCTTGCTGACTGGGATAATATTTTGTAAAATTGGCACTAGCATTGTGCATCTGTCTTTGCTATTTATGTAGACCTAGATGCAGAATAATTTATATGATGATTGCTACAGCTCTAAAAACGTAGGCTTCATGAACTTGGCTTTTTCAGTGCCTGATTGCAAGTTCGCTGGCACTTGCCAATACCCTTAGTGAATGCCATATGAAAATCTGTTTCTTCATGTCATAAGCTTTGTTATTAGGTATCAATATTATTTTTTCCTGAATATAGACCAACCAGTCAGAAGAGATGGACTGACCTTATATATACTTCAAATATCATTTCTGAGAGACATTTAAAACATAGTGCACAAAAATCAAGAACTCTCTTGATTCGCATTGCTAAGTATTGGATTTTTTTTACCTGTTTGAAGTTATCTAAGCCAACTATTAGATATAGAGAAAATGAGACATATGCTTAACTCTTTGCAAGACTAGCATCTGAAATTGAGAAGGTGCATGGTGCCTTGTGTAAGAATGGAATAAATACCAGCTCTAGGTGATAGTAAAATTTTAGCTACTTTCTAAATGCTCTAAGAGGAAAAAAAAAAAAAACCAGTGTGCTTTTTCAATAGTAACAATACCTAAACATCAGCTAACCCTTTGCATTTCCATAGGCAATAAAAACATTAATGAATTCAATTCCTTTAACACCTTTTTAATAGAAATTAATCACAGAGATATGATTTTCTTAAAGTTATTAAGAACAAAATATTTCCTTCTGCTCTTTAAAAAAAAAAAAAGTCTGATTTTATAAGGATTTGACATAGAAAGAAACACACCTTTCAGGTCCAATAATCATGAATGAAAGAATAATTCAAGAATGGCTAATAAGTGGCTGATCACTAAGCAGATGAGATCTAATGATAAGATTGGAATTATTTCTGTTAGGTATCATGAAAACATGACATGTCTGTTTTTTACGTAGAGGGCTAATGAGGCATATGCTCTGGACAATTCTAAAAGCTGGACAGCTGAGGGTTTTTTTTGTTCATTTCCTCTCTTGATACAGGATCCAAAATTTGCCAAATGCACTGTTAAATCACAGATTCTCTTCTTTTCTCTGACTTAAACTTAGAAACCTGATAATAACAGACCCAAGTTCACAAGCATACTAGAAGTAATGCATATTCCATTAAACAATTATTATTATTTTTTAATAGAAGGAATTCAATTCAAGTGAAGTATACTTCTAAAAATAAGGAATGCGAAGGATCTTTTCATTCATTTCATTCACTTATTAGATTACCTAATTCTCACTTTGAGGAGTGGGTTACAACTCACATTTCCCATTTCATTAATACCCTGTTACCATTATTAAGGGGATTTGAGCTTTGCCAACGTAAAACTAGTCAGAAAGGCAAAAGCATGTGGTCTTAGGATAACTTTGCAGTTGTATGACTGTTATGAAAATCTGTAATGCTGATAGAACTTGATCTCATTCTGAATAAAACTATAGTGCTGTAGAGAGGTGGATGGATAACAAGGCTGGAGAACTATTGTGATAATTAAATGTGTTCTTTAGTGCTTTGAGTTTAGAGAAAGGAACAAAACAAAACAAAATATCCTTCTGAGAGCAATTATTTCTACCTTCAACAAACAAGCTATAAAAATATAGTAGAAAAGATCCACTAAATCCACATTATATTTGTGCCAATGGCCTTTGTGATCCTTTATAGACAGTCTCGTTGACAGCTTTTCCTATTAATCTCTTCCTAGTTGGCATAACATATTCTCTTCTAGCAAGTTCTTCATCCATATCATAAAAGCTCATCATCCATAAGGTCCCTTTCTGAGACAGGTGTAGCAGGGAACAGGAACTGAGCTGCAGGGCTTTTTTCTATTTGCTTCTTCCTGATTTTTCTCTTTTTTTAGTCACTGCTACTGAAGGGAGAGATAGATACAATTGCTTGCTATTACTGAGAATATGGGCATCGAAGGAAACCAGCCAATTAGAAAGAGGTTTTACTGAGATATAAAGATATGCAGTAGTTTAGAACTCTTCTCATTTTTTAAATCCTTTGATTACAAGAGATGCAGCCTATGCAATGTAGAACACTTTATTTTCTGTTGACTTCCTGACCTTTTGATGAATCTGAATTGATCCTGTTTGAACTGGCTTTTCTTTTAGAAAACAATATTGAATAAAGAATGCACAATTACAGAGAACCCACAAAAATGGCAGGTAATTTTTCTAATAGCTAATTACTTACTCTCTTTGTTAAACAGTGGGTATCTTAATCTAGTCTGTACTAGTCTAGATTCAGTGATATCCACTGGGGGACAAAGGTAACCTTCCAGCTGATGGCTACCAGATTGTAAAACCCTCTTCTACATTTCATTTCCAAGTTAATTTTCTTTTTAGATACTACAGTTGCCTCTTATCTTCCTTTTTGATGAGTTAATCGGCTTAAGCTCCTTGAGCTTTTTTTTTTTTTTTTTTTAAATCTCAGCTGTCTTCAAATTATCAACATTCTCCCTGATTTATGGACACCGTTGTTACAGTAGTCAACAAATGTCAAATGAGAGGTAATGTATTCTCCCTAATCTTACTCAGCATTCTCCTTCTTGTTCATCCAAGGATCACATTTTATTTTGGCCACAGTACAGCACTGAGAGTTCATTCATCATTATCTGTGAGTTCTTTTCAGAATCATTGTTTCCCAGGGAAAGTTTTGCCAGGATAGGTGATGCGATTATGACATTAACTTTTTATTGCTGTTATATGATCTTAAGTAAGGATATATCATAACATTTCTTTATAAATCCATTTTGCTTGTGTTTAGATTTCCAAGAGATTCTGCAGAGAGGCTGTGGGAGTCACCATGTAGTTTAGGACATTACCCTCACTAATTCTCTCTCAAGAAGAAGTGGTGATTGCTTTCTTTCCAGACATCATCCCAATAGCATATGCTTTTGACTTCTTCTTTCAAGCCTGACACCTGGAGCT
This sequence comes from Apteryx mantelli, assembly GCF_036417845.1. Classification (NCBI taxonomy): domain Eukaryota; kingdom Metazoa; phylum Chordata; class Aves; order Apterygiformes; family Apterygidae; genus Apteryx; species Apteryx mantelli. The sequence goes on from NC_089981.1 coordinate 41,719,954, forward strand.
AGCGTGACAAGAGTGATACAGGCCAGAGAATCTATTAACCCATTTCTGACCATATCCCACCAAGTGTAATTAAAAATCTAGCTAGCAAATAGCATGGCCAAACAGGAAAAGATTTGTAAGGACAAAATAGTTTGTGATGAGGACATGGCATCCACACTAGCATTCTTGGGGGGGATTTACTTCAGATTAGCTTGAGTCTGGTCTTGCAGACCGAGTGCTCATTTGCAGCTGGATTACATTAGGTGCACTCCTGGAGTACATTTTTTTTTCATCTGAAAGGAATCCAGATGATGCATTCAGAGTCTACTCCATGATGTGAACCAAAGCATAGTAAATGCACAAATGAATCATAGTGCGGTAAATAAGGATGAACTGAAATTCCTGAACTGAACTGGAATGCTAATGTAGAGTCATCTTGTGACTCTGATAAAGGCATGCTACTTCTCTAAAAAATTGTCATTTCCTATGCCCTTCCATTTCCTCAATAATTCCCAGATAGATTACAACCGTTTTAAATTTTAATATTATAATCATGTAAATCTTCCCAAGACCTCTCAATAACATAAAAGGGGATGGATGTATTCTCATAAATAGGTTATTCCAAAGCTTCTTTTTATCATCTATGGGTGTGCAAGTGGACAACCAAATGATTTACTTTCTTCATGTTTCTTGACGCCTTGATTAATTTTGTTAGCAACATCTTGATTCTTGTCTCAAATGATTTCTAATCTGTTTCCCTTTATTGCCACATTTTAGCTGTTTTTTTGCTATTAAAGCTTTCTAGACTACTCTAGCCTACCTGTTCCTTAAAACAATAAATAGCCTGTATATTGAGTTGAAGGCTATAACTGTTTTACAGCATCATCTCTCCAGAGACAGAATTCCGCAAAACCAAAACATTTTCTTTTTATCATTTACCATGTCAAATATCTAACCCCTGAATTTTATAGCCTCCATCTTTCTTATATATTTGTAAATGTGGAAACCACTGAGAAGAAAATTTGATAGCCTTCTCCTTTATTTTACTTTCTAACAGTCAGAATTCACTTATAATTTATGAGCTATCCCAATCAGAAGTGTATCCAGGAATCTTTAACACAGAGATTTCCATCTACTAGCTTCAAACATATCAAATTTTAGAGTGACATCTAATATTTTGGGATACAGAAAGTGACTGAATTATCCTTTCTTCTCTTTCTTACAGAATGTCCATTACATCATTCTTGGCTTCTTGGCTTATGTCTTGTCTGAGTACTTGGAAAGCTCTCTGTTTGATATGCTTTATTTCCATATGCTGTGGACTTTGCTGTTATTCATTGATTTGCTAGTTGAATATGTTCAACAGTCTCCATTCCACTCAAGTAACTGAAATTCCAAAAAATGTCTGCACTTTCCATAATGAAACATGCTGGATATATCCAGCTCTGAGGAATTCTGTTATTCTTCTCTCTGAGCATTATAGGTTCCTCATTCTAATATCTTCACATATCTTACATTGCTGGAAGTTACTAACTGCCCGATCATCTCCATGGCTATTCGGCCTTCGGAGTCTTTTCTTTTTTTCTTTGAATCAGAAGCATTAATGGTCCCCAGACTACTCAGAGATTTCAAGTAGTGGAGCAGGTCAGTAGAACTATAGCTCTCATCAGCCCCTGTGCAGTCTCCAATCCATCTCCTGTTGGTAAGGTTTAGGTTTCCCGTTCTCCTTTCCACTGACCAGCAGAGAATTGCAGCTGTCGTCACCTTCAATCCTATGTGTGTGTGTCTGTGTTAGGAACAGTCTTTCAGCAGAGAATGAGAAATCTGTGACAGATATTTCTGAACTAAAGAGCTTCAAGTTTAAGAAACATAACCTCTTACATTTTGGGATGCTCAGAGAGATTGCACACAATGAGCAACTGTTTTTAATTTTCAGCCCAGCTGACATATTATCTTTACAACTTAATTTCTGCCCTTTTGGAACACTTAAACACTTTATTTCAGTATTCATTAATTTCTCCCCAAATACAGTAAGCAAAAGAAAAAAAAAACATTTTAACATTCTAGCTTTTGATAAAAATAGGATGTCGTTTTTCATGTTGGATGCTGTTTACCATTTAACTTACCTTCACTGAAGCACTCTGTGATGTACAACAATGGGAGATGAGAAATCTAATTTTTTAAAAAGAAATGTTTTCATTGGAAATTGAATCTGATAAGGTTGGCAGCTCCTCAAATGATGCAGGACAATATGCTAAATAAGCTCTTTTGAGGAGCTAAATGACACTTGAAATCTAGCCAAGAAGTTATTTCCAAAAGCCTACAGAAAACAAAGGATGTACTTCATGTGGGAACTACTTAAAAAAGTAGCTGGAAACAAAAGAAAGTATGGAACTGTTCCACTGTGTTAGCACTGAACTCTATGTTTCTTATACAGTATTGGAAAAAAGTTTGAAGTACAATACTTTATTCTAATTATTAACATAATTATCTCTGTGATCTTTCTATGTTAGTGGAAAGAGGAAATTTTCTGTAGTCTTATTGTAAAAGGAAAACAGCAAGTACATTGAAAATCTGAATATACTTCAGAACAAGCAGTCCTGTCAGCTTTTCCTGTTTGTCACAAAGAGAACTGTTAGATTAATTATCTTTAGGTAGAGGACTTGAGGACTAGAGGAAAATCTTGTGATTTTCTCCCTTCTTCAAATGGACTTTCTGTTCTAGTTTTAAAGTCCCATCCATGGACTACTATTTTTGTGGCATGGACACAACTCCAGCAGCTGTAGAAGGCATTAAAACATCCAGCTGCTTTTCTTCACACATCAGACAGAAAAAACAACCACAATAAACAAAATGGAAAGGACCATTTAAATACTCCAAACAGTAATGCTATCGCACAAAGTCAGCTGTCTTAGTCAAAATGATCATCATCTCACTTGCAAAAATAACTGACATAAATGGGTGATGAATCTTCACACTTTCTCTTTTCTTGACTGCCCAGTTTGTGAAATAGAAGCAATAAAACTTCCTGCACCAAAGGAAGGAGATAAATCCATTTGTCTTTATCAAGAGTTCAGAAAATATTGTCACAGGGACCATAGAGAAACATGTAGGTAAAGGAAACTAACGACCTTATTTCACAAAAGTCACTGAACAGCCAGCAGACAATAAAAACATGTCACTTTTGAATTAAGTGAGATCTAAACCAGTAAAATCCTCTGAACAACCTCCCAGAACAAACAACATCCATCAAATTCTACTTTTATAAGAATATGAAATCTATTGCCTTAGAATGATCATCTGTTTCTGGATGCTTTGACCTTCTGCTGCTTGGTGGAGGAGTTTCCCTTAAGTTTAAGTGACTGAAGGTACAAGCCATCTATGTCTTACAATTGTAACTCTGCAGCCCATAGGTTTAGTTACCCTGTCTTTAGCAGAGTTCATAAATAAAACTATCTTTGGATAACACTTCTCTCCTGAAGGTGATTTTTCACTTGAGTCAGAGAAGAAATATATATATGTATATATAAATTTTGTTCATTTTTTGAGGAAAAATAGCTTATTTGTCCATTCAAATATCTATCTTGACCATCAAAGATACGATATTGAGTTTTGCGAAGAGAGTTGTAAAAAAAATAAAATTTCCTCCTCCTTTAGAATGTTTTAGACATGTTTCTTATTACCATTTCACCATTTTCACTGGTGCTAAAGACAGTCTTTAAGTGCAAAACCCAGTAAACTCAATGATTCTGTATGCACTGAATCAGTTATTAATAATTAGAGACTGCATTTGTTTAACTTAATCCTTTACGTGTGAGTTTTTTACAATTAACACTACAAGTCAGCAGCTTCAAAAGTCCAATTTATTCAGTTCACCTTTTCTAGAGCTGCAGCCTAATCTGTGGAAAGTCTGATTCATTTAAATTTTGGCCTGATTTTTTTTGTATCCTCTTGTGCTAGAAAGATAATTAGGACATAGCCTTTGAAATCTTTTAACCAATTTAGATCATTTGGGAATCTACGCTCAGTTTGCCTGCTGTTTTGATAATAAATGAGAATTCATCCTCCAAAAAATCTTGACCTTGTTCGTAACCCTAAATGTTGGATAACAAGCATACCATTTAGGGTCCATTAGCATTGCCCGGCAGGCATTCATAACAGTATATTAATAGTCCTGTTCAGATTACAAAATAGCTGAGATGAAAAACGTTGAGATTTGCTCAGTGCTTTGTATTAAGTTCTGGAAAAGTTAGGGCATCTCTGATAAGAACTAGGAATGGAAGTCAAGGGAATATGTCCCTAATTATAAAATAAATTAGCACTTCTTGAAAAAATTGAACAATAAAATATTACAGCTCTTTTTGAGAATATGATCTTCCAAATTTTTCTGGAGCTTCTGAATGAATGGCTTTGTTTCCAAAAAGAAAAGAAAAGCTCTTTCCGATTCCACAGGCTTCCCTCCAACAAGTTTCTGCTTCCCTGTGCTTCATGTAGCATTCCAGGAAGAAAGAAATGCCTAAGGTGAGGTGGAAAACAAGGTCCTTTGAGGGGGGCAAAGGAGCTTGGTATAAATTGAGGAAAGCTGTGTCTGACTGGAGTAGAACTAGCAATAATGGAGAGGGCAAAGACTGGAGAAAGAGTATTAAAGACTTTAGTATAGTTTTTCACTACTGTTTATATTTTACTAATTTATTATTCCCTTTCTACCTTAGTTCCTCTTCAAAGCTTGCATCACTCTCATATATATATGTGTGTGTGTGTGCGTGCATTTTTTTTCTTTTAAGATCAGTATATTTTTATTTTGTTGTAATTTATTTTTGGCCAGCTATCAGCTTGATGCACCAACTGGTAAAGGCCAAGCGTGAACTTGCTTGCCAACATAGCTTATGTATTTCTGTCAGTTTTTGCCTGCCGAAAGCATACTACTTTCTGTTGCAGCCAGCAAAGGAAAGAACATAAGCCAAGAATCAGTGATCAGATCTTTCTCTCGAAATTGTATCATGTTATACATTTAGAGCCTACAAAGGAGGCAGTTTATGTACCTCCATTTATAAAAGACAATAAGGCTCATTAATTTATTTCTGATTATTTGAAGGTTTATAGATAGAGGACAAATTTCATTGTAGTGAGCAGGATGGCAAACAAATCACAATGTGGACATATTGAAATAATTTTTCTTTTTTGGCTCGCAGCAACCCACAGAGATTAGACTAAAAGTTTTGAGTTCTGTCAACTTTTCGAAGCTGATGAATATTCTTATCGGTGCAATCACAGCATAGACTGATGTATGTGCTACCTGTGTGTAAAAATATAAGATGAAGTCTTGAGCATAGATGAGGTGATGTTTGAAAAGATACAATAGCATAAAGAACAATATTACGAAATCTATTTGAAACAACAGAAGCGTTTCCAGATTTCTGTGAACTTAAGATCAAGAGCTCTGTATCTGGTCTCTTCAAGAATACATTTTGTGTCATACTATAGCACCAGTTATGCACACTTTTTTTCTTAGGAAAACTACCTTGGAAGTGACTAATGAAGAATATATATATATTATTTAATACTGTTGATAAGAAAGCTGATAAATAGTCTTTCTAGTCTGAAAAGTGTTTAACTGTGTTATTTGTTTCATGGCTACAGCACTCATGTGATCTGCAGGCAAATTGGCTCAGCTAACAGCAAAACCATTATTTTGTTTGTTATTTGATATGACATTCAACCTCAGACCCCCAAAAGACAAGCTAGATTTGTTCTGTCTTACACGTGCCAGTAATAAAAATTTTGAAGACCAGTTTTTCCTTTTGCACACTTATAGCTATTCAACATTATGAACTTCAAATTCTGTCCTCTTTTGTCTTGCAGAACCTATTTACCTCCATGGGGGCTCAATAAATCAGTATTATCTTTATAACTGTAATTTTGGCTAATAACTACAGAACTGTGCAAGTGATAACCTAGCTTACTTTCCTTTGGGTCATCTGCTGAGAAGTGATTCATTTTAAAAAGAAATTAAAAATTAAAATAAAATCATATATTACTCTTTGACCCAGACAGTTTAGAATGACTGAAAAAAACAAACCCTCCATGTTCCAGATCTTTTCAATCTAATAACTCCTCTTTAATTGTGCAAAGCTCATCTGTCACTTTTCAGTGTTGTATTATTTTCTTAAAATAATCATCCACTTAGATTCTCATGTATTTTAGCTGTGTTGTGTTTTATGTCTGGTTTCACTGGCTGAGATGCAAGTGAATTTGCTTTGTGTGCTGGCAATAAGCAGCTCTGGAATACGCTTGCTCAGTGGCAGCACAGTTTTCCATTTGTTCTTCCTCAATATGAAGGTAATTTGTAGTATTATGAAATGCATGTATTTTGATACATATCACTTTCTAATGAACTATTTGATATAACATCAGATGTTTGACCCTTGCTTTGTACAATGAGGAAAAAAAAAGTCTTTGTAATGAAAAAAACATGCATTATTACTTACATAATATTTTAATTGGGGAGAGGGGAAAAATGAAAAGAACAAACAAGTGCCAGAACAATAATATTATATTTAATATTATCTGCAAATTTGCTAAATATGAACTATGAGTGGTTTCAAAGAGTATAATTACATTGAGTGTAATCATTCAATTATTTGAATTTTTTCCCTAATTGAATTGGTACAATGGGATTTTTTGAAAAGGTAGGAAGTGGGTTTTCTGTTTAAATGTCATTACAGTTTATTTAAGTCAAAAATTTGAATTCTAGTGGGATATCACACATACTTAATTTTGAAGCCTTACCATGGCCTTAACTATTTTGATTTTATAATGAATTGATGTTGACAAAATTCTGACGAATGATACATATTATGGACTTTCACTTTCTATTATGAAATCCTATTTTCAACTGAATATTATTCTATTTGAGCATAAAACAGTCCAAATGTTTTCATGCCATGTACCTCCTTCAATGTCTCTTTGGTACCAAGATTGAGGGAATGTGAAAATGTAGATAAACAATGAGGAAAAGGTGTGTTGAGAGTGAAAGGATACACAGGGGGTCAGTTGAGAGACGAGAGACTTAGAGTGGGTTAGACTTTTAATAGAATTTGAGAAGGATGTTAAAAGATGTAAAGAGAAACAGAGAAGAGTTGGAATTGTCTTGGACTAGTGGTCAGTAAATGAAATAGAAGACACCAACTGAACAAGGAAGAGAATCTGCTGAAAAGTGCAAGCATAACATATTTGCTAAGTATTAAAGGTCTCACTTTGTAGCCTTCATCTTTCTTTTTCAGTTTAATTGGATAAAATATACATCCAAACATGACTGAAATTGTTGGAAGCTCATTCACAAATCCAGATTACTTAAATACCTGGCTTACTGTTGGTAATTATGAATTTACATGTCTGTTGTATTTAATTATTTTGGTAAGATTTACTTCTAAAATTCTCATCTCCTTTTTCCAAAACTGGTCAGTATGAGATCATTTCAAGTGAAATCTCTCTCTTCCCAACCCTCCAAAAAAAGATGGAGTGAAGAGATTATTTCCCAGTCAGATCCTTTTTTGCTATCAGGTAAACTATCTGACCCACTGGATTTATTTATGATATCTAGGTTAGCAATTTATAGCTTTTGGGAAAGTCTACATTTCTACTAATCTTTCTTTTGGTCTTTCTATAAAGATGGACTCGCAGTACTCACCTCTTTACTTTGTTCCTACTTCTTGTTTTTTTCTAAGAATGATTTCTCCTCTGATAAAAGTAACTAATATTCTTTCTGTTTCTAAACATTTTTTAAGAAAATGCATTATTAAAATTATTTTATCCAGAAAAGTGACAAAACAATTTTAGGAAGTAAACCTGTAGACATATTTGAAAATTACTGTGTTAGAAATTCTGTTTTGTAGTTGTAGGTCTGACATGTAACTACCGCTTCTTTTGGATTAATTAATTTAATAAGACAAGTCATGTTCACAGAACAATTGTTTTCTCTGGTTATAATTATGCTTCATTATCTTTTAACTGTATCAACATTTTTCCAATCTTTCCTTCTGCTTTCCTATCCAGATTAAGTGCTATGAGAACACAAATATTTTTGTGGTGTTGCTAATATCGGCTAAATATGAGAATTGTCAGTTTAAACTGAATCCTCAGCCTTGCGATGTAGGCAAGAAATTCTTTGGGGTGAAGAAGTTGAATCAGGTGCATCCCAGAAAGGGACTCAGGCTTGTTTTTCCCTGCCCTGTCTATGCAGGCCACAGGGAGGCTGAGACCAGAGGCTCGCTGACCAGGGCTGAGCAGCTCCTCCGGCTGCTGTCCCCAGCTGAGGCTGCTTGGGGAGCTCCTAGCTCCCTCCTTGAGTCCTTCTTTTGCACAGAGATGAACCAGCGGGGTTGAGGCTAACCTGCTAGATCAAAATGGGCTAAAGCACTCACCGGGTCATTGTAGTTGGCTGCAATTACTGCCTTCCAGCTGATATACGCTATCTAGCTGTGTGACTGTTTCTAATTACTTTCACGATGACATCAAGCAAGTTAGCTCAAACCGCCTTAACCACTTTCATTATTTTTCACTGTTCAGAGCACATCTATTATATCCTAAGATAACTGAAATTCAAATGAGCCACTTCTGTACCAAAAAAAAGAGGATAGCAGGAGAAGATAGCTGACACAATGCTTTGAATTAGATGCTAAATGCTAGTGAAATTGCCCAGAAAGTAGAAAATATGGATTCATCTCCCTCTTTTACCTGAAATGGCTCAGGCAAAGCTCCTCTCAAAACAGTGTCTTAATCCCAATGAAGTAGGCAATGCTAGATGAGGCTGTTCTCCATTCCTTCTATTTAAAATGGGCCTGTTTAAAATGTGTAAACAGTCAGGACTACAGGATTTTGGGGACCAGAGTACATTAGAGGAGGCAGCATTTTGTAGTTCATTCTGGACTGTCCTCTGCAAGTTCTAGTCCTGCTCCTAATTTATGTATTTTATTTAATAACTCTTTAATGCAAGCACATAATTGGGAGGCTATAATTTAGGGTAATCAACTGAGACTTTTTACATGTAAGTTTTGTATCTCTCCTTGGATAAACTAAGCTACACTGTCATGCTTCCCCTGGGCCCAATTAATTTCAGCTTCCGTTTTTGCAAGTGGAACAGCTCCAACAAGAGAGGTGCGTATAGGTGGTTTGTAAGGGCACTCTCATGGGAGGTGGGAGGTGCAAGCTTAAATCTTAGGCGGAAAGGAAAATTAAACCTAAAATCTGCTACCTCCTACACACATGCTAGAACTGCCAAGCAACTACATAAAAGGCAGAAACTATCACTTCCTTCTTAAAAAATTTATGTGAGGATTACCTGGTTTCATGATCCCACTCATGATTACATGTCAGTGTACGATCAAGATAATTAGCAAGTCACAGCTACTGCAGTAACAGGCAAGAATGGCATATTTCTAGGTATTTGGCAAACCTCAATAGTTAGCTCTGCAAAGTTTTTCAGGATTTGTATTTTATTTTTAAAATTTCACAGAAGTCCCGTTCTTGGCTCAGCAGTGTATTTTGAAATCTACTGTTAATGAAATGAAATTATTAGAATATTTAATTATTAATTTAAATAGTCATTTAACCAGTTTTCCTGATTTTAAATCAATGCACTTTAATCTTCAGAAGGCTCAAACATCTATTTCTATGATAATGCACCTTAACCAGTGCACCATATCACATGTGGTGGAGGTTTTAAGAAAGAATACAGGCAGGCTCTCTACTCTGCCCCTACTATGCTGTAAGGAAAAAAAAAGATGATATTCTGCTTAGTCCCAGAGGACTATGCCAGAGCCCTATGTCTGTGGAAAAAGATTATCCCAGGCAGGAAATACTGCAAACCTCAGTGGTGAATAATATTTTCATGTAAATCAAAATTGGGAGCTTTTACCCTTCCCCAAAGGTCCATAAGTATAAATGATTTATTAACACTTAATACATTTATTAAGATTTATTTACTAATAGGGAAAACTTTTCTGCATCATTACTAAGTGGAGACCTAGAGCTGAGATTAGATGGATGGAGGACAATAATCAATACTGCTCACTCGTGTAGGAGTTAATGACAACATGCATATCTAAGTGGCAGATACAGGAGCTCTAAAACATGAGTTATGAATGGAAGCAGAGTACATGCAAATGCTTTAATTTTCATAAAGAACAGATTAATAAAAATGTTTTAAATGTCACCACTCTAAACACGTATACCAAAATATTTCCATGCTAAAGCATTTGAAATGACACCCATTTTTAGATGGATTCAAATTACTTTCTAACTAATAAATATTATTACTTTCTAATTTCTATTGCCAACTGTTTACCAGCATGCTACTTATTACTTATCATAAATAACAACAATGTTTTACTAATAGCTTTTTAACGAGTAATAAATAATTGCTCCATTAATACAAAGTGCACTAATTTGTTCTACTCTTGGACTCATTCCTCTCCTGCTTACTATGCATATATTAAAAAAAATTATGGATGTTTTTATTATTTTTAAAAGCGCAAATAATTCTGAGATAAGTGTCTAATAGATAACTGGTGATAACTGGTGAGACATTGAAACTTTCAGGGCACAAAGACCATGCAGGTTCTTTTTCCCTCTTTATGACTATTAATGTCCTGTGAAGTCTCACTCAGTCTCTTACTTTTTCTGCACAGAATTTAAATTTGACTTACCCCATTCATTTGGATGGAAATAAAACAAATGAAGGTAGAAATCTACTCATTAGGCCAATTCTCAATGGATGTCTTGCTTGAACAAAAACTTATTGTTCCATGATAATTATTAAATGTATAGAGAACAATCACAGTACAAAATCCATAAAATCCTAGGGTAATTACATAGTAGTTAAAATATTATTGAGGCTAAGAAATTCAGGCTATAATTATTTTTATCACAATAAAAATCACACAAAAATTGCTCAGTTTATTAATTTTTTATTTTTACTCTGCTTCCAATCAGTCCTCATTCAGGTATAGGGACCATTAATTTTGCACTTTATTCAGAATTCCCCCAATTCTTCCATCCAGTATATAAGTACATCCAGAAAGGTTTCAGATCCTTTTACTTCATCTGAGATCGTGGCTGAGCAAAAATGAGAACAAATGGAATAAATACTTCAGGCTTTCAATTTATGAAAGATTCTCTTCCCAAAGCAGAGGAGAAGCCAGGTGCCTATTTTACATGAGATCAAACTTGAAAGTTTCAAGCTTCAGTGATCTTAAATGGTACACAGATTTGATTTGGCTCTGTGCTGAGGTATGATTTTTCCTTGTGTGAATAAGATATACTTAGGATGTAGATGAAGAGTTTTCTTCAGTTTTAAGCTCTGAAAGATCATAACACAAGGCATTTCTGTGCAGTGGTTGTATTAGTATCTTCATGTTAAATTGGTAGCTGTGCTCAGTGGTACAGGATAATGACATGCAAAATTTTGTGTTTATTCTTCCAGTTTTCTAATGAGATACAGTGTCTCTTAAGGGGCTTTATTTTCCAGTATTTTTATATCTATAAAATTCTTCTGTCTCTAGATAAATATTCTTTGTGACACCATGCACCAATTTAGAAAATGGATTTTATGCCCGCAATAAGAATTCTATTTTTGCTTAGGGAACTTCTGTGGATTTTTTTTCTCTTTGTTTGTTCAAGGGTTTGTTGTTGTTGTTGTGTGAAGAATATACTATTTTCCATTAATTGTTCCTAATAGAATGTCCTTGATTTCACCCCAGTTCTGTATATAAAATTAGTCTCTGAGTTACATAGCCATTTTGAAAGATTTCCACTTTTCTTTCTCTAAGTGAAGACCCCAATTCTGGTGTCTTTTTTGTAGATTGCTTTCTCAATAGAAACATACCAATGTAAAAATTGACACAGAACTGGCCCAATGTCCTTGCAAATGTCTGATATAATAGTCTTTATGTCATACTCAAACTTGCCTTCACCAAACTGAATTCTTAAACATTAGGTTTATGTATAACATTCCATATATTAAGGAAATATAAGAGCTTTTTCCAAGCCAGGTTTTGTCCAAAAGCCCTTTGACCATGCAAGCCTGGTGATGGACCTGGACTGTAAAGCTATTGAGAGGCTTAGATGTGGTGCTGCACTAAGATGGTCACACAGCTTTTGGACTGGTTCTCATTTGGGCTCTGCCAGGTTGGAGCATGGACAGGAATGTAAGTCATAGACATATCTTTGGAGAGGAATGCGAATAATGTACTATACGCAGCGATACCAGATTGTGCACCCTCTGTGACACTAATCACAAGGTCTTCTGCTTGTGAGATGGAAGGCTTGGTTCAAGAATGGAAGCTGTGTCCCCCATAGAGAGGTGGTCTGCAACTGGAGTGCTGCAGTGAATGAATATATAATCTTTAGGAAAGACAGGCAGGGAAGACAAGGAAGGGGGTTTCTCTCTACACACAAAGGAGAAACTCAGTTGTCTGGAGCTCTGCTGCTGAATAAATAACAAACCTGTCAAGAGCTTATGGGTCAGAAACAGAGGAGTGGCCATGAAGTGGCATGTCATGGAAGCTGTCTTCTACAACACCTGTTTAAGAAGAGGTGCTAGAAACAGCCTTCTTTAAACAACCGGAAGAAGTTTCCTGGTTGCAGGCCTTGTTTCTCATGGGGGATTTTAACCACCCTGCTACCTGATGAAAGGGCAGCCAGTGGGTGCAGGCCATCCAGGAGATTTCTGGAGTGCATCAGAGACAATTGTTTGATGCAGGCCCTGGATGGGCTAATGAGGGGAGATAGGCTGTTGGATCTGCTACTCATAAATAGGAAAGGACTGCTCAGAGTTGTTATAGTCAATGGCAGCCTTGGCTGTAGTGACCACGAGATGGTAGAATTTAAGAACCTGTGGGAAGTGAGGAAGGGCAGTAGCAGAATTAAGAGCCAGGACTTCAGGGAAGCAGAGTTCAGCTTGTTGAGGGAAGTGGTGGATGGGATCCTGTGGGAAGCTGCTCTGAAGGGCAAAGGAGAGATGATTGATTTTCAGTGACAACCTCTTTATAACACAGAAACGGTCCATTCCACTCCAGAAGAAAATGAGCAGGTATAGCAGGAGCCAGCTTGGATGAAGGGTGAAATCCTGACTGAACTTCAATGCAAAAGGGAAATAGATGGCAGGTAGAAGTGCTTTAGTCAAAGCAAAGGCCTGTGACATGTATAAATTACAACTACATGACTCAAGATATAATCAATATTAACCTGTCTTGAATCTAGTAAAATTTTGTTTTGAAGTATAAAGCTGGTCTGATCTATCAGTATTCTAAACACTCCCATCACAACAATCTCTTAATTCCAACATACATACATATGCATACATATATATAGACACATATATTCACTTACAACAGTGGAGACAGCTACCAAGAACAAATATAAAAGCATCATCCAGATACACGAGGATAGAATTAGGAAGGCCAAAGCTCAGGTGGAGATGAAATTGTTTAGAAGCATGAAGGGCATAAAGAAAGGCTTCTATAGGTCAATGACTGGAAATCTATCTGGCAGCCAGTTACAAATGGCATTCCTCAAGGGTCAAAACTGGGGCTTATACCTTCATTAGTGACTCGGAGAGTGGGACAGAGTGCACCACCAGTAAGTCCTCGAATGGTACCAAACTGGGGGTGATGTTCTGGAGAGCAGGACTGCCATTTAGGAGGCTGTCAGCAGCTGAGGGTAATGTTCTGGAGAGCAGGACTGCCATTTAGGAGGCTGTCAGCAGCTGGAGGTCAGGCAAAATGGGAAATCCTGCGTTTGGGGTAGAACAGTCCAAAGCAACAGTGCAAACTAGTTAGGTATCAGCTCTGCCAGAAAGGATCTGTTGGTGAACAAGCAATTGAACATGAGTCAGGAGTGCGCCCTTGTGGTGGTGAAGTCTAAGTGCACACAGGGGCTCTTTAGCAGTGTAGCCAGCCGGTCGAGGGACCTCTACCGGATACTTTTGAGAGGCTGAATCTGGAGTGCTATGTCTGATTTAGGCCCCCAATAAAAGAGAGATGCTGATTCTGTTTTACAAGGTTAATGCACAATTTTACTGTTTGATTTGAAATTCTAAGAATCTTCTAACAACGGTTCTACCCATTTTGTGAAAATATCCTGTGATTTCAAGCTGAAAGTTAGACCTAAATATCTAAAGTTAGACCCTGTATGGATTATATGATTTATCTTAGAATCATAGGAAAACTTGGGCTAGAAGTAACCTCTGGAGATCAGGACATGTTGTTCTCAATTGATAACAGTCTTCTGTTATATACAGCAGATAATTCATATCATCCATTTATTATACTTCATCTCAAAAAGTATACACTTAGGTTTTTGTCATTAAAATACTGAATAAAGGCTGTTTTAGAAAATCACAGATTTTAGGATTAAGAAGCTTCATATAATGTTAGCTAAATTTATTCATGGGTACTTCATATGCATTTTTTCTATTACTGTCATTCTTCTGAAATGTAAATAGTTACGCTTCCTCCATGGTGTTTACCTACCATATCATCTGTATGGACGGTAATCTTTCTCCCTCATTCTTTCAGCCTTTATTTTGCTAGGCTAAAGAAACAAAATTCTCCTAGTTCCTGCTCCTGAAACAGGTTCTACAGTCTTCTGATTGTCCGAGTAGTCATGCTCTGTACCTGTATTGTTTTGAATTCATCTTTCTTTACTACAGGTGATCAGAACCTAAGACGAAGTCTCATCAGTGACTTTTGTAATACTATTTAAACTTCTAATTGAAATACTTTCACCAGTACCTCCCATATTCATTTTAACCTTCTTTATCTTATTATATTGGCAGCTCATCACCTAAATATTGACAAGTGCCATGTGGTCTTTTTCTTCTGCCTGATGAGATCTCAAGCAACAGCAGAAGATTTATTTACAAGGTATGCTGCCTTGCTTCTATACTGTTGAATTCCACTCCATCTCTTTTACTTTCAGGTTACTTATTGCTTCCTCTATGAGATTCTGATATTATATGGATGATGCCACCAATATTTTTCATCAGTAATGTCCTATTTTTGGTGTTATAGTTTGTTAATGAAAGTATATAAAATACTCTGTTGCTAGGCTAATCCTTAAGGAACTTCACAAAAATCTCACATGAATATTATGCATCCCCTTATTATAGTCTGATTCTGATGAGAAAATCTCTTCCCTGCCTTTCCATTCTTCTACTCTCCCTGTCTTTTCCCATCCGACAAGTAAACAGTCATATAACACTATGCCCACTTCTTTACTGAAGAGCTTGTATCCGTATTACTTCCTCAGTATAAAAATTCAGGAGTAACCAAACCTATTTATAACTATTTTTGCTGACCCTGATAATTTGAAATAATTTAAAAACCAATTGTCTCTGTCACCTTGAGTATAGATGTGTACACTAATGGCTGGGAATCCATGTATGGATTTTTCTTCTTTAGTTCAGTCATCATTGGAAAGAATGGGAAAAAGGAAATATGACCCAAAATAGAAGGATGAACCCTAACTAAAAATACCTTTGAAACATTTTTCATTTAAAGAATTGCTAAACTCTTTCATTATTCAATGGCACCTCTGAGATTAACAGAGAAATTGGCAAGAGTCCCAATCTGACAGCAGAGATTGAATACTGGATGCAAAGCTTCCATTTGAAATATTAATTATTAAAATTAATAAAGAGTCTTAAAGACTGTCATTAAGTAAATCCAAATTCCTCTAGATCTTTGCTGGATGAACTCAAACTGCTTTCTCTTAATTACTTGTACCTTCAGAGGCTTCACATCATACATCAAGCATTTTTTCTTTCTCAAAACCTAGACAACAATGTTGAGCAGTTCTCTTATATTCATAATGGAGCAGATCTAATATCTTTTTGGAAAATTCTTGCTACAATTTCTTCTTGAAACCAAATTAGACTGAGCAGTCTGAAGCATGTTCCTTTAGAGCAAAACTTGATTACCTTGAGCTTCTTAAAAGGCAGTTAGTTCTCATAGCACTCAAGAACAACAAAAAAAATTTTGGAGCTTGGAAGGTTTTACAAACATGGATGTTCAGGATGAAAAAAAAAGGGGGGATGGTGGAATTATTACGGTAGGACAAAAAAAAGCTGAATTTTGCAAGCAATGAGAAGAAATACAAAAAAATTGGGCAAGTGAAGGAGGTAATGGGTTGCACACATTAGTATTAATTGCTGCTAATACTCAAACAGGCAAATGTTCTGAAAGCTATTCTTCCAGGATCCTGCATATGGCTATGATAATAAGTCAGCACATGGCTATCTGTTTGGCTCCAGATCAGGAAAAAGGATAGTATTTTGGACAAGATTCTAATGTCCATACTGCCTTTTCTGAATTCAGAGGTGTTTCAGATGAGACTTTGGTGACAGAAGGAACCATCATCCTAATAATTAATAAAAGAATTTTTGACTCTGGGCAGACACATTTGGTAAGAGTAGTGGGAATTTGTAATTAAATTTATATTCTGAGAGGATTTGTAAGAGCAGTGGTTAATTCTTAATAATAAGTTATTTCTATTAAACAGTATACGAGGGATCAAGGTATTACTGCACCGCTCTTATGCTTCACTAACTCTATGCTACATTTTTAAACAGGCTTTGATGCATCCATTTGTTGTTCAAAAATCTCAGTGATGGAAATACTGTCCAAAAAGAAAATATATGCCATATCTATTTATAGGTGTCACATGTAAAGAGATTTGGATGTTTTATTTCAAAACATGTCCATTTCAAAAGAGACCCTTAGTGTTTAAAATATCCACTGGAATAAGGAGATCTGTAGACTTCATTTGAACCATGCTTTCTTTTGTTTTAGGTAATCTAACTATCACTGGTTATTTAGGTTTAAGTACATCTTATCACTCATTTTTCACTGAAAAATGTGTTCAGCATGTAAAAGGTATTGATGCAGGTCAGGAAAAAAAAAAGAGAAAAATACCCTTAAAATCCTAAAAATATTTTATGATGGGAAAACTATTTTGTACAAGTTTTTTATAATGTTTCTTATTATTATTCTAAAAATGCTTTAAAAGTATGTTATTTTAGAATGTCCATTGCAATTCAAATTGCCTATGCCTGCTGTCCTTGAGATTGTGTAGGTACCATAACAGATGGGCAGAATGCCAGATTGCAGTGCAGGGAGTAATAGAATAGAAAAAGCAATATGTGGCCTAATATTCAGACATGTAAAGATCAGGATATTTAGCGGATTGACAGCTTCTTGGTAGTGTCTCTAACCATAAAATACGTTGCACCTGAAGGGGAAAAGAACACAGCTGAAGTTATCAGCCTTTATTCTGGTGTCATGAAGGGTTTTTGTGTGTTTTTTTTTTAATATTTAAATTTTCACAACACCCCCTTTCAATTATTTATCTAAATCAGCATTGGTGTCAATGTATAAAATACAAGAAACTGGAACATTACTATGCCATTATTGGATTAGTTTAGATGATTAATGAAAAAAATATTCGATTATATTACCTTTTTAGTTTTGCCTTCTTCCCATTTCATCTTGTCTCTAAGAGTAAATAAAATAGTCTGTTGGCATCTCACTTCTGAAAGTACTTTTGCAAATACAATTTCTCTCTAAATAGAGTGAAATTAGATCACCCAAATGCTTCACCAAATACATGGGATAATTTGATTTTAGATGGTTCTTTTTAATATAGAAATTCTTGCTTTCTGTTACAATTGCATTATTAATAAATTGTAGCACACAAACAGAATAGTGGATGCAATCCTTGGGTCTTCTGTCTGAAACAGTCAATTTATAATCTCAGCACCTGGCATTTAGAATTCAGGCTATTGCCAAAGTCTTCTCCATGATTTTTTCAGACATCCCAAAAAAGAGCATGTTAGCTCTTTAACAGAGATGCCATAAATCCTTTACGTATAATCATGTTTAGTTGGTGACAACCCCATTAAAATTCCAAGCATGCAAGAATCTTTAATCATCAGTTCAAACCTGCCTAATTAGAATGTTCTCATTAAAATAATTAGTCTCTCTCCTGAAGGGCTAATCCATTGATCTGTAATACTTCCATGTTAAGCCTTGTGCTAATGCCCTTCCCAAGATGAAGATCTATCAATACTAAAAGACCATGAATTAAATGCTGATTAAAGAGATTTCTACTTCTGCTTGTAATTTTGTTAGCATAAGGTGTTTATAATAATAATATCCTATTGTTATGGTACCTTTCATCCTCACAATCTGCTCTACATACATAACAAACTAATACTTGAGTACATATCCATGTTTCATATGAGGTACAGAAGCTGGGGGCTTGTCTTAGTATGGATGTCTATCACCTCTCTCCCCCTCCTCCATTTCCATACATATGTTTTAAGACATTTTCAGACATGTCCAAACTATTTCTGTCCAACCAAAACCCCACTAGCCTGAGATAGATTTTCAAAAATGAAAAGTTTCAGTAGAAAATCTCAGACTGAGCGATTATTGTTTGGGAACTGAAAACAGAAAATTATACAGCTGGTGTTGGACAACTTTAACTATCAATAGAGCTTGCCCTTTAGCATTTTTATGTTGTGGTCTAAGCCACCATCTCTGAAAGGCAACATTTCAACTCATTAGCCATGGATTAATCAAGTAATAATGACTGAAGCAGCCATAATATTGTTTCTTTTCTCTCTGCTTCTCCAGAATTTCTTATACAAGAGAATGTCCTAAGAAAATGGAATGTTCAGCTTTATTCATCATTTTTATTTCATCAAAACTAAATTTTGGTTACAATATGCACATTACAGAATGCAGATCTGTGGAGGCTAAGTACACTTCTAACAGTGTATTTATAAATGTTTTTGTTTAAAACTCAGCATTAACACCAGTTAAACACTATTGTGATTATTAAATCCAAGTCCTGGGAATCCAGTGTCTTGCATCTACTCTTGATTCGCTGCTGGCTCACCTGCTGGCTTGCCCTCGCTCCTTTGGACAAAGTATTCAGAAACTTCAAGCTAGATTCCAAAATCCAAGGGTAAGCAACTCCCTCTGGAATTGTCAGAATATCCCAGGGATTTATTAACAAAGATGAAGCACTTCAGACTTTCCTCGTAAACACTTCATTGGTCAGGGCTTTTTTTGGATAAAATACATTTTGTAGAACATTGGCTCCTGAATATCCTGCTCATTTTCTTTCTACCTTTTAAATTGAATTAGGCAAAACAGATCTAAAAGTTGAGAAAAAGAATTGTCAATCCAGTATGAACACATTTCTACCTGCAGCAGTTATTTTTGCTGTAGTTACAATTGTTTGAAAACAGAAGGTTCATTATGCTCTGAAATAACCCCCTCTTAAACACAATACAGTAGTATTGCAAACAATAATTTCTGTCAGTGAGAGCAGCCAGTATAATAGAGTTCTGCTGGAATAAAGCAACAATTATGGAATTTGTACTTAAAATCTAAATAACAATTCTGCTTTTTGAAAAGGAAAGCTGCCGCCCCCTGCACAAGTGTTCATAGCTAAAGATCCTAAAAACTACAAAAAAGCAGTGTATATTTCTCATCAACAATTAGAAATACACAGTACAGAAAAAGTGGCAGAATGAAAGCAATTCGGGGCAGTCAGAGACTGTAGATACAGAAAAAGGGAGAAAAGATGAGGAGACGGAGAGTTTTGTACCAAAAATTCCCCAACCACCACAAAAGCAAACAAAAGATTGCTTTTTGGTCTCATCTTGCAGAGATTTGGTCTCATCCTGGAGCAGTCTGTTGGTTCTTGGTCAGAGATCTGAATATCATCACATGGGTATGCCATGCAAGGTTATGCAGTAGATTCAGTATAAATGTACAAGAGAATTTCAACAGAGAGGTTCAGGTTTGATTTACTCCCAGCTACAGTGATAGAATCCTTTCCTGAGCCAAAGAATTGTCACTGTTAAAACTGTTATGATAGCAGTTGAAACAACCTTTTTCATCTTTATTGAATTCTATTTTTTCAAATAACTTGACTGTTTCAGCATTGTTATTATTGTTCTTTGTGTTTGTATAGTAGGAAAGCATTTTGAGTGCTTTCCAAATTAATGCAAATTGCAGGTTGTGCAGAGAGACTGTCATACTAGTGATATCTGGGTAATTAGTGAGCAACAATCTTAAATGCACTAAGTTCAGTTATGTATTTCTGGGAGTGAAAATTTATAATTCTGTAATGAAGTCTAAACAAAATTCTCTGAAAAGTTTAGCAGCTGAAATTTAAACTGACATGTTTAGTATCTTTATGTTTTTTTTTTTTGAATATTTTTAGCAATGCAGTTTAGCAGAAAGATGGAGGTTTCAGGTAGCAGCTGCCTTAGACACCTTGCCTTTGTGGTTAACAGCTTGTTCTGTGGTATCTCAGAATCACTATGATGATACAAATATTTAATAAGAGGCATCTGTAGAAATGTCCTTTCTTACATTTTAATAAGCAGTTTACCAATAGTCTTGTACTAATAAACTAAAAAGCTAACAAATCTATCATTTTAACTTAGCTTAATTTTAATCATGGAATAGAGGCATCACCAGAAGAAGAAAAAAAAAAAAAATCCAAATATCTTATATAAGAGCAACTGCTCTTTACATTCATTATTTTCATGAGCAAAAGAATAAAATGTCTTTTGTAAGAATATTCAAGCAAGCGTTGGACTTCATTAAAGACAATCTAAGGAAAACTTAGAACTGTAATTCAAAATTTCTATAGATTTGAATGAGAAAAAACCCACAAACAAATAATGTCAATATTTTCTGTTAAATAGAATTTCAAAAATAGGCATTTTCACCATTTCCTTCTGGTAAATATTGATCTGACATTGGCTTGACCTTTAAGGTTACAATATAATAAAATTAAATTTAGCAATAAAACTTGTTTTAAAATGAAAAATTGAAAGAATTGATTCTGAGAGTCAGAACATGCTCTTCTTATGGGACATTGTTTCCCCCAAATAGTTTAGTATTACTCTTACTAGAATTTTAAAATTAAACTTTACACAGCAAAATTAGGTTTATTAAACTTTTAATGGAAAAATATTTCTTCAGTGTCATGGCAGAATTATCACAAGAAAATTGAGAGCCTCCAAGACAGTTTTCCAGGTTGTAAATCTAGAAAAACAATATGCTTAATTGAATTCTTGCCTCACATGAAAATAGGGTTTCTCAAAGGAGACATCAATATACATAGAACATGGCATTTATACAGTAAGTGGGCCAAACTCTCGCTGCAGTTAGACTCAGGAATGAGCTGCAATGCCTCTGCTTTCATCAGAACAAGGCTTATAAAGATCCACTTATGCTTACGGTGCGGTAGTTTGGCAGAGTTTCAGAAACGACAGACAGCAAGGAGGTAATGGTGTAACCTGTAGCAGCATAAAATCTAGGGTAAATATGCCTTCACTGAGCTCTAGTCTGCCATAATCAGACTAAAGATAGTATTCATCATTGGCTTTGGAGTTACGCTACACAGCAATCTGTGCTTTAGGGTGCACCTTTAAAGCACCCTTTATAAATCTGTCTGTTGAATCACTAGTGAATGATCACTTTTTCCTCACTTATTCCTTCAGATTTTTTCTGCTGCGGTATCACACATATCAGAAGAGTCTCAATCCCACCTGCTTTTGCGATAGGAAAAGGTGTCAGTGCGTTACTAACTGAATTCTGCATAGCGGTGATGTTGCAGTTATTACCTAGGGAGATGGTGCCCCATGGTCAGCCATGACTTGGAGTCTGTCCCTACCCCTTGTTTCCCCTGATGCTGTAGCCCCTCTCTCCTATCTGGGCACTACTGGAGGCGTGCTGTCCGGTTATTACCATTGCAGCCTGATGAAGGCTGCGAAAGACATGACCAAATGCCCCTTGTCCATCTGGGAGCAATATTATATAGAAATAATTCCATTTGTAAAACAGATTTTCCATGACTTTATTTCATTGTTGAACACACGTAGTTATAAAAAATAAATGACAGCAATAAAAGTGAAACAGGAATCATTTTAATATGGGTAAAAGTGTGGCTTAGTCATAAATGAAAAGCATCATATTCAAAGCAAAGGTGGATAAAAGCAGTGCTTATTGCTTCCTTTATTGTAGTTTAAATAATTTATCAGCGCTGCATCCTATTTAGTGATTCTCTGAACATGTAGAGAAAGGATGGAGAATATTTGACGCACCTTTTCCTCCATTTTCTTCGAACTCTAGGTGTGTAATTGATTCATAATTTCAAATACTGGAAGTAAACAATGTTTGGGCCTTCTTCCTGCTGGGAGCAATATTGAGTGTGTTAATACATTTCTTTAGGAAGCCTGGCAATTTTCAGAAGATAAATCCATTTTTCAGACAAGACATTGAAGTCCTACCATCTTTTAAGCCTAGATTGAATCTTCAGGAACACCATGAATAAGTTCTGCCACAGTAGGTTTGATATTGCAATTCCATATCACAATTCTTTCTGTGTTGCGGAAGTGTTTTATCTTGCTGCTTCCCCTGAGGCATCTCAGTACTGCTTGCCATACTGGAGAAGATGGTAAGATGGAACAAAGTGAAAAAAAACTTCCTACCTTTTTAGCCCATTTCACTCTTTTAGCTTTTAATGAGAGGGAGTGTATCATATCCTCCTCACACTGAGGACATGCCTAATGTTGTGGTGCAGAAGAGGAGAGATGGGCCTTAATATTTCCTATTTCCCTCAGCAGTGCTTTAAAAGAAATCACAGCCAAGTTATCAGGTTGCTGTTCACAAGAGTTGGACATTAACCTCATTATCTTATTCAAAACTGCATTTCAGTGATTATATGGTCTCTTTATTTTTAAGCATCCTATCCCTGTTATTGAAAACTATTTTTGCTACCATAAAACTGCATGGTTTCTCACCCATATATGTAGTGTAAAGGCTCTCTCCATTCCCATTGCAGTGTAAGCTTTCAAGGCCTGTATACAAGCTTTTGGTGTTGTATAAGTTTAAAGATCATATTGACCTCTCCTGGAGAGCTTTAAAAATAGTTTTTTTTCAGGTAACAACATCTCTGCTAGCATTTTGTAGACTACATATATTTCTGTATTTCTTTCAAATAGTTCTATCAATTCAAATCTAGATTTTTGTCTACAACAAATCATAAATTCAAAATAAATAAAATATTTCTAGAATATCCTTCTAATACTTCAAAAGCAAACAAAGAAAATAAATTATTGTGTCCATGCTTTCAGTGAGGCTAAACTAAAGCAGTAATACATTACGACTAAGAATTTACCAAATTACATATTAAAACTCAAATGATTGAAATATATACATGGTGAGTCCAGCTGTTCTCCCTTTTAATAAACATTTCAATGCACTGTGCATAAACATTATAGAGCACAGTTGCCTTTATTAAAACTAGCAAGATCTATCTTTAAAACTGTAGATCCCACTATATAATTGAAAGTTGTTTCAATACCCAATGAGCTGATAGACGCTTTCTTCTAATTCCACTCTAAAGCTATTCACATGCATTTGTCTTGTGCCAATGCTGTCTTTCAGCATAAGTAGTTATTTCCCATCCAGGTTTTTACTCCAAAGTTGTTTCTAATAGAGTGATAGTATTCCTCTAATCATCCCAAAATCATACCAAAAATGCTGAAACTGACTTTCTTAAATTCTTTTCACTTATTTTTCTTAAATAAATCTTACACAATCCTATGATTCAATGATCTTTACTTTAAAAAGAAAATGGGTGATGTGAAAATATTAATAATAAAATATTAGGCCTGACAGAGCAAAACTCCTTAAATCAAAAGGAACGGTAAGTTTGGGATCCTACAGATGCTGTGCATCTCAAAAAAGAAGACATAAGCAACAAGGAAAAAAAGAAAAAAAGCCCAAACCTTCCTTCACTTCCCTATACATCTTGGCATTGAAAAAACTGTATCGGTGACTAATTAATCCTTTCTTTTTCCTTGACAATATAATGTAAAATTGACATTAGCTTTTTTAGAATTTTTTTTAGAAATTTTTCTCTAGATTCTTCTCCCCAAAATCTAGCTCCTTTAAATCACATAAAAGACCAAGTAAGCCATAGGCAGACAAATGGATTTTCTCTTAGAACAGACAGTATGGGGAAAAAAAGCCATGAAGCTGCCCTCGTACTCATCCCTTATTAGAGAGATGCTGAAGATTGGTCTGAAAACAAACAAATGGCTTTACAGGTTTTGTTACAGACCATCCTTGAATTTAGATGGGTAGATCTCTAAACTTTTCTTTCTGATATTTTTCTCTTTCATTACATCCCTTTCAAGCTTTATTGTGGTAGCATTTTTCTGTCTAGATCAGTGACTGTGTAGTTATTTCTGAGTCAGCTAAGATACACCATACTTAAGGGGAGATTGCTGTATCAAGAATAACAGAGTAGAATTCACCGCTCAGAAATATTATGCTCTTAAACTGTTTTTAAATGACTCAAATTGCCAAGCATAATCTTCAGGGACATATATGCAAAGTTTGATATCTTCCAATTTAATTTTGATTTTGGTCTAGTTTCTTCCTCTTAAGCAAAAAGGATAAAACATGAGCAAATAAAAGCTACATCTATCACTTCTCAGAAATATGGATTGGAAAGTCACTAATGAGACTTACAGACTGGTATCAGAACACTAAATTTAAACTTCAAAGTTGCTTTCCTGTTCTGTGTTTTTTTTTTTTCCCCCCTCCTCCCTCCCCTTTCCCGCCCCAATACATTGTATACCTGAGAAAAGGGTTGAAAAGAAAACTGCAGCCATGTATTTTTACTAGGGAGAATCCATTTTTATTAAAATTTAATGAAAAGAGAAGTAAAAGCCTTATGTCACTCTCACAATTTCACTAGCTGGACTACAAGTTCATGAAAGTAAGTCCTCCTGACAAAGGTTTTAAAACAGCATTTCATTTTGTTTAATAAAATTTGATTTTTATAAAGCCTTCCACATATAAAATGCACAGGCAGTTTTTATTACTGACTCAGTGATTTATTTTTTTTTTAAAGTTAATGTTCTTACAAGACTAACCTCTCCTCATTACTTTAATTATTCCTTTACAGCAGTATATGTTTCCCTTTTCTATTTATTACGTATTGAATTATCAACAGAGAAACTGTAATTTTTTTCTTATGATAACATTTTAAGAAGTATAAACCTTCCAAATTAATTTGTTAATTAATATCTAAGAGAGGAAATGGTGTGCAGGTCTGTTAGATGTGCTGGCTATCCTGAGTGGCATTTAGAACCTGTCCCAGGAAACCTTTTGTCAGATGACTAATTTTTACCCAAAGCACAAAATTTGCTGAAGTAAAAGTGTGCCTTTTGCAAACTGGGTTGCAACTAGCATTAGTGAGCATGAGCCTTGTGAGTTGAACGACTTGAATCTTAGAGACGTGTGTGTGTGTGTGCGTGCGTGCGTGCGCGCGCCTCCTCCCAAGGTGAACTAGTTGCAGGCTTGGTCCCTTCCTGAAGGTAGGTAATTAAGGATTTGAGGGTCATGCCCCAAACCCTGTATCTCAGCAGTTTGCACAGTTGTCATATGAATATAATAATGCTTCTTGCTCCTCAGAGAGAAGGTGTGTAATTAGTTATCTAATAAATGCTTGTAAAGCACTTAGGAACCCTCAAATGAGAGGTGATTCTATTACTGTAAGTGGGGAAAAATGTAATTTTCTTCTTTCTTTTCACTGCTTCAGTTTCCTTTTCATGCTGCAATATTTATCGTGTGGCCCATAAAATCTTTAAAACAGCTGGTATGTCAAAGTTAATAAGCCAGGCAGCACAGTGAACACATGTATTTCCGATCAAAATATTATCAACATATCCTAGCCTGTGTGAAACCTAACATGTCAGAAAATGTTATGCTTGTTGCATAGTTATGGCTAAGGAATTTTTCATCACAGAAAAAGAGGTGTCAGGAAAGCGGAAGGGTTCAGAGTGCAATGAAATCTCAGGCTCACCTAGTGAGCGCGAGTGTCGGATTCAGCTCTGTGCCGGTACTGACACGGTCTCAGAGAGAAAGACAAAATGGCTCAGCGAGAGCCTGGTGCCACTTGCAAGCCAGGAGAAGGTATCAGTGCAGGATATGCAAGGCTGAATGCCTGCTGCTTTTCCCCTGATGAATACAGCCAGGGCTCAAAACCAGGGCACAAGTTCACTGGATTCCCCTTATCTCTGGCCTTTATTCCGCCTGGATATGGACTTCTTTTCCCTTCACTTCAGCTCTGTCTCTTGCTTATTCTAGAAATGTGTCCTATTTGCATGTGGTCACTAGACCCTGCATATTTAGTTTCAGAGCTTACATGTTTTCCCCAGAATGAATGGCAAAATGGGTGTGTTAGTAAACAAACAGATGATGTTTTGCACTCTTGTTTGGGGAGAATGAGATTTATGATTTAGGAGAAAGACCCTTAAGGAAAGCCTTACTTACAAGACAGATCTTTCTTCCAGACTAAGGCATAAGTTTCTATTTTCACTGCAATTACTCTCTCAGTAATTTCTTTGTTGCTGCAGCTATCAGTTCAAGGTTGATTTGAATTTGCCCTTTTTATTTTTGTGTGTTTTAATTGTATTGTATGTAACATTGCATTAGTTGAATAAATAAATTTCTTCTTTGGCTGCTTTTCCTTTATCTTTCTCAGGCATTTGGATTTGGAGGTTCAACTTTTACTCATTTCAGCAAGCCTTTGTTCATACACTATGTCCAAATATAATTTGGAATAAAGTCTAAAGCTCAAATGAAGTAAACAGAAATGCTCTGAGACATAAGTAAGAGTAACTGCTTGCCATTGAGAGTAATGTTTGCATCTTCAGGCCCCCCAAATTATGGTGATTTGATGGCACCTAAAACATAATGGATTTTATTTCACATTAAAAAGAGCTGATGAATTTTACTGTCCTCTGTGCTGACTTATCATCATGGTTGTTAACTAAGTCCTTAGCTATCATACATATTCACATTGCTTTAGGCAAGAAGTTAGAAGCATTTGGTATTTGGAACAAAAAGTACTTGGACATCTAAATAAGGAGTTATAGAAGCTTTAGGAAAAAGTTGCCTCACTGGTCAGGTATAAAAGTGCTTGAGCCTGCTCAGTTTCTCCTTTTGGGCCTGAAAAATCCATATGCACCTGTGCTTCTGCTACTGTGCATGACCTGTGTAGTTGAGGTTTAGGTTCCAGGTTATAGTCAAAGATGCCCCTAAATTTTCTGTGCAGTACTAGACATGGAGTAGAGTAAATCTTGCATTGACAGAATCAGTCTTTCACAAAATCAGTTGCAGATGCTTCCTCCTTTCTTAAAACCAAAAAAGGAGTGTGTGGTAGCAGAGAGAACAATAATGCCAATAGATGTCTTCCATTCTGCAGATGATGCAGAGGTGTTGTTCCTCTAGTGCAGAAGGACATTAGCTCTCTGATTATTAGCAGTATGTTTGAACTACCTGCCAAAACCTGATTTTTGAATGCAGACCATTTGCTGTTTTTCAGAAGTAATTACTTTAGGTAGCAATTATCCAAAGCTTTTTGTCTTTCCACCCAGCAGCGCCACCACCTTGCTAGTCTTGAACAGTCATATGCCTAGACAATGGGACAAAAATACTTCGCTTTTGAAGGACAAGATAGTTTTAGACTACCACTGTGAAACAATATAAACTGTATTCTCAGGTGTTCAGACTGCACAGTTTGTGCCTCCTTGCTTTCTTGCAATTTGTAAATGATTGCTAACCCCTAGTGGCATCTCTTCAGTAAGTACCTGCTAATTTGAATGTAGCTGGCCCCTCAACAAACAGCTAGTGGATTTCAGGAAGTATTAGAAAGTGAAGGCTAAGATTCACTTTTCTTTCTGTGTGAGCATACATATGTGTGTGTGTTTATTAAGGATTATGATGACTTGTTTTTTTTCCTCCCTCAGGGAAAACTTGTGTTAAATCTAGGAAAACAAATCAAGGCTGATTGGAGAAATTTCTCAGTCCATATTAAATTCTTATGAAGGACTATCTTCCTTAGACAGCAATCAGACTCAATGGAGTCAGGCTTATATTTTGAAAATAATAAGCTTGTTATCTGGTGCAAATATATATATATATATATTTATATATTTTTTAACTACATATACAAGCAAGGTTAGAATGGTGCATCCAGGGTTATCACATATATTTAAAATGTAGAATTTATCACAGAACTAGAACCAGAAGCCTCCAGAAAATAGGGAAATAAAATGTTACACTACTCCAGCTGCAAGCTATCTTTCCAGTTGTGCATATTTTGGACCTCTGCATGCTCTTCTTTATTCTAAAGCCTGGCAAGATCTGAAGATTGAGGTTATGCCAGCTGTGGGTAAAGGGAAACAAAGTTTAACATCTGGTCTTCATGAAAAACAGCTTTCTTATAGCTTTCTCATTTAAACAATAGGACTTTTCATTAGGGAACATATGGTCTTGTTAGTGTGGGCATGGTCACGTGCTATTGTGCCCATTTTAAGTACATTCTTATGCCAAGGTCAATATAAACATCTTAAAATCAAAGCCAATAACCACCAGGCAGTCAGTAGTGATCTTAGATTGGCTACAACAAGTCAACCATTTTCTACGTAATTAGTAAAATTATATTACTATGCTCAAGTATTATCACCTATTACAGAGCTGAGGAAAATGGGTATAGAAGGTTCATAGAAAAGTCTGAAATGCAGCTGAGCAATTTTGTTATTCATCCTAGACTTGATTTTCTGTTAAGTAGGTTCTTTGCATATCTATGCAGAGGCATAACTTTTGATGATGATGATAATCAGTTATCTGAGAGAACAGTTGCTTCTAGTTGCTTTGTTGGTATGGAGAAAAGAGCTGAGGCAGGAGTTGTTAGAGAGGTGTGGCAGGAGGCTAATGCATTTCAGTGGTTTCTGATGGAGAAGACAAGTAGCCCATAAGCTCAGCATGCAGACACAGTTGGATGAAGACAGTTGTAAACTATGTATGCTCACAGGAAGCTTTATTTGCAAAACTGATTTTGCTGAAAAGCTACCATTCTGTAACAAGAAAAATCATGTTGAACTTGGACAAAATTTTCAAATCCCAAATTCCACATTTGGCTGAGAAAGATGTTCTCCAAGAGAGATGAGGATAAAATCATACTTTCATGTGGAAAATAGCATTTGAGCTAAAGCAACTGCTAATGCTCTATTCAGGTATTCCATTTTCACGCATAGGGTAACAGTGCATGCAGTGTTTAAAATATTCAAAATTTACATAAGCATTTGAAATACAGGTGAGAACCTGAATCTGCTCTTTGAGAAGACTGTGGGCACTATTCAGGCTGCTGTAAATGCACTGATTTTGTGGATTATAGAAAACGAAATGAGAGAACCTTATTTGGGTGTAAATATGTTCCCAGTCAGCATAGTTTTAGGCTGAGGATCATGAGGATTAAGTACACTTCAAAGACACAGTTCAAGCGCTGCATGCATTTCTAGCAACAGTAGCACCCAGCATATGGTATTCAGATGTAAGGTTCTTTTTTTTAATGTTTATGTTACACCCTGTTAAAATAAACATCATTTACAAGAGAGGAAAGAAAACCAAACTCTGAAAAATCATACATTTAGGATACTCAAATGAAATCTGGTTTTGCTTAACCTAAAAAGTATCACTAAGATTTGATTACCAGTTTTTGTTTCAACTAAAGAATTTTCTCTGAGCTGAAATTCAAATGAAATTAGAGGTCTGTAGGTATCTTGCCCTAAAAAACAATTAACTGACTCAATCTGTAGTACAGCAAATTATAAGGAGGAAAAAAAGAAAAAGGAACAAAAGAAAGAAAAAGGTAGTAGTGAAGTGTACACTCATACCTTGACATATGTAGCCACTATTTTTGTTTTGATTTGAAGTCCTTCCTGCAGCTCTACTGAGATTCTCCTGTGTTTGACTTGTTTGTGTTTGAACAAGACTTTCAGAAGCACCAGCACAGTACGTGTATATATGAAGGAGGAGCCTGAACCACACGTCTGAATGTTCTGGCTTATGGGCAGCTCTGCTGTTCCTCAGCAGCTGGTGCTTCATTCAGTATCTACCACGCTCACCAGCATGAGCTGAGCCTTTACCTACCCTTTACTTACTGTGTGTTGCTGCGTGTTTTATTTTGCGCCGAGTTATAGGAATGCTATGACTTCTATTTGACTTTGTGAAAGTATTGGAGAAAATGTTTCATATCATAGGCCAAACAAGAAGGAGATAAAAACACAGGATATTATATTTCACAGACTACTGAGTCTATCATCATAATCATCAATAGCATCAAACAAAGAAAAAAAATCATGTTGGATTTTCAGTGATGTAGTGGCACTTTGAAAATAGCTGCACCTTTCAGCAGATCTCTGCAGTCCTGTCTGTGTTTTGAAGTGAGTGCTGTGAAGATGAGGCCTTTTCTCTCAAGCCTAAATTCTGAGGACTTATACTATCGTGGATACATGTGGGGGTGTATATATACGCACATGTGCACTTGTGTTTTATTAAGTCCAAGATATACACTACTCTTCTGCTGGCAGCATTCCCAAGTTCTTGGCCAAAGGACACCAAAACTTGCTGAAAGCACAGAGACAAGCAAACACATTACTAGGTGTATAGTGAATTTTCAAGGTATAATCCTATAAAAGCTATAGCAGAGGATCAAAGGCACAATATCTCTTTTCTGTCACTCAGTTAAAATGCTCAAACGATATACTGTGTCTCATCTGGAGAGAACTGCACAGACGATCAAGTTTGACAGACTTTTTGTTTTGATACATCTCTGTGAAAATGCATCATCTTGGCATGTTGCAATCAGATCCTTCAGTGCGTAATCAGACCCTACTCTGACCTTACCTCAGTATTTTTGACTGTAGGAACTGTTTTAGGAGAATCACTTTGGCTTAGGTTTTTGGGTAGTCCTACTGTGGACTGCCAAATACAGTCTGTAAGAGCAATTTCCTGTAGGTATTTCATGAATATGAAAAAGGACTATTTTAATTAATCATTTTCAATTGCATTATATTCATATGTAATTTTAAAAAACTTAATTATCACTGCCTCAAATATTTACGATAGCTGGCCAAAAACCATTTTAAGTGTTTTAAAAAATATTTTAAAATTTCAAGTCTTCAAAAACTATGGGGACTTTAAGCTACAAAAATTTTGTTATAAAAGAAAAAGTCATGCCTCTGGAACTGATACTTATTAGCATGAAGGAGAAATCTGACAAGTGTTCTTGCAAAGAGCTTAACTTGAATGAATATTCAATAGCAGTTAATAATTAAGGATATGAGTCAGATCTTAATTTAAATAAATATTCCTGAACATTGTTTGATTTTTTTTTTAACTTATTTATTTTTTTAACACTCCTAGACCAGTCTGAATGGTGAAAGGATAAGTCATTTTGAGAAGTGGGTTTTTTTTTTTTTCACTGCTTGGACTTTACTGGCACAAGCATTTTGCTGCTCTCTATAAAAATTTTTTTTTTCTCAGTTCGTAAAACATAATGCAGTGTTATTTTAAGACCAGGTTTTACAGTATCACAGCTTGATAGTTTATACACTAATATTAAGCTTCAGGAAAACAAGTAGCTGTGGTAAGCAACACAGTAAACCTGCCTTACCTTATTCTCTATTTTATGAACATCAGCACATGAGCAAGGCATGTAGAAGGCATGAAGATTGCCTTGTGTAGGCATAATTTCAGAAAGAAATCCCTCTTGCTGCTGCTTCACCAGTACTAGGATTTGTTGAAAATTCAGCATAGAATCACTTACTTCCATAATTTACTACCATCATGTTAGTTAATCTAGTTAATTTTTAGTTTAAATTAACCTGATGGCTATAAACACAAGAAGGTGACAGACCTGAGTCTAACCAAGTGTTCCCATTTATAGTAATGCTAATGCAGATTGCAGAGTGGTCCTTCACTCTGAAGAAAGTACATTGCGCTCCGAATTTGCTGCTAATACTATTTCTGATTTAATTTGCATAAGTAAAATTTGATAATGGGGGCTGCCATAAGCACACATTATGGGGGATATTTTTTTCACACGAAAATGCAACTGTTAGCGTGCTATGCACTGCCTTCTTTGCTTCTGCCTCTGCCAGCCCAAATGCTAGCTCCTCCAAGTGCTGTCAGAGGAATTCGGACTTGTCTGAACCAAGACGTGTCAGTAGTTTTCATCATCATAAAATGTTACCACATAATAGGATATACATCTGGCGTGTAGCCTGAAGGAACCACAAATCTAAAGGGGATGGTAAACAAAAGTAAACGTGAGATGCCAATATCAGTTTCTGATAGCACACTTAGGAAATCCTCTAGAAATCAACGTGTCAAAGTCATTTCAGTCCCTAGGAAGTCTGGTCTTTGTATCACTGGAAACATCAATTTCCTATAGAGGAGCTAGCGGGTCGCGCAAAGCAGGCTGAGGAACTAATCAACATATTGTCTCAACAGAACATGCAGAAGTGATGTCTTTGTTTCCTTTGTCACAAAATAGTATGTTTTTCACAGGGATATAGTTAAGAAGGTGAGGTTTGCAAAACATGTTTTGACCAGTACCTGTTCCATAGCAGCGGGAATTTTTGACATTACTACCCTTGGCACCAGTCAGCTGTAATCCTGCCACATCCGATAGCCTGAAAAAGATCAAGCCGTGTCTTTACTCGGAAGGGAGAGCTCCAGCTGCCACCTCACTGCGACAAGCCATTGATTTCAGTGATTGAGAATGTGGCAGTCTTTTCTTTGGGCTGTTAGCACGCTAATGCTTCTGGATGGTGCTAGAGGCCAACGTACGCCTGCAAGTGCAAATTTTCAGATGAGACATAAAACAGAGTCATTAAAAGATGCTATGTCGCTTTTCCTCATAGGGTAGGGATTTGAAACCTGTTATTCTGACTATATAACAACTTGACTAATACTTTTTTCCTTTGGATATGCTGTCTGAATTATCAGTGGTTAGTACTAAAGTAAAGACGCTCTGTCATTTGCCACTTTGAACTCTTGACTAATTCTCCTATATGCTGCAACAGCTGCATTTCAACTTGAAGTGGCTGTTTAACAGCAATGGTTGACATTATATGTAACACAGATCTGTACATAAAATGCTCTGGGCAAAAATCATAGCTGTTATCATTCAATTTTATATGCATTAGTAAATACTAAGAATGCACGGTACTTTTACTCATGTTTACAACTGAATGTCAATGGAAAGATGCTCAAGGAACAAGATGCTTTAGAGAGCAAATAATGGGATAATTAATGCTTCATAATAAGGTAATGAGCCTAACTGTAACTCTACTGTAACTCTAACTGTATAGCTGCTTTATTACCAGGCTGCTTTGTGACCTATATGAAATGAATGTGATGTTTTCTGCAGTTTGGTGTCTACATCCCAGTAGGGCACTAGCTTTTCACTAAATGGACTCTGCTTTTGGCAAGCCCAGATGGCAGCTCAGTTTTGCTTGCCAAAGGCTGACCTACTTTCTTGACATCTATAGTAGATTCCTCCAGATCAGGGAGGACCTGGAGCACTCCATATGGTTTTGTTTGGGGCTGAAGTATGCATTGCTGCTATTTAATAGGTGTTGAGTTAGTAAATAAACTCTTCCAGTGTCTGAACAAAGTATCACTGCTTTTGTTAGCTTGCAATGTCTAAAGGATTTTTAAAATAGTATTACTGAATATTATCTGTTTTGTAATTTCTTTTTTTCCTTCACCTTTATTGGTTGTTTTAACAGTGGCAACTAAATATCTGTTTTCTGTTTGTACCAAAACTTTGTTCTGTGATCTTGCTCGAAGTCTCTGGTGTGATACCTTTGATATTTTCCCATGGCTCTCATCAAGTTCCAAACTTGTTCCAAATTCATGACCTTATGCTTTTTTTAGACTCCCTTCTCAGACCTGGGTGCCAAAGAGTAACTGGCGGGGTTTATTGGTCTCCTGCTCTAGTAGTTACATCAAGTGGCTTCCCAAATTGCTTTATTCCTTCTCTTGGCACAAGGCAATCTCGGATGTGTTCCTTTGGCCCTTTGTACAAAAGCATGAAACAGCACCAACAGCAGATGATGCAGTGAGAGCAGCCGGTTTGGCATCAGCAGTGGCAGCATCAGGAGCCTCAGCAGGACCTGGGAACACTTTCTGAGGCTGTACCTCAGCGCTGCATCACAAAGCCAACCTGCTCTTGGCTTTCTGGTGAGAGGGAGGGTCTTCTGGTTTGACCAATTCTGTTTCAATTTCTCTCCATGTAAGTTCTTGTTTAAAGGAGCAAAAGAGGGTGGAAGCTATTTTTCTGCTTTGGTTCAAAATGTATTTGAGTGCTGCTATGCAGGTTTCTATTGCAGAGGTTCCTTGTAAACAGGTCCCACACAGTTCTCTATACAGATCAGCCCCAGCAAATGAAATTAATAAAATAGGATGGTATAAAAACAGAAACTGGAGATGAAAATAACAGTGTAGAGTACTTAGTGTTTTCTTCTGATGCAAGAAAATATTACGGTATTTTCTCCAAGCTACTCAAAATGTGCCAAGTGAAACAACCTATGTCATTTCCCTAGTGAGATTGTTCTCTTGTTTAATACAGCTCACCCAGGAAATGTTTATTTGATATTCACTGTACATTATCCGTCTTGATATTTTGCTCTAAGTACTGCATTTAGCAGTGATTGGGGTTCATATGTGGATTGCAACCATTTTAAAAATTAAAAAGTCTCTATCCCAGTCTTTTTAGAAGAATTATCTTATTATGGACAAGTTCTGAAATTCTGATGGAGTACTTGGCTGGATCAGATTCCTACTGCAATGAATTCATATGATTCAGGAAAATAATTAAGGCTGCTGAAGACAGCTAGTAGTCCATTAGTTTGGATAAAACATACCAAGTATTTTAAAAAATTCAATAATTTGATGGATATCATTATTGTGTTATGAATTATCCATATAGTGATGTTTCTGCTCTTTCACAACTCTAGATATTTTACCTGTAATGTTCTTCAAAACAGTTTCCAACAATTTTTCCTCAGTCTAAATAACTATACTTTTATATTAGTTAAACAGCTCTGATCAGAATAAGGAATTGTCAAAACCCCTTCAATATATAGTCTCACTATTCAATCTCAAATCATTTCTACTTTTATTAAGCACAGATTCATGGCAAGTGTTGCTGGTGACTGTGCAGTTTAGTCAAATGAGATTGAGCAGTATAGTTGAAGTCAGTGTTTTTGATTATATTTCGGACTCTTTCACTGTTAATAAAATTGGGGATAAAAGTCTGCCATTGATTTTCTTGGTGCACTTGTACTACTCTGCAGCACTTGTACTACCAATAAAAAAAGAATTTCTTGTCATTTCACTTGTAAGCAGAGGAAATTGGCTATGTAGAATAAGTCAGCAAACAAGAAAAATACAGAATTACATACTATTTTTTCAAAATGATTTCTCTTACTATTTTATTGTAACATGCTTTCATTCTATCTTGGATATAAATTGAAAAAGGTCCCATATGAGAGTTTATAAGAAAAAAGTATATGAGTCATTATAACAGATTCAAAGTTTACTGCAAGTGAGAATAAATGACTTCTATCCTGCCATCACTATAATTTCTAGAACATTACTCAAGTTGTGAAGGAGGTCTTGTTTTTTCTTACAACACAAAAAGTAGGTTGCCACCTGTGTCTCGCAACATATCTGTAAATAACAGATTGCACCAATTATGTTAGTGTTTTTGCTGCCGTGCATTAAAATGAAATGCAGCGGTGAGAATGATTTATAGTAGAATGCACCATTTTGGTTTCTAAAGCTGATAAGCAGAGAAGCATGAATTATTAAACTGAGTAGCAGCTTTCTAGAAAGGCGAGTAATCAAGATTTGCTTGCACAAAACAAGAAAGCTGTGACTAATTTCATATAATGATGTTTGCCTAACAAAATGGTACATTTAAAGGTCAGCTTAATAGTGGAAATCTGATTTCAAGGGGAAGGAGTACCTTTCCTTTTGCTATATAATTCAGCTGACACACATATACAGTTGAGTGTATTGAGTTTAGTTTTGAGTGAAATAAAGCAAATTCT
This sequence comes from Apteryx mantelli, assembly GCF_036417845.1. Taxonomy (NCBI): domain Eukaryota; kingdom Metazoa; phylum Chordata; class Aves; order Apterygiformes; family Apterygidae; genus Apteryx; species Apteryx mantelli. The sequence continues at coordinate 41,756,009 of NC_089981.1, forward strand.
TCCTGTTACTTCAAATAAAAGCTAAAAAAGAGAGTGTTCTTTAAAACATGTTATAAAATCATAGAAAAAAAATCAGAATTTTTGGAAAGATGGCATTACAAAGACCACAAAGACCATAATGATTCAGACCTCATAAAAGTCTTTGAGTGTGTCTTACAAGGTTCAGTTTACAAACCATAGTAGGTCAGATTTAACTTCTAATACTTCAGTTTTCTGCATAGGCTGAAATTAATTTTAAAGTGTAGCTTCCTTCCACCTCTCCCCCCCCCACCCCCGCCGTGTTTCTGCCCCTCCCCTCTGTTTGCAGTTCATCAGAAGATGAAAAGCATAGATGAGTATATATATGAAACTTTTTCTCTCTGCATAACCATAACTAAAAAAGAGTAAGTTTTTTGTCAAGACAGATGTTTTGTCTTTAACTAAGTTCCTATGGTTACAAAATTATTCTGTAACTTCATTTCAAACCAATATCAACTGTGAAAGTCTCAAAATTAGAGTACTTGACTGAAAGGAAATAACACAAAAACATGCTTAGGGGCATATCCAGAACTACAGTTTGAGGTGAATAATTTTTCAAGGTTGGCAAAATTAGCATGAATCCTTTAGGTACAGTAAGCTAGGAAAACAAGGATAAAAAGATTTCAAGGACTCTGTACTGCTACATGATGTTCATTTTTGTCCTGTGCTTTCTGTCCACAAGAGTGCAGATGGTTATTGTATGAATACAACTAAGGTCATGGTTACTGGATCTAAGACTACCTGGGTCCATCAGGAAAGCCTCTTCATTTTTGGAAAGCTAGCAGCAGTCTGGTCTAGACTTTCATGGTGATCCCTGGGAAAAAAATCATCTTTTCTCTACTTCTTAAAGATTTCTTTCCTACTACTTGTTTAGCTGGACTGTTTGGGAGCAGCAGGATTTCCCAGCTGGTTTTCTCTGTGCTGTTCCCTTAAATGTGTTATCTTTCTGAGTATCTCCATTGCTGGTGTCTCTTCCTGGAAATACACTATTGCTGAATTTCTTGTTTTTTTCCTACTCTTATCTAATCTCAGCATGCTCTTTTTTTAGCATAGGGACTGTTTCATCAGTAGTAAGACATCTTTAGTTGACCTTTAATAAGACCTCTCCTTTCTATACTATCATCTCAAGTTTTTGTTCTGCACTCTCATTGCTTTCCCTTACTCCTTTGTTTTCTCTGAGCACAAGATGTTCAATTCCTTTTTGCTTTACTCATCTAGCAAGAGCCTGAAGTTCCAAAAACAAAAGAACATAAGAAATTCATATCCGAGACAGTCAGAATCATTTCTGTGCTTTCACAACAGATATACTGCAAACAGTCTTGTTATTTCATGATGACAGCCCAAATTCTCCTTCTGATGGGCTTTCAGTTCTTCCACCATTTGCATCAACTGTTTGCAGAATCTTCAGAAACATATTTAAAATATTTAAAAGGCTTTGAGTGTTTTACATTTACTGTCACCTTGAAGCATTATTGATCTCTGATGTGGGTGCTTGCCTTGATTTAGCAACACTTAAAATGTTTTAGTTCTATAGTTTGCTTTCAGTATAACAAGATGAAAGAAAAGAATCATAGAGGAATAAACAGCAAACTAAAATGTTTCTAAAGAAAAGTAACTTAGCTCACAGAGTATAATAAAGGGTCCCACATAACTTCCACTGGAAAAGCCATTAGAAAGACTTCTCAGGGAGATAAATTGAGGGGCAGGGGAGTGAAGGAGGGATTCTTTAGGGATGCAGAAAATCTCTTCCAATAAGTAATGGTCAAAAAATGTAAAATATAAAGGATACTAAGTATCTTCCTTGAAGTAGTTGTACTTTCATTAAACTGTACATGGTGTTTAGATATCATAGTGACAGACTGCACTAAAATACAAAAAAAGGGAGTGGAAGATCTTTCACTGAAGTTTCAAGAAGTTGGAGATCTTTATGTGCCAACCTTTTCTTATTTTTATTATTACTATCGGTAGTCTATGTTTATATATAAAGGACAAGATCTTAGCCTATGAAATATCTGCCAAAGAGATATATAGGTCAGCTCTGCACTACTGACAGTATACAAGGAACATCAAGTGCTAAAGCTGGGAGTAGTTTACAGATGGTCTGAGGCCTTTACAACTTGCCGAAGAGGGCAAACGAGCCTGTGTCAAGTACAGGCAAGGAGGAGAAGGACTATTTAAACCTCGTCCCTATTGCTCCTTTGCTCAGGATCCCTGACAATTAAGGTACTTCCCCTCATTTCATCAGGAATATAAGAATAAAGGCATCTCTGTACTGAATCACACCTGAAATGTTCTATTTCCATATCTTTGCAGTTTCCAATATTTGTCGCCCCCAGATGTTTTTGAACCTGACTGTTTCTGCCAGACTAGAACAATTCAGCTGAATCATTACCAACAGTCTCCCTCCTTTATTCTTTTATGTCACATATAGAACTGGGAAAAAATGATCACTGCAAACAGGCCACCACTAGAATAAACCTTGTGGCCTTCAGTAAATTAATCCACGGTACCATAACACTTGTCCAATTACACAAATTTTTAATTAGTGTAAAACCATATGGGAGAAGTTCAGCTTTCTAGTGCTTAAATCATTGGATTATTACTCAGTTGTTACATGTGATTGGAGCCATGATGCTTTTCTCTATTTTCTTCCCAATTTGGAAAGCTTTACATTTATTCCTATCACAGAACACAGAAATCTTGGAAGTGACAAAACTTCCATGAGATGTTTCTTCCCCATCTTGATTTGACAATCTGTCTTCTCAGGATCCACTTAAATGACTTAGAAGAAGATAGTAAGAAATAATGAATATCAAGTAGAAAATAGGCTATATTACTATAAATGTAGGCAAAACAAATGCTTTTTCTTCTAGTTTGTAATCAAATGATCCTCATTATTCTTTTCCTTCCTCTGTGGTCAATAAAGTGTGAACTGTATCAGCTGCAGATATGGTCTTACATTTTTTTATTCTATTTTGAAAATATGTAAAGAAAGTTCGATATATCCTTAGAAGTATAAAACTGTAATAAGACTGTTTTAAGAACATAGCTAGCTAAAAATGGTTCCTACTGCTTTTAGAATGTGCTAAGCAGTTTGAAAGTGGCTTCTATCAGCATAGCTGTAACAGAGACCCCTTATATCAAAATTACCAGTCAGAATGTATACACTGTGATGTTTCTGTCAGTCTATCCAAATTCAAAACTAATGTGAGACCTGTACAGCTTCTGAATGCCAAGGGAAGTAAAGAAAAAAGATATGAATTAACTTATGCAAGTCAATGGGAACACAGGAAATAGAACCCATGCTCCTAAATTATAAAAGTTTAGATTTCTGCCATTTTACACCAAGACAGTAGCTGGATGGGTAAAATACTTAAACTTGATTCATGACAGTTTTATCTGAAAACCTACTCTGAAGTAAATGGACTTGGTTTTAGATACTTAACATGGTACCCTAACCACTGGGCTATTAAATATTCCTGTCTGTCTAACTTCTGGCCACCTCCTCAGAAAAATTCCCTACTGAGCTGGCATATTTTTGTCAGCACTCTTAAGCAGTTTTATTGCTGTACTAGCATTGTTCTTATCCTCATTCTCTGTGGAAGTATCTGCTGGACAGCTACATGAGTCATGCTATCTTAAAATTATTTTGGGATAGCTACATCTTAACGGAAAGAAAAATAGTCAGTTAACAATACAAGACAAAGGATAACATGCATTATGTTGGGGTAAAAACTGTATAATTTGGTGCTAGTGAAATATTTAAGTAACATCTGTATAATGAAATTCAAATCTGAAATTCAGTGGTTTATTTGATTTTTAACAATTTAGTATAGTTTGTTGCCAATAAAACTAATTGCTGAAGCACTTGCCCCTTGAAACCAATGATAGTTTTGTCATTTTGTTTAAGAAAACTATTATTGCATTCAATACATTCATATTTTTTATGAAGTCGTCCTTGTATCTGTGATTTTTACAATTAGTGATGCATTGATAGAGCTTTTAGGAAAAATAATTTCTGCATTTTGTTGATGTACCTTTTATTGATTCTGACAAAAATGAAAACATTTAAAATTTTGAAACTGCTTATGAATAATTTTGGTTTTAATAAGGCTCTTTTTCACTGAGCAATTATTTTGAATCGACATTTCTCCCCAGGTTTTATCTCAAGAACCTGTTCTAGTATTACTCTCAATATACATATGATTCAAAGTACTACTCTAGAGAAAGGTTGCTTAAACCCGTGCTTGAAGTGCAGAATATGCTTAAATGTTGGTGCTTTGAGCTAGAATGTAGAATTAGTTAGCTGAAATAGGAACAGTGAGCTTTTCCAAACTGCAAATCAGATATTCTGTGTAATGGTGTAGTCAGTCTAGTGAAAGACATTTTATATTAGTCCCTCAAACATGTTTCAGTTGATCATCAGAAAAGTAATTAGAGTGTTGTCAGTGCTGAATATAAAATGTTAGGACCAAAACACTTGTTTCTGCTGCTTCCTAAAACGAAGGTGGCGGTGGGGGAAGTGCTGCGCTTAGCACAACCATGTCCCGAGGCTGTCTTCCACCATCCACTCTATCCACCTACTAATACACACTGGCAGAAAGCGTAATCAAATTCATGTTTCCAGGTAATAGTCTTCCTAAAGAAGCAGGTTTGACTAAAGTTTTGCCGCAATATGGTTTATTCTAATTTCATAGAGTGATGATGTATCAATTAAAACTAATCCATCTTCGAAGCAGGAGCTGTTGAAATTTCTTTTATCCTCAGGAAGAGAGTGCATGAATCAGTAATTACAAAGCATTGCTCAGCTTCTCCATTTACTTTCATCTTGTGAGGAGATTAATAGCCATCCTTCGGACACCAGCTGCTTTCTATTTATCAAAGGGATGCCAGGGGCTGGCAGTTCTCCTGGAGGACTAAGGGGTAAGACGGGATGTGAAAAGCCAGCAGCATCTTTACAGTCAGGCAGAAGGTGGACAAACAAGTGCTAGTTTGTACATCTGATCCTCCCAAGTGCTTCCCCCACTCCCTACTCGGTCACACTGTCTTCAAGGCTTCTTGTCATGCTACTCAGCTTAGCTGGTTACCCAGACCTAAGGTCAAGAGAATGTGTTATTGGAAAGAACTGCAAATTAGGTTTAATTTGAATATCTCTCCCCTTGCTCTCCTGTCGCACCCCAACAGATCACAAGGCTCTCTTTCACCTAAAGTTATTGTAATTATTATACTGCAAGCCATGGAATTTCATTTGGGGGATCCATTTTGTGTTTCACATCTCCAATGGGTGTGAGGATCCATCAGATTCATGCATCTCTCCATTTTGTTTTATTTTATTTTATTTTGTTTTGTTTTGTTTTTTATATGTTATTTTATGTTACTTTATTTTATGTTATGTTATGTTATGTTATTTTATTTTATTTTATAACACTGCATTTCTTTGCAAATTCACAGATGAAAGCAATGAAAGCAATTCTCACATCTGTGTCTTCTGTTCAATATCTCCCCCTCCTCCAGAGGTTCATGGTAAACTATAGTGAAATGTTTAGGATTTTTTTTTCTTTTTAACTTTTTCTTTGCAAATGTGAGTAGAAAATTGAGCATCTTGGGCTGTATATTCTGTAATCGAGTGACAGTTCAGTCTGTGTCTAAATTTCTCCAGACTATTGAAAAGGCATGTGAAAATTTACTCTTTATTTTCTTAATTGTGCCTGAATTTTAACTCTTTTCTCAACTCTAGTGAAAATGGTAGAATTGGGCCCAATAACTAAAGAAGGCTTTAAAACAATTTTCAGACATCCCAAGTATTGAAATTATTGATGGTTTACTGTTAACCCTAATACTATATACACCAGATTTGAAAATTTCCATTTCCATTTAAATAGAGAGAAAATCCCATGAGGCTTCAATATACTTCAGGTTTTAATATTGAGTTTTCTGTCTCTGTATTCAGTTAGTTGAAAAAAATAATGTTTTGAATATTTATCCAAGTTTCTCAGTCAGTATTCTTTGATTGTTCGCTGTTGAGGCTCAGCACCAAATAATCCTTTATATAATCCCAAATCTGGACGTTGCAAAGTGCTTATTATGACTTTCAATAAATGGTTGAAATGTTTCTTTTGAAGTTCATCTATCTCAATATTTCAGTTCATTAGTGGGAAAACTAATAGAAACAATAATGTATAAGTTACTTGGTACACTGTTCTCAAAATATTTTTTAAATATTTTTGTATTGAGAATTCATACATGAAAATTGCAAGCATTATTCCAGTCATGGTACCAAAAGAATGCTTCTATGCACTGTGAGAACAGTTATCTACTACTTCAGCTAAAACAGAATGATTTTCAAAATGTGGTTACAGAAAATTTTCTGCAAGCTGCTTACAGTGCAAATCTCAATTATTTACAGAAATTATCTGGCAATTTAGAAGAAATATAGTTTGATTCATAAAATTAGAAATGATCATAATTAGCGGAAGAAGTAAAAATAATTAGATCTTTCAAGTTGTTTGTCCAGCTTTTCTCTGTCCTAAAGCAACTTTTTCATCTTTTTTTTAAACTGGAGATGTCCTTGAGTAAGAACTAAAAATAGAGTAAGTACTTCAGAATTATATCATAATGAAGTTATATGAAAAATAGTAGTCCTAACTGGAGTGAGAAATAAATAGATATCTGCCTGACAGTGCAGACACATTCAAACTAGCTGTGTTGACTATCTCTTGGACAAAAATCCAAGTAGAACAGGCACCCAGATTGAGTCTGTATATTCTAGAGGCAGGACAGAAAGCAATGTCTTAGGGTGATGATTTATCCAAAATATTTTAGTACTGATGCTTTTATGCTTCTGTTAGCTCTAAGATACCTGCACAGAACTTCATTGCACCATATGGTTCATAGGATCACAGGATAATTTGAGTTGGAAGGGACCTCAGGAGGTCTCTAGTCCAACCTCCTGCTCAAAACAGGGTGGCTGTGAGGCTGGACCATGTTAGTCAGGGCTTTATCCAGTCTGGTCTTGAAATCCTCCGGGGATGGAGGTTGAACCAGCTGGATCAGTACTATCTCCTGTGCCATGCTTTTTGAGAAGAGGAATTGAATTTCAGTTTTACCTGGAATAGAAGAAAAAAACAAGATGAGAATGAAGGAAGGGTTTACATGGGAAGTTCATGATAGTCATTAACACAGGCAGTTTATTAAAATCTGGCTCATTGTCTTATTGCAAAATGCAACATGATTCTAAGAGATCTGTGTCATTAGTTACCTTTCAGGAGAAGCATCTTAATGGTACATCTGAAAGAAAGCAAAATAACTTCAGGATTTTGTTTGGGTACTCTGTATCAGTTTAAAAGTACCAAACACTTTCTTAGATTTCTAAGTTAGATCTGAATGCTGATGGTCTGATCTCCACACATGAACAAAAGCTCCTTTGGGATGTCCAGAGGTCAGACAAACTATGAAGCAAAGTATTTCATGAGATAATTTTCCTTTAAATATACACTGGTGATATCTCCCTTGATCTCAACTGTCAAATGTCCATATTGTGAAATGTAACATGTAATAAGAGCTTAAAATGAAATTTCACAAGATTCATTTCTTCTCTGTAAATGATTCTTACTTCATTAAAACCTTTATTCCTATGAAAATTCCTTTTTAGTTAAAAAGATGCTTTTGTGGAGTTATAAATCTTAGGGACTAACATAAATGATCACCCATGAATCAACAACACTTTAGAAACTCTCCTCTCTCTTTTTCATGGTATATAAGGCCTCTGATGTTAGGCAATATAATAAATGTTGGGTAGCTGAAATATATCTGTTTTTCTGCTTATGAATGATCAGATCATAAGCTGTAACATAGCTTTTGTTTTTGTCTTTTAAATGACTCTTAGCTGTGACAGGAAGCTCAGTAACAAGAAGGACTAATTTTGTTTCATATGTTCTGGTCATACACAATTCACTAGAGGCGCAGGGTAATCTCATTAGCTTTCCTCGTGCCAAGGTTTTTCTCTTGTTACATTGATGACTTCCAGCATGTTTCACATAAGTTTTATTTTCTTTTATCTAGTATTCTTCCTTCTTGGAAATAAAAAGACAATCTGTCACTGGAAATGAGATAATTATGTATAATTTTGTTTTTTTCATTATCTATTATACATTACAGTACATCCCTGGGCAATACAAGTACTTAAGTTGTGTGGATAATATTGCAATACACTTTCCTGGGTGAAGCATATATATATATTTTATTTTCATTATGATTGGCTAAAGCATTACAGTCTAATGATTAGACCAGGGAAATCTGAGATAAAGGACTTCTGCTTTCTGTTAAAACTAAGCAAACCACAAACCGGTAAGCAAATGCTCTGATACATTTAGATTTTTTTTTTTCTTCTCTTGAAGTATCTGGGAAAGACTTCCTTATTTCATCTCTTACTATTAATAATTATTGAAAATATATTATACAAAGCTGTTTTAGCCTATGAGCTAAATGAGCTAACAGTAGATGAGTTACTTGTGAATGATTTCCTTTGCTTATGTCTTTGACAACTTTGCCTTTAATATCTGTAGTGTGTTTATTGGGCATCTAGATGATATTACTTCTTTCCCTTGTTTTACTTGGAGATTATTTTCAGCATAGATACATGAAAATCACTGTTCTTGTCTCTCTTTATTGAGTTATTAGTTAATAATTCAGTGTAGTACACATATCCCAAAAACGCTTTCCACATGAAACTAAACATCATTTGAACCCCCAAGTTTTGTTTGCTCATTAATGTTTTGTGTGTTCTACAAAAATATTTTAGAAAAAAACAAAAAAGGAATGTGTATTGAATAGAGATTTGGAACCTAAACCCAAACCTTTTTGTATAATTTTTATTCTGAACTATATCACTGCTGATATGGTCCAGAATTTTAATTTAGGTAAATTTCTGGGTTTAAAAAACAAGCAAATTTTTCACCATAGTAGTAGAATTTGGGGGGACACATGAAAATATTCATAGAGGTAAGCTGAACTTGCCAAATAATTTCAGCCTAAATAAAAGTGACAAAACTATAAAAATAATGTTGAATAATAACATTTTGCAAAATCAGTTCTTATTTGCTACCCTTTTGCTTCAGGTCCTTTCTATCAAAAGCTGAAGAAATGAAGAGCTAGATCACCAGTTTTCAAGGTGAACAGAAACTTAGGTAACTACAGTAGTTCAACAGACTTCAATAGACTCTGAACCCTCAATAAAAATGCCTGAAGACACAAGGGAATGTACTAGAGATATATATTTTGGATATCCCTGGAGGGGCTTAACTTGCAAATCCTCCTTCTCCAAAGCAGGTATCATTCCACAATGCATATAGTGCATAAAATATTCATTAGGTTTGAGAGGGAAGCTGAGAAAAGTAATGACTCTATTACGTAGTGATAAGGCGCCCACACTGGATGAATGTGATTTCGGTCCAACTCTCCCATTTTTCAGAATAAGAGGAATTTGACTTGTCATACTTCTGTAGCTGTGCTTTTTGCTTTGTTTTGTCAAAATTACAACCACACATCAAGAAGAGGATACCATACTAAACACAAGCAATAGACTATGAGACCAGACCCAAATGATACAGGTATGTTTCCCTTTAATAAGAAGAAAGTGATACTTGTGTGTGCAGCAATACACGATACGAGTGCGTACCCAGTTCTGCAGAAAGGTACCTGCACAGCTAGTAGGTTTTGTTGCAGATTTATATATGTCTAAAGACAGCTTGGCCTACGCTATGAGTTACGGATAGCTTTTACAGGTTATTACACAATTCTAAATATGATCAAGTTATGTGGCCCCTATCCAATGGTTAGTATGCTTTCCTGCCAAAGGAGGTCCCTTTCCTTTTCAGCATTTGTCAGGGTTTAACTTTTCTAATAGCATAACTAAAGGCTTCATTAGCACAATCAAGCCATGCATGCCTCCTTGTTATAGGAATTACTTTTGTTATGCACTAAAACCTCTAAAGGCTGCATTTCTTTAGTGATCAGTAATTGGCCATCTGTTTTTATAGCTGTAGGGCCTCTGGTATCATCCTGTGCCTCTACTTTCAAGGCCTCTGCTATATTCATGTGGCTCCTGTTACAAATTCATGATTGTTTACTCTACATATGGCAATAACTTAGAAAGGATAGAAAGGATATATACAGATGAGTGCATGTATACATAAATATTATATTTATTTTATATTATTAGATTTGTTCTTTTTACAGTATATAGTTACATTAAATATGTTTATATTTTACATACATAATGCTTTTGCAACTACATTTTCATTGATATCTGTGTCAACTTGTTTGATTTGTTTGATTCAGGTTACAAGAGTCTGGCAGTGTTGACATGTTAGCTTATTGTTTCTTGGCTTTTATGTTAAGGCCTGCATAGTGAGACTTTCCAGTTCACCATTTCCTAAACATTTCCAGCTAGATCATTTTTTTCAAGTCAAACATTTTATTCAGCATAAAGTAGAATATTTCAGTTTTTCATTTGTGCAGGAAGAAAACAAGTAAATGGACCAATGTGACTCATGTTTTCCAATTTAATGATAGTTATGTTTGAGATTTAAGAGGCATATACCAATCATACAAGTCTGATTTGGTTGGTGCCCTGAGCAATTAATTTTTCATGAAGCTCTGCCATGAACAACTACGTTTCTCCATTTTTCTCTCTGGCTGAAAAAAAGAATCCTTATCATATAGATTAGAACTAAGCGAGTTTGGAGTTAATTAATTTTTTAAAGATATATTCTTGGATAAGTTATTAAATATATTTCTATTAAAATTTAAAGGACTTATATTTACAAAGGATGTGCATGTTCTAGTGCTGTAAAGCCTGTTTGGGGAATTTGAGAATTTGTGGGCTGGGGAGTAACAAAGCCACTAAACATACCTTAGAAATTCTTTCTGCATTATTTACCTGCTAAAATCATCTCCTGGATTTTCCAGTAGGAGGAAATTACAGGTATATAATCATCTTTTTTTTTTTATCGGACTGAAAAATTCTGCTTTAGGAGGCAAGCTGTTGGTGTACATTGTATTAATACTGAGATGATAAGGAGAGTAAGAAGAAGATTTTTTTTCAAGATTCCCTTTGAGCAGATTCTGGCTATTGATTGTGACCGCTGCATTTCAGAGAGCGCAGAAGCTAGAAGGTTTTTGCTACCTCCCGTTATTTCAGTAATCGTGCTGAAGCTCTTGTGCTACTGCTTTCTGGCATGGAAAAACAGGTATACACCTTCTTCTCACAGAGGCACCTTTGTCCTCTTGATTATACACATATGTTGGACTTCGCTTAAAAATACATTAGCACTTGAGACTTATGTGTCACTATGTATATAAATGTTTCTGAGAACAGCTTAGGAAAGGAGTTGGAAAACAGAGTCTTCTACTATGAAAAGGATTTGGGGGAACCATTTGAATGACTATTTCCAAGAGACAAAATTAATAAAAATATTACTGCTCCTTACAAATCTTTCCTCTTTTATCGTCCTTAGATCCTTGTGACTATAGCAACGCTATTATTAATTAATGAGGAATTGTTCAGCTCTAATTTCTATCTTTCATACAGAAAAGCTGGCATTTTTATATCACTTGAATTTTGATGATAAGAATACCCACTGTGTGGACTTCTTCCCTTTGTTTTTTTATCTTGCTGCCATTTGGGAAATATATTAATACATGAAGCACTGGGATTAAGCCAGCTGTTTTCTGTCTTTTGACTTTCTGCTAGCCTTCAAGCTGTAGCATCCACAGAACTACAAGCTCTTATATGAGAATAAGGCCACTATTCAACATGAAGGATGATTAATGTCCCTGCACTGCTACCCTGAGGAACTGACCTTCGCACTGGTGAAACCTGAATCAGTGAGAAATCCCTATCTCATCTTTCATTAAAATTACCCGTCATGGCCACAGCGTGGCCGATATCGGACAGTTAAGTGAATCACAAAATGATCTTTTATCAGCAATAAATGCAAGCTCTCCCATGTATAGCTTTTACAAATAGTAGCTGTGTAGGTACTGAGGCAAAGGAAATGTGTATGTGTGTGTGGGGGAGAACAATGCATAATGTATGGTTATTTTTCTTTTCTCCCTCACATGGCATTTCTGTTCTTAAATAGCTCAGCGTTAATATTAGCAATTACATGAATCATGCTACGTGATTTTAACCTTTTCAGTTGTTATATAACAATAGCTTAGAAGTTTTAGAAATGACTTTCATTATGGCTGTGAAACTGTTCAATTATTCAAATTTTTTTTTTAAGAACAAACTATTTTCTGAGTGTTCTTTCTATTGCTTTGGGCAAATTATCCCAGCAAATCTATCTGTCGTACTCTGGCACCTCTACATCTATCTTAACAGTAATGCAATTAGAAATTGCTACTGTTTTTGTAAGCAAATTATTTTATTTTTTTGTGTTATGTTTACACCTCATTCCCTCAGCATCCATCCTATGAACTTTCAAATATCCAGACTGTATGTAAGCAGTGTCTTCTTCCAGTACTTGCAGTAGGTATTTGTTTCTCCTTCCCATTCCAGGAAAATTCCTATCATGTAAATCCAATGGCAAAAAATTTAAGTGGTAAAAAAGCCTGTGTTAAGCCAATACCAGTAACACCAAGGGCAAAATATATTTTTGAGTTTAGTGGTATAAATGAAATCCTAAATGTAACTATGATATTGATGAATTATTTCACATAGAATAGACAGATATAAAGGTCAGAAATTAGTACTGAGTAGTAAATGTCAGGTACTTCTGGATTAGTAGCCTTTAATTGCTGAAGAGGAAACTGCTGGTAAAAAGGGAAGATTTTTCTCTTTAGAAAAACCTTTATTTGATTAAGTGGCATCTTAACCTAATTATTCTTAAATTTTCAATTTAAAGAAGTCCTGAGCCCCTGTATTTTTTTAGATATGTGCCAAAACAGAGTCAGGAATAGAAGAGGAAAAAATTCTAGAGACATCCAAATTTTAAATACTGCTAGAAGCTTGCATGAATTCTTTGCATCTGTAGTCACTAGTGTATTAATGCTCCTGTCTTAGCACAAAATAAGGGGTAAAGGATTTGCATGTTTGTAGGCAGGAGAATAAATAGAAATACCAAAGGTCCTTCAAACTGCTTTGAAGAAACTAGACCTGGGCTGACTGAAAAATTCCAAAGGAATAGGTAAACACCTATATCAAAAAGCTCGGAATCTTAAAGAACTAAAAAAATATTGCATCAGAAGACTCCTGGCTGAGATTGTGTTGCTGTATGGGACTTAAATCTGAAATTATAGTAGCTTTTTGTCTAGTGAATGCTCAGTAAGGTTTGCTTGTTTCCTTCCTGGGTTACAGAAGTGTTAAGTGCGTTGTTCCAGCCAGCTCCAGCTCACATTATGGCACTGCAATTACATATGCCTGTATAAAATGCTGCTCTTTAGTACCACGGCTACTTGTGTCGCAAACTATTAGTGCCCTTTCTAGGATGGCTGCAGTGATTCCTTCAGATAGCTTACATTTGCTATAAGCTTTGGGAAGTTATTCTGGGAAATGAAAATTATTGCCTAAATTAAGTGTTACATTGTTTTTTATATATAGCATAACTGTGGAAGTATTTCTTTTTCCTTTTTTGTGAGAAGATTTTTGAATATTCCATTCATTCTCCTCTTTGCCTTATCCCGAGAACACGAAGATCATATGAGTGCTCTTTGTTCTCTTTCCTCTGCCAGGAAGTCTAGATACTAATTTACCTAATTCCAAGTTGATCATAATGAATACTAGAGTGATGAACACTACCTAAGAGAAGAAAGTGAGACATAGAAGTAATAACGCAGATAGCTGTGTTGCCTTGCAGCTCTGAATTATGAGTTCAGTACTTAAGCTTTTGCTCTGAACCATCTCCAGGCTTTGATTAAATGCATATGCTATTTACTTGCTGGCTTTTCTGTAATACCTTATTGAAAACTGAACCTCTGTTTCAGAAAAATCTTTTCTTTGACAAAGTGTTCCTCCTTTCTTTCTTTAGATAGCACCTGTCCACAGGTCCATGTGAGGGCTTGGACCAGCGGGGTCGGCAAGCAGGCTCGGGCGGGAGCCTTGGCTTCAAGTCGCCTGGGGCAGGGGCTTGTCCCAGCCAGCTGCCACCTCCTGCAGCCCCTGCGCCCAGGGCCACCCGCCGCACCATCTCTGAGCTGGCCCCTCCAGAGAGGGGTGCCCTTTGGCTGAATTTAGCTGGACTGCTTCTTTTCAATGTTAGATACATTAGAAAATAGCTCCTGATTATTTTCACTGAGTGCAAGGGGTGCAGACATCCCAAACCCCCTCTGAGCAGGTGAATTCTAGCTCTCCTTCCTTGCCTTCTGTATTAATGCACTATACTTATTTTTAAAAATGTAGTATCACCCTTTCTTGTTCCACTCAGGTTGAACAGTTATTACAAAGGAACAAATAACAGTCACAAAGTTAGGTTCATAAGCTGACATTGATATGACTCTACATCCTCGCATTGCAGGCAATAATGCTAGATAAACTACTTAACTACTCACAAACAACAAAGCCCTCTCCTGGGACTTCATCCCCCATCAATTTCTTATAGTCACATTAATTCATACCAGTCTATGTGAAATAGTTGCAATAATCATCCAAAGCACATAAAGCATATTTGCTTTTTAAATGGGTGTTTTGTAATTTAACAGTACTTTAAAAATGAATTTGACACTTAGGAAAAGTGTTGACAGCCTTGGAAATTGTCTTATCTTTTTATCTACAGAGGTTACATCACTAGCAGAAGTACAAGTTTCCATCACAATTCTCTAAAAATAAGCCAATTGAATTATTTGCTCTGCTCATTACTGGATCTTTAATTTGGAAATGATGCAGGAGGAAATGTTTATGCTTTCTTTAGGACCATCTTGTGTGACTGCCTGAAAGCTTTGTAAAACGGGAAAGTAGAGATGGAAGGAGAGAAGAAAAGATGAGTAAGAACATTTTCTCCTTTAAATATTAGATTTTATAACTGCTTATGCTGAAATATGTGGTTTTATGAATATGCACTGAAGATAATGAAGTAATTTAATGAAAGACAGAAAATCAAACAGATTAATTCATTAACATTTTTTTTTCTTTTAGTAGGCCACTATCTCTGCCCCTAAATGCATTTTATTCCTGATATGGATAATATTTCATCTACATTGTTTATTTTCTTCTCAATATACCTATGCTGAGATGCTTTGCAAAAATGCTTGTCTTCTTTATAAAAAAATCTGATCACCTGAGCCAACATCTTGATATTATAAGACTCCAGAGGCAGTCAATATAATATTGGCTATGTTTGTGTTCCACCGAGATTCAAACTGTCCAACTGTTGGTTTATTTTTCAAAATAAATCAGAACAGGCCTCACTGCATTGCTTTAATTGACATCTGCCTACAAATTTAAGTGGTTCTTCTAGCCAACAGATAACACAACATTATAACAAAGGCTAAATCTCCTTTGCTCTTTCTGTACTTCTCAAGCCAGTGACCTGCAGTGGAGCATTTTAGTTGGTGGAAATGGAGGATTCAGCAGAACCTGAAGCTCTAGCACTTACATGTCGAAGAGTTGCCCAGGAGTTACTCTGACCTTACTACACTGCTGTGGTAGGAGGAAGTTTCAAATCTACAGCAACGATTAGTTATTCAAAGACTCTTTTTCCAAAACCAAAACCCAACAGCCATCAGATGGTAACAGTTTTTATTTAGTTCCAAGTACGTATTCTAAAATAAACAATTAATTTATTTGTATATCTCAAATTCTGAAATATACTTACAGGAAAGATAAATTTATTACTGATCTGACTTCACAATTTGAAATACTATTCAAATTCTTCAGAATAATATAACAAATAATTTAGATTAATCAATTATTTTGATCTAAGTAATTATTGCATAAAACTAGGATTCATGCAAAAATTCATCAAGCAATTTAATTTTGTTAGTGTCACATAATAAAATAATCATGGAGTTGATAATTGCAACAGTGACTTTTTTACTTAAATCAAATGAAATAGAATGTGTAAAAGCATATAGAAAAACATAACTAGCATTTATGATCATAAAAAAATATTATAACTAAGGATCATGCAAGAATAAACATATACCTCCACCACAAGTTTATTTTGGCCTTCTGTAAGCATGCAGTGGTGCGTTGAGATATGACAACACTAATTCTGTAAGGCATGCTGGCTGCCATGGGGAAGTTAGGAGCAGATCTGGTGTTTTGATGGAAGCGAAATGGTAGATTGTAAAATGTGAACAGTAGAGTTATGGAGCACATGTGCATGGTTTTGGTATGGCATTTGTACACATACAGAGAAGATTCACAAGTTATCATAGAACAGAAATAGTTGATTCTTATTTAGTTAGTTCTTTCAAAATTAATCTCCCCAGCCTTTTTGTGAGTTCTGTTAAGCTGCCCCTTCTGTTGTTTAGAGGGTTATATGGGCTCGTCAGAGGGTCACAGAGAATAATGTTCTGATTTACATATTGTAGCTGGCCAGCAAAATAAATGAATAAGAACTGAATACTGTAAAGAGCTTTGCTTTGTAGAGGAGAGATTAGATCTTGAAGAAACAACTTTATGTTTTGCACGTATATAAAAATGTATGTAAAACATAAATACATGTGCAAATACATGCAGAGAAAAATTACTTTGTATAAAATCTACTCTCATGTAAATGTGCACAGATGATTTTTTACAGATCTAGTGCAAAAGAGAGCCCATCATGAGCAGCATGTGCCATATCCCAGGAAGTTAATCAAATCGTCCCCAACATAGATGATGAAATATAAAGGAGTCATTTCTTATCCAGTGTTCAACTGAATGACAGCCACTAAACTCAAACATTGTGAAGGAGTATTTTCTCATTCTCTGTACAATTAGACACTTGCTCTTTACAGCTCTTGACCACTTAGAGTTTTTTCTGGGGATTAAAAAATACCCCTCTCATCATCAGTGAGATGAAACACAACTTCAGGTGTGGCAGTGCAAGTTAATTGTGTGGGTATTTTGTTGTTTTGTGTATTTCTCAGAATGGATTGAGTTTACTGTTGCAATGGTACATAAAATATCAGTGAAAAATTTCCTCTGCTCTACACACACTGCATTGCCCAGCTTGCAGTCTGAATAAGTCAGGAATCCAGCAGAAGTTATGAAGTTTAGTTTCATAATTGCATGCACATTATCACATGCACATATATCAAAATGCATGTACTTACACTGCGTTAAGCACATTAGATTCTTTAGAGATAAAAAGTTCCAAGTGAATTTAACATGTTGTTATTAACTTTCACCAGACAGTTAACTAAAAGATGTTAAACCTACAGAATAAGAACATTAATGAAGTTATATTTTCTAGACAACCAATTAAAGGAATTTGCGCCAGCTTTTCTAGTGGGTCTTCTCGTTTTCTGATATTTTACAGAATTCACACATCAGGAAATCAAATGACCTTAATGTGAGCAATGGTTTGCTTATTAATATAAAGGCAGCATATTAATATAAAATTGACATATGTTTCTACTATAGTGAAGAGCTGCATTTAAACAAACCAAAAAATCTATGCAGGTATTCTAATGATTTTTATTTGCATGCTCTGTCATGCCAATTTTCACGTTCAAAACCACAGGTGCAAAGACGTTCATGTCAATTATTAACAAATCAGTGTAAAGGTGCTTCAAAGACACTTTTCCCCAAAGATTACACAAAAATAAAAAGAGGAGAAAGAACAGAGGGCAAATTGCATTTGATGCCCAAAGCATCAAGCTGGGCTTCCAGTGTTCATATTTATAATGTAAAGAAAAACAAAGCATGATTGTTAAAAAAGTTGTCAGAAAGGGAAAAAAGTAAGTTATATTGCTAGAATATCAAATTAATTTGCAGTGGTACAAGGCAATGAAAATGAAATGTATTATGTCCTCTACAAGAGATTTTTGTCTCGATGTAATTTCCTTTGCTGATTCTCCTTTACTATAGATGATCAGTGAAATATTTTCAACTTCAGTCCAAATAAAATGCATCGTTGCTAAAATGAAGTAAAAGAAAAGACTACATTTTTATAGTTGTCTGAATAAAGTTTCTTACAAGTGTAGTGTGTGAGACATGGTAGTATATGCTGCTCTACAATATGGTAGTATATGCTACTCTACAGTATATGCTGCTCTACAATTCCCATTCTCTCCTGCCTTTCTTGTTTTATGTCTCCTTGCTATTCATACTGGAATACCATTTGCTAAAAAGCAAACTTAGGTGGGCTTTCTGGGCATAGCAGTAGTGCAAATAGCAGTGGAACCTATAATGAATAAAAGGCATTTTGACAAGAAGGGAGTTGGGGGGGGTGGTTCAAATTTGCTTAATTCTCATGCCAGGGATGCATTTGGTACTTTTATTAGAGGCATCATAATAGCAAGAAATTTCAGCATCACTTTGCAAGGCAACAATCTTTGACCCTGAGTCCAAGGCACTGAGAAAAACTGAGTGCTCTTCTAATAACTGATCTGACCTTGGAAAAGGAAGGGTAGTGGCCGGCTCTATTTTGTATAGTAGCTTCCAGTATACTTGCTGCTGTTCCTCTTCAGCATGGAAAACTTCTAGTTTTCAGCAGGGCAGCTAGTCAAAGATCCAGGTTTTGCACCAGACAGCTTCTCTTTTCATTATTCAGACTACCACAATGCTTTACAGTAAGAGCTTGATTTTCCTCTTGAACCATTTATTAACATAATTCTTATCCTCTTGATTTCATCTTGTATGGAAAAGTCGGCTGTATGCATGTATTAGATAATTAAAAACATCACAACTCCTTTAATCATTTCCCTTCCCTTACAGTTCAGCTAAAAAAATTTCGTTGTGACCACAGTAAAAGAAAAAGCAGTCACGCTCCTATTGCTGTACAAGAAGTCATAATATTCACAGACAGGACTGTGTCAGGAAAAGGAAGAGCGAAACAGCTTTAGGAACCTTTAAATGCCAGGAGCCATTAAACGAAAGTTCATAACTAAAGCTATAGCAAGTGGTTTAAAGACTGCTAACATACCTATTTAAAAAAATCTCCTCCTTTTCCTTTTATATCTAAATGTGATGTTGCTGTTTGTGAAATAGGCCAGATGGACCAAACTGGAGATACAGTTATTGCTTATTTACAAAATAAACTTAGCAGAAGCACCAGTGATGTGTTTCAATTGCTCTGACCCTGATGCAGAGCGATTGCCCTTTATGAGATATAAGACATGTAAGACCTTTAAATTGGCCTAGCTCTTCTTCACTGAAACCAAGATGTCCTTTTTTTGTGTGTGTGTAGCTCCTTGTAGAACCAACCATTACAACCATTATAAGTTGTTTTAGATTAAACCTGGTTACCTAAAGGTAAAGTAATCTATTAAAGGGTCCCAAGTCTATCAGTCTTCTCTCAGGTTTTTAGAGCTTTTTCTCTAAAAGTGATCCCTCCAGTGTCACAGTTAATAGAAACAGAATACATTCAGAGAATCCCTTTTTTTGCTCTTTGCAAATGTTGATGTCATCCATTTAAAGCAAAATTTCAGCGGAGACTTTGCCTTACTCTGTTCCTACTTAGCTTTCCACTGCTAAAGTACTGTTGCAAATTTATGGCAAAAGTTTTCTGAGATTCCCAGAATAAAACTTCTAGCTCTAGGGACACAATATTCTTCATCTAGAGACTGTGTGATTGATTTCTTTTGGTGCTTTATTCATGAGCTGCAGAGGACTAGAATTTTCCCTCCAAAAAATCCTTGTTTTTACTTTAAAAAGAAGTAGCTATTACTTTGTAAAACGAGCTGTCACTGAAAAAGGAGGAAGGCAAGAAAACCTATGGATGTTAAAGAGGAAGCAGAACCTGGAACATCATGGAAGTAGCAGGATACAGCTATGTTCATGGTAGACTTTTCTTGAAGGACAAGCTTGTATTGAAGAACTTTCCCTGACACCAAAGAGTGGCAGCCTAGCTGCCTGGTCCTTCGTAGGAAACGGATTTTGCAGGGATGTAGGTTCAAACTGGTGTGGAGACTCCCTTGTGCAGAGGATAGGAGTGGAGATCTTTCATAAATTGTGTACTATCTACCCCCGAGCAGTGAGTGCTATTCCAGGTCAGGTCAGATTATCTCAGGTTATTTGGGGCAGTTCTCCTTTTGGAGATTGGTGGCATCACAATTTAGGAACTGGGAGACTGGAGGGGAGAGAAGTGGGTTTTGTGGAGAAAAAACATAAAAAGAGAGTTTTGATAGGAAAGCGTAGTCTCCACTATATCATACTGGGAATGTTTCACAATGAAAATAAAAACTGCTTCTGCTGAGCTAATCTCTACATGTCTATCTGTACTTTCATGCATGCTGTCTTGTCTGCAGCCTATGCAAAAATGGCTTGGCTTGCTGGGCAACCTCTGATGGTTTTGGGGAGAGAGGAAAAGGAGTAGATATGAGCAGGCACGATCTCTGGCTATGTATAGAGGATACTGATAGAACAGACGATGTATGATGGGACGTTGGAGCATGCTGTGGTTGCCTGGTGTAGTCTTGCTTGGTTGCTATGTGGATTTATATTCACTGTCGGCAATAACAATGCATGGCTCCATGCAAAACATGTACTTTGAGATCCGATACAAGTAGGTGCCTGTTCTCTCAGGCAGCTCTTTAATCCTTATTGTTTGGGATAAGGTGGCTCTGGATGTGACTGTGTGCACAAGCTTTCTACTATCAGTATCTCAAATGCAATCCCTCTATGTTGCCTCCTTGTGTGAAAGCATAATCAGACCTGTAAAGGAAGAAGAAGGTAAGTACTGCCTGTCTTGAAATCTTTGTGAATAGCTCTGTAGGGGGGTTGGCTCACTGGAAGTCTTCCAGGTCCCAGATGTGGTCCTATTTAAAAGTGCTGGAGGAGGGAGGGTGTCCCTCATAGTGCTTAAGGTACTTTCCTAAACTCCTGGCTGCCTTCTAGCCTCAGCAATACCAGAGATGTTGCCAGAAGTGGCTGTAAATCCAGCTCCCTATTCTTACCTACTGCAGAGCTGTTGGATCAGCCAGGAATATGTACCAACCCCATCAACAAAATAATTTCATGAAATATTCTGGATACTATATTTACTATTTGTCTTCCCACTTTTGAGTCTGTCCTTGAAGTTTTTGAGGGGAGAGAGCTGCTTTTGCATTCCTTATAGAAAGCTCCAATTTAAGATCGAATTAAGTGTGGGATATTAAAGGCTGAGTTGCTATTGCATTCCATAGGTGGGCAAAGGTTGAAGGCTGAGGATTAAACATTGAAACAATGAGTAAGCAAAGAAAGAAATGGCATGGCCAGACTGCTTGGAGACTCCCATCACTGTTTCCATGGTTTATGATTTTGTTTCATGAAAAGGCATGAGAATTCCTGCTGGGTATAATATAATAAACTGTTGCAACATGGAATATGGAATGTTTTGAGTTAGCTTAGGAAATGAAATGTGAGGCAGTGCTGCGCACTTGATGATGAGCTCCTGGTGATAGGAATGTAGCTTCCTTTAGATCTCTTGTGCTTTGTAATGCTACTGTAATAGAAATGAATAATAATAAAACTGTATGCTATTTTACATGTTTTCATAGTCCCACATATATAAATAATAAAATGACATCATTTCCTTGCCTCCTGTTGGCTGTCTGAGCAATAGTTAAGCTATTCTAAACTGATATATTGTGGTCTCTCCGGAAGAATAGAGGCATATTTATAATGGTTTCTGAGGCAACCTAACTAGTTTTAAAAGTAAACTTAGTGATTTATTGTCTGCTCTGGCTACCTGCTGTGTTCAGTGCAATTCCCTGCTATTAGCTTATTTCTTGAAAAATCTTTGCAGTCCGCACTGTAAAATGAATGATAAACACTTTGCCACCCAGAAAGCCACCCTGTAGACCCATGCTATTCTTCTTTTTCTTTTAAATATATTATTGGGGAATAACAAAAAATAACCTCAGAGTGACTCTATTACGTGGAGTGAAATGTAACATTTAATTTAACCTAGAATTATATTTTTTGGAAATTCACAAAAGAGAGATTTTACTTAAGAAAAAATAGTTTTAAAATATAATTTTGAAATAGAATCATTTTATTTTTCATAAGTAATTATAAAAATAATTCAGTGAAAAATCTGTAAAATGAAAAAAATCTATGTAGATTTGTCATGGATTGAAAACACCCATTATTTTAAGGGAATTTTATAAAAAAATTTCCTTAATAGCTCACTTTATCATAAACACTAACACCTTGAAATCCATATTTATTTTTCAGAGGAGGAGACCTGCCATTTTACCTGCTTATTACCTGGTTCATTTCATTAGGTCAAACTCGAACAGCAGCTATCCTTGCCCTTCAAACCAAACTTGTAGAGTGGAAGAGACTGCATGCTTCTTGAAAGACTGAAATAACTCTCGAAATATTTTTTGCAAGAAAGAAATACACTGTGCAGCTTCAAAATCAGTGCTTCCCTGTAGCTGCAATATTGCAAAGCTCCATGCTGGTGTTAAAAAATTAAATAAATAAAAATAATAGAGGGACTGGAAAAAGAAACAGGTGGAGTTTTGTTGTTGTTGTTGTTGAGAGTAGGGACAGTTGGAGGAAGTTCGAAACATTAAGAATTCCTATAACACCTTGACAAGATTCCAGTCTGAATATAAGCATTTTTACAGTAAAATCATAGGTGTTTTCCTAAAAAGATACAGTAGAACTAGGAAATATATGGAAAAGGATGGAAGCGAAGAAGACAAAATAGACTAGGATTCTTCTGCTTGAAATAATGGGGGACGTGATAAAAATCTATGCAGTGAATATTATGGAGAAGGTGAATAAAGGATTTGCTTTCACAATGCAAGAAATAGACATTACTCAGTAAAATTCTATGGTTTAAAAAAAGAAAAAAGAAGGTGCTTTTTGTTTGTTTCCACTTTAGAAACTTGTTTCCACAGGCTGCTTTGGAGACTCAAAGTACAAAGAGATTCAAAGAATGATTACACAAATCCATGGAAGATAGAAATATTGCTTGATACAAAACAGAACAATATGGATGCAATTGCAGCTCAGGAAGTCCTAAATCACTGATTAATGGAAAAGTATACCTAAGTAAGTAGGACACTATATATGCAATTTTTTGTATATTCATCCATTTTGTCTTCACTAGTATTGCAATCCAGCATATGAGACTGGCCTAGACTGATATTTTTTGATAAAGAGCATAAGTTATAAATTTTTTATGCCTTCTACTATATTTTCTGAAAAGACAAGCATGCCTCATGAGTAAGGGGCAAATTCCATTACTATAACTCCATCATCTACAGGAAAAAAGAATTGTCTCTCTCCATACATTGTGCCACTTAATTGTTTTAATCTAGCAGGGCGTGATCCAAATAGCCAAGCACTTGTTTATGCAAGGAGAATTGAAATGCCTGGGCAATGTACAGATGATACATAAGCATGGAGTTAATACTTATTTTCATTCTCTCCTTGGCTTCTTAGAGCTTAGTTGGGAATCATAATACATTCAGAAGATTCATTATAGCATTGATGTCAGAGAGGAATCACAGAATCACAGAATCGCTGAGGTTGGAAGGGACCTCTGGAGATCATCTAGTCCAACCCCCCTGCTCAAGCAGGCTCACCTAGAGCACATTGCACAGGATTGCATCCAGGCGCGTTTTGAATATCTCCAGAGAAGGAGACTCCACAACCTCTCGGGGCAACCTGTTCCAGTGCTCTGTCACCCTCACAGTGAAAAAGTTTTTCCTCATGTTCAGATGGAAGTGTCTGTGTTTCAGTTTGTGCCCATTGCCTCGTGTCCTGTCACTCGGCACCACTGAAAAGAGTCTGGCTCCATCCTCTCGACACCCTCCCTTCAGATACTTGTACACGTTGATAAGATCTCCTCTCAGCCTTCTCTTCTCCAAGCTAAACAGGCCCAGCTCTCTCAGCCTTTCCTCATAAGAGAGATGCTCCAGTCCCCTAATCATCTTTGTAGCCCTTCGCTGGACTTGCTCCAGCAGTGCCACATCCCTCTTGTACTGGGGAGCCCAGAACTGGACGCAGTACTCCAGACGTGGCCTCACCAGGGCTGAGTAGAGAGGGAGGATCACCTCCCTCGACCTGCTGACAACACTCTTCCTCATGCACTCCAGCATACCATTGGCCTTCTTGGCCACAAGGGCACATTGCTGCCTCATGCTTAACTTGGTGTCCACCAGCACTCCCAGGTCCTTCTCGGCAGAGCTGCTTTCCAGCAGGTCAACCCCCAACCTGTACTGGTGCCAGGGGTTATTCCTCCCCAGGTGCAGGACCCTGCACTTCCCTTTGTTGAACTTCATGAGGTTCCTCTCTGCCCACCTCTCCAGCCTGTCCAAGTCTCTCTGAATGGCAGCACAGCCCTCTGGTGTATCAGCCACTCCTCCCAGTTTTGTATCATCAGCAAACTTGCTGAGGGTGCACTCTGTGCCTTCATCCAGGTCATTGATGAAGAAGTTGAACAAGACTGGACCCAGTACTGACCCCTGGGGGACACCGCTAGCTACAGGCCTCCAACTAGGCTCTGTGCCACTGATCACAACTCTCTGAGCTCTGCCATTCAGCCAGGTCTCAATCCACCTCACTGTGCACTCATCTAACCCACACTTCCTGAGCTTGTCTATGAGGATGCTATGGGAGACAGTGTCAAAAGCCTTGCTGAAGTCTAGGTAGACAACATCCACTGCTCTCCCCTCATCTACCCAGCCAGTCATTCCATCATAGAAGGCTATCAGATTGGTTAGGCATGATTTCCCCTTGGTGAAGCCATGCTGACTACTCCTGATCACCTTCTAAGTGAAGGAAGTTTTCTTATTTCCCGTTTTTCTTATAGCAGATGCTGCTATCACTCTGCAGAAATTCTAAGATTTCTGGGATGCAACATAAACCCTTATGCCCTATTCAAAGTGAAGAAAACCATGAACCCTTTTAAATGGTAAAAAGTGTCAGATAATTTTGAAAAGTCCTTTACTGTGATGGACAGCCCCTGTCTGTAATTCTTTCAGTAATGAGAACATCCAATAATAAGCAAGGAAAAATTGAGAAAGGACTGCAGGATTTGTTTGTACTTCAACCTTTCTTTGTAGACAACCAGCCTATGCATTGGAAGTATCAGCTAGAAAATCTTGTAGCTGATATTTTGTGCTCTTTTTCACCAGTTGAGAGAAAGAGAATCTGCATACATGCCTTTTGTAGATGAAGGATTTTACATGTGTTTCATATCCCTCAGCTTTTAAGTTCTTTAATCTGAAGAGCACTTTTACCAGTACTGCAGTTATGAATGAGAGTAGAGAGACCCACATATGCTCCTGTCTGTCCTAAGTGTTGAAGGTTCTGATTTCTCCTGCACATCAAACACTTTTTTGTAAAGCCAAAAGATGAGTAAAATGTGGCCAGGCTATCAACTGTTCATTGTTTCTTACATGTCCCCCCAAGAAGTAAAACAAAACAAATAAATAGACTTATATTTCTGTATCTGGATGTGAATTTTAAACTATCCTAATTTTATATATAACAGTTGTTCAGGCAGAGACTATTTACAGTATTACTGCAGTTAGCAAGACATTGATATTCTCTGGCAATGAGTGTTTCCAAAAGAAAACCTGCTATTGTGGTACCTCATTCCAGTGCATCAGTCATGGGTCATTATATTTTGGGAACATCAATTAAATATCTGAGCTGAAATTAAAATAAATTCTAGATTTATTTTCATCACTTGAAGCTGGAAATTTGCAGAAGGGCAGTGTCAAAATATGCACGGTAAAAGTATCCAATATATAACATTCAAAACATACAAATTTGAGTGTTTTACATTGAAGCTGAGCATGACCATAAGCTAAGGTCTTTCTGCCACACACAAGAGAAATGGATACACTGATCCAACAGGTCTGGCCTTTTCCAATCACAACAATTGCCTAAATTAACAGAAATCTGCCATCTGTAAAATTCATGTTATGGTAAGGTGAGCAAGAAATGGAGCTTAATCTGCCTTTGTATACAAGTCCTTCTGCACTTTGATTGCATCTGACTCCCTGTGTTTAATGGAAGCATTCTTCTAACAGTCTTTCATATCACAAAGAACTTTTTTTGCAAAGACTCCAGTCCTTGCTGCTCTTATAAACATTTCAGAAATGCATTAATGCATTAATGCAGGTTAGGCTATATGTAAATGTGGAGTGGTTGGATACAAACATAAAAATACCAAAACTCAAAATGAGAAAAAAAGGACAGAACATTTGCAGGAGGAAGCTATCTGAAAGCTACATGCAAAATCATCATGCCATCAAATTTTAGTTGTGTGCCTGTATTAAGAATTGTTGAGAACTCAAATCTATGGAGAGAGAGACACCTTCAAAATTTAACTCAGATCTTAGGCTGGATAAGTCTGGATATTAAAAACTTCATTCATATCTCACATTTTTATATGCATATATTGGATCTTAGATAAGAACATAGGAAAGGTCATTTATTTACAATCCCACAGTTTATTTGCAACTGTGGCAAATCTTGAATTCTTCAAGATTCTTTATAGAAAAGCGTAACTCCATAATACGTCTTTTTTCTTACTATTACATGACGGTAGGGACATACCTTCTGCTCTAGTATACTGGGCTGAGTTTTGTTTATGGAGTGGAGGAATGATCAGAACAGTGTCATATGTGATACCAAATTAGGAAGAGATGTAATATGTAGAGATATAGTGTGCACAGATGTGAGAAGTGAATTATTCATAGGAACATAAACTACTGCACAGCTTAGCGGGCTTTGAAGTGCGAGAACTGATCCATTAACAGGTTGATGGATAGATGGAGAACTTCACTAGTTTGACTGTGTTTGGGCATACATATAAGTTATGTCTTCTGAAAAATGTTTGCATACTTGCATGTGCCTATTATAGCAACTGTATACCTAACAGTTGTTCTAAGAAGATACTGTTTGCAGTATTCTTCTTCTAGCATTACAAAAATATTGTCCCATTTGTAGTAAAAAAGCAATATCGGATCAGCTTTCTCATATCGCTTCAATAGTATTCTATGATGGCTTGTACAAACTACTACAAAACAGTTCAAAAAATCATTATGAGGGTAAGGGTTAGCTCAGGTAAAACATGACCTTTCTAATCTAAGAATTTGGACTTGGGGAAATGAGAAGGACATAGCTGAAAGTAAAACTACCTTAAAATTAAAAAAAGGAAAAGAAGCTTTTTGGAATTAACATTTTTCCATTTATTTTCTATCAATATTAAAATTAGAATGGATAAAACAGTCTATGAATGGTCTTCCTATATATTGTTTTGAATTTACTGAGAAAAATTTTTCTTAATATATTTTAAGCCTACACTTTAGTGACCCTCTCTTCCCCCTCCCCCCCCCAAAAAAAAGATTGCACCAGAAACATAGGGGATTTACTCAGTATTGGGGATAATTTAACTTAGCTTTTTTAAAATGTAGCTATAGAAAACAAACATAGCTATTATTAGCCAAAGGGGCCCTTGTCAAGCTGCACTCATAGGATTTGAAGCAAGATGTTTCAGTCACAAATGATTTGATGCATATATTACAGCTGTGATATTTAAATACAGCCTATTGAAAGTATGTGCTTTTTGCTTCTAACAGTATCACTAAGGATGAGGGGAGAACTGTCTTTGATAGATGAAAGTGGATTAACCTTATACCCTTTTTTCTGTCCACTGAGATTTCCATATCAGACAGGACTGCTAAAATGAAGCAATCTTGTGAGTCACTGCACTTTTGAATACTTAAAGTAGAAATGAGTATAATGTTGCTGAACAAATAATTTCCTACTATGGGATAAAACATATTTTTAATGGTATTACGGAATATTCAGTCACTCCATGGTAAGAAAGGAATCAGGAAAATTATGTGAACTGTATTTATAAAAAGATTTACATACTGGACCAAAATGAATTTCATAGTCCCCAGCTTTGTGAAATATAGCCAGGTAATGTCAAAAGATTGGAATAAGTGCTGAGTATGAATTTTACTTGGTTGTACTTTAGCAATATTGCCTCAAAAGATAGATTATTCATAAAAACATAGAAAGTTCATCATAGAAATGCACAAAATACAAGCAAAAATTATTCTTATCCATCTAGAGTCTCCATTATGCTCATCAGTAGAGTAAATTTTGAAAAGTGAACTTCGTCATAAGATTTTCTCTTGTTTTATTGCATAGTTTCTTTGGACACTGTTTTGCACAACAACATGTTTTCCTATCAGTCCTAATGCAGCACTTGCATTAAACTGTTGGAAAATGAATCCATGTTATTTTATAGTTAAACCTCCTCATTTCTGACTATCCTCAATTATGCTAGGCTTGGAACTTCAATAAATAACTTTTCTAACATAAATGAGTTCAAACTGTATGAAAACCTTCCTCTATTTTTTTTTGTTTTATTTTGTTATTTTTTCTTTTTTAAACATAGCCCTGAACAAATCATATAATTTGTTTTATTTTGTTTTTTTAATTTAGTTGAAAAAACATAAACTCTTTATCAAGTACTTTCCTCTTCATTCTCACAATATGGAGATACAACTGTTTTTCATTTTTAGTAATTTGTTCTCTATCTTTTCAATTAACTATCACAAAATATTGATATGAGCTATAAAAAATAGAGAAATGAGCTGATAACATAATTTACCAAGAATTACAAGATTAGGTGTTATACATTCTGAAACTATTTTAAAATGTAAGTGAATTGAATTAAATTTTAAATAAATTTCATTCTCTTTTTAAATTAGCAGGGTGCTATGAGCAGAAGTTGAAAAACATACTCATTAAAATCTCCAAGAAATTACAAACCAGAAATTCTTGTTTGGGTACAAAGAAAATTCAGAAAGAATAATTTTAAAATGAAATTATATGATATATAGGTGGCCATGACATTTCAGGAAGTAAGCAGAACAATATTTGTAAAGAAAGATCAAATTATCATTCTTTCACTTTTCCGGAAACATTCAAGATAGGTAACCAGATAGAATAATTTATTTAAATTTCTCTCAAAAATCCCTTCTGAAATCCATGAAGAAATTGTTTTGAAAAGTTTAGAAATAAATAAAATGGGGTGAAGAATACTGCTTAAATACATAATCCTTTATACAGTTCAAAAGTGCACTTTCACTAGGAATGCTGAGACCTTTGGTGTATTCCTGCTGCTTATTGCTCAACTCCCAGTATACCCTGGAGGTAAGCCACACCTGGGCTCAGTGCAGGAAGCATTCTCAGGTGACTCACCACATCTGGTGGGAAGGACCAAAAGGCAAAGGAAAGCTTTGCTTCTTGTTGCCTTTCTGGTGTCTCCTCTCCTTATAACCCAGTTTCTTTGGGGTTCTTTTCCTCATGATTTTTTTCACCCCTTCCTTAGTTTGTTTCCTTTTTGCCATTCCATCTTCTGTTTTTTTTTTTCCTGTTTTCTGAGACCTTTCCTCCTAGAATATACTAGCTTCTATTATATCTAATCTCTAATATTCCAGTCTCTAACAACCACTACCATTACATCTACTGACCTGTGGCCTTATGGGCTTATCTGGATCAAGACAGGCATTTTTATATTGTGGTTTCTTGTTGAAAAGAAAAGAAGAAGGATGTTCCTGACTGGGAGAGCAATATCTGCTTTCAAGGCAAGTCCCAACTAAGATGGACAGATGATATTTTCAATACAATCTCATACTTATTATGTTCAACATATTCATAAATCTTCTAGAAAAAGGTGTAACTAGTGACTGACAAGGTTTGCAAATGAGACAAAATCATTCAAGATATTTAAATCTAAAGCTGATTGCATTTGTTGATACTGAATTTCATCCGTCATCTTATCAGCCAGTCATGTGGCACTGGAGAATCCTTTCACAACATATACATTACATAGTAATGCATATGTGAAAAATAACTTTAAGCAGTGGTAATTTCTAAATTAGGTATTGCCATTTAAGAAAGAGATCTTGGAATCACTGCAGCTAGTTCTAATTTCAGTAAGCTCAGACCATAATAACAGTAAAAAAGGCATTTAGAATATTAGGAATTATTAAGAACTGACCAAAAAAACCCAAAATTCAAAATGTCATAATGACAATATTTAAAAACTTTGGGCATCCCATTTTTTGAGTTATCCCAAGAAGGTATAACAGAACAAGAAAAGATAGAGAACAAGACAAATGATTAGAGGTAGGAAGTTTCTTTTGTACAAAGAGAAATTCAGTGCACTAGACAACATGAGAGGAGAAATGATAAAATCTTTAAAATCATGAAAATACCTGAGAATTTATTGCTATTGTTTTGCTTAAGGGTGTCCAATTAAAATAGGTAGCAGGTTTCACTTCCCAAACAAAAGAAAATTAAAAGCTAGTACTCAAGCACAAGATGTTGTAGAACCTGTTATAAGTGGTCTCAGAAGGGGTTTAGACAAATATGTGGGGAAAAAAAGGTTTTATTAACTGAGAGTTTACTAAACCGTTGATAGTAAGAGGTGACATGGCAGTTATGAGCTGTTGCTTAGGCACTTTCCCAAAACAGCAGTTACAGGTTACCAGTGGAGGTGAGATTCTTCTCTAAGTCAGTATGTTGTTTCTTAAAGTCTTTTCCTTCTTTCCCTGTGTAACTTTAGGCTGATACTTTCTAGAAGGACATGTGATAAATTTAAGCATTTCTCATCTTAGTGTATTTGTTCCCAATATTCTTTGTCAGAAGAGGTGCTGGATTTTTAGTTCAATTTCCAACTAAGAGGAGCATGTCTCTTTTGAAGTAAAAGATCAACATATTTGATTGTATTTTGTATAGTCAGTGATCCAAAATCAGAACATCCAGCTATTGATATCACCGAGGCAGCAAACTCTGGTGATGGCTTTTTAAAGATGTCTTATCTACAAATGATGTTTGGATTCAGCATTTGCTAAATGGCAGCTCAGTTGGGATAAAATTTTGTCTTACCATTGATGATTTCCATTACAGTTAGGAATATATTTTTATACCATTTATAACATTAAACTTATTTATTAGATAATAGAGTTATATAGATAAGTAACTAAAGAGAATATGCCATGCTGCAGCAATAGAATATTTTTCCTTCCTGCAGGTCTGTAAGTTGTGATGTAAGGCACCTTGGAAATATGTATCTCCTTCTCCTCATGTCTTCTTTAAGATGCTTTTGCAAACCATCCTCTTTTTCATCAATGGTTTTCTGACTGATCCAGCATGGCAGCTTGTATATCTGTACACTGGGGGTTGCCTAAGGATTCATTTCTTAATTTAGCTCGAACAGTTGCGTTTCAGAAGCTTCAGGACTGCTTTTGATGAACCAGTTGTCGGCTGACTGTCCAGATTCTTTATAGCACCAGGTGCCAGTCGGAAGTTGGTAGAGTCAATAGGGTTAAAAAACATTGCAGGGCTTGTCTCCAAATTCCTTTTGAACAGTCCGCAGTCACTGGAGACTGGAATACATATTATTTATATAGCAGGAGTTGGCAGGAATCAATTTTTACCTCTGTTGGCATGAAAAAACTGATAATAGCATTCACCAGTGGATGCCCTTTTGGGAACATACAGATAGCGTATGAATTCCTCCAATTTCTGAAACAGTTCTGGTAAAGGTTCCAGCTGTAGTTCAAATTCAAGTAAAAGGGCTGTTGTAGGTGTTAGCACTTCCAGGCATCCCTTACCTGCAAAATCAGTGACAGTAGGAGCACGAAGGCTAATCAGTGCTCTGCATACACCACTCCCAAGGAAATATGCTCCTTTAGCAGTGCCAGGACGTTTTTTCTGGGTCTGTGCTCTGAATTTTGCATATTAAGCATAATTCATTGTTGATGAGCCCAAAGCAGAAGGGAATTAAAGACTGAAGTTCCTATGAAATAATGCATCTCATGTGATGCTTGAAGAAGCTAGGCTACCTCGTAATGGTCTTTGATTAGTCTGAAGTAGATGGACTTGCTCATGAAAGACAGAACTCTGTCACATTTTTTTTCCTTTTTAGGCCAATATTTTATAGGCCTAATTTGTTTATAGAACTGAGCAAACACTTTCCCCGTCATTGGGTCCTGTTATCTACAGCTGTGTTCCTGAAGGGAATGCTTTTTGGATCCTTAGCTGCATTTCCCAGCACCTTTTAGTGGTATTTCCTGGTGAATAGTGAAAATTACATCAGTACCATGACTTTCTGCTTTCTTGAGGAGTGTTAATTTCCAAGCACTTTCGCAAGGTCTCAAAATACCTTGTAAGCACTGTCCATTCTCCAGACCTAGGTTTATTTACTCAACCATACAGACACATGGCAAGGTAGTGGTTTCATCAATTCACTTTTTTTTTTAAATTATTGTCACCTAAATAAAGTTTCTCTATTTGTTTTTCATAGGTTTTATTTTTATTTTTTATTTTATTTTTTTTTAGATCCGGGTAATAGGGCCTCAGGGCTATGTCAATACTTCTCTAACTGTGTTTCGACCAACACTTAACAGAGGGCAGTTTATCATACTCCGAAGTCCTGGGAAACATATCACAGATGGAACGCAGATGCATTTGGTCCCCTTCCCAAGGAGGTGTATTAAGCTGATGATAATGTTTATGGTATCAAGTAAGAAATCTGTAATATTATTAGGTTTCCATAATCTCTGGGATAACTAAGGTTCACTTCTAAAAGAAGCAGGGTTCATCCAAAGGAATAGTTATGAAGGACTGTATTGTGATCATCTGCTTGCTGATACATTTTTGCTGTTTCTTCCAAGTGGGCAATACTGTCAACATAACTATCTTTTAGGCAAGGAAGAAATGATTTACATGCTAATCTGAGTATATCATTTTGTGGAGGCTATCATTCAGTATATCATTTTGTGGAGAGACTGCGCTGTCCCTCGATTACCCGTGCATAGCTCCCTGACACTTTGTGTTTCAAACCTACGATTAGAAACTGCATATGCTGTGAACTGTGAACAAGTTCTTAGCATTGGGTAAATAAGAGCAGTAGCAGCAAATTTCCCAAGAAACCAGTACTGTAGCATCCCTCTTGGAAAAACAACAGAATTTGTAAAGCTTATCATAAAAAAAAATAAAAAATCAGACAAATCAAGTTAGTTGTACAGATCAGTTTGTTTGTCCCAGGCATGGCCCACTCGGCTGGTAATTTTCCTGTCTAAAACACAAACCTAGGTTCACTCTACAGGAGAGAGCAATAATAACCAGCCACAGGAAACCAGGAAACATGCAGAGAGTGGAACCTGCAGAGAGCTAGCCTTACACAAAGTCTGAAGGTGAATATCAGCTTCTGAATTTTTTGTTGAAGAACTCAAAGTCTGTAAGTGAGTTTGACATAAGAATGTGCATTTAGTAGCATAAGTTTGTCTTTATACTTCCTGAACTTGAAACCAGTTTAGTAAACAATGCTCTACAGAGATGTTAAATAATTATGCTTCACGTAATTCACAAACAGGGATGTTCTTGTTTCTAATTTCTTTATTCAATAGGTAGAAGAGTTAGAGGAAGAGTGGCAGGACTATTCGTGAGAACTGTAGCTTGCCTTGGTAAAGACACCTAATATCTATGTTAAATTCATCTTGATGTTTCCCTAGGCAACTGAAAACTGAATTGAATCTGAGTCTTGATCCACCATTTACTTTGACTGAGTGAATTCTGGCTAAATTGTGGGTAAATTTGTGTGAAAAATCATATACACTTGGCTAACTTTTGTTTTTGGATCCTTTTAAACATGAATTTTTCAATCAATTATAAGAAAAGATATGAGCATAAATAAACAGTACTTGCAGAGTTTAGCTTGGTCCAGGAAAAATGAATCACTATTAAAAAAACAAAACAAAACAAAACCCACCACCCTGCTTCCTAGATAAATGAGTTATCTGAACCCATAGTGGTTTTTATTTCTTTCAAGTTCCCGATAGTCATGTGGGCTCTGCTGTGTTAATGTGCAGTTGATTTAATGAACAAACCTGATTTTCTCACATAATTATTCCTTTAAAAAACATTTTTAATAGAATTTGCTACATGAGTTATTATAACAGTAAACTTGCTTAACTGAAGAGGCTGACAGTAGTCTCCTAGCTGAAAAGTACAAAGTCCAGCTAATGAATTTTAGGGGCTGGATGTCTCACTGGGTTAGTTTAGCTATGGACTTTAGATCTTGAGTGAAACTGCACCAGAATGACTAAAATGATTAATGCAATCTTAACAACAACAACAAAAAAAAGCTTTGAAGTTTATGATGGGAAAGATACCTATCACCACCATTCATTTGCATGAATGGAATATGCTCATAGGCATAAACACTGCAAAAAGCACTAAAAAGATTGAACCAGACTGGAGAGGGTCATGTTCAAGTCAAGCGTATGTTCAGTTGGAAGTGAGTTCACTGATTAACCACGCCTGCTGCGTATTGTAATTTGTCATTTTCTAGATAATCAGAGATCTTCAAATAATAATTACATTCTCCTCTCTAGAGCCCATTTGTCTCCGTGGTGGAGTTTTAAACTGTGATAGTCTGATGTGTGTGGTATTTCTCCTATTTGACAGTGCTGTACTTCCATTAAAATGAGCTATTCTGGTAAAAGTCAGTGCTGAAACTTAATAAACAAAATCAATTGAAAGTGTCTCTGTAAAGGTAAATAAATGTAAGCATCTTCCATTTTGTATGTGATTAACTTTGAGATAGTTGTGTTTATTTTGCCTTAAGTACAAATAGAATTTCTGTTATTAGTTCTTAAGACCTTATTTTGTATAGGTGTTTAAAGAATTATAATAAGCACCTAAGAATTATTTATTTATACCTACATCATTCTATAGACTTTATCGTACATGTGGTAGAAATAAATCAAAACTTTATTCTTAACAGCATTGAACTGATGGTGGACTTTGTCTTGTGAAAGAAACCTCATGAGTGGCTACAACTGCGGTAACACTGGAGAAAGGTCAGTGACATGTTCCTTAGCAAATATACCATTTACAGTTAACCAGCATCTGCTCTGTAGAAGGGCATGCCCTCTTGTATTTGTCATTGTGTTTTATGACCTAAGAAATAAAATTCATAACAATGCGAATAAACCAGTAAATAACAGGAGGCATTTTTCCAATAATTAGGAAGAAGGAGAAAGTATGCAACATCTAATTGTAACCTGTGGAATTCTTTGCTGGAGGGATTCAATAATTCATAGTCACATTTTTCACAAAATAATTTTAATAGGATTGGATAATTCCAGGCCTAATAAAAAAATGTATTTTATGCATGATCAGATCAAGATAATCAAATTTCATACTGCTGGGTATAGGCAGACCAAAGCAAGAGTAGCAAAATTAACACCCCTCTTTCTCCTCTTGTGATAGAAACTATTGAAAAATGAACACAGATACAGTTTGAATGTTTGATTTTATTTTCACATATGGGGGTGGAAGAGGTTGCTCTCTCTATCAGCATCAGGTATCACCCTAGGATTGTGGGAGAAAGCTTCCAGATACTGAATTAGTTGCCAGGACAGTATGGCATAATATATTTTAGCACACTAAAAAGCAAAGGAACAAGGTGTAGATAAAATAATGAGAAATTTGATTAGGCAAAGGCTTTATACTTTTTCTTTTCATTCCATCTTTAAAAAAAAAAAAATTTACAGCTTGATTCAGAGTTACACTAAACCAACGTTCTGTGTGGTCAAGTACTGTAGTCTGTATTCATTGCTACTTATGAAAGTATAATTTTCAAATTCCAATCTAATCAGGGTTTGTTTGTGTATTTTTATATGAATATTGACAAAATAAATACAGGGCTTTAGAGAAGTTGAAATCAGCAACTTTTTAAGACTAAAAAAGATTTTTTTTCTGTTATTCCCTTCTATTATAATTAGGATATTTTCTTCCACTAAAGTAATTTTTTTAGACACTTACTTTGTTCATTTTTTATTTGGTGCCCTCTGAATCTTCTTCCTGTATTCCATTTTTCTAACATGTGGTCTCCACAAGTGTAAATCCTCCTGGGGAAGAAAGACTTCAAGAATAATGAGCTGCAAAGTCTCACTCATATCTGGCATTTCCAATATCATAAATTAGCTGTCTTGTATCCTGGTGTTTGTCTGATTTCTTTAGCCTGACACAGTTGTTCTTCAAGGCATAGCTTCCCTACCACGCAAGCAGGCAGTGATGAGTTGTCTACGTGCCGCAGTCTGAGCCATCGTTCTCAGCATATTATTTCCATTACTATCTGATCCAAGACATTCATTATATGGGTGACGGCACTAGGTCGGCTTGTTGTGGTCAGCAGCTCCTGCATCCTGCTGATCTGTGATCCACGCCTGAGCCGCTGTGAAGCGGTAATTGCTGATGCAGGCAGTTCTTGCAGTATTGGCAGTGGCGGCATACGGATGGGTTAATATGCTGCAATACTAGGTAAGAACTGATTCTTTTATAAGCTTGACATAGACAAAGTATGAATGCCAACATAAAGAGAATAGCCTAGCCTGAACATAGGGCATCCAGCAAGATCAAGACTAGCCCAGGCAAAATTACCCATCTTCGTAGTCTGAGTAAAATGCTCATGAGGTAGCATGGATTATTATTCTCTGAACTGAACTGGACTTTGACACCTGCTCATTGTTAATTAGAGTGCTAAGCTTATTGACTCTTTCTGGGAGGAAATCTATCTTTGTAGGCATTTAGGGCCATGAGAGATCATTATGATCGTCTGGCCTCACCTTCTGTATAACCAGACCTGTAGTTTTTGCATGTCTAAATTTCTGTGTCTTTCACAATAAACATACAGTGCTAATAAAGTGTATAAAAATACTGGTACTCAAATTTGATTGTATTTTAAACGTTCTAAGGACTTAAGAGTTTTATTCCCTTGTAACTATAATAGCTCCCCTTCTTTACAGAAAAAAATAAGTGTCTATGTCTTTTGTAGTGATTATCAGGAAAATATCTTCTTAGATTATCATATTCTAACAGTAATCAGTAGAATGGTGTCAGTGAAAAAGGATTTATTGGTCTTGGATTTCTGTGCAAATTAGTACAATAATATAATAGCTGACTTAAAAAGTACCAGCTTAAATCCCACGCTGTTATTTCATCCTTCGAGCCCAAAGGTGTTGTATGTTACTCCCCCATTTTTTGCAGCTTCAGTAATGTGAAGAAATATATTTTCATAAAGAGAATGCAGGATCCCAATTATGTCAGTCAGCTGAGGTAGTGTAAAGTCTAGAGGTAGTTGCAAATAACAGATAATAACACTAAAATCAGTTTATCTCATTACACCATGGACATATGATGTGTTCCTATGCTCATAATTACATTACTTCCTACACATTATTCCCTGAGATTTTTTCAGTGGCATCCTCCTCTGACAAGACAAAATCAGAGTGGTCAGAGTATCCTACAGTATCTTTCGACTTTCCCCATAGAAACAGTAATGTAAAATTTTTCTAATGAAAATAAAAATTTAAATGCCCCAGTTTCTGTAGGTCTTACTGCTCTAATTAGATGGCAATGTTCCAAGACTTGGGATGCTATTGTAATTAAGGTGCTGAACTTGAATTTAGAAAATCTGAGTTCATTCCTAGCTTTGCAAAGCACTCTTTCTAGCCTTGAGGAAGTCATGCCTTATTTTTTTCATTTGTACGATAGGGAATGATTACTGTTCCCAATTCCCAGAGGATTCAAACCTTTATGTGTGCATGCTTTAACAGTGGTTAAAGCCACAGGACATCTTACAAGTTTAAAAGAAAGTGTAAAAAGTCTATAATTGATATGTTGGAGAGAAGATTAAACAGCCTACGTTACTGCCCTTAGCCAAAAACCTGCAGCAGGTTAGTTCAGCAAGCATCATACCTCAAAGCCACCTCCCTTGGAAACAATTTTCCCCTCTTTTTTACTTCTCGCTCTGGGATGAGGTTACCCTAGCTCTTGAAGGAAGAAAGCTTACTCTTAGTGTACCCTATGCAGCTACTCTAATGAGCAGTGAGGGAGGGGAACGAGGGCGGGAGTCGCTGAGCAAGGGGGGAAGGAGGCAAATCCTCATGTCCAGGAGGTGCCAAGCAGGGCTGGAGACTGCAGCCCCAGATCCCATGCTTTGGCATCTGATCTCTGTAGTGACCAAGTGAACATTACTTTGATTTCTGGAACAGAATGGGAGCTCTTTCCCTAGCAATGGACTTAATTACAAACAAAGAAATCAAGCTATAGAATATAATGATGTTCACCAAAGCATTAGAAACTCTTCAGTGGCAGGAAAGCAGAATGTCTGAAGTGTCTGAAAAGCAGTGGGCAGAATACTGTCAGCTAGCCTTAACAAACGATCCCCATGAAGAAAGTGGCAAAAAGAGTACCAACAATAATAAAAAGACCTTGGCAGCATTTTGTTTAGAAAAATATTCCATCTCGATCTGAAAAACTAATTGAGCCTA
This sequence comes from Apteryx mantelli, assembly GCF_036417845.1. Taxonomy (NCBI): domain Eukaryota; kingdom Metazoa; phylum Chordata; class Aves; order Apterygiformes; family Apterygidae; genus Apteryx; species Apteryx mantelli. The sequence goes on from NC_089981.1 coordinate 41,794,496, forward strand.
AAGCAAAAATGTGCATGAAGTAAAAAAATGCAGTTCTAATTTCAAAAGCTTTCCTCAGACAAAACTACTCATTCACATTAATGGGAATTTAGTTTAACTAAGGATTTGAGAGTATGGGGGCAAATTTTGGTTTCTGTCTTTTTGTACTAACCCTAAAAAAAGCTTTCTGACTTACTCAACTCAGTATTGCCCATTGTTTATAATTTAGATCCTCTAAAATGTCTTGGCATGTTGAACTGTCTTCAGAACTGAACATTTATCACCTCTCCAAGTTAGCAGTTTATGCATCTGACCACAAATACATGCTTTCCAAAATGCTTAGCTAAATAATTGGTTTTGTTCTGTCTAACATATGACGTTGTTAAAGTTCAAAACACCACCACATCTATACTGAATTTATACATAAGTGGATGAATAAGATGAAGGGTTTTTTTTTTCATTGTTATTATGGACATATATGAATAAAGTTTGCAAGACAGTGCTACATAAATATTCAGTTTGAAAGTTGTTTTTTTTCTTGTAACTACTGTTAAACAGGCTTTCTTAAACCCACAGTGATGTATACAGATGCTAATACAGTCACCCAGGCTCCCAATGTCTCTGCTAAAGCCACCTTTACAGTAAGATGGCAGCCTCAGCCCATTGGTAGCTCAGTGCCAATTTGAAAATGTTATCTTGCAAACACACTTCACAGTTCATTTCACAGTCCTGGCCAGACATGGCCATAGTCTTGCCTCTACAATTCAAAATTTTCTAGGCTGCAAAAATGGGTGATATTCTTTTAAAGAGAGATGAAAACTTTTTTTTTTTTTAATCTTTCAAAAATTGTTGCTCTTAATGGTGCAAAAATCTCTACAAATAAAATTTAGAATACCTTTATTTCATATACGTCTACATGGAATTACATTACATGTAAATTACATAACCTACAACTAATATAACTCTATATTTTTATTCAAAGTACTTTTTTTCTTTCTCACTTTCTCTCCTTTCTGTTCTTTGCTCTGCTCTTCTTATACTTCTTTCTTTCTTTGCTGGTAGATAGAACATGCTTAGAATTCATAATGATGTCTATGCATACTGTTTTAACCTTTTTTCAGTCTAAACTGATATTTTTAATCTGGTCAAACACTGCCAAAGGTCTATGCACTAGCAAAGGACTTATTAAACAGACAAATGCTAAAGATATTCCAAATTATAGTTTTAAAAAGAAAAGAAATCATAGTTTGTAACCATTTAGTTTGAATATCCAAGTATTGTAAGAAAGTCCCTTGCTATATCTGTAATCTTTCTGAAAGTATCAAGAGATTCGACACACACATCAGAACCCAGACCTGTTTAAATTTCTTTTTAAAATTACACTAGCTCTGAGCTTCAAAGGCACAACTGTATTTTTATAGCAGTCAATGAAAGCTTAAAGTGAGCAGGAAGAAGCAGATTTCTGTGTCAGTAATTTACTAGAATTTCCTGAAGGAGGAGAAAGGGGGAAAGAACAGCGGTTTTATTTCTCCTGTTCTCAAAGAAAAAATGTTAAAAAAAAAAAAAAGCTCTCAGAGAGAGTGCTCTGAAAGAAAGAGTAAAAGAATAAAAGTGAGCACCTTATTCAAGAGTCAGGCTAGAACTGTTCTTCAGTATTCACTTCTGCCCTCTCTAACCTTGGTTCAACACCATAGGAACTCTTCAGCTTTTACAGCCTGCCTTGGGCTGTGAGCCCAGCTCAGATCAACACCTCAGCCTCCCCTGTCTCTCTGTGTGCTACTTCCTAGCTGAACATTACTAGAGTACATCCTATTTTTTATTCTCTTCTGTGCACTGCCTATGTCCTGTGGCTAAAAAGGAAATAATTTGAATAATTTATTTATTTATTTATTTAGATTAAAAGGTAATAGAATTAAAGATGAGCCCAAACAAAACTCGAAGCTTTGGCTCCTGTTATTAAGTGGAAATCAACTGTATCTAGCTTGGTATCGAAACCCTACAGTAAGGTTAAATGAACCCCTGCGTATGAGTCTGAACTTCACTCTTGGGAAGTTAGCTCCATCTCTAATAAAATCAGCTCTTTTTGATACACTAAAGAAAAAGAATATAGTCCACTTGAATATAGAAGCAATGTCATCCTGAAAGACTCTTGCCTTACAGACATTTTATCCTAATGGTACAGAATAGGCTGCTGCGACTACTGAAGAAATCCATTTCTTGTGCTGTAAGTGCTACCAGATCCTCTTTCAGAGTGGAGATTTCAAAATAGAAAATATTCGATAGGGCAATCCCACTGCAGTGCATTTCTGATGCACCACACTGTGGTTTCCTTTGAATAGATAGTAAACCCCGCATGGGTTTCATCACTCTCATTCTTCTACAAAAAAAATTCCTTCTCCTCCAGCCACTGCAGAATACTTTAGGGAAAGAAACTGGCCCTGTTATCTTCATGCACTGCAGTGTTTATTAATGAAAGAGCCAATTCCTGAAACCATAGCACCTTTAAAAACTTATTAAATTACAGCAATAATTTTCTGTTAGCCATGCTGCTGATCCCGTTTGGGTTTAAAGTTATGGCTCATTATGTTTAGCATCTGCTTTATGCACACTGTTTTCTCATTATGAATAAATCAATAAATCAGTTAGGGGCAGTGAGCTTTGCATAGACATGCAGGAGAGAAATTGAAGATTTTGGTAGTTAACCCATGATGCATCGAGTAACTTTTTTCCTGCTACAGGCCTATCTAGAGAAGAGGAAAATATTAGCATGACAAGATGAGAAAAATAAGACATCCCAGTGAAAGGGGAAGAGTTTGGCATACATCTGAACTAGATTCCCAGGCTATCTGCAGGCTTGGGGTAAATATGATCTGGAGTAGAGATTCTGGGATGAGTAACCCTGTCCTAAATCCATGTGTTGTTTTCGGCACCCGAATGGATGAGGAAGTGTGTGAGCCAGAAGACCTTTCCCATCTATACAGATGCCACTGATTGCCTTCACGGTCAGAGTACCGAAATACAATTTCCTTTTGTGTCTTCAGACAGCTTCTGCCAGGGAGAAGCACTGATCTCTCAGTAAAAGTCCATGCCAAACAGTAAGGTATTCACTTAGCAATTTCCAAACCCAACTCTTCTCCAAATCATGATGACAAAATTGCATGCCATGTTTACTTTAACTTTGCACCAATTTCTGGAGGACTTTGGCTGATGTGGGGATAAAGTGTCTTTTTCCTAGATAGCTCTGAGTGGAATCTCCTGAATAATGTGCAAGTTTTCAGGTAGGATTTTGTTGACCATGGGGTATTACTGTAGAAGAGGTGATTTATTTTGTGATGGCTTGGGTGTGAGATACAGTATGGAAAGCAGGATGAGTTCAGTGTAAATGGATGAAGACTGGACATTCGATAGGGTGCAGGTGCTGCACTGTCAGGTGCAGCGTACGCGGCAAAGCTGAGGTTCCCTGTGTGGTGCAATTGGCCTGGCTTGGAAAGTTCATTTGGCACAGGGTTGTGAAGGTGATCCAGAAACTTAAGATTTAGCTGGCAATGTTGGCCCCTTTCCTTCAGCCTGCATGGGCAGGGAGAGCCAGAGGAGCAGAAGTGTCCCCAGGTGGCGCAGGGTCCACTGCAAGGTTGAGCCTCAGCAAATTCTAGACAAAGTGTCATGGTTGGAGCATAGTTTGGTCTTCAGTTGTTAAACAGATGGTGAATTTATTTTTTTCAAAAGTTTTTAAATATTATAATGAATTTGTTACAAGACATTTCTTCCTGTTTCACTGTGTGTTCTTCAGTGCTGATGGAGATAATCTAAATTAATTATTGAAGCATGAACCCTGAAGAGATCTCTTATTTATTATTTCAGAAGTTATCCTAAAATACTATTTTTTGAGGGTGGAGAACTGCAACTCATCATTGCAGAAGGCTCCTTGCAGTTAGTGAGAATCAAGAGAATACATACATAAAGAAAATATATTTGACAAGATTATCAGATGATCCCAAATATACTGAGCATCTTCAGACGTATGTTTCAAGTTGTAAATAAAGGATAAGGCACAATCTGAAACACTGGGCAAGAGAATCCATAGATTATTTTCCAATACACTAGTATGCCAACTTCCAGGAAATATATTTCTTCATTTTGCAAACATGAACAAGGAGAAAGGGAGAGAAGAATGTTAGAAAATTATTCAGACAGTCAGAATATAAAAATACATTTAAACGAATGAGTAAAAATCATGAACATTGCAGAAAATGTGCAATATACATGACAGGTATCACATTACTCAAAAAGGCTCATTGGACAAATTCTTGTAGTTTAGAATGTTACTTGTCTTCTACTATACATAGATGAGAGCCATTTGGGGAAGTGTGATGGGTGGGGAAAAAGAATTGTAGAGCTGAAACCCTATTGTGACAATTGTACAAAATTATCTGACAAAGTTAAGGTGACTAATGAAAAGGTCTTTTAATTATTATTTTAGTACAAGGAAAAACACAGTACATCTAGCTCCCCACCAAGGAGGAGGTTCTGCATTGCTTTTGATACCCTTTTTATTGCTACCAGGTTCTCAGGATTATTCTGGCTTCTGCAGATAAAGGGATGGAGCAATATCAGCAAGAATCCTTGTACATTCCAGCTTTTCAGGAATACAGATTTCTCCCTAATTACTGCTTCTGTTTTTTTTTTTTTTTTTTTCTCCTTCCCTCTCCTCCTTGGACATTTTTTTGTCTCTGGAATCCATTTGCAATATCAAAGAAACAAGCTTATAGGTTCAGGGACATTTTTAACACTCATAAAATGAAATTCCATTTGAAGTCCACATATGAAAATACTGCAAGAGTTCATTAAGATCCCTGATACTAAAAACTGAACGGTCTCCTGTTAGTTGGCTGTAGTGTACCTGTCGCTTTTTCCTCTGCTCAGGTGACATAGTGCTTCCTTGGAATCAAGAAGATCAAAGCAAATTCTGACCTCAGGTAACTCTTGTGTTTGTGAATTTTGGTAACAGCTGCAGCTGCCTCAGAGGCTGCCACATTGCCTGGAGTTTCAATTGTGAATTTAGTAGAATAGTAGGGAAGAGGAGAGTGGAGGAGGGAATAATGCTCATGGGAAGAAGAGAGGCTGCAAATGAGGTTCTTTCTGAGTGTTAAGTTTTTCTCCAGAGTGAGCTAATACATCTAGTAACCTGTGAAAGCTTGTCCTTATCCTAACTTTTCTCAGGTTCTTTTGGATATAAAAACTAATATATTTTGGTATTCTTAAAACAATGGACAAAAAGAAAGTGAGATGTCTAATTTCTTTCTGCTCCTCCTGTTCAGTCTTTCATGCACACACCAGAAAATAAGGCTTTTGATTTTGGATTTCGGCTATCTATAAATGTTGTTCTCCTTACAAATTCCATTAGATCAATAGCTACTTCTCACTTTCTAATTTAATACTTTGTATAAATTTATCTAAAAAAAAAAAACACATTTTAGGTATCTTAAAGAATAGTTTTATTTCATTTGGAAATAATTTCTCTTTATAATATTGTTGATTTGCAAGGATTTGTTATCAATTATCTCTTCCCAACAAAATCCAAAGGAAAGAACAAAAAGCAAAGGAGATTTTGTCCATAGCATCTGGTTCTCCCAGACTTTAGGACATGTATCAACGACTAATAAAAATCTGCTGCTCTAAAATGTGTTAATGTTTTGCATATTCTTTGGAGACTGCTTTTTGTGTTCCACAAAGCATGAAAAGTTCCTCTAGTAAAACAATTTCTCTTCAAACTTCATTTGTTGTTTCATGAATATTTTGTGTAAGACCGAAATCCTTCATGCGTAATATCCCTTGATATTGCTTTTTGTTTAGTCTTTCATCTTTCAGTATTAAGTTTTGTTTGGGACTGGGTCTCTGTCTTAGCTGGTAATCAAAACTGGATAGAATTGCATATGTGGCTGTTCTGCTCCCTCTGTTTTTCCACCTTATGAATGTTCTTCTCAGGGTTTCTTTGGAAAAAGTCCTCTTTACACTTTTCTTGGCTGAATTTGTGCACTTTTTAAATTGCTAGTTCAGGTAGAGTGTTCTTTGAGTTGTGAAGAACTATTCAGTTGCAGGGCTTGGATTAAATAGTTCATTTTTATATTTCTACTATTTATCAAGAACAAACCTCTCTCATAACAGGAAAACCTCAAAAGATATATGATTTGATTTTAAAATAAGTTGTACACCATTACCTTCTGTGTTTGGGATGTGCTCCTGAAATCAAAGTTTTAGTAGCCCAGTGAACCAGAGATGGCTTGAAATAAACTTTGTACTAGATCTTCCTTTGGAAATTAGAGTGGTCAAGGTATGGCTCCAAACTTAGCTGCTGTGGGATGCCATTGCTCCAGCAAAGCTTGGATGACTGGGTCCAAATGTTCACGCTGTGATTCCTCTATAATATGTATTTGATAGAATTAGGCTAATACTCAAATACATTTTCTGCAAGTACTAGTTCAAATTTTTAAAAGTATGCAACACAATCATGCTTGAAACCCTGATGTTTGTTTTTCATTATGACACAAATTATCTTAATTGCTTATAGAAATCACAGCAAAAGAATGAATTATAAACTGGAAAAGATTTTAATGCCTTTAAAAAAACCTTGCTTTGAATTAAATGATATGTGTTTGTGTGCCTGAAATGGCACTTTCCACGTATTTTTTCATGTAAAAATACAAGAGCAAACCCCCTCATAAATGTCTAAGTTCCAAAGTTTTGTCTTTGTGGGCTAAAAAATTGCATTTTCTATGTACCTATAGAAACAAATTTACTTCTTATTACCTCTTCTTCTTAAGATTTTCCATTCAGTCCAATGAGATAAGATCCCATTCCAGGCTTCATCTCCTATAATGCAGCAGACCTGTGTGTGAGGAGCCTGCCATGAAATTAGCCTCCCCAAAAGAAGAATCTGGTATGCTATCATCAGTGCAAATAAACAAATGTTCCTTGGCTTCGGAGGAGAATACAAATCTGAGACACACAAAATGCAATGCTGTAGAGCATAACTCTGTGGCACGCCAAAACTGAAATATTCTACTTTTCAATTTTTTTTCAGAATTTGGAGCATTTTTTCAGCATTTCATGGGAGAAAAACAATCTGATTAAGTCAATGCATTTTGACTGTTTGGGAAGAGGTAACATACAGTTTGTCTGAGCATGCTAAACAGTTATTTAAATGAATCAGGCACCACTCAACATACTACAGCTAAAGCTATAGATTAAACAGACACATTCTTTTGAAAATGTATGAAAATAACAAATCCAACCAGCTAATCTTGGCGTAGGTGTTTCTTTTTCTGGAGACAACATCTTGGGAAAGACCTGCAAATTTTGCAGACAGGCATAAATATATATAAAAAAAAAATCTAAAACTCCCTTATACTGTGTTCTGCTCTCTCTCTCACAGACAGGCATGAATGTAAAAAAAAAAAAAACAAAAAAAACCAAAACCCCAAACTCCCTTATATTGTGTTCTGTTTTTCTCTCTCTCTCTTTCCCTCCCGTGAGTTCTGACATCAGCCTTATCCCAATTCTAAAAGTTAAGAGTATTCAGTTATCTGAAAAGTGGCACATCCTTGCTAAGAACAGGACCAAGAACATCTCTTTTCTATTTTTAGTTTGTATCAAATACTTGTAACAGGACAACCAGTTCATAGTGTAAAAAGAAGAGCTCACCAGTATATTTTTCAATAATATTGCACAAGAAATTTTGCATGAGTTCATTAAAAAACCAAAAAGTACATATTAAAACAGTAGTTTTTAATAGTAGTAGTTTTACAGAGTACATATTAAAAAAAAAGAGCACCTTGGAAAAAAGTTTTGTAGTATAATTTAGAATGCTAGTGAAAAATGTACAAAGACGTAGAATGCCACTAAATGCATTGGAAAAATATAAGCTTTTATACTAAGGTTATCTGGAAATCTGCTGCAAAATCTTTCTGTTATTTTTTAAACTATTTATTTTCCTGCTGTTTTTTTCACTGTCTTCTGACTGTAAGCATGTAATAGCCATATTTGCATCTGACTGTGGTTTCAAAAAGAAAGAAATGATGCATGTCTCAGCAGTCCTAAGTGGCATGAGGCAAATCATATGCTTAGAAAAGGAAAAGGAAAAGAAATTGTCCTGGATTTTTGACCAAAACTTGTGATATGGGTTATTTTAGCATCACTGGTTCTTTCCTCATTTCTGTAGTCTGTGTGATGACCATGAAATATTAATCAGCAGCTCTAAGTACTGATGAATAATAATCATCCTTCTCTTAGGATATGTTCATTCATCCATCCATCCATTCATTCATTTTCTATGCTGGCATGCACCAATGTTTGTTTAGAAAAGAAAGGCACTACCGGAACCAATGCCCGATAGTTAAGACAAATTCAAATATTCGAATTAGAAGTAATAAAAGCATTTTTAACAGTGATAGCAATTAAAGTTTGGAACATCTACAAAGAGAAATAATGGATTCAGCATTTTTTCAAATCTTATCAAGCCTGGATGCTTTTCTAGAAGTTTTGGGGACAGGGACAATTGTATGGAAACGTATTAGTTTGTATAATATAATAATCCTCAATAGATGATCCAGGAATTTCTTCTAGCTTCAGTGGCTGAGAACCTTTCTTGTGTTATATCAAGTGAGGATTGTATCACTCAATTTCATATTCCAAACAGAATTGCTGGCAATTCAGAGAACACTCTGGCTTTCTTGAAGTTGAAGTCACCATATTCCTAGTGTAGTATTTGTTAAATGTTTGTTATATTGATACTTAAAATCCTGCCACTGTTCCAAATTCAGCTCTTGTTCCCTGTATCACAAGCTCTGGGAGCAGTTAATTCTTCAGAAATCTAGCTTTCTACTATTTTACTACCTTTGGCTAAATAATATGACCACAATTTAATTCCAGTATTGTTATAGGTATTATTTATTTCAAAAAAGTCAAACCAAGAGCTCGTATGAGCCAAAATATCTGAAGAACCAAAATTTGGAACAGGACATAGACTAAACAAGCTCTGGCTTTCCTCCATCAGCAATGCATGTGTGCTTCTTGGTCATGCCTGGGAATCTCAATATCCATTGAAACCTGAGCATCTGGGCACTTTGTCTAAAGTGTAATGAAAGCAGCTCTCTTGCAATTTTATACATGCAACCATGTTTAGTATTTCTATTAAACAATTGTATTTTTAAGAATGTTGGATTAGCTGATAAGAACGTTTCCTAGAGTTCATTTTTCTTCTCTCTTCCCTTTTTGTAAAGTGACTTTGGATTTACTTATGCACAGAATAATATAAGTTCAGGACCTATTTCTTCCCCTTTTCAAGATCACCTTTAAACACCTCACTTTCTGGAATTGCTAGCCTCTAGTCAGCTGAGCAGAAAAGATCTCCCCCCCTCCAATGTTTCAGTTCTTTGGAGCCAGAAAACAACCTGTTTTTAGTTCTCTAAAATCACACTCTTTGGTGGCTCTCTAAGGTGATTCCAAGCCTTTGAAATCCTCCTAATCCCATTTCTCTTCTTCTTCAGGCACCATTTGCATAGAAGAAGGCATCAGTACGTAAGGCACCTCCTGACAGGAGCTCAGAGGCAGAGGCCTCTCATGTACCACCGGGAGGCTGCCGAGAAGCTGCAGAGCTGGGAGGTGCCGTCACTGTGGAGGTGCTGTCCCCGTCCTGGGGAGAGACGGGGTGGTTGCAGGCTGCGTGAATGGTCCCACAGCCACCAACGAGGGGACAGGAGCAGGAGTAACCTGACAGTGCTGCATCCAGCGGATGCAGGCTTGGCAGACACCTTCCATCTGCTGCCTTCTTAAGGGAAGCTGTGAGTGAAGGCTTACTCCTCTCCCGCAGAAGCCAAAGGTATATAAGTGTTAGTGCTGCTGTGTGAATCACAGAGTACTGGTCTTCTGCTGCCTGTGAAATGAGCACAGTAAAATGCTCTGCTATGGCCTCAGAGCAGCTGTCGGCCAAAGGAATTTCTCCTTTGCTTCAAAGCAGAAAGGTTTTAGGGTTTACTGCATTTTAGTTTGATTATGGGAACATGAAATAAAATGAATTGCCTCTACTGAAGACATTGTAACAAGAATGAGAACAATATAGATTAAAAAAAACCCCAACAACACAAGAACATTTTCCCCCAACTGACTGCTTTAATAAAGCATTGCATTCTGTTTTCACTGTCATTGGATAATAAGTGCACAGACTTGATCAGTGTTAACAAAATATACTTAACTGAAGTCATAAACCCTAGCTCACCACTTCAGAGAAACTGGTGTTATTTGTGTCGTAGTCCAGCAGACACTGAAAATCTTGTGTATGGGCAAAGAGGAAGCACCCCTGATATATAAGTAAAACCAAGAATTTATTGTTAGTATGATTCAAAGTTTAAGAGTCTGATCATTATTAGTCTGGATCTAATTGTCACAGGAAAAGAAAGAATAATAATGCATTTAAAACTGTTATACACACACTTCTTAATTTCTGCACCCTTTCCTGGTGTTACGCTCCCTCTTTTCCTGCTCCTTTGGGTCTGAAAGTTGGTGGTTTCATTCTTGGGGGGGTGCGGTGAGTCGGCAGCATCTGGAGTCCTCCTCTGGGAGGGATATGATGCTGATGTTGATGATGTATGACTACTTCTTCCTCCCTCTAGGTCCCCTTGGGGTCTTTTTTATATGTTTGCTAACATGCTTTTGCACCTTCGCTCTTTCTTTGTTGGTCTGCAGCTCCATGCTACATCCAGGTTTACTCTATATGGTCCCTTTTACTTATGTTAGACACCATTTCTTTGTTTACTTTGTTACACCTAAAACCAGTTTTGTCCAATGCCAGGTCTGCATTTTTTTTTAATTGGCCATTAATGATCAGTTTGTAGCTGCAGGGCATCCAGTGCCAAGCCTGTGCCCAATGCTTACAGTGCCAGTACTCTTCTATACCACATCCTATCTCCACTTCTCACGGCCTCTGTTATCGTACCAGGTCTGTATTTCTCTGCACTGCGTCATTCTGTTAGAGTCATAAATATCTCATTCTACATAGATTAACTGCTTGTTGTTGCTGTCTATATGAAACTATGGTTGTACCACACAAACATAAACAAAAGTAAAATAAATTAGGCAGAGACACCTTGTCAATTAGAGAAACTGCTGTCATGCTAAAGCAAGTAAAACAAAGCTGCAGGCAGGTCAAGAACAGAGCAAGCCTGGCAAGCCTTAGTCCTGAGGCCTTGCAAATTCAGTACGAAGTTTATGGCCTGTTGCTAGCAATGGCAATACTGTGTTGCAGGGCTACATGGTTACAGCTTGACCCACAGGAGGTAAAAATAGGAAAACATTGACAAATCCATTATTTCCAAAGGCATTAAGAATAGACACCAGGTTGTATTTAAAACACAGCACTGGAAATCACTTCTAGAACTAAGGAAAGCCTTCAAAAAATAGAAAGAAACATCAATTTAATCTTGACCTCTGCTTTAAAGAATCCTAAGAATCAAATCTATCAACTCGGTTCACTGAAGCAGTTCCTGGAAAGTATGTTTGCTACAGGACAGCAGAAGGCTTGCCCTCTTGTGAAGTTCTGTAGGGGCTTTTTTAATATCCTTCATGCTGCTGCAACAAAGCTCCTTAGTACTGACTTGCAACATAGTTCTCCCTTTGTGTTAATTTATCAAAAACAATTGGTCTCTTAAGAAACACAAATTAATTTGTGTTGTAAAAATAAGTATAAAAGTAAATAAATAAAAAGGCATATCTGGGGTGCTCATAAATTAATTAGAAAATCTGGGGGGAAACTACAGATTTATTTAGTTATTCCAAATAAAGTTTTTTCCCCCCTCTTCTTTCTTATTTCTAGGTCAGGCAACCCTCTTAAAACAAATAAAAATTATGCACACATGAGCAGAGATGCATAATCTAGATGGATCAATTAATGTGTATAGATAAATCCATCTCCTGTGGGCATGGGTCATAGTTCTGAGAAGAAGCAATTTCTATTTACTATTGAACCAATCTGTCAGCTTCTGTTTTTTCTCTACCCCTGAAGCCAACATGATGTGCACACAACTAGCACAAAAATGTTCCTGTAAGATGAACCATACACTGCAGTAAAAACATCTAATTCAATCTGCTTCAGATTCACGTTTCACACTTGTAATGGGAAAAATTAAGACTTGTTCAAAGCAAAACTGAGCAGCTAGAATGGTGTTGTCAATTGAACATACACATAAAACCTGATTTCCTAAAACATAATGGCATTTCATATCCAGAGTGAGATATTAACAGATGTATATCAAGACTCTGGTGGGACTGTCTCTTTAAATATTTCCAGTATTTATCTATTGTTGATATTTTATACACATTTTGCTTGAAGAATCCATTAGCCAGCTGTGTTATCAGGGAAAAAATTCTGTCTGCATTAAAAAAAAAATCACAATATTAAGATAGATATCATTGTTATAAGGAATAAAAAATGAAAAATGTGACAGTGCAGGAGGTCATCTGTGTGAAACTAGTTCCTGTTGGAGACTTTTGCACAGTGAATGAATAAATATTTGACTACATTTTTGGCAAAGAAATATTTTGTTTTCTGGAAAGGTGCTCCAAAGCAAAGAGCCTTACTGATATCTCTTCAATTTTATTACATTTTCTTTAGGATTAACTTTATTAATCCAACTTGCTCTTTAAGCATGAAGACTCAGAAAATTGTTTTCATTACTTTTTGGAGAATTGCTTGAAAGTGTAAGGGGATTTTATAGGACGCTTGAAAATCTGTTTGCCTGCTGAGCTTTCTAGGCTAACTTCATCTATTTCTTTTCTTTTTGAGTGCACCTTTTTTATACCAAATGTATTCTGCTCTGCAGTTCTGCTTTTAGATAAAGCAAAAGAATGTGCAAAACCTGTGGCACTTGTCTACTATATTATGAGGCTAATCTCGCTATATATAGTCAGTTACTTTCATCAAGAGGCTGAATCAGAGCACTTACATTGGTTTCTGTTTTCTGTCTTTTTACTGTTGACTAAATATGGAGCTTAAGAGATGATTTGTGTCCTAGTTCTCTCTATCTTGTTCTCTCTCTAGTCAGTGACCTTGCTTTTCTTCCATTTTGGAGCCTGCAATGGGAGATGTAAAAAGGCCTTCTTATATTTATTAACACACACTAAGTATTAGAGAACAGAATTCTATAGATAAAGAATTTAAATTCATGTTTAATTCCTAATAATCCTACCTCTCATTATAAGACAAGATAGTCTTCTTTCCCAAGATATGTAAAAATAACAGAACTGATTAGTATACCTTACATAAGCCAGGAAGACCATAATAACCAATATAATGACCATTTTCCTTCGAAACAGGGTGTCTTTCATCATTCTCCCATCTCTGTGTTATCTGCCTTTTCCCAAAGACACCTCCCTCTTTTTATGTACTTGGATCCAATTATTCTGTTCTGTGACCAGATCAACATAAAAAGGCGAAATATTTGTGCTAGGCATTTTTGCAGGTTGTGAAGCTAGGAGCGCTCACATCAGCGCCAGTGCTGGTTTCGAGAGGCCTCTCCTTTCTTCAAAATGCTGCCTCTGATTCATGCATATGAACACAGTTGAAGCAGCAGGACAGCTGTGAATGAAAAAGCCTGGGAAGTAGGACCATTTTTAAATGTCTCTGCCGCTGGCTGCTTTAACAACCATTTTACTTTCCCAACATACACCATCTCAGTAGGGGGACAGACAGCCTGTCCTAGGGCAATGAAAGCTCGAAGCCCCAGAAGTAGATGTCTGTGGAGTTTCCTTTTCACTTTCAGTCTCAAATTGCAATCATTGATTTTTATCTGAAATAGGAATAAAAACAGATTTTGAACTATAGAGTTGTTTCACAAAGTAGAATTCAAAGTTTCTGTTGATCTTTAAAAATGAACAAGATAGCAAATGTACTACATTAATAATTTCATTTTGGAAAATCAATGAAAGTCTTATGTGTGTGACTTTTAAAAATTATTTTACCCTAATCTGATATTGCCTGCAAAGAACAATGTCTGGGGAAGTATTATGCTGCTGAGGTTAGCTAGCACACAGAGGTCTTTTACTGTAGGCCATGCTATTGAGCTTAAACATTGTAGAATAAAGTTTCAAAGTATGTTGCCTTCATTGGCAAACCTCAGTTCAGGGGTTCCCACCCCAGGCTGTTCATTTCCGCTCACACTTCAGTTCAGCAAAGTGCTATAGGTTGATCAATAATATGATACAGGCCAAAATCACTTGTGCTCATCTGTTTAATTTTTTCAGAAGACTATTTTTATTTAGATCTTTTCACAAATCCAATTTACACAAAAAGTAGTCCGGGTACAATTTGGACAATACAGAAAACTGCAGCATGTCTTGACATTTAAATGGGTGGCAGAGGTTTAGTGCTTTAAGCTGGCTTTTCTGTCAAAGCAAGCATATTTTGAAACTATGACCTGCTTAATTTACTCTTTGTGCTCCTCACATCATTCAATAGAAATTTAATGCTGTTAGGAATCTATATAAAAGATTTTCTGACTATCTATAGACACCGTCATATATTATAACATTATACTCTACTTATATCTTCCGACTCTGCTTCCATTTAACTGTTAAATGCTTCTACTAATAACAACCTGTGATACAGAGCAGAATGACAGGAATAATACAGATGCAGTGGTGACAGCCATGTGAGGAATTTGAGAGGCAAATGTCAAACTACATTTATCATCTGCCGTTATCACAGCACTAGCCGTCTGTCCTCTAATCCATCTTCATTTAGACTACAACTAATATTCCAGAATTCTCAGAAGCTTCCAGTGCCTAATATTTTTAACTCTAGTAAATCAAATTGCCATTAAAATGTTGCTTCACCTCCTACTAATGTAAAATTCCCACTCCAAAATTACATTGAACTGAAGAACAGAAGTGATATTTTTCACAGTGACATCAAGATGTCTGGATGAAGATTTAATGACTTGATCACTGTGACTTTACAAATAACCAACTTTTCAGTTTTTCTGTCAAACAAAAATGTTGAAAAAAATCAACTCAGATTAAACAATTTCATTTTTCTCAGAAAAATAAATGTTTTATAGAATGTGAGTGATTACATTAACCCAAAATAAAACGCTTGGGTTTGGTATATGTGATACAGGCAAACAGAATACAGATCTAGATTATCAGAGAAGGAGGTCGTCACTTCTCAGTGCTCAAGTTCCTCACTTTGAAAATTGAAGACTTGGGAAATATTCAGTTCCTTTTCTTTTTCTGAGAAAATTCATCCACCTTTTATCATTATCTGTGGAGACTGCTCTAACAAGGAGATACTGGATATTTTGGGAGGAGGAGCAGAACGCGTGAGTGAGAGAGACTGAGCAGTAAAAAAACCTCTTCTATCCATTTTTACCTCTCAAAATATGTACAGCATTAAAATTTGCCAAATAGCTTATGGAGAGCTGAGATTACATTTTTATGCTGAGATTGTTATAGCAGAAAAAATATTTGGATCTGTATTTTTGACACAGTTTACTAAATTTATCAAAAAATCACTTGACTTTTCACTTCAAAGAACACATTTTTTTACAGTCCTCGAGATCTGTTAGATATTAAGAACAAAAATGGGACATCTAAAGTTTAAAATCAGTGCTATCTGTCTTCCTTGAAGATCGTTATGGAAGTTATCATTACACGAACAGAGCCTGATTTTTTATGTATAGAAAGTAAATAGTTCTATAAATGTGTGCATGATTGTCTATATTATTTTCATGTTCATTTGAGGGGGAGTTACTGCTATATTTTTGGGCTTGCCCACATAACTTCACAAGCTTTGGAATACATGAGCTGACATCCTATTTAAGTCTTTCTATTATATTGCACTATTGTTTACTCTTTAACTGAAGGTAGACATCTCTAACTAAGAACGTGTTCACATTCATGGAATTTGACTGCTTATATTACAGACTTTTTTTTAAGTTTGCTTGCTTTAACCATCTCTTCTTCTTACTGATTTAAACTAATCTTGTACAGCTTCCCTCTGTGCTCATTGTTTTCTTCCTTCTTCTTCACAGTTTAATTAAATTACTTTTGTAGGTGCACATGACATATTTGGCACCATGAATAATTTGGCAACAGAATACTGAAAGGAACTTGCACACATTTTTCTGCTTACCCTTTGAGATTGGATATTTAGCTTTCTTTCATAATTTTATAGAGAAAATTGATGGATTTTGAGTCAACAGATTTCAAGCCAGCTTCTGACACCAATGTATTCTTCTTGCAGGAGAAAAGATTAATGAGGACTTAAAAACCATTTCTAATTTCAAAATTTTAAAGGATTTTCTATTTAGTGTCTTGTAAGACATCTCTTTTCTTACATCAAGGATTAAGATGCAACATTGTGGTCCTATCATAAGCATTATCTACTCTTACATTCTTTGCTTCAGTGTGGTGGAGTCAGACATATTAACCTTGATTATTAATATATTCTTGAGAAGATCCTTTCAAATTTAATTCATCTCATAAATAATTTCTCATTGCTTATGTTGCATAGTTGTATACAACTTTCAGGAATAAATCACCTGATTTTTTTTTTTTTTAATAATATTTCCTTTCAGATGCTTGTTACCTATTTGGAGGTGGAACTGACAACTGAGACTGGGGCCTGTAGTGCCTGCAGTGCTCTACGCTGTATGAATCTGTAAAGAAAGAACAGTTTCTGCCCCAAGGATCTCATGGTATAAATAGTCAAGAAAACCAAAGGATGGGGAAAGTAAACAGTATTATTCCTGTTTTGGAAATAAGATTTGATAAGATAAAACAGTTTTGTCTCAAGAAGACTGCAGCAGAACTGAAGTAAAAATTGCACTCAGATTTCATGGTCTTCATTGCAAGCGGTCTGGCAGGAATCCCTAATAAGGTTTGAACACCTAATACTTAAATCCATGATAGTTTTCAGCACTGATTATTTTTAAATGAAAGGATTCACTTATCAATGGAGTGATAAATGGTGGAAAACAGTTCACAGGAAGCACAAAATGTTAATTAACCAACTCTGCATGTTTTTGTATGTTAATTTGACCTTTGCTTGATTCAAAAGAAAAAATATGCATGATAATTATTTCAGTTTAGCAGATGTATAAAGAACCTGAGAAATCATCACCAATATAATACAGTGACAGAATTAAATTTTCTAGAAAAGTTGTTAGTTATTCTGAGTCCATTGTATCAGTTTGGTCTCCCCGCAAAAAACTTGTAGGCACAGACACTGTTACTGAGCCTTAGTCTTGATAAAGTTATACTGTTCTGCTACTTTAGCACTGTTCTGCTCATTCAACCTTCTTTTTAGTCTTTTAGAAGAAGAGGCATGAGTATGGGTAACTATCTTTTAGTCTGATGCTACCTTGGAAAGGAAAATATAGGCCTCCTACAGCTACGGAAAGCTTTTCCCTCCTGATCAGGAAGCTCTGTTGCACTTCTCCATGCCAGGTTAATTTGTCAAGGAAGTGTTAAGGTGCTGTAGGGAAAGCCAATACAGAAAATAAAAAGATTTATCTATATGTGACTGTAAAACTGATTTCCACAGAAATAATTTTCAAGGAATATAACCACTGTTTGAATGTGACTAAAGAAGTTTTTTTTTTTTTTAATTTGTTTTAATTTTGGGGACGTGGGGGTTTGATTGGAAAGACTATAGATGAAATGCTTTCTTCAGGACTGCTATACAAAATCCTTTTATCTCTGTTTTTCATGCTGCCTTCAAAGATTTTTTGACCTTCTTGTGAACACTGTTCTGAAGTTCTGTAAGTTATCAACTTGCTTAAAACAATGCAGATGTGTAGAAACATTTTCAGAAATCACATAGCCTTAAAGTGTGAAAGAGAGGAAGAACTAGTCAGCATGTAGTCAAATTTTGTTGGGCTTTTGAAAAGTCCTGCTAGGATTTAGCTTGTTTGTTTGTATATTTGGATTTTTTATTAAATAGAGAAGAGGGTCCTGTTGCTTTAATGGTGCCAGCTGAAAGGAAAAGCATTTAAGCTCCAGCTCCTTTGACATTTTGAAAATTAATGAAAGCTTCAACACATCCTTTCTGCTGCTTTAGCCATGGTGGTTTACATAGTCTAAATAGATAGCTGATGAGCTGCCAAATCTCTAACATTTATCAATACCTGTCAGCTGCCTAAATTTTCAACGCATTTCTGTTCATCATTACTTTAGTTTCACTGCTATTTTGATGAAAGTTTTATTTCATTTACAATTTATCTGCAATCTGAGAAATATCATTTGAAGTTTGCAAGCAAATGTGGGGAACAGTGCCTTTGGGCACAGCTTGGGCATGAGCCAGTGGGAACCTTTGCGCCATGCTGAGTAGTGCTGAGCATGACAGTGCAGATACTGAATAAAGCAAGCATCTGCTGTACCTCTTGTTTTGGAACAGCAATCAGTGAACAGCATAGGAAAATGTAACTATTCCCTTATAGACTGAACTCTTGTCTATCTTCCCATATCTGGCAGAAAAAAAAAAATCATTGTGAAAAAACCCTTGTATTTGTAATTGTTTAGATTAATTGTTTAGGTAATTTTCAACCTCCTTTCACTTCTTTTCTTTGATGGAAAGAGGAAATAAAGAAATAGAGAGAAAAGGAAGCTAAAAAGAAAATAAAAAATAATCAGGTTTCACTGAAACTTACAGAAAAATGTGCACAATGTGAAACATCTGCAAATGCTTTTTATAAATATTTTACATTTTGTCATTAAATGTATTACTGATCATCTTTTTGGCCAACCCTATGTGGACTTAACTTTTTAAAAACAAAATGAAAATTGACAAACTTATCTTTTGAGATTCTCAAATCTTGTCATATACACATATGCATGTGAAGGACATCTCTATATGCATACCACTAGAAATATCATTGGAACTATTCATTTGAACAAAGCTTTTCACAAGTGTTTATGTGGTTCATGTATTTTCTGAGTGTTGTAGTCTCTCTTTTCAGCAGAGATTTGAATATTTTATTACACTGAATGCTCACCACAGCAGAATGCTAGTGAAGTTTAAAAAAGAATATCCTGCTATATTGCATTTATCAAAAATTTTATTATTGTGCCAGAACTGTGTCAATAACCCTTATTTATTGTTTAGTTGACTTAATACAGTTCTTATATGGAAAATAGTTCCTACTGAAAAAGTGCCGATTCATTGAAATCAAAATACTTGTGGGAATGTGCTGATATGTAGTAATTTTTTTGACAGGATAATACATAATTTTATAATTTGCAGCCCCGGAGAGGTGAGCAACTGGACAGTGCTCCATGCTGTTCCGAAGTCTCCAAAATGACTCCAAAGACATATTCATATAATTTGACCTAGGATCAAGAAATCCAGACCTTTAAGGACTTCCATGTACTGAGATATGGAAACATGAATTTGGAAGTTCTGCAAGCACCAAATTTTTCCAGATCCATACTGTTGCAAACTCTCTAGGGAGTCCTGATGTTCAGTTAGATTTCTGTAGAAGTTGGAAAGCCAACCATGAAACTACCTACAGTGAAAAATGATCAACCTACCCTCTCTCAAATAGGCATTATTTAATGAAGAAGCTTTAAAAAAGCCCTCAAACAAACCCTTGTTAATTTATTGTCAGTTGCAAAACAAATTCAAATTCAATCTTTTCAAAGAAGATAGAGTACTGTAGGGTAGGACCAAATAACAGAGCTGGGGGAGAGGAAGAGGACAAGAAAGGGATATCCAAGAAAAGCAGAGACCTTCCAAGACCTCTATATAGTGTTGTTAGAGGCCAAGTGTACTAATAAATATAGGAAAAACACAGCTTTTCAGGAGACAGAAAGTGTATTTGGTCAGAATAAGAAAGAAAGACAAAGAAAGTAACAAAGTAAGAATGATTTCAGAAAGGAGATGGGTAGATAATAGAGATATTAATAATCTAATATTTTCCTAAGAGTTGTGCAACCCATAGGATTTTATTATTTGTGGAAATGCATATGACAGTGATCAAATGGGACACCACTTGGATCTGATAGAAGCCAAATCACAACTAGCTCTGTTGTCTTACCAGTTTGTGACCATTCTTGTAAGACCTGAGGCTGTATTGTATGAACCTTGGGAAATGCCATGAAGTTTCTGCTATCATCTTTTTACAGCTGGAAACAAAACATCATGTGTTGGTTTGGATTTGACTGGAACATAATGGGAACCCTGACTGTTATAGTAAGAAAGAAGTTAGATTTGAAGGTTATTGACGATCACCTTCTTTGTATTAATAGTAGTTAGATACTGTCACTGCAGAATAAAGAAAAAGGAAATGGCTCATCTAGAAAAGAAAAAGCTCTTTAAATTCAAACCTTTAATTTATTAAAAAAGGCTGAAAAATGTCACCAGTTACCATAAGACTTTTGTGTGTGTGTGTGTGTGTGTGTGTGTGTGTGTGTGGCAGTTGACTGCCAAGATATAACAGCTTTTTGAAGGAAATCAAAATGGCCTGTTCCCTGACATATTTTCTAGCTTGATGCTTTTTTTCTAGCAAAAGCCTGCTCCTGAGGCTTGCTCTAGGCAGGGAGTTGCAGGGAATTACAGGATCCTAGAGTTTATTTTACCAAGAGTCTTTGCCAAATGGTGGCTCATTTCTGAATGTATGCTACACTTTTATAAATGGCTGCAGGGTTATCACCTTGTCTTGGCACCCAAAACTGGCATTAAGCAGTATGGAAAAGGAAATATTTTGGGCAAGCAACTGTTTCCCAGGGTATGTCTGAACAATATATGTATCTTTTGCAAATCAGTTCTCTAATACTATCTGACATTTATTGTGCGTGTTAAATAGTCCTTTCATCAGAAGAACAAGTATCCAACTGAGGACAAAGAGCCAAAAAGTAGCTCTTAGAAATTAAAAATAGTAAAAGTCAAAAAGCACTTCACTTAACCTGAAAACCGGTAGAGCTGGTTTGAACCAGTGGATTGAAGAGCATAAACGGCACTACACAAACTACTAGTGCTGTAGAGGTGGCTGCTGTAGTGCTGTAGTGGTGGTTTCAGAGCGAGAACACGTTTTGGAATGAAATATACACAAGCGACAAGCAGTACCTTCCTCAGTTTGTTTAGTTTCATTAATTGTAAGTGCTATGCCATCTTAGAAAAGCTAGGAGGGATGACCTGTCTAGCCGGGAATGCACTTAGTACTAGGCAGAGAGACCTTTTAGAAAAAAAGAAAATAGTGCTGAAGATTTTCTTTTTAATCTGTTGCCTTTTCTAATGTAAATAGCCACAAACATTCAGACTGGTCTGCAATTGTCTGAAAGAAGTAAGAGCAGCCAGGGTTTTTCTTTACAAATTTCAGCTGATATAAACAACAGCTAAAAATTTTGCTAGCAGGTAAGCATGAAAGGGCCTGCTTCTTTGTCCAGCAGAGTTATCCTTAGTTGGCCTTTCTCTGCAGACCCTAAGGGGAAAGTCTATTGTCCTGGCCTCTGGGACAGAACTGTAACAAAATTTTTCGGTGGTACTGTCACTGGCTCAGGTATACTGGAGGGGGAGTGTTATGTTAACACTGCCCTCTGTAGAGTTAAAGGCTCACAGTGTCTATTTGACAGATGGGAATGTTTCACTTAGCCTGAACACAAGGACAGGACTGAACTTTTAGTCAGAATGGATTTATATTTCCTTTGGGGCATACTGAAGAGGTTTAACTATGTATTGCAAACACAGCTTTCAAGAGCAAAACTTGTGAAAGAGACTGCTAAAATCTTATCTATAGTGACTTTTGTATTTAAAAGTACTGTTGCTCTTGGCAGCACAGCTGCATCACCATTAATAATTCTGGGAGCCCTGCTAAGATGACATTTTCATCATGCAAAGTTAAGTGGCACTGGTCAGAAAATATCCACCAGAAGTGGAAAACTACTTTGACTTCCAGTGGTGGTATGTACAGAGTGGAAGAACTTGTGTGGTGACTTTGCTATACAAGTTGACATGCACTGTAAATAGCCATTATTTCAGTTTTATGGAAGAACCAGTGTTGACGATTCATATAATGGCTACATTCTAGAAGCACTAAATGTTGCTTCCCTATGATAGATCTAGGATAAAATTAGCTGGTATTCCAAATTCAGCTAATAGGGGAAAATACAATATAAAATGACTAGCGATATAAAATGACTAGTAAAGACAGGCAGTCTCTGTAAAGAGGTCAAAACCTGAATGATTAATGGCAGCTGAGCTGTCCTTTTACTTGTAGAATTTGTTTTCAAGGTAGACTTGAAGAAGTTTGGGCAGAGACAGTAGAAACTTACCCTGTCATTTTCTGCTCCCTCCCTGTGGAGAGCAACTTTTCAGTCTGGCACTTTTACAAACTCTCTTATATAAAAGTCTCTTAAAAAGCTGCAGTCCTGAGATGTTCCTAACTTTTTGACTTTGATAAAAGAAAACACTTTCTTAATTATTTATCCATGTGTCAGAAATATGCAGAAAAGAAAAGAATTATCATTTCCCAGAGAGCCTTTTTTATTCCAGCTATCTAAAAAAAAAAAAAAAAAGCATTTAATAAATAAATAAGAGGAATTTTTCATCTGTTGGCACTGCAGTAAGTACACAGACACAAAGAGTACCCACTCGGACGCTAACAATAGCCTTCATACGTTAGACGTTAGACATTAGTGACAAATGCTGCTGCCTGCCTGTCTGGGGACACTGGGGCAATGCATTTTTCTTTCACAATACTTTTCACTTCTCTCTTTCTTTTCTTTTTTAACTCTCTCTCTTTTTTTAACATCAAACGTTAATTGGATGTTTCAATGCCAGCTACAAATTTCATAATGTGGTAAGTTATTGAAAACTTAAGATAAACCTGTTAAAGAGAACAGACAAACGTGAATTTTCTGAGCTCTGGCTTTCAGCTTCTGGCGTTCGAAGCATGAAACTACTTTTAGAGAAACTCCCCCCTCTCCGCTTCCTTTTCCCCCTTCTTGTGAGCATACAATATGGTCTTTTCAGACTAGCTACTTAAAGTGCTATCAAATTTATTCTACTCACTGTAGCTGTTATTATCCATTATTTGTAACATCAGTGATATATGACAAGTTTTTAATGTATGGAAGTCATCTTTATTAGTATTAAACATATCTTTAAAGAACTCTTATGGAAGATTTTTCACCCCTCTGAGCATTCGTGAAAGGAAAAAGCACTGAAGACGCCACCGTCGCACAGCGCGTGCAGAGATTAACCTGCAGTAGGACCAAGGTGGGCTGTTGTCAGCTGATGCCTGGGTACGGTCTGGCAGGGTTGGGGGCGCTGGCAGGGACCTGGGGGGCACCAGCAGGCCCTGAGGGTCACCGACAGGGCCCTGGGGGGCACCAGCAGGGCCGGGGGGGCACCGGCAGGACACTGGGGGCACCAGAAGGACCTGGGGGGGCATCAGCAGGACATGGGGGAGCACCAGAAGGACTCGGGGGTCATCAGCAGGTCCCAGGGAGCACTGACAGGACATGGGGGGGGACCAGCAGGACCTCGGGGTCATCAGCAGGCCCCAGGGGGCACTGGCAGGACATGGGGGGGGCACCAGCAGGACCTGGGGGGCACCAGCAGGCCCCCGGGGGCACCGGCAGGGCTTGGGGGCACGCACAGGCGCCATGGCCCTGCCTGCCACCCCTTCCAGGCCCTGGCTGCCTGCCCAGTGCTGGCCTAACGCAGCGCAGCTGGGCCCCTGGGGGCCAGGCTTCGCGCCAGCTGCGGGGCAGAGCTGTGAAGAGCCTCCGCTCCCCGGGGCCCGCTTCCCTTCGGCTCGGGAGCAGCGTGTGCGCCCCGGCCCAGGTCTGTGCCGGAGCTCCCCGCCACCACCTCCGCCTGCCCCGTGGCTGCGGGTCGCTTGGGTGGCCCTTGGCTGACCTGGCTCCGCCAGCTCAGGCAACGCGCCGCGGCGCCCTGACCTCGCGTGTCCGCCCACAATAGGTATTGTTGTGTTGTGCATAAATGATATATTGCAACTGGGTAATTGCTACATTCTTCTTGCTTGTCCAGATGTAATATAAGGGCATTTTTTTAACGTTCAGTGGTAAGAAAGAACTCTCTAAATCCAGCAGCACAGAATAAATAGAACAGAATTTATTGTGACCAGAGGCTACTTCTGAGAGGTTGACTATGAAGTGCTTTTTCTTATTTCTGTTCTTGCATTGTGATGGAAAACTACTCAAATGAAAGGCCTGCTATTCCAAGGTCACTGTGAGAAAAGTTAACTTGATGCTAATTATGAACTGCTATGGCACACATATGAACTAATAGGGATATCTGATACTGAGAACGGTTCATGACTCTTAAATACTAATTCTCTTTACAACAAAAGTTATCGGTTTGCTTTGCTTCTAGTTAGTCTCATGGATTGGCTGATTTGGGTAAGAACAGCTAGATGTTGTGGGTCACATCCTGAGCTGGCACGAGTACGTGAAGTGAGGTAGCCTTTAGTAGCTTATACCACCTGATGCTCTGAGGGTCTAGTCTGTGCACTCCTACCCTTCCATAAAAATGCCATGGATTATTTATTTGTTTTAAAAGGCACCAGGTAGCCATGGTCAGCCCTGGTCTCAGAAGATTATCTAACTCCGAAGACCAGCAAAGAGCTAAACCTTCATCCTAAGGTCAAATTTTAAAACTTTCCAAAGCCTTTAATGGCAAAGTCATTATTACATGAAAATTGCTTCATGGCCTGTGTTAAATGAGCTTTAAACAGAGTTCATATAATCTCCTTGCAAAAGGGGATTAATATCACAAAAATCACCATCATTATAGTTGCCCATGTCAAAAGAAATGCCAAAGAGCCACATCTTGGTGGATGAAGGAATTGCATCCTGAAGAGCACACTTAATGGGGAATTACGTGCATCGTAAAAAATAGCACCATTATTGTTATCAAAGCTCAGTGAAGATGAATTTATCAGAAGCCTGAATACCTCTTGTGATGCTCAGCAAAGCTGCATTTGGAAAGTCCTTGACAGAAGTTTTCTGGAGATAACATGTCTCAGTAAGAAACTGTCTTTATGGCACCTGTCATGAATTCTGCTTTTATTCATTTTCTGGTTTGTTATGGAGGGTTTTTTTGTTTTTCTAAAGCAATCTTAAAAGGAAGGTGCATTAAAGACTCAACCTAAAGCTACAGATCTGATAATTTATTGCTAGTATTGCTTTGTCTCTCTTATAACTTAACACTTCCAACTTTACAGATACTTTTTATCTGAGGTCTATCTGAGTTTCAGAATGTTACTGATCCTTTAAAAAAGGAGGCAAAGATCTTGTTTTGGGAGCTTAAAAAAAAAAAAAAAAAACTATTTCTTTTTTTACTCTCAAGCTAATTAACATGTATGAACCATCCCAAGGTAGAACCTCAGTAAAAACTGTCCAATCTTTTCAGTTTTATCCAAAGCAAACTAGAAAAGTCCAGTTTTAAATTTGGCTTTTTTCCTCAGAACTACACATGCATATTGGAATATATGAATGAATATATGTGTATGCATATGTGTACATAGGTATGTTGATATATTTGTAACACAGGCACACAAACACAATACCCTTCTGTCAGTGAAGACAATTTGCTTTGAGAAACAGGTGTGGCCAGCAGTCTATTTGCTTAGATTATTCTATTTTCCACTTTATCACAACTCTTCGACACTTCCAAGATAAAAATGTCAAAAAGGTCATAAAAAAACTACCAAGGCATATCTAAGCTAAGACATGTCTAAGAAGGGGACTTACCTGTTTGAATTACTAGATGCATTTCCTTTGAAATATTTATTGTTAAATATTTACTATTTAAGTCATATATACAATAGACATTCATAAACATACAAATACAGTTAAAGACCGTGACAGAAGTATCACCTGTAAGGAATTTATGATGAGATGATTGATACAAGTAGGTTGATTAGAAAAGCACCACAGGATTTAAGTTAGTGCTGCACAAGAAATCAATAAGATACACAGGTTATTAAACAATATTGTTTTGTTTCTGTATTGGATGCAGGTTATTTAGTGAAAAAGATCGAAAAAGCAGAAAAAAAATTACTTAGTTTAGTTTTCTCAAAGCAAGTGTCTCTGAGTTCCTAAAACCAGTTTAAGGTCATAAATAGTAGTTTCTTCACTAAGTTACATCAGTGCATTTGTCAGCGACAAATAGGAAGCATAAAACCCTGTAAACTTTAGTGCAAAATGTTCATTATCTACTGCAGACAAGCATTATATTCAATGGGCTAAATCCATTGCTGGTGTAATTTGAAGTTAATGATTTACATTAAAGATGAATTTGGCCTTTAGCTTCAAAGACTTTTAAGCTAGAGGAAGGTTGAATAGGAACCTCTGACACAACATGCAATATCCTTATTTCATACCATATTATTTATGAAACATTACACACTCCCTTTAGACTGCCATCTCTCTGGTTTAAATCGGAGGCTCAATAGAAGTCAATTGACATTTCAGAAGGTTTTGACTATGTGTGTTAAAGGCAGAGTGATCTTTGTGTAGGCATTAAAAGAATGCATTTAATGTCCCAAAACAAGTGGAGAAAGTGCAACAAATGGATTAAAAAAGACAACAATGCTCAATATATTCCTCTATAATGAGAGTTCAAAACTAGCATTTGGCATTTTCTGCCTGCAAGAAAAATTAATAAGGACTTGGACTAGAATGCGAAGCTAAGCTATCGACATGCTATTGACTACTTCTTTGACAGCTTTGCATTTCTGTATGTATTTCAGTGAGTTTTAAAACAGAAAAACAGTGAAGCAAGCTTTCCTTGATGTTCAAGTTAGCATTGCACTGAAGGGCACTTATCTGAAGTTTACAGTTCACAGTACTTTATCAATGATCAGTTTTAGCACCTTGTGTGAATGTGATTTTGGCTTGTTTGCTCATGTTTCTGCTGTGTTTCTCCTCTTTGTTTTTTTGTTGTTTTGTTTTGTTTTTTTTAAGTTCATTAGAGGGTTTAAGCTGATCATTAGACTACGAATGAAAACTCAAGCCATAGCCTAGAGCAGACACAGGATGAATTATAATCTGGAAAAATGTAAGGGTTTTTTTTTCTAAGTCTAGTGTGTCCACATGTGTATGAAATCTCTATTTATGTTAAACTAGTTTCTATTTTTAAGCAGTATTTCAAGATCTTGAAGTTAAATTGTTGCCAATTGGAGAAAAAACAAACCAATTCTGTTCCATAAAGTAAAAAGCAAGTACAGAAAATAATCTATTGAAATTTTTTGTTTTGATTTAAAGATCAAAAAAGTTAACTTAGATATTAAATTTAAAATAGCAATTTTATTTTCATACATAAATAATCAAACTATTTCAAAAAGTATCAAAATAAGGCATTTTGACATTATCAAAAACATTTTCCTTGCTCTTCTCATGGGAAGAATTTTCATTGAAATTTACTTGAGCTTGCAAAGTTTCAGTGTGAATTCTGAAAGCTCATGCTTCTTCAGTTTGATTCAGCCAGCTCTAACCTATACACTTTAAAAAGGATATGACAGGGGTCATTAGGACAAGCCTCTCCTACCACTACCTCCATGATCCCTAACCATGAGAGGAGAGAGTACACCACCACTGATTTAGGGCAGCAGTGAGAAACCCTCCTGACTCCATTAACCTCATACGAACATCTTCATAAGGTGTGCAGGAATATGACATAAATTTTTAATACAGCACCCAGATGTGAGATGATACTGTGTCTGCAGGTTTCCCACCACTCAGCTGTTGACTGAGACAGGACCATATGCAACAGTGAGTGACATAAGGATGGGGAGTCCTCACAGTAGCCATGTCATAGCTGCAGCGTAGTAATTGTGTGCCAAAGCCCCAAAAAGGAAGCCACACTTAAAACGTGCAAAAGACTCGTGCAGCTCAAGAGTCACAGACTGGTTGTACCTGTACTATAGGTGCAAGTTTTCCTTCTCTTGTAGGCAATCTGTGGTCATGCTCTAGCTTCTCATATTTTCATTGCTTTCTAAAGGTAGTCTTTTTACCCTGCTGGGAATTATTTTGAGGTGCCTTAACAGCAAGCATTGGGGAAAAAATGTTTTCTGTAAAACAAACCTAATCTTAGGAAAAGCAGATGACCTTTTCTGTCAGTGGACATACTTCTAGTTCCCAGCCGTTCACATCAGAGTTTATCTAGGACAAGATAGGAATTTCCCTATGCAAAAGAGATATCTATGGTATTTCTAACTGTTTCTGATCTGTGGCCAGCATCACCAGAAGGTAATGACCATCTGTATTTAACAGGACCAGCACACTTTGCTCACAATCCTTTGGCTCAAAGTATCATGGAAATGAAACATGAAAGAAAAACATATATGAATTCTCCAATGGGTATCTTAAGATCTTTCCACTTTGCAACACTATGGTTTTCAGGTTTCACCATGGAAAAAGAGGCCACAAGCTTTGTTAGTGTGATGAATATATTTCAAAAAAATCCGCTTCTTGGGTTTGCTGTTTCCCTCTTCTTTAAAGCAGTATCACAGCTTCCATCAGATATCACCTACTATTTTAGATCATCTGAGTTCCCTGAAGCATAGGCTTTTCCTTGTCAGTTTTCTCAATGGCCAACCTATCTAGTATTGGAAAAAAAGCAGCCAAAACACTTATTCACGTCTTAATATTCCATTCATCAAGAAAATGCTAGAGGAAATTTGGCTGTTTAGTTTTTCTTGGGTCTTAGACAAGTGAAACAATTCTTTTGCTCTGTATTGAAAATGCCTGTAGTACAATTTCATACCTCCCAAGTTCTGTAGGTCTTCTATAACTCTGGATAATTTGGTGCACATGGTTTTCTTCACCACATTTTTTGTGCCTTTCATATTTTAATGATCACTTTAATGAATCAGCAGACTCAGTCTAAGGGAGTCTTTGTCTGAGATGGTCTTTGCTTCTCTAATCTAATGTCAAAGCTTTTTGTCAAAGAACATTGGCAAGAGGTAGTGGGAATGTTGACATAGATAGAATTCTTTCTGCTCAATTTTCAGTCCTTTGAATTAAAACATAAAAGGAATAAAGCTTCATAAGACTAAATTCTTCTAGAATCCTGGGGATGTTTTGAAATGAGAGGCCTCCTGTTTCAAGATAAACGGTTATTTATAGATCTTTTTATTAAAAAAAAAAAAAAAGCAGCAGAATCAACAGCTAAAGGATTGCAAGAAGGAAGAATGCAGGAGTAAAGTTTTTGAAGTTATGGCCTTTTGGAAAAAGAAAAAGCTACCCATCTGAACAAAAAAGTTTTGAGAGTATTGCAAGAGGAAGGATGAATCAAACATAATGAAAAACATGATTGAACATGTATGATCTGGGGAAAGGTCAATTTTAATAAAAACAAAGTGCATAAACAAAAATAATGGAAATGAAAAACAGAGCAAAAACTATGCAGGCATAATGAGACTTCCAGATCCAGAAATAATGGAATTAATTTTTCCCATGTAGTCTGGCACAGGCTGTCTTTTGACCTTTACAATACAGTGAAAGATTTATCTAGTACTCAACTGAGTATTTGCTTGAGGGAGTGGCTAATGTTTTGATGGGGGGGAGGATTGTTAACTGTTTTTTCCCTTTTACTACTTGGAAAAGAGACAAAAATAATGTTTCAGTTAAACTGTGTACTTGTATAGAGACTGAAGTACCTTCTTTGAATGTAAAATAGAATAATATATGCCAGAGTACAGAATTCCCCTTGATAAGATTTCAAAAGCTTACCCTGAGACAGAATTTAATTCACAGAATCAAATGTATAAAATGTTTCATGTGTCTACTATCATCCTTTATAACAGTGCAAAGGACATGCAAGGTAGTTATTCAGCTTTTGTTCTGCATACCCTTTGTATTCATATTATACAATGATGCAAAAGATAATACATGGAAATAAACAAATCATGCAAAGAAAATATGATGAAACCCATTACATTTGGGTAGAGACCTATTTAATTCCCTTAATCTAGAAACAAACATAGGGCCACACATTCTGCTTTCACATTGCATCAAGTATGGAATGAGTTATGAGGCACCAGAATTTATAATTACATTGAACATTTGCGTTTTTTCAAAATGGAAAGCCCAGAAAAATCAGAAAGCAATAGAAATATAAGGCTAATTCAGAACAACTTTAAAATTACCACTACAACCACTGGAGCAAATAAGATGAAGAGCAACATTCACTGCTGTACAATGAAGATGTGTTCAGAGAATGAAGATGTGTTTTACAGGAGGAGGAAAAACAATCTTTTTGAGGGGGAGAGAAGGAGGGGAGATAAATTGGGAGCTAGCTATAGGGGTTACGAAATGACTTATCAGCCCCAAAATGTGTGGCATAGTACTTTTCTTAATAATACCACCTCTTGTTTGCATGCATTTATTAAAAAAGTTTTCCTTTTTACACAGCATTAAAATAATAGGTGCTATGAAGATATATTTTACTAAAATAACATGTAATTGAAATCAGTGTTGACCCAATCAACCTGAGTTCATGCATATGTCAACCACAGAATGGCTATGCTGAGCCAGTACATCCTCAAGCAAGCAAGAAAGAAAGGAAGGAGGGATTTGTAAAATGTTCTGCAAAAATAGTGTGACTACTTTACCTTTAATTATGCTATGGATTCCTTAAAGAGACAGAACTGTTATACACTGCTTTTGAAAGCTGTTCATTTTCTGCTTTAAATATTCAGAATGTTCAAAGACAGAAATTATAAATATTTCATTTAAATTCAGAGACTTGGAAGTGATTTGTAGTTATACGAAAAAGATCTGAGATATGAACTAAGCTCTCAGCTGAAACCTATGAGAGACTATTATTATGTATGTCTACACTCATGTCTCTCCTAGCCCCTGTTGTTTGGTTAATTTACATGTCAGACTTTAGGTTTTATGAGCATGGGAGAATATTCAGAGCCTAAATAAAGATTTCTTGTTCCAATCAGCGAACTAGATGCTCAGCCTCCAGTGAGGACACATCCATTAATGTCAGCATATTTTACAAACTCTTTTTGTGGCAATTGAGAAAGTCTCTGAAAGGGAGAATGGAACTGACAAGAAAAAACACTAAATAAAAGATGAGAACAAACAAGTAGCAGCATCACAAATTGTGAAGGCCTGAAACGGGCCTCAATTTCATTTTGTAGCAGTGTGAGTCAGTTCATATCTCGCATTTTTTTCTTCATAATTACTTTTTACTGCTGAGAAGTTACCCCATGTTGATCCTTCTCCAAGGTTATGTCTTAGAGAGCCTTCTGTCTGGCTCACAAAGTTGTGCCCTTCACAGGGACGGAGCTGCTGGCTTGCTCGGCTCTCTACTCCCAGTCAGATGAGGTGTCCCTGATCCTTAGCGGGCCAGCTAAGAGCTGACGTAGGCCCAAATTCTTTATCTCTATTTAGTGCTGAAGCACATAAGCAAAGCTTTTAGATCTCAATGGGAAAAATAAGAGCAAAAGACACCCTGGTTTTTTTTGGTTTTGTTTTGTTTTCTTTTTGGGGGGGGTAAAAGGACTGTGGGGAAGGAAAATTAAAATGGAGAACTGATAAAGGGATGGATGAACATAAAGGGATTTCTTACATCAGGAATTTTAAAGATAACACTTCAAAGGCAGGAAAAACGTGTCAGATTTCCTTACCCCTTTTTTTCTCCTGATATTTCTTCAGTATTTGACACTTTTTTTGCTTAAAAGACGGTACAATTTACAGTAGTTCAAGGAAAAAAAAATTTTCTCTACTTAGGACTTTTCTGGAGAAAAACAGAAGCTTTTATTTCAGCTGTTGTTCTTCATGAATCAACACTTGCTGACAGTTGTAGCATACTGACATATGCAATTTTCCAGTAAAAAAGTTATGATTCTTGATAAATGATAGTTATTAATGGAGATCGTATCCCGTAAGAAAGTGGCCCAGATCAAAGCTTTGGAATTTCTATGATATACAGAAACTAAGTCTATATCTGAATTTTGCAAATGGGCCCTAACTTACCTACACCCAGTTGTTTAGCAGAGTTCAAAATACAGATCTTAAACTAAATTAATTTTCACTGTAGGCTGTTTTATTAAAAAATTAGGTTTTCTGTCCATATTGAGTGGTTTATTCTGTTTTTGTTTGTCATTTTTTTCCTGAACATTGTTTGAGACAGCCATTTTTACCATGCACTTTAAACTGCTTCTAAAACTATTTAATAATTTGACCTGTTCTCTCTGCTGATAATATATCTGCAAGACATAATACACAGTCAGTTCTTTTGATCTATTTGTCCAAGTTGATCACCAGCATTAATAATGTACAGAGGACACAATCACTATGCACTAAAAAAGGAAAATACATTGTTTTTCACTGATGAAATATTTTGGATATCCAGCCTTTTCAATGGCGGCAATGACTAAAAGATGCCATACTGTAAATCCTACAAGCTCAACTATTTCAAGATTTGAGCTCCTTAGAGGTTTCCACAGCATGTTCTGTAACATTTCAGGTGTTAATGATAAAGGATGCTGAGAAAGGGCACTTTAATGCAAGCCTTATCTGAAGCACCTACCTCGAGATTAGGGATCTTTTCCTCTGCGTCACTGAAGGGAAGGGAAGAATGAGCATAAATGCACCGCGGGGGGGAAAGTCCCTCTGTGGACTAGTTGAAATCTACACAATCGTCACATACCTATTGGGCCACAGGGACAAATTCAAGCTCAGCCTACAGGAACATGGGAGAAATAAGCCTGCAAGCTTTGAATTCTGTAAAGTACAGGGATTTTGGTAAAATAGTTTCAAGTTCTGATTTCCCAGATTCTGATTTACAGTTTTGCACAAAGCTGTTACATGGTTTCTGCCATGAAGCCACCAGATTTCTCACATGCGTGGATAGAGGGCTAAGATCAAGATTTGTCCTATAAATAGATACCAGCATTGGCAGAATGATTGCTAACAACTGAAGGTATGCTTTTCATGATACTCATGGTCAAAACTTCCAATGCCCTTTTCTGAAAAAGATTTTTTTTATTTGAAACT
Source organism: Apteryx mantelli (assembly GCF_036417845.1). Lineage (NCBI taxonomy): Eukaryota > Metazoa > Chordata > Aves > Apterygiformes > Apterygidae > Apteryx > Apteryx mantelli. The sequence goes on from NC_089981.1 coordinate 41,827,505, forward strand.
TCCTTCAGCTAACAGAGTTTTAAATTGGTTGTATGCTAAAAGATTTATTTTTCTAAAGTGTTTTTCTGTTGTTTTTAATCAGTTTTTTTTTAAATTTTGGTATCAAATGAGTTAATCATCGCAATTATGAGCTAGTAGCTTGAAATAATAACAATAAAAACAACAAAAACAATGAAAACCCTTACTGAGGTGCTTAATAAATATTCTGCCATTTCCAAGGAAGTGAACTGAATGTGGCTATTTCTGCTGTGTCCAACTTACAGCTTGCTGGACTGAAACTGTGAGTGGACTGCACCTCTTCCTGCTGACCAGTCAATTGACTGGGACTGCTATATAGGCCTCAGAAGTGACAGATCTAAACATTAATGGATGTTTATCAACTTGAGGCTTCACAGGAAGAAGGCAGAAGTGAGTCAGTCTGCCACTGGGCTTAGTCTTTAGTTGGCGTTTGAGGAAAGTGTAGTACATCATCCTAAGCCTAAGGCTGTGACCCTTAAAGCCACAATTTCAATTCTAGGTTTTCATTGCTTCAGGTTTATCTGAGTGCAGAGCACACTGCTAGCATGTATACCAGATAGTTTCGTTCCACCAGCTTGACAGGGATTGCAGAGCAGTACAAGATGCAAGGTGCCCTACTATGAAGCTAGGAATTGGCTGTTTTCTCTTGGGAAGTTAGACAAAAACAACTATCCTTGGAGCGCTTTTTCTGCAACTTGCCAGGAACTTTTAGTTCCTATTGACATTTTTGGGTATCTCACAGAACTAGAATAGAAGCCATTTATGGAAGGCATTGATTTCTGGAAAAATTAATCATACATAATTAGAGAAATGGAAAGACATAATGGAAAAATGAGGGATAAATTGTCAGCTACAGTATTTTCACAAGTGCTATTTGGAAATAAAAGTAGGTTTGGATTTGATTTTTGTCAGTACTATATTTTATTCTGTAATATATGCTACTACTTATGCTGATAAACTTTCTGGAAAGAACTGTATCATTTACACTAATAATCTTTTGGCATTTCTGCTTTCTCTATCTTCTGTAGAGAAGCACCCAGTTCTGCATATAGCTGTATGTAGATATTTTCTTGAACGCATAGCTTCTCTATGCTGACAAAGCTGGACTGAAATCTTAATCTCTGCTTTCTTTCAATAAAGCTATGTATCACAGAACTGGAATGTTAGAGATGGAAAGGCAGCCTTGACAAATGATACGTTCCAAAATCTTTTCCAGCTGAGCCTCACAAATCTCAGCCAATGAGGTTTCCATTGATTCCCTGAACTACAGTTTGTTAGAACTCACCACAAGAAATTACAGATTTTTTTGTGTTCTGTAAATTAACTTCCAGAATTGTATGTGTGTATCTAAATTAATACACACAATCTTCTCTACCAGTGACAATCTGCTGGTTATCTTTAGCCTCACAAGAAGCCAAAATAAACATACTAATTGATAGAACCACCAATCAATATGCTAGCCATTTATGAGGAAGACCTGATGTGCTAATCATTAGACCCTCATTCATTGCTTTACCACCCTCATTCCCTGCATCTGTTCAGGGCTGTTCTGCAGATTGCCTGCAGGGTGTACAAATTGTGGTCAGAGGCCTGTTCTCTGCAGTGGAGGGAGGCTCTAGGGCCAGGCGCTGGCAGAATCCATGGCCAGCTGATGTAGCCATTATTTTTTACATTAAAGTAATAGATGATTTATTTTTAGAACTTAAAATGATGCTTTCTTTTTTTTTCTCCCTTTCATTTTTGATCCTGAATGAAAATGAGATACAAGGTTAGGAGAAGAACATTGGAGGTAGAAAGTAACTGCAGTGAAAACAATGAAAGTATCGGTCCGTACTCTCCAGTGATTTCAGGAGTTTCTCCAGGGGAGGCTTGCAATTCTTGCTCCTTGACATAGGTTCTGATAGAGCTTATTGCTCTGCATATGCTTTTTGTTTGAAGAGCAGAGACCAAAGCAGAAAGTGTTCTCTACCTTTCTGAATGGGACCGTAAGCGTTGAGACACTTGCACAGTGATTTTCAACATTAGGATCTCAAAACATTTCACATCATTGAGGAATCCCCTTCCAATGTGAAATAAAGACAGCAACAGAGGCACCTGCTTATATTAGTGAGCTACCTTCCATGGCTAAATCTTATAGACCTAGAGCCAAAGCAAAAATGAAACTTCATCTGTGAATGTTTTTTGTCATATCTGAGGTCCAAATTGAAATCCAAGTAATGTGTTAGATCAATATTTCCTAAAACCCAGTACTTATATCTGCTGTATCTTGGCACTTGTTTTTGTGAGGCAGTGACTGTTTATGGTGCAAGGCCAGATAACTGGTCTTCGTGTTAATTCTAAAGTGATCTGTAATGCCCGACTGGTTATGGGCATTGACAAAATATACTCTGCAGTGTTAAGATTCATTGAATGAAGATAATGGACACTGAAGTAATGCCTGGACTATCAGGTAATTTAAAAAACACAGTCAAAAATCAAAAGAGAAAATCAGCACTATTTTATAATTACTACTTTTTGACAGTTTAGAAAAACAAAATGATTAGACTAACAAATGAAAAAAATGTCCATCAGGAGCTATTAAACATAAAGTTGAAGATACAATTTTAACATAAAAAGTTGTTAAACTGCAAATTGCTGGAATCTGAGAAAATATGCCAAGGAAGTATCACTTTATAAATTTCTCTATTCTGATGCTCCTTCCCTAGGAATTCATGACTAGCTGTTTTCAGAAACAACATACTAGGCTAAATGGATCCTGCAGAGCTGTTCCACTATATATTCTTTGGCAGAATAAATCAATCTTAAAGAAATATAATTTTAACTAATTCAAAAATGTGGCCTTCTCTGCCTCTATTTTTTACACAATTTGTTACAGCAAATGAAAGCAACTGCTCAGTCTGATTCTACAAAAACTGTAAATAAACAAGTTTCATAATTAATCCACCCAGAAATTTAACCAGCATCTTGGATTAAAAAGATGTTCTTTGTGAAACATGCAAATACCATAAAATATGCACAAACAACCAGAAGTGCTTCCTTTTCCTATCATTTCCACTTTTTTAAATAGTAAGAATTTGTTGCAGAACAGTTTTCACTTTCAACTCTCGGAGTGCTCAAAAGTCATATTTTACAAATGAGGGCATTGCAGAACAGAGGCTTGACCTACTTGCACAGCAAGTCAGCGATTAGGGGCAGTGGAATCTGTGCACTTACTTTCCCTTTGTGTTGAACCATGCAGCTTCTCTGAGCACAAGCATCCAGGGTCCACAAGCCTGGTATGCTTGCTACGCTTTCCCACGTATCTTATGGCAGTTATACTCTAAATATTTCTACTGGGAAGTATTTACCCTTAGTCTGGAAATGAATAATATATGGGAGGTTATAGAAGAGGAGCTGAAGAATATAGCTTCCTGGTATCTCTCAATGATAGCAATTATATGAATACTCTGTGGCACATGCAGAAAGTATTTATGGAGTTTCAAAGACTTCAGTAATTCAAGCCGTATTTTTGTTCCCTATTCCACAAGCAAACAGCTTAGCTACTGATCATATGACATTCTGTTTCTATGGGGATTTTTTTCAAATGTCATATAAAAATTTGCATGGATTTGTCTCGCTGATTTCTGGGTACTACTAACTTTTTACATTAGTTACAGCACAGATTCTGTTGGCGAAACCAAAGCCACCTGAAATCACAAACTCAGTTACGATGCCTGCAATGTTCAGATAATACTTAGATACCATTGAAGAATGGGTCATTATCACCTATATATTGAATAGAGTGGATCTTTATATCACATAATGTGAATGCAGAAAATATTAACTGAGTAAAATAGATAATTGCTTTCACTATGTCATCTATACAGTGAAAGAAATGTTTTTGCTACTATGAGGATATTTAAATAAAAACTTAACATGAAATGCCATTGGGTTTACCATTGCTGATGATGTTTTACACATCAATTTCCAATATTTAACTGCTTAAGCTTTAGCAAATCCCAACTTCTTTTCTAATTAATTCAGCCCTCCTGACATGGTGATCTGCATTGTATTACCCATAGTAATGGGATTTTACTTCCCTAATTTATCTTCTAAGACTTATTCAGACTTTGGTATGTCTCGAAAGGTTTTACCATGGTGATTATCTTTGCTATAGTAAAAGCACATGGATTCATAAAGTGATAAGGTTTTATTGTGATTTCTTTCTCTTGTTTTATGATTTGGTAATTTGTATCACAATAACCTTACTACATTACCCCACGTCCTTCCCCATAACTACTCTGTTTGTCAGAAATCTGTGCTTACCTCCTTTAAAATGATGAAGAGATCATTTTAATTCCTGTAAAAAAAAATGATCTTACACTTCAGTACAACTTTAAATGTCTCAAGATCTTTCAACAAATGAGGATTAAGAAAAATACCTTTACAGTACAGAAAAATACCTTAATAGCGTATTTCTGTTCAGGAGTCAAGGATATAAAATATGAATCTGAAAGAGATTTTGAAAATATTTGTTAAGTATTTGGTTAACTTATGCCTGGAACAATTTAATCTTGTAGACTACTGCTATTTTTCTCTTCTCTTTGGTTCCAAACAGGCATAAAACATGGGATTTATCTCATCTAATTTCAAACGTCTGAAAGATTGTTTCAATCTAAGCTAGTTGAGTAGCTAAGTAAACTCTCTTTATTGTGAGAGCTAGACATTGTAGGCAGATGATTTGTCTAAGCTGTCTTAGATGCTCATCTTCACTGAGATGAATCATTCCCTGAAGATGTTTATTTCTCTCCATTGACTATAAAGGAAGACTAGATGACTAGCTCAGGTGACAACTTTTAGTTTTCTGATGTTCACCAAGATGGATCCTACGCAAAGTGCCTGGAAGCATTCTGGCTTATAAGCTCATTGGAGCATTAGCATTTCCAAAAAGAGATTCACAACAGAAATGGTCTGCATGTCCTTAACGAAGAGACAGACTTAACCTCCTCCCTTTCCCATCCGTCAAAGTTGATTTAGAAATGCTTAGAATTTAAAGAACTCATATATGGTTCCATAAAAAAGGAGGATTTTTGCCAAAAAGTTTGGATTCAGTGTTCTAAAGCCATACTGTGCAAGACAAAATATGCAAATATGCTATGCAAATAGGAATAAAATTAAAAGATGGTAAGAATACTTTCAGATTTTCTTGATGATTAATTCCCCTTTGGCTCAGGGTTGTGATGATACTGAACAGATCAAAACTGTCTTGCTGGCTTAGCATTTGCCACCAAACCATATTTAATCTCAGTTTTCAGTCACCTGCAAGTCACCGCATAATATACATCGTTTAAAGTTAATGCTCCTGTCTCTCTTGTTTCTCTTGCTCATTCTTTCCAGTCTGTATTGCACGTTCTAAATATTTCTCCTGCAAGTTCTTAGCATTGAGACAGTATCCTCATGGACAATATTGGGATATCATTACGCAGCCACTTCCTGCATGAGCTAATTTCAGGGATGGCTAACTGGGATCCCTGAAAGAACATGCACTTGGGGTGGCACAAAGGCAGGGAGAGGGTGGTATGGTATACCCACCCCATATGGAGGGCGCTATAATTCATAGAGCTGTTGCAAAGGACTGCTGAACTTGAATTTCAAATTTTGTAAAAAAAAAAAAAAAAAAATTTCTTGACAAGTTGGTTTTGTTCTAACAGGATTTATACCAGATAATTTATGCCATCATATGTTTGCACTGCTATAACTTTTTAGTGGATCAGGTATCATGTGCCACCTTTTAGCCAGAATAAACTTCAAGTCATGTGCGCTGGTTAATTTGACAAAAATGAGTTTCTGTGTCCAGACCTTTTACAGGTCATCTGCCTTATTTGGTGGTCCACTAACAATCATTGCTATAGTATTAGTAATATTGGATATTAATAAAAGTAGAATTATGGCGTATATTTTATCTTCTTGGTCTGTAGAAGTCAATTTAGTCAATTTTAATATTTGTTTTTTGACTCATAACAGTGTTAAAAAACCACCTTGCTCCCTTTGCATAGTGTCATAGAACAGGCTAAAGAAAATATTCTCTCACAAGGACCTCCCTTTGCAAATACACTGTTAACTAGATTGCATTTATATTTCTTTTGCCCTATGAGCCTATTCTTTACACTAAGCTTTCTAGGACCTTTAATATTTTTGCAGCTGCTGCAAAAGCATTAAATTAAAAATAAATATATCTAGGTTTGATGAAATGGTTAATCATAACTAGATGAATTAGTTCAGATACATTAAAACTTTAAACTTTTAGGAGTCTTTTCAACTCTAACTAATGCTCTTCTGTCATTTTTTTTACATCAATATCGCAGTCCTTTGTTCCGGAGAGGACTGAAATGAATATGCTATGATATGTCTCGTTTTCAGCAATTTCTCAGTTAGCTTTGAGAAGAGAATAAGTCAGAATAAACTTAATGAAGGTATCACAAGCTGAAGGTCTTATCTGAACTTTGAAAATGTTTAAAATTCATCTATTATCTTTCAAGTTATTTATCTTCCTGCTAGTAAAAGAGGCTAGCACTTTGATAATATGATGGGAAACTTGTTGTACACAATATTAACAGATTAAAAATATTTTTCTTGTACATGAGCTGTATTCTTATTCCATACTTTAATTAGGTAGTACTAATAATCAGCACTCATCTTGTTTGTTAACAAGCTGCTAAATAAGTTATCAGCTATCGTGAATATTCAGCATGATGTCTTGATGAAGCAGATTTTGATGTTGATTAGGTTAGTTTTATAAAAACTGAATTTACAATACAAGTCTCAGTGGAGACATTTCTATTGTTTAGGTACTGAAGAATAGGACTTACTATTATATTTTTCTAATACCTTGCAGAAACCAATTCTTATCAGGGATGACCTTTAAGTTATATAAGAAATGGACTGGGCCCATTGTAGTTTTCTCAAAATAATATGATGCAGCTAATATTCTGTTATGCAATTGTAAAACAAAACAGGCCAGTGTCTAGTTAAGTGCTTTCATAATTACAGTTGAATTCAAGCACCTGCTTAAGTTCAAGAATATATATCAGTGCAACATACTAAAACAAATTCCAGAAGCTCCATTTTCACCCAAAGCATTTTAAATAAGATGGCTTGTCTGTAGCCCATTGATGCAAAATGTCAGAATTCATAATAAGCCATGAAGATTACAAAATACAGTCCAGAAGAGCAATTTTTAAGCAAAATTTTTGCCACTATTCCTCTCCTCTTGGGGAAGAAAGTTGAACATCCCTGAATACAATGCTAACAATTTATTTTAAGTATCTGGGGCGGGGGAGGGTTTAAGCATTCTGCAAGCAAACTGAATAGATTTATTTTAGGCCTGTCATTATATTTAGGGAATGGCGTGTCAAGTAGACAAAAAAAAAATCTTGATCTATGTTAAATTGCTGTATTCTAGTGGGATATGTCTCATGTTTGCACAGAAAGATTACTGCTTTTATTTTTCTGTGTTATTTATACAGAGATAATAAAAAATCATCAATGAACACATAAGACCTAATTTTAATTAAATTGTGTCCTGATAAAGTTGTATAAAACATAGCTATTGAGGAACAGCTAGTAAGTCTAGACTAAATCTAAACTGTTTTATTTATAGCTACCTCATATATTTCAGTGAAGGTGAAATGTTAAGGAGAAAATGACCTCTTTCTTCTGTGTTATAATTTTAATCTCATCAGCAAACCACAGGTTAGCTCAAAAACAATATAGCTGGTTCCTATGTTAGAAGGCATTTGACTGTGGTAGTATGGGATTTTTGTACTTGATAATTTAGCCTACAGTGTTTGTGGCACACTACTAGGCAGACAAGACTAACAGTTTTTCAGATAGGTGAGGGAGTCACCTCCCTGGGTCAAATGTCACCCCAGAAAGGCTGAACTGTCTTATGTGTTGTTATTGTTGTTACATTAAAAAAAAAAAAACCACGAATTTTAAGACATAGCAATCAAAAAAACTCTTTTGCAGGCTTGAAGACAGAGGAGAAAATATTCCCTATATTACCTCTTGCTTAAATATTACTTATATTAGAATGTTCTGAATTTTGAACAAACAGTAGAGTCGATATTCTTATTTATCTTAAAAGTTAATACTCAGCTACTCTGAAAAAAATTTAAAAATACCCTGTTTAAATGACACACTTTCTAAAGTTTTAAGCTTATGTTCCTAAATTATCCTACCATTTCAATATTTCTTATAAAATATTCATTATGTATTATATTCATAAATTTGTTTTACATAATGTGTTATTCCCACCAGCCTTACTTTCCACATATGAAGGCACTGATTGTATTTAAACACCTGAGTCTAGATATTATGTGCTTCACTGTGAATTTCTCTTTGCCATATCCATCTTCTAGTCATGTTTGATTTTAATTTAATAGCAGAACAAGGAAATATGCCAGTACACAACCATAGATAGAATTTATGGTTGTATATCTTCCCCCTGCTGTATTTAGGACAGTCACTCGCTGAACAAGATTTTACAGGAGAAATGTTGTATGGTAACAAAAGATTGAGCAAGAGACAGGTAGAGTGATCTTGGAAAACTGTCAACAGATCCATCTTATTTCTGAAGGAAATATGCCAGTAGGAGTTGATTGGGTCTAATCTGAATATAATGAATATGAGGTTTTAATGCTGCATATGACATTTCTTATCTTGGCAGCAGCCTTTCAGGCCTTGAATACCAATTGTCTATAGAAGCACAATTTATGTATGGTTTCTAAGATGACTATGATGCAGATGCCCATTATAACAGCATATTTTATAAACATTAATATATTCAGTCAATCAACACCCCTGTGAGATAAGGGACTGTAATTATCCTTATGTTATAGACAGGGAAATTGAGGCTCAGAGAGGACAAATGATTTGTCCATGATTACCTGACCTATGAAGAGAGGTGCAGCTTCTAGGTTTGGCAAGTTGGTATCTTCTAAATTTTCCTGCTAAAGAAGGATGTTCAGCGTTCACTGGTGAGACATTAGTTATTCTGAAGAGCAACAGAAAAAAGCATTTTTCCTGATTCTTCAAATTTTATTTACTGTGAGGGGCATGGAATAATCTCAGACCTAGTAATACTGTGGTCCCTAGAACATCCAGAAAATGTCTTTATTCTGCAGAGCCCATTTGCTGCTTGTCACTGACTTTTTCCACTCAGTGGTGAGACTGTATCAAATTTCTTGTGAAAATTAATATGTACGTTTCCTGTTGAAGGAAAATAATGTTCTTCAGAATGACAGAAACCACCCTGGTTCAGTACTTGGAAAAAGGGAGAAAGTCCTCTCATGCCTCTTGTCATTTCTGACAGATGATAACACACCCTCTCAGTGAGGCTTGCACTACTGGCATTTTACATCTCCTGCCACCATCCTAAGTTCCTCTGAGACCGCCACAGACATGAGGTTTTGTATGGCTAACAATGCAGGAACAAAAATATGCCGGATATTGCTAGTCAGATATGGAGTCTTACTTCTGCTATGTGAATCATTTCAGATAAAGTTCATGGTGATTAAAATTCATTATTACTTGTAGGCAGTTCTTTCATAATGAAATTGGTGTCTATCCATTTCTTAATAGAAAAATACTCATCTCATTAAAAAAAAAAATCACTACAATTGGTGCTAAATAGCCCTTTTTCTCTAAGGCTTTCTAAAGCAGAGATCACCATGGTAGAAAGATACGGTACAAGGCAAAGACTTGTTCCTGAAAGCTGTGGAAAAGCTGAGATGTTCTGACATGTCTTTAGGATACCTGGGGTAGGTAATGGATCTTTGGCAGAAAGAAAAGAGGAGGGAAAAAAAAAAAAGCCAAAAACACACACAGAACAATCATGCCATCTAAACCACTGTACTTTTCACAGATACAGGCTCTAGTCTCTTCTTTCCCAAATTCAGACATAGTCAATTTCTTGATAATAACATCTAAATACAGTAAATGCAGCTGCTAGTGTGTTATTCTCTAGTCATTTGTTGCAGCTGATTAAGGAGAGAAATGCAAAGGTTAATTTTCTAATTACATACTCCCCCGAGGTAAATTATGCGTGTTACCACATCCATTGACACTCTATAATGGGTACTTTTTATTGCAGAGTGATTTTCTATGAAGTAGTGGATCTTCACATAGCTTTTTTTTTAGTAGGCAAGAAGATGGAGGGAAGGAAAAAAGGAATATCCATCCTATCAAAAATTACTTCTCTTTCTGGAGAGGTAACTATAAACAGAATGCTGAAGGTGGCCAAAACCCCATCTCTTATCCCTTTCTTCTCACAGTTTATTTGCAATTTCTATAAAACTCTAATGAATGAATGAGAAAGCAATAAGAATGGGTAAAAGACAAACTAATTTTGGATGACTCAGTAAAAGGTTTGAAAATGATTACAGTTGGCTCCCTATGAAATTCATATTTTAAACAAGAATTTCCTTTGGTAAAGAGTGTGGTGTTTTCCAGGAAGGAGTTGCATAACCTTAATACCCATTAACTGTCAGCCTTCTACTGCTCTCACCTGTTCAGAAAGCCATTTGTAATGCTAAAAAAAAGCTGCTGATACACATATACACTTCTGACACGTGAATCACGTAAAAAAAATGGAAGAAAAAAACCAATTTCACTTCTCAGAAAATTAAATTGTTTCAGGATTATTTTATACACTAGAAAACATTGATATATATATGAAAATATATATGAATGTATTGTTATTAAAATTTGTAAAAACAGTATTTTTCAGGCCCAAATTGTTTCAACAGAAATTTTCAACTATCTCTAATGAGCATATTAGCATAAATTTGAAAATGATTTAATGACCATACTAACTAAAGTTGCATTGCACTTAAGTTACTAAACCAGATCCAGAGGATTGGGAATGGTAGAAAAACTTTAAGCTGGCAGATCAGACATACAGAAAAGCTGAGAAGGAATTTGGGAAACTAATTTGAATTAGTTGAGATCTTGGCCTTTTTTCATTCCCAGTCAGCAGACAATACTTTCTCAGGCAGCACTAGCACCCTAGTAGTCCTTTCTCCTTCACAGCCTCTGGTATAAAGAGAGCTTATGGCTGATTACTGCTATGTAAGGTTTCTTCAGACTTTTTATCACTATTAACTTTGCCTGACGTAGACTGTATGCTGCATCTAGTCTGATGAATTTAAAGCACAATAAACAAAGCCTGAATGTATTTTGTGAGTCTGAAACTTTGCTAGTATAAGTGGACAGAGATCAACTGAAACTCAGTAGAGTCCAGTTACACCAATGGAAAATTTGGTGCTTCTGTGTTTTCCACATTGAGATAAATCCCCTCTTCCTCTTTCTCTCTTATTCCTCTTTCTTTATCTCTTGTCAAAAACAAACTCTGAAGAACAATCTTTGAAGTTGTATACACTTTATTTCTCCCATGTCAGTTTGCCTTCAGCTGTTTATTACAGAAACAAAACAATTTATTCCCAACTCTCAGTGTTATAGCTTATGAAAATCAGCCTGTCTCCTCTCTCTGTCCTCCTGTACATCACCCTCAGAATAGTCAACTAGCGAAAAAAGATGCCAATTCTAAACTGGAAATGAATGATGGATGAGCTAAAAGGACACAAGTACAGAATTGATTTCTTTAAGCTACAGTAGACCAGCAACTCAGGAGGGAAAGAAACCGGATACTTGTGGGTTTCTCTTGATTTATTTTAAATTAAATTAAGCTTATATGAGATGCAAGTAGCAAAGTATTTCTAAATTTAAGATAAGAGGCTAGACAATAATTCGAGGGATCTATTTATGGGTTATGGAATGTTTCTCGTCTATGACACTGATCAGTCATCCAGTTCATCCGAAATGGGTAATGAGTGATAGCTCTTCACAAGTAAGTGGGAATCCGATCCAGTCTTTAATTATATGAGAGTCTTTCTGTGATTCCAACAGGTTTGGGACTAAGCTAAATACAGAAGCAACCAGAGGTCATGTTGCTAGGTAATAATGGCCACAGAGCACTGTCATGAGGGTATATTCCAAAAATTTACAATAATTCAGTAAATAAACAATTATGGACTTCTAAAAATAGTAAAGGCATATAAATAGACAATTGTAATAGAAAGGTTGAGAGTGGTGTGAATGGTGAGTCAACGGGAACCTTGTGCATAACTCGTTCAAACTGTGCTGTGATATTTTTGCTGTGCAAAAAGTTCAGTAATTAACGTTGTGACGTAACATCTGAAACAATATCATGCCTGGGTGTGTAGGCACGAAAAGGAGTAGACAGCAGGGAAAGGGCTCTCAGAGTGGCATAGGTTAATGGCACCAAATTAACCGGCCATCAAGACCCCAGCATGTCTATCTGAGGTTTTGCAAGACACTCAAATCTGGAGACGAACAACAGGAGTGACTCCTGCTGTCTCATGGTGTTGAGACAGGATGGAGACACTGACCACTGTCAGCTCCAGAATGGTACAAAAAGCCATATCCAAAACCCGTGCATGGTCACTGAAGGAAGAAGTGACCAGGAGGTGTGATGAGGACTTGACAACTGGTGTTCCTTGTCCTCCATGCCACTGCAGGAGACCCTGGACCTTTCCTCGGGACACAAGCGTAACAGAGCCTGACCACTGTCAGACAGCTCGAGCAGCATTGCTCAGGTGCCTGGTGGCAGCACAGACTTCATGGACACCACACACCTTCTGGCATTTGTGAGTATGAGGCTTTGAGAGCGTGAGTGTGAACGACGGAAACCTGTTTTGTTTCAGTTTTTATTTTAAATAAATTCACCTTCTGCTCCTATAAGGTCTCACATTGATATTTGCTACACTGTTGATACAGTGTTGCAACAATATTTCCCATGTGTATATGATAGAAAGCTTATAGTATGAGAATAGTCTTGAGTGTGTCAAAATGTACATCGATTACTTAGTTCACTAGACTCAAATTTAAAGGAGGGTTGCTTGCTTTTTAACATTCTACTTTACATTTTGCACTTTGACTAGCTTGTGTCCAATGCCAAAATTAGCTGATAACAGGTAAACCAGATGAAGAGCATACAAAGAAAGCAGTTTTATGATGGTGTCTGTAATGAAGGGTTTCTCCTCTGTTGTCTGGAGAAAGAAATTGATGTTGTGCTTATGAAGAAAAAAAGGGCAAAAAGAAATGGGAAAACAGCTACACTTGTCCAAAATAGTCCTAATGTGAGCACCAGACCTTTTTACCAGACCTTTTCAAGTACTGAATGACAGGTATGGGTCAAATACCTTTTTTCACTAGCCTTAGAATTTCTTTCTATTTCACATCTTCATGGAATGAATGTAACATGGTAGTTTGCTACCATGTGTATACGTATCCAACAGCAAACTGCTTTGATCCCTGCTGTAAGCAGATCCATTCTAACAGAATTACACAAAACATGAATTTGGCCCACGTTACTCATTCACACAGTAAATGCTATGACTGTTTACTTATCAAATCAACCCAAGCATTTACCCGCAATCCACTCCCAGCACAAACATTGCTAAGCAGCCAGGCAAGAAGGGTGACTGGAGGGCAGGATGCTCTGATACTCCCCAGTTTATATGCAATATCTCCTGTGACTGATACAGTTTAGCTGAAAAATCCTAGAGAGCAATAATCAGTTTACTGACAGTGCCACACTAGAATGGATTCTAGCACAGAGGAGAATCTGAAGTCTTTTTTTACTCCATCTCTTGTCATTTTTATAGTAATAAAATAAAAATAATACTGCGCAAATGTGGATGGCATATAGGCAAGATAAGGAACTTTCTTCCCCTTTAGGTTGTTTAAAAGATAATTTGCTAAAATTCCAATTATGGTGGAATCATAAAATGTTCTCATTTTCAGTCTTATTTCAAAGCTCTCAATCTTCAGTTCTCGCATGTTGACTGATTCCAAGAATCCTTGCGTAAAATCCATTCAGACTCTGCTGTGTTTTTTTATTTTCTGTCCAAAGAGTTCAATAATTGAAGTCTGCAAAGTAACATCTGAAACAATATCATTTAAACTCTTCATGCCAACTGCTGAAGCTATTTACATCACATCTGCAATTCAAGCACTTAATCTTATTCTTGCTGCCTGCAATACACAAACCAAAACTGTTGTTTACTACAAGGCTTTTAAGTAGTGTTGGGTGAATCTTAAGAGCTATAGGCTAGTTGCTCTGTTTGTTCTCACTATATCCAATTCATTGCTTGTATTCACTATTAAAGGTGTTTAAAGGTGTTTAAAAATAGAATGTCTACACCACCCTCTTTTAAATGGACTCTCTAATGATAATAATGCCCATTCCATGCTGGTAGTAAGGCACATAGTATTATAATTTTTTGTTTACAGTCTGATAAGGTAATCTATATTGGTGCCAGATAGAAACCCTAGAAATAGAGATCTTTTAACTTGGCTAAAACTACGGGTTGCAGGAAACTAAGTTTTTCAATGCTATCTCACAATTTAAGGCTCAGCATGTAGTTTTCTTCTCTTATCTAAACAATAGTTGCTTTTTTTGATGAGATTACCTACAAGCCACTAAGAATGATGATGCTTTAACTGATGTAGTTGTTGCTCAAAAAAACCCCTGAGCATCCTTCAAATGCTAATTTATGCTTCAGTGTATTTAAGCTTGGCTGACAATTCCAGGTTCTGTCACCAAATTCCTAAATCATCTAGTAGGATTCTACTCAGAATCTATTATACAGTAACGATGCACCATTTTATCAAAACTGGCTTCAAACCTCTTGCCCAACAGTCTTGCTAAACCTTCAACTCTTATCCTCAGGGCCATCAACTGGCATAATTATTTTGATGTTCTTAACCACAAATATCATCTGGAAGCTCTGCTAAACATTTTTTTAAATAAAATTATTTAATGAAATAAAAAATATTCTTTTTATTTAGGGATTTTCTTATCTTTATTAATTTTAGTTGTTGTGTTATGATGAGACATACTGTGTGCACGTTGGGTGGAGCTATCCCCCATGCACCTGGTGCCATAGTAAAGAGAATGCCTGCTTCTTAGTGCTACATTGGTGTTAAGGAGTTTTTCTCCCGATTTCGGTGACAGTTTTGTATATCGATAATATAGATAAATGAATCTTAACCACTGGTGGTCACTACATATCTGTGTTCATAGAAGACAACATAAAAGGGAGAAAGATAGCATATAAGTTAAGGAGCTGAACTGATAAGCAGGAATTCTGTTTACTTCAAGTAACTACTTTTAGCCACTAATCAGTGGTTCATCTTCATGGGAACCCTGATCACATGCCTGGGAAAGCCTGTAATATAGGTTGCTGTAACTTTAAAAAAGCAGGAATCATTTACCCAGTCCCTTCAAAAGAAGTTTTTTGGTTTTTTGTTTTTTTTTTCCCTTCAGACTTGATCAGACCAGTTTGAGAAAGCGGTAACTTCCAGGAGTGAAGAGGAGTTCACCTGAACTTTAACTAAATCCTAAGAAACACCCAGGAATGATAAGGTAACTTAAGCTAGGAAAAGTCTTGGCTGTGTTTCTCTTTTAACAAGGCAAGTTTGTTTGGAACTGCTTAACACAGTGTGCCGTGCTTGTCGGCTGCCACCTGTGCCCGGAGAAAGGGTTTTAAACTAGGCTGGAACTTTGGGGAAGGGGTATGTAAATAGCTGGATTATTGCAGAAGAAGCAACAGGATAATACTTGAATGGGCCATTTTTGTAAATGAGCCACTCACAGCATTTGCCTGGAAAATGCTTTGGGGAAGCCAAGGAAAAAGCTGTTGTAGTTTACTCAAGACCAGGGAAATTGAAATGCCTATAATCCAGTGTAGTGGTCCCTGAATATCTCTTGCTGCTGAGTGTCCACTAGACTGTGAGTATCTTTGCTATGTGTTTGTTGCAAACTAACATAGAGTTGGGCATCTTTCATTTATGTGCAGTTATCCAAATTTATTCAAGGTTTTGAAATTCAGAGGAGCAATGAGGTATACCATTCTCTTTAATTTTAACTGGATGTACAGGCAAACACTGCTCTTTGGGATTAAGTCCTGATGGTCATGTGCTTATCTGAACTTTCATCAATATTCAGCAGTGTTTTGAGGCTTTTTGTAGGGGAGGAAGTTGTTTGTTTATTTCTTTTGCAGGGTTGGAAACAAAGATCAGAAATTAATATCAGTTTTACTGGTGTTTTGTTGTGTTTTGATCTGGTTCAGGCTTAACCTCACTTCATTCTGGAAATGGGGTTGGCTGGTTCAGAAGATGAGGATTTCTAAAGATAAACGTCTTTGCATTTCATTTCTGTCTAACTGGAGGATGAGGTGGGAGAACCCATTCATGTAATGATGATCTAATTATATGTTTGGCCTGACTTTTAAAATGCAAGGGCAAAAATACATTGTTAATAGATTTACTAACCTTTTAAAATCCTTGAAAGGCTTTTCGAGATTTATTTCAATTTATTACTTAGACTCATAATTAAGTCTCAAGCACTCCACCTACTTTCAGTTTTGCATCTTTTTTCCTTCTACTCAGATGCTCCCTAACATACAGAACTGCTGGCAGGATTCTCACAGCAAAATGTCCAGTGTGTCTTTAAATATAATGGAGATGTTTTTTGCTTTAGCCCTGCCAAGTGACTGATTGCTGGCAGCTGAAACAAGGGACAGATGGCCATCCAGCTTTATCTGCACCCTATTGAGATGAACAAGTGACAATCTGCAAAATGCTCAAAACTAATTTAAACTGTTTTAACCTCAGGAAACCCAAGAGTCTCTTAGGTTTCTTTGGTGAAGTGTAGGCAGATTTTGTGCTTTTCCATGCAGTGCTATCTGTCATAAAGAACTCAGTGCTCCCAAAAGTGCTTCTGATCCATCATGCCCCAAGTGCAATGATATCAGAACTGCCTGCAAAAAAGCTGCAAGGGCATTCTGGCTATTGATATTCAAGCAAGTGATATTGAGCCCTGTGCGTTGTTCCAGAATTCATCCGTCCAATGATTCTTCAGCGAGCGCAGCTTTTAAGGTAGAATGATACTTTCTTAGGCCTTGTAGGCCTTGAAATCAAAACATGTACTTAGCCTGAAAGCTATTAAACCTTGGTCCTACACACCTGAGAAGAGATGGAAGAGGTAGACTAAGAGATGGCAGAAATCTAGTAATATTAGGTAGGTTAGAGGGATAGAATTTGACCTCAGAATGACTAACAAGATAAACAGATTCTAGCAATTATGCTACGGTACTCTTGTTTTGATGCCGGTGGCTCTGGAGAGTGCTTGGCAGTAGATTAGATTTTTATGTTATTCTTCTTTCCTTATTCCGTTGCATTATAAATTTTTCCATTATCCTTTAGTTCAAAATTAGGCAGAAGATGCTTGAGATAGCAACATCTCATATTCTCAGAAAGTACTTTCCCATGTGCATCCTTTCAGGCTACGGCTTCACAATTATTAATACTAGATTTCTACCTGCTGTATCACCCAGCAGGATTCAGATCACGTGGAGAGATATGACTGCATTTTTGTTTCATTAGCACAGGCACATAATAGGGATTTCCTGCTGACATTAGGCTTTCAGACTAACTTTATGTTTACATCAGAGAGCATGTAACACACAAAATCTGCTGGTACTACATATATGTGTTTAGCAAATCTGAACTGGCAGAGAAAACGTACACTAGTTCAGCACTGCTGATCACAACATCGTTATTCTAGTGCAAGAACACCTAACTCTGGATTCTTTGCATCTTCGAACCACATTGTCAAACTCCTTTAGCTTTTTTGTTAGGAAGAACAGGAGTCATCTTGACTGGGCGATGCAGAACAAATCAAACAGAGTGTTCATTTGTCCCACTTTGCCTGAAACTCATCTTGGAAACTTTCAACAAAAATGAAATTCTTACTTTTTCTTCAGCTGTGGTGAGTGGAGGAAAATGAAAGACTTCTTCAAGGGTATCAGATTAACTCTCCAAATGCTGGGGAACTGAAAAATAGCTCTAATCTTATAGTACCTTCAAGAGAACTTTGCTGAGGCCTCTTCAAAATCAAATGAGGCAACAAAGTCCTTAAATTTAGGGACAGGAGTATGCTTGCTGTGTTTTGTAGACATGCATGCACACCCTCTGATGGGTGTGTTTGATATTGTGTACTTGTGAAAATGAAAGAGTGAATGGAAAATAGGCAAAGGAGGAGAAACTTTAACAAACTTCCAGTTTCTCCTGGAAGGAGGCTGGAACATGCTGGAGAAGTAGAATAGAAGAAGTTTGATCGTAATAGAGAAGTAGGATCAGAAGTCTGGAAACCAGTGTTAAATTGCTGGCAAGCTTTATGTCAGCGATGAAATATTGGTTCTATGTGGACCCATAAAAGATCCGATGCGGACTACATACATGCCTACATATCTGGAGATTTTATTTTCCTACAAAGTATATGTGCCACAGGCAGAAAATACCATCAACTATCCCACTGGCCTGTTTAAAAGTGTATACACAAATCATCTATTAATACGTTGGTGAATCAATAAGATATTAGTACAGGAAAATCTACTTAAACCGTGTAGATTGCACTGTGAAAAGTTGCATTAGATATTTCAATTGGTACCTTAAAAATACGGCTAAGGACAAGTCAAATTCATCATCGTTCCAGAAAGTGGCTCAGAATAAGATTCAGTTATGGTTTTCTGAATATAACTTGTCCTTGAACATACTTAAACATCACCTGAATTACAACCTGTTGCTGGCAATCATCATCAGCAACAAATTATGGCCCTTTCCTTGTCAGTTACATGTCTGAAAAGGAGCAGTAATTCAGCCGTAGAAAACATAGTGGTTGCGAACTCTGACTTACTCCTTAGCACTACATGCCCTAGAGATGGGTGAAAACAACAAATCAATAATGATCATACTTGGGACAATCAGACAGTCACCTAGGATCCCTTGCTATCCATGTGGACACTTGAAATAGATTATTAGCACAAACATTTCGGGAACGATTCCTGACTCCTAAACATAATCCATCTAAAAGTTAAGCACCTTGTCTAAGTGGGTCATCAAAACTCCCTCTAAAATCAATGGAGAATTGATTCTAAAGGCAAATTAGAACCAATTTCAGCGGGGGCAGAAATATAGATAGGATGACTCAATGACCCAACCTCCAGACTTATTGATCTCTACTTACTAGGGAAGCTGAAAAGACTGGCTTAAACTAGATCATCTTAAACTTTTAGGTGCTTTTAGATGATACATGATGTATGTTCTATGCTCTCTTCCTATTTGACCTTTCCAAAACTCCTGGGATTTCTGATATATTTTTTTAACTGCCTCATAACTATTAGAAAGTGTGAATACTCTTGTTTGTATTTAGGATTTATATAAACATCATGTTCTTATCAAACCCCTTTGGGAGTGTTTTCTCCTCAATGACTTATATTCTAAGCTAATGAGTTTCTTAATAAGATTATTATAGTCAACTTTTTTAATGTGTAAATGGCCTAGGTGTGTAGTCAGGCAAAACTCTTCGAGTATAGACATAGCAATGGGGCAACATCCTGTAATCCTTCTGTACTGAAATCCCCCTTGGAAGCTGCTAGCAATGTGAGTGTGCTAGACTTTAAGATTAGGGACAAAACTTCTAATGGTACCTAAATATATGCTTTAGGTACACAGAAGGATACATGTAGGAAAAGTATTTTTAGTCAAATATTTCTGATAAAACAGGAACTATCAAAATATTTCATGTCTTCAATTTGTGTTCACCCATCTGTTAACATGAAAAGCAGAATGAAATTGTAAAAGTCTTAAGTGTTTCAAGTGTGTCATGTTAAATGGTTATATTTTGACTGACTTTCAAATTACTTAAATATTGTTTTTAAATCTTCAATTTTGATTGACATGCTTTCTAATTGTGTTGGAATTGTAAGTGAAACTTTTGTGAGAGGGTTTTTGTGGGTTTTAATTCTTGAAACAGACGTGTTTTAGATTTTAAATAACAAATTATGATTTAAATAGAAATTTCACCAAAATATCGATTTGGTATAATTCCACCACAAACAACTACCTTGCCATAATTGTCTGCAAAACTGAAATAGGAGTTATTTACATAGCTTTAGGATGCACTGGAACTTTATGGGTCCTCTGGCAAATGCTATGATGAGTTAATTGATGATTTGCAAGAAAATGATTCATGTTAAGCCTCTCATTTAACTTATAACAATAACGTAAGAGATTACATTAGTATTGCTTCTAAACAATGGATAAATGCCATGCCTAGCATTGTGTGCAAGCCTATTCAGGGTAATTAACAGGTGTGAATTGTTGTTTGCTGGGATAAGCCTCCCACTGTGCAGCCCTTTGTTGGCTGCAGACTGCTTCCCTGCTGTATTACAGCTTCTAAATGAGTCAATCCCACTTTAATGTAGTATCTTACACATGTTAATTCTTAGTACACTTGTTTATTTTTAAAGTAGTTGAGGAAATAACAGTGAATCTCTTCAAAAATTCTGTATTTCTGCAGGCTTCTGATTACCTTGCACCACTCCAGCCTGTTTCATGTGGTTCTCTTTTCAGCAGGGCCTGTTTCAATTAAAAGGAAATGCTGTAGTAACTTGTAGGAGCATCAGTCTGACTCCTTAACCATAAGACCAAAGCATATTCTGAGGCTTAGAGAACCATAAATCTGCCCCACTGTGTTCTTACCCAGAATTATACAAGAAAAGTACAGAGAGTACAGACAAGCCTATGGAATTCTGTATCTACAGGCTCAGCTCTGAAATGAAATTTTTAATTTCGGCTTTGAAATTCTCATAAATCTTTGTAAATCCCAATTGGGGTTATCTGTAAAGACATAACAGCAGCCCTGAGCTGAAAAAGTTTGGGGGTTTAGAAATTCAAATAAAATAACTTTTTGAAACTTAGGTGTGAAATACTATTTCTCTGTCAATAGAAGTTTTGGTTTTTTTTTCCCCTTCATTTTAATTACATCTCTTGCCTTTCACGTCATTGTAGATACCTCTGCTTAGCACTTTTCTATAAACTTTTCTACTTTATTCTACTGTTTGTGTTTAAATTCAGTTGAGGAATGGCAGGTCCAGAAATAGAATCCAGATATATTAATATCTTTTCCCCCATGTATCTCTTTCATATAATTGCCAAATTACAGAATTGTTACAAATGCTTTTACATTTTAAAATGACATAATAATAAAAATTAAAATGTTATTCTACTTAATTGTGACTCTGTTATTTTAGTTTACATAACCAAGATGATAAATGAATCCATTTATTATAAACATCAATGCTTTAAAGTACGTTGTATTTCTTTTGCATTCCTTGTTAACATAGATCTGAACGCCTCCAAAGAATGACAGGTTTAAGACCAGAAAGACAGTTAGAGATCTGATCTCGTGTATAAAATCAAGAATTTTAACCACAGAGCTGAAAAACTGCCCTAACAAGAACAAGACATTGAAACTTCTTTAACAAGGCATTGGGACCATCACTTACCCTTACATTTTTAACTCCGTCTCATTGTGCTGATGACTTTTTCTACCACCTTAGTAAATTCAGTTTGAAGCTTACAAGTATAGATAAGTGCTATTGTTCTTTTATTTCCCTGCAAGCTACTCTAACACCAATAATTTAATGTAGCTGAAAACCTGATATTTTAGCCAATGTGTGGGCAGATTCCAGGAAATCTGCTTTTCTTCAGTACCTCTGGCACCCATGAAATATTGTTTTCCTGATTTGGAACTGAAAATGGACTTTCCATACTCTAGTATAGTTAAAAGGCTTAATTCTTTCTCCTTTCAGCACACAACAGTCTATACCACAGCAGAAGAGTTAAATTATTCAGTCATTCTATGGAAAAATTAAATATTAAAGCAAATTAAATGCATTGTCTTTCTTCTATATTAAGTATTTTATTTTAGATGTTATTATTTGTCAGACAATAGGAAAAGAATGTGCCTTTTTATATGAAGAAAAAGGACTACTGAGCTGCTACTACCCTCAGGTTTCCAGTTCTGGAGAGAAAAGAGATATTTATGATACGCTGTCTTCTTTCCTTTTTAATACAGTACCAATTATCAGTGGACATTGTACAGTTTAGACACAAATTGGCTAGAAGACTGTAACATGGACAAAGCACTCAAAGCTCCTTACTAAGAGTTAAAACGTTGATCTAAACGAGGCCAAAGATATTCAATTAGGGAGTTGAAATCCTCTTAAAAGAGAAAATTCTGCCTGCCTAGAAAGCAGCTTTTGGTTTGTTTAGTCAGACTTTAATGTAATTGTACCATTGGAGTGTTTAAATATTTGATAATATAGAAAAAGTTCTTCTGCTCACATCTTTTTTTTGTTTCCCCAGGATCTATCTTCTCTCTTTGTGTGTTTCTGATGCAGAAAAGTCATATAAAAAAATTGCACAGACAAGAAAAAAATTGATTTCTAAGGGCTAGCAATATTCAGATAAGCTACTAATGTAATATTTTACAGATTACTACTCAGAATGGCAATTGTTGAATGCATCAGAGCTGAGCCCATCATATCTAAATCCACCATCTTGAGGCTTTTGGACTGCATCTTACCAGAAGAAAGGTTACATCACTTTGTAACAGTCCTGTAGAGGCCATTATGCCCATATGATTCATGCACACAGAGTGTGCCTTGTCCCACATAGAAAAAGTTGAAGCTGTCTAACTCCATCTAAATCCTTCCCTCTGTGCAACCTTCAGCGTATGAAGATACCTTAAAGTGGCATAATCAAATCTGACAGAAAAATCACTTTGATTTCTCCCTCAAGTTTATACCCTTTTCAGTTTGTTCAGTGCTTGGGTTAATGACAGACCAGAGACCAATGCCTTCATAACACAACAATTCTTTCAGCAGAAGTTAGGGCAAACCTGCAAAGTTTTTGGGTGCTGGTGCAATTGCAATACCTATGCTGCTGGGCTCATTGCCCACTCTCGTGCGGTCCTCCTTGGCCACACGACACCTCTGCACAAGTGCTCTCCAAGCTCCTTCACATAAGCAGGCAGCGCTGCCTGACTGCCTTCACAGGGGCTGGAGACAGCTCCGTCCTCCTATAGGTAGGTATAGAAATTGATAGGCATTGATGCCTGTCAAAATGGAGAGAAATCAATGTTGATAGTTGTCGATATCTACAGAGAGCAAGATTGGGCAGAGAGGGAAAGCTATAGATGCCTGTGGAGATGGAGAGGTATTGATGCCTATCGATAGGGATCAATATGGATAGGTAAGGCAATTGAAAGGCGTTGATGGCTGTCGATATCAAGAGGTATTGATGTCATTAGTTGTGGATGGCTACTGAGAGCAAACTCAGTGTGAGAGTGAAAAATAGGAATGCCTGTCAAGATCAAGAAGTGTCAATGCCTATTGATAGGGATCAATATCAATACCGATAGATACCAATTCCTATCGATAGGTATGGAAATTGAAAGGCATTGATGCTTGTTGAGATGAAGAGGTATCGATGTCGATAGTCATGGTTGCCCACCAAGAGCAAACTCAGTCCGAGAGTGAAATTTGTGGATGGCTCTCAAGATCGAGAGGTCCTGGTGCCTATTGATAGGTGTTGATATCTTTATTGTGGTTCCCTAGCTATACGTCTGGAAATCGATACTCATTGAAGCCTCTTGATATTATGAATGGTCAATGTTGACAGTCATCAGTGCATTCCAAGAGCAAGATCAGTTTGAGAGGGGAAGCTAGGGATGCCAGTCAAGATGGAGAGTTATTGGTGGCCATCGGTAGGAATTGCTATCGATAGTTTTTCCTAACTATCGATACTTTCCTATATCAGTGCCTGTCAATTGGCAAAGCAGTCTACAGGCATTGATGACACCAAGATCAAGAGATCTTGATGTCTATTGATAGGAATCGATATCTATAGATGTGGTTCCCTAGCAATATGCCTGGAAATTGATAATCAATGAGGCAACTTGATATTAAGAACGGTCAATGTTAATAGTCGTTGGTGTGTCCCAAGAGCAAAATCAGGTGGAGAGGGAAAGCTACAGATACCTGTGGAGATGAAGAGCTATCAACAGCTGTCGATACGGATTGTGCCTCTTCCTTTGCTGTAAATTTTCCTCTGTCCTTCTCTTCCTCTTCCATATGACCTTGTGCTGTCCGTTTAAATCTCCCCTCTGTGGTTCAAAAGAAAGGAGAGCATTGATGAACTAAAACCAGCAAGTCTTAATCAGTCTGCTACATCCTTAGTCCTTGACATCTTCAAGCCATCAGCTAGTGCCAGAAGAAAAATTGAGGGATGCTAGGCTGAACTTCAGGATTTTTCTCATCTCTGACTTTTGTGTTTTTTAGTATGGCTGTCAGGTATCATGATGATGACTTCATTAAAGAGAAAAGGAGAGGAGAAACTTGTATCCATTCTAATAAAACCCCATGACATTAAGTAGAAATTCTTGCATTTCATCAAATAGCTTTACTAATATTATTGGGCACTGCAGTATAAAGTCCTTATTCATAACACTAAAAAGAGCTCAATGTGTGGCTGATATTACACATGTTCCTCACCTCCATAAATTAATCCTGATTGCTAGTTCTAAATAAGAATACCTGATGCAACATGGTCACTGTTCCTCTGTGACTTGTGCATACTAATATCCCTTTTGAAGGAAAAGAGCTTCCTTGATATCCATTGAACTGCCTTCATTATAATTTTGAGAAAATGCCTTATGCCTTTTGCCATCTTGCTGTAAAGGGAAAGAGAGCTTAAATGGTTTATGTGTCTCCTGAATACAAGTACTCTATAATCAGATAATAAAACAGATACCCCACACTCTTTCTTCAAGGCCAAATGTTTTGAACTCCTGGAGAGTTTTCATACTGAACATATTTTCTAATCCCTTGATATATTCTCTGTATGATTTGAAGAATTTGAATATACTTTATATATACATATTATATGTTATATATTATATAATTATAATATATAATATTATAATAATATAATTATAATTATAATTATTTTTTTCCCTTTGATGAAAGACATTTTCTATTAGAAAATGGTGCCAATAGGAAAACTCCAGCTTGAGTTTGGGTCCTACTTTACCAGTAATATTTGCTATGCAGCTAAAGCAGAGTCTCTACAGTGCCCAGAAAGCTTTTTTGAAAGGTAAAATTTGCGTGTGTGTGTGTGTATGTGTGTCGGGAGGGATGCTCTTGTTACTTGTGCAAAGTTTTTCCTACATAATAAAAATAGCACCACTAGCAAAAATATCCTGCATTTCAAAGTCATCATAGTTGTTTTAACATAGCCTACTTAATTTTAAAGCTCATTCTCCAGTTTTCTTCTCATCTCCTCATTCTGCTTAAATCGCACTGCTCTCTGGAAGGTGGGATAAGATTTGCTGCCAAATATGATCACAAGGAGTGAAAATGGATAGAGATATTTTGTCTTTAGTAAAAAATATTTTCCCAATATTTGATAATGTCCTTTATATCCACCATAATATGGAACTACTAAGACTGGACACTTCTATTGGCAAGTGGTTAATAGCTGAATTTAGAATATGATATTCAGGGAGAGTGGAAATATTCTAGCTGGAACATATCTCCGAAAAGATTGAAAATCCTTAGGAGAATCTCGGTAAGTTACCAGCTTGTTGTCATATTTGTAAATAAACAGAATTATTTTTATAATATTTCACCAGTGTGTGACATTTATTTTAGCTGGAGGTCTCGAATGAGCTCAAAGAACAGCTTTAGGGCTGAGCAGTGACTATATAAATATAAACACTGAGACAAACAGGCAGATTTCCTCTGTATATCATAAGAGCACATATTGTACCACTGCCAAACTAGCAAGCTTTACATATATACAAGAATGTCTCTCAAAAAAAAAAAAAAAAAAAAAAAAAAAAAAAAAAAAGCTGACTATGAGCCTCTGGAACTCTGGAATTTTTTTCTTTGATGAACAGATGTTTCCAGTCTGGACTGGACCAAAAAAAAAAAAAAAAAAAGCTACATGAATAATAGCTTGGCACACCCATTCTTTAAAGTTGCCGTGTTGTACTGAGGTAATCAAGTGTCCCATTCCAACTCAGTTTGATTTACTGGGACAAGAAGAATTACTGACTGCAGGAAGAAAAATATTATATTTTCCAGTACTTTGAATGTAAATCAATTTAAATTTAGAATGCTTTGAATGACATTTTGGGTTGGAGAGGCTGTTTCTTTTCTGTATTTTGGCAGGGATGTTCTCCAACAAATTTGTGTTTCAGACAATGAGTCCTATAAGCATTACTATGAATGCTGTGGAAAAAGTCTGATCTCAGGCTTGCTACTGGATCAGCGTATTTTTGGACCCTGGCAGAGCCAAACTGAGTTTGAGAAAACTCTGACTGAGGTCTGATCCATTTCTACTGCAGGACTGAATTTAAGAAGATTACTGTTTATGAAAAACTTAATGTTAGTCTTCAAAAGTGCAGCTGGCTTTTGTTGCAGACCATACCCTTCCAGCGTCTTGAACAGTGGGTAGAGAGATGAATTTATTTGACGTGACACAAGTGGTGATAAGCATAAAGGGGAAATTTAGTCTAGTGATACAGTTTTTCCAGAATTCCTCATTAGTCTAGGAGTCAACTCTTTCAGGAATCAATTCAGAGTATACTTCATTCAGAGTGCAAGTACTTAAGCAAGTTCTTAAAACTCCTAGTCAGGAACAGCCTGACTAGGAACCTGTCTCTTCTCTAGCTCCAGAATTACTCCAGGCACATCAGCTTCCCAGGCTAACAATTATTATTACCTCGTCAAGATATGTAGATACTTTTATACACCATAATGCCACAGAGTGCTCATCTTATAGGAGATCCCTAAGGGCAGCAAAGCTTGAATGTAGAATTAAAATGGAAAGATGACTCTGGAGTTGGAAGATCAGGATCAACAGCAATGGAACTTTAAATCTGCAGACCTCAGAATATAGTTGTTTTACTGTTCTTCCTCAGTCTTCTGTTACTCTCCCCGTAATACTTACTGGCCCACATCTAATGAGAAATGCTACTATCTAGATCTCGTCAATGACGTGAGGGCTGTACATGGTAGGACGGGCCACCATACCCCTTCTTAGGCAGGCCTGTTGCTTTGCTGACTAAAGATTTGCTTGCCTTCTTGCCAAGGGACAATCTGTTTTTAGAAAGACTGAAGAACTATGCTCTAGTCATATTTAGATATGTTCTTGAACAAAGAAACTAACAGATATGAAGCTTGGTGTTTATTCCAGGCCTAGAGAAAAAGATTTCTAAGCAGTATTTAACAGCCAATCTGCGCTATTCATATATGCAGTTCCTGAGGGCAACTCTAAGAAGAATCACTTAGTTCTGATATGTAAAGAAAGACTGAAGTCAGCACCAAATTTCTGTCTGTACCAGCCCCCTAGAATGGAGCAATTAACATAGGAATGAGGAATACATCTGCTCTAGTCTCCCTCTTGTGGCTCAGGGAACTGCTTTTCTATAGGATTCTGTGTAAAACCCACAGCTGAGTTCATAACACTGAAGCAGTATCTCTACCAGAAGTGATAACTCAGAAAAATAAATTGCAGAGCAACCTTGCTCACTGTGCAGAACATAATTCCTACATATTTATTGGAAAAAAATCTTAATGGAAGGTTGATTCTGGTGATATATGAGTTAAAGTGGTACCTTTGTATTTTTGTGGTTATAACACTGGTTGTGAACATAGGACTGTTACTGCAAGGCGATAAAACTGCTGTTTTACATTTACCATACCGAGGTGGCAGCTAGCTATAGGGCAAAAATATCATCAGTGTTAAACCCTCAGAATTTACCACAGTGAGTGGCAAACCAAGCTCTTGCTATTACCAGAAAGTACAGTTTTTCAGAGTTAACTGAACTGCTTTTGTACTTCACAAGCTTCAGGGATGGATTCTGTTCTTATCTGAGTCTGCACAATCTGTTTAAATTGTTGTGTAGCCAAAGCAGAGGCCTGTGGCACCTATAAGTTACCACTGCACTATGCAAGATACAATTAATATTAGTGTGCCTTGAACCCAAATATAAAGATACTAAAATAGTATTGCTAACAATAGTATGTATTTTGTAACACTGTGATACCATAGCCAGACACAATGTCTAAGCATTTTACATAAGTATGTGAGCAATGTGATGACCATCAAGGTGTGAACCATTAAGGACCACAGCCATGAGAAGTAACTATCAGATCACAGCTAATTTAGGACATGATTGTTCTGTGATGAATGCATCTAGTAAAATTTTGCTTTAAATTTTAATGCTTGCATGATTTATCGGTCTTCTAAACACTACCATCACAGTGATATCTAATTGCCTTACTGATACACATTTCCTAACTTACATTCAAGTGCAGCAAGAATGCCATCCAGATATTTGTTCCCTGCTTCCTATTTACTCAACTTAACTTCATTAATCAGGTGTTCTTATTTTTGTGCTGGACCATTAATGTGAGTGTAACCAAGAGGTGTACTTTTTTCCAGGTCTTTCTACCTCATTCTTAGTGGCATTTGGCTCTTCAGGAATGGCAAATGGATATATTCTTCCTTGGAGTAGCACAGTTAACCAAAACAATAGGTCCTACCAAATTCAGAGAAGTGCAAAAAGATTTGTAGTCTTTTTCTATTCTGCGGTGTGATGATGATAATAGGAAAGATAGAAAAATTTGTGAACAAGTAATTCTTTAGCTACACATTGTCTAGGTCATCGTGTTGCAGACAGATTTCTTTAACAAAGGCTACCTTTGAGTAAATGAAGAGCCTTTATTCCTATTAGTGACAACTGTACTTGGTAAGGAAGATTACTGTTTCATGCCTCTCTGTGTTAGCAGCCATGAATGATCACAAAGTGTGAAGGCCAATAAATAGTAAAGTGGCTGTTTTGTAAACACAAGGGATATGGGATGCTCTCCCTCTACAGCTGCAACTGTTTGAAAAATGTGTTTAATAAAGCCTCACACATTTTTAAACTGATTAGTATTTTAAGACACAATTCAATAGCCAAGGTCTGAACCACTGAGCATAGTGGGAAGTTGTATGTTCAGCTTCTTAAATAAGTCATCAGTCGCTTTAGAATGGTTGTTAGAAAGCTGTATAAAACTAGAATGCACAACATTTTGTGCCTGTTTGTCCTCCCACAAAATACATATATGTATTTGTGTGTATCATTGACTTTTACTGAACAGAATGACTGCCAAACACATTTTATCACATGCTTCCTTATGACCATGGTTTACTGTTACTTTAAACTTAGACTCTGCTAAGTTTGTCATGCAACATGCATGGAGATGTGTTTGGATTATGTTTGGAAATGTGTTTTTCCAAGTTCACAATGTAAAAAAAGCATAGGTATACTTTATTAGAAGAGTGGCAGACAATTTGCACAGAGAAGAGTATCAGCTCAGGGACAGATGGGATTTTTGGAAGCATTGTGTGAAATAGCTTTTACTCTTATGGGTACAGCCAGAGGCTCCTTAAAAGATTTGCTCTTCAAGCCCTTCCATATAGCATTCAGTACTTGTACGAATGAAGATCTAAGTTAATCTTGCTCCAATTTGATTATGTGTACAAGGTCTGGGAGCTTCAAAGCTGAAGTTTACTTCACTAACTGAAATAGTCTGTAACCTCCTTTGTCTAGCAACTTTTGTTACTTGGCTGCCTCCTATGCACAAATACATCTGTCTTCCTTTGCCCTTTTGGTGGTCACATTGCTCACACTTATGTGAAATGCTTATACAATGTGTCTGGCTATGCCATCACAACGTTACAAAATAGTTATATACTGTTGTTAGTAACACTATTTTTGTACACTTATATTTGGGTTCAAGGCACACTAATTACATACTGCTTAGCACACTCATAATTTATAGGTGTCACAAGCATCTGCTTTGGATACACTCTTGCAGTTTTTCTTCTGCCTTTGACATGCAAGATCCTTTTTTTAAAGGTATTTAGATGTTTAATATCCACTGAGATACTTATTTTAAAAACACGTCTTTGAATCTCAGATTTTTCCAGTGTAGCTTCTTTTTTTAAGAACTAAATAACAATACTTATTTAGCCATCTATCCTAGGATTCCTCTTGCCTAACTTTAGCTTAGATTAGATATCTTATTTTTAGATGTCTACTCCCTTACGCTTCATCCATAGTCAACGGAAAAAGAGGCACAACAAGAAGTGATTCATCTCTTCCTAAAATAGATGTCTCAAGTAGGTGGGTTTCATCACAAGTAACCACAGCTTCAGCTGAAAAAGAATCTAAATGTGATAAGAAAGGACAGAACCATCCATGAAAGAGGACTAATAAGGCTTTTGACCTTTGCAGAGCATACTGAAGTACATGTAAAATAAGACTATGCATTATATAGTTCTCTATCATTTGGCATGTGCTAATGCTTGATTTTCATTTTTGCACTGAATAAATCATATGCTCTGCTATTTCAAGAAGCAGATGAATGATACTGCTTTTTTAGGGTCTATAAAATGGATCCATAATTAACCCTTACGCTAGGTGCAGACAATTGGTTTGGTAAAAAGGGATTTATTATCAAACTGATTCAAATCCGAAATTAATGCAGAGATTGAAAAAGTCTAATTCATTTGTTGTCTTGCCAGTACCACTGTTACTACTACTACTGGTGTCTTTGATAACCCAAAATGTTTAGACAAAGGTTGCACATGGATTCTTTCTCACCAAATGAGTATCATGAAATGTTGCTGACTTTGCATAGAGATTGGCTCTTAGAGAGGCTTTCAATCCATCCTCTAAGCTGAAGAAGTTCAGATAAATGAGTTACTTAATGCTAAGACTGCAAAGGTTATTCTTCACTTGAAATAAAAGGCAGAGAAAGTGATAAAAATGTAGACAAGTTTTACCAGGGAACTGACTCTTTTTCCTACAGAAAAAGAATAATTAATTAGTATCCAATGTAGCCTAAGACAGATAGTTCAGATTCTACCAGGGTGAAAGTAGTTATACTTTTATTTCTGCCTTTTAAAACTTGAATAAAAAGCTCTAGGTCATAGTGCAGTTCTGTAGTTCAGGTATTGCACTACAAAATCTAAAAAATTATAGATTATGATGCATTTCATATTGCATTCAGTTATCAACATACCTTATCAGAAAGAAAAGCAAGTGTCTTATTTTCCTGTTCCAACATAATGGTAAAACTGTTACTTAGGAGTTTTTCTTTTCTTTCTCTAGCTGGCCACAGTGCTTTCAGATTATAACATGAATACTTTCTCAGATGAGAGCAAATGAGGCATTTTTAGGTACTATTACAACAAAGTATTACAAGCTACCATTTCCTGTTACACAGCTTCTGCTTTTGAACAGGACAGAATTCTTCATTTCTTCGCTGCAGCTTGACATGTTTGAGGTTTTGTTCTGCTCTGCCTTTTCTGGACTGCTGGCAAATCCCCAGTGCATGTGAGTGCCCACTGAATCTGATTCGTGAATTGTACAGAACTTAGTGGGTACTTGACGAGTAAATGTAGAGATGCTTCCCTACCTTACTGGGTGATCAGAGCCCCTTTAAAATAACAAGGTGTCGAATTTCAACTTGAGTATGCATTTTAACCTTTCAGCTCCTATTAGCCTGGAGATCTGTACTATGAACATTAGGAACAGCATGAATAGAGAACAAACTGGAATAGTGGGGTGTAAAAACACAAGAAGGAAGGGCAGAAGGCATGGATGGCACCTGGGGCATTATGAGCACAGTACATCTATAAGCAGTGTCTCAGGACGCCCAGATCTGGAAAAGGAGGGAAGCCAAAAATGGGGGGCAGTTTCTACTTTCTTTTATCCCTGTTCTTCTAGGAATATTTTCTTCTGTCCCCCTAAATCTTCTATCTTGGTCTTCAGAGTCTTATCAAGATTTTGTTTTTCTTTTTCCTTCTTTCCAGGCCACAGTTATATCCTTCGTCTTGTATGAATTGTTTAAACTCAGGTAAAGGTCTCACCAATTCCAGCTAAACAGAATTAAAATCACATTTAAATATCAATTAGCTCTTAACAATTTTTTATCAGTGTTAAGTATATTGTCTATGACTTTTCAGAAATTAGCAATGACCTATATGCATGTCTTAGCTCTGTATAATTACCAAGACATTCTCAAATTCCGGGGTTAAAGTATGTGCCAAGTCAAAAGTCGAGAAACAGGTTTGAAAGAATATAGTTGCTCTTGAAATTTTCACAATTTCTTGCTGTCATTGCACTCCATGCTGTTACATACATCTTTTTCTCTCCATTGGGAAGAACCAGCAACATGAATGCTATGGACCCAGAGCGGACAAGCACTGACTCACCCTTGTCTTCACATTCAGGGCACAAGTGGTGGAATGAACATGGCAGGTTGGAGTGTATAAATCATGTTTCATTCAGATTCAGTGTCTGAAGTGCCAAATGCCAAATTACTAATGGCCTGCTTGTCTGTCACATTAATATTAATTCACTTTAGAGAACAAGGGTAGCGTCCAGTGTTCAAATAAAATGGTATTATGTATTAGAAGTGGATGTTGTGTGAAAAGACAAGTAGTTTGCTTTCATATTATATTGCTCAACTATTGTTGTAGAACCTGCTGATTCCAGTCCGTGTTCCTGCCTTCATCAGGCTCCAAAGAAATTTGGGCCAGTCTCTGTGACAAATACTTGGGATGCACTGGAAGAGCAGAACCACATAAGTTTGCCATCAGAGGGGTCTGAGTTAAACTGGAAAGGTCAGTTATCTCTGCCTGCCACCTGCTTGCCTGTTAGGTGCTGAGTATTGCTAGGGGATGTTGTAACAGAAGTTAACTTCTTCCTCAAAGATCAAGGAGTTTAGTGCAGGGCTTTTAGGCTCCTATTCAGTGAGGATAGTCCATAAAAAAGGACAACATGAATGGGCTTGAAAGAGGTAGGACTTTGGTCAATGGAGTGAAGTAGGGAGGTGCAAAAATTCAGATATAAAGAAAATAATTAGGTAGGGCTTAAGTCTTTAAGTTTTTTTTTTTTTTTAATACTCAGATCTCCCAAAGAAATATGAGAAGCAAAAATGATAAAAATTTGGTTGTAACCAGCCAGAGTGTGGTCAATTTGGTGGCTCTTCCTTTTCTTTTCTCCAGATGTTTCAGCTGAGGAGTCAGATATGTTGCCATTGTATTTAGTTTCTCATATACATATCACCTCACTGTTCTTGTCAAAGCTGATGGGAATTAGTCATCTGGTGTTTCTTGAACTGAAAAAGTCCCATAATCTTTTCCTAGCTGGCATATATTATCAAATGTATGTGTGTATATTGGACTATCTGAAGGTAACTCAAGTTCTTAAACAGATTTTAAATGACATCTAGAACACAAATTGTGTGCTTTATGTCAGCTTCCAGTGAGAAAACGAATGATAATTTTTCAAGGATGCTTATTCTGGTAATTATTTATATTTGCTTGCTGTGATTTATTCATAGAAAAGACTGTAGTCTTCACTCATGCAGAACATACAAGTTCTATTGGTTTGTAAACATTTCTTTGATGCCTACATAATTTGGCTAATATACCAGGTCTAACACCATAATAATGCAACAGGTAATGAAATAGTGGGTAAAACAGCTGCACACACTGTTATATTACTAATTCTGTTTACTTTATTTCAGCTGTGAGGTTAGCTCTACCAAATTGTTTGATTATCATCCAGACAGAAATAGTTAATTAGGCTTTCTGCTCATTTAATTGTATGACATTTTGAATGAAAGTAAAAACTTTCAGCTTACATTTAAATTTTATTTGTCATCTGAAAAGATCAAAAAATAAAATAAAATGTCTTCTGTTACTTAGTCATTAAGTAAACATTCTTATTGATTTAATTTTCTCACGCAAAAAAAAGAGAGCAACAAAAAACTTAATGAAACTATTGCATACAGTTACCTTGGCAACAAAAGTTGCTCAAACCACAGGCATCTGTTGTAGAATCTTTTAAAGCACTTAAATATATGATTTCTTATGTGCAATCAAGGCTCTTTGCATATCAATTTTAATATAAAGAGATTATTTTCTTTGCAGTACTATATCAAGTGTAATAAATTGAGATTTACCCTGTTAGTGTATATTGAATAACTGAACATATTATGCAAATTAAAAAAAGAAAAAAAAAAAGTTACCTTATCATGACTTCACAGCAACTGTTGGCTATCTCACCTAGGTAATGGTCCCAACATAACCCAAATACTCTCCGTGAAAAGAAGAATTGGCATGCTGTTAATGTGCATTGGAAGCATAGGCCTAATTCAGGCCCCAAACCACTGACACATACTATATTTCTGAATCACTGTTTCTAAAAGCCATACCCCATCATGGTATGGCAATATAGGAGACAACAGGCCTAGTGAACTCAGTCTGCTCATGAGCTTCAGTTTTCTCCCTTAAAGCTCTGAGGGTGAAACTATCTGGCAAGACCAGAACCATAGTAAGGTAGAATACAATTCCTGAATCTCTTTACTGAATCTAGATCAAAAATTGCTTTTCCTAATACTTTAAATAATGTATGCAGCTGTATAGTCCACCGTATGCCAGGCCAATGTCCTACTTGAACTTCAGAGGGGGACAGAGGGGATCCTGTGAAAATTTTGAGTAAAAAATGAAAGAATTACAAGGCTTGGCCCACTGGTAACTACAGCTTTTTAGCCCACAGCCTACATGCTCTAGATGCAGGTTTTTGATAAGTTAGACGTACAGCAATCAAATGCAGGCACCACTGAGCATTAAGAAATGAATGATAGCTTTGCTCTTGAGTTGCCTTGTTTTGAAGCCTATTTCAAGAAAACACTTACTGTAATTTGAAAGTCTATCATTTTGTTTATGGGTTTCTTTTTCAGTTGTGATCTGTAAAACTTGATACTAGATCTAATGATGTTAGGTATTTTTAATATAATTGACAAATATAATTAATAAATGTTTGATTTCTGGAATACAAAGCGGATATCAGGTAATGGAAAAATGAGTGTTAACAACCTATTGCTCACAAGATTTTCTTTCTGCTAGAAGAATAGAGGAGTTGCTTTTTCACTTTCTTTTTTCAGGAAAAAAATATAAGTAAGTCAGCAAAAAGTGTATTTTAGTAAACCTGGAAGTTCATTTGTTTTTACTTAAACTTTTGGCAAGAAATTTGCTCAGACCTGTTCTTCAGTATTTCCACAATAATAAATGTCTGTCCCATCAGGCCTCTGAGCAACTCCTTAATAGCAACAAATATGTTCAGTCTAGAAGAAGCTGATACGTTGCCTCAGTTTATCTGAGTCACTGCAGTTTGGGGCACTGAGAACAAGATTCTGGGTTTGGCTTATTTCTTACAAGTTGTTAGCATACAGATGAATTTCAGATATGTACACTAAGTACATATCAAGATTAGAAATATTCACGAAATGTAGGTATCAGAGATGGTGTGGTGGTTCTGTGACAGCTCCTGCAATTGGGGAAAAGGAAAGGGAAGGAAACACTGCCTAGCACCATCAAAGAAAAGATAATGTTAGGCTTCATATGTTAGGCTTCTTATCTGTCAAGGTTAGAGGAAGAAAGATGAACTGAGCTAGATGATCTCCCAAAGTTTCTTCCAGACTTATTTTCTATGACCGATAAACTTTAGAATTTTCTCTCTGTTCTGCTTATCTACCATCTCTCTGTAGCTGCTCTGCATATCTCCTTTTTTACTCCTTCAGACTCTCCAAAGGAGAAAAATTAGTACATTCAAATAACATCTAAAATTACTACCCTAACAAGTTAAAACTGAAGTTAAGCAACAGGGTTTTGCCCTTCTTTAGCTGAGAACAAGACATAGTTGAAAAGTTCATTATGGAATTGTCATCTTGATGATGTCATCGCTACGTGTATATTTTAAAAGACAGAAAGAAAGAGAAAACCTCTGCAAGCATAATTCCATCAGAAAATCACTTAAAAGACTTTTTATCCCCCGCCTACACCTCTAAGAGAATGAATTCTTTCTTTACTGAAGAGGGCTTGTTCTACTCAGTAATATTATCTTTGTCCCCAGGGTAGTCTCTGACTTTCAGAGTCTGACAGCTTCATCAAAGTTTTCAAATTGCATTTTTTCTCTGTTTCAAAGCAGAAGATTTTTGCTAACCTCTAACTGGAATCAGGTCACCAGCAGTTCTCAGCGCTGAGCCCCAGTGCTGATAAAGTTTTCATGCTGACCTTTTCACACCAGCAGTTTCTATTGTCTTCATTTTTTAGCCATATCCATTACAACAGTTGTAGGTGTTTGAGTCAGAAGTAATCACCTAGGATTGGGTGGAATAAAAATGACAGTCATTTGGTTAAATAATGGTATTTGGAGAGCTAGCTTTACACATATACTGTGTGCTAATACACAGAAAGATGCCACTACTGCATTAAGGAATGTATATATGTAGCTTTTGATACCTTTGTGTGTGCATGTGCATGTGTGTGCGTGCGTGCGTGTGTGTGTAGAAATCATAAAAACACGACTAAGCCTTTCAGTGAACTTTAGCTGCTTGTGTTTTACCAAAACTGTGAAGTATAAAATATTAAAGTATAAAATATTAAATTCTATGCCTGGAAGAAATTTGCCATTTCTCAGAATCACAGAAATTAGACTCACTTGCACACCGTGGCTGTTTTGTCTTGCTCAGGTACGCTAAGAGAAATCCAGTGCAATTGCAGATTTTTTTGGGGGGGGGGGGAGGGGGAGGTTGCTGACTAAAAATCATTCAGAGCACCAATGACAGAAATGAATCTGATTTGAAGTTTCTATTAGTCCTTCTGAAATGATGCTTCAGATGAAATTTCCCATATTGCCATGCAGGTAGATAGTCCTAGGCACTCCCAGAATAGATAAGAACACGGCAAAGTCATCTCTAACTCATTTAAGAGTTCTGACTCAGAGACAGGATTTTCATCTTCA
Organism: Apteryx mantelli; assembly: GCF_036417845.1. Classification (NCBI taxonomy): domain Eukaryota; kingdom Metazoa; phylum Chordata; class Aves; order Apterygiformes; family Apterygidae; genus Apteryx; species Apteryx mantelli. Next base: position 41,864,433 of record NC_089981.1, read on the forward strand.
CTGTGAAAATCTGAGTCTTGCTGAGGTACTCGAGAGTCTTGCTAAGTATTTCAAAGTCAGCATTTTAATACTTTTACTACTTTGTCTCATTTTTAAATCAGCCGGTGCATTTTGAGAACTCCTGTGATTTGTACATGATTTTATTATTATTTACTGGGACTTTAAACTGGAACCCATAGTCTAGAACTTAGAACTTGTCTTGCCTTGGGGCTTAGCATGACTGGATTAAAATAGGAAAAGAGCAGAAACACAAAGTCAGACTATCTACAAAATTGTTCACAATTCCAGCCCACGTACATACATAGCAGGTGAGTTCTGCTAAACAGACTGCACATAATTAAAACGGGTTCAGATAAAACATATTACATTACAAACCCAGACAGTCTTTCATTCATGGTGTATATCTTCTGTAAAATTTTTATTTCAAATCTTGATCCTGTACCTTCGCAAGTGTTTAAAAGGTGTCATTTTCTTTCACATTTGCATGTAAAGTCCAGTCAGACTGTTTGAATGTGATCACTATTTCTTCTATGTACATTGCTTTCATATTGGGCATCATTCTTATCACTTGCATGTGGCAGACACTGAAAAGTAAATGCACATGTGTCTGCAATACAAAACTGTATGCTCAAAATATTTGCCACATATTTGAAAACAGAACTTTTGTCTATGGCATTTGTTGTAATCTATTTCACCTATCACTCATAACCTATCAATTCATTCTTACAATTTCTTTCTTCATTTCCTTCTTTGCCATCATATTAAAGTTCTCAGTCTCACCTCTGAAGCCCTGCAGAATGTCCTGTGAGCTTATATCTCAGATCTCACTGCATCCTTTCTCATTTTGTTTGTGCTGCTGTGGTTCCTGGTGTCATTACTTCTTCATTTTCTTTTCCGATTCTCAATTTCAGGTTTTCTGCCATGCTGTCCCATGTACAGAAAACAATGCATAAAATTCAGTCTTGCCACAGAGACCCCAAACTCTACTCTTGTCAGACAAAAGTATTCTATATCTGGGCACTTTAGAGGAGAAATAGGAAAGAGAATTAGTTCGTCCCAACTCCACATTGACAAATGTCCCAATATTACCCCATCTTATTTCTCTTTGTCTTTCAGGCTGAAAGTTTTCTGGGCAAAACCTAGTAATATATGCTTTAAGCATTTATGTGCCATTATGAAGTTAAATTTACACATGTAAAAAATAGGAGTTTTTAACCAAAATGCAAAAGCCAATCATTTTTTGTGCTTTATTAATAACAGTATCCGCTGTGCTTGGGTTTTCACCCCTTGGGAGAACACTTATTACACAGCAGTGGCTCACTCTCTGTGGTGACTGATTGTGAAATAATCTTATTGTTTTAAAAGAAAAGAACTTTACATTGGATTTTAATGTAGGAAAATATGACCATGTCAGACTGGATGACTCACAGAGTACTGAATGGTCACATTTAGGTTATCAGTTCTAATGTAAGGCAGCTATTGGTGACTATGCATAGGCATTACCAAATAGCCACCAGATGGACTGTATAAAATTATTTGTGTGTCAGTCTAGATGTTAACTGACAGGTATCCACTTCACAAAAACTTGCCACTGAACTTGGCAGCAGGTTGCAGTTGGCAGTCTCAGAAGAGAAGCCAAGACTGAAAAGAGGTGCCCAGAAAGCATTAAATTTTTTTCATCAGCAAAGCGGTGCTCCAGTCAGGACTGCAATACAGTTTAAGACTCCTGTGCCGCTTTTACACATATTTAATCCAGAAACATATTATTTCTGTCTCCAGGTCTGCACGTTGGTCCTCACTGTGTAATTGATCTTGGTTTTGTAGTGTGACTCATATATATGTAGATATAGATCACGGGCTGTGGACTACTCATACATTAACAATCTAATTTAGGTGCCTAAATTAGGAAATTAATCTGCATATGTGATCTCTGTAGTTAATGAAATGGGAGAAACTCTTCTGGAGTAAAATTCAGAATAACTAAATCAACTTCTGGAGGGACCTGACTCACTCTGGGTTGTAGAGGGAACCTACAGAGATTAACAGGCTAATATAAACTAACTAAATTAAGGGCTTAAAATTAGAACCTTCTATTTTACACCAGAATGACTATTTTAAATAATAAAGTTAATTGCAAATTTATTTTCATATTTCCTTAGAGCCAGATTCTGCTGAATATAAGGACATACAATTTGATAAGAGTGTTTCAGAATGACTTTATGTTGGTAGCTCCGGACAGTGGCTGTCAGCTGGTGTAAAACTGGTATAACTTTCTCTCATGACTGTTTTAGGAGTATAGGGGAATGGAAAAGTTGGAATGAAATTAGGTTAAGACTGGACAGGAGGTACAATTATACTTGCTGTTTGTAAGTTGAATAAAGTCAACCAGTTTATTTTAGCTGTGCGTTACTTAGCTGGCCAAAACCCAGAAATAGTAGAACAAACAGTGTCCTCATCTTTTGCAGAGATAATAACCTATACTCCTCCATAATTGATGTTTGATCCCATAATATGCATCTTGATACAAAATGCCAATAAATAATAAAGCAAATGCTAAGTCACTTTATTTCTTTACTCCTCATCCTTTCCAGAAGATGTTAAGTACCAATGCATCATACAAATCCCCAGGTGGCTTTTTCCCTTGTAGCACAAACTCAGTAGCATGAAATAGATTCAGTGATCTGTGGCAACACTTACATTACTCATCTGCAAACACATATTAACTCATTAGTAACAGTGAAATCAAGACTAAACTCAAGTTTTGTATGTAGTCTACACCCCGTCCTTTAGGGTAAAAAGGAGGTTGGTTAATTTTAGTTATTACAACTAACATAAACTGCCCCATGGAAGTTACATACTTTGACAAACCATGTGTGTATTAGACTCTGGTTTATACACCAGTCTGACCAACTGAGTATCAGATTAGAGAGTACTGGAGTACCAGAGCAGATGCAGAAGGCGAGAGAAGGACAGCACTGCAACCTGCTGGTTACCTAGCTCTGTAAGCCCTGTAGTAAGTGGAAAGTACAGGTATAGGACGTTAAGATGTCTGCAAGATGATAGAGTCAGTCTCTGGCAATCAGGCTGAAAATATCTGAGGAAAAATTGGACCATTAGAGTACAAACCCTATGAAAAAACAATCATTCCTTGAACATACTCTCCGTTCTGCTGACCTCTTATAGTTACTCCCTCCACAAACTGTCGGAAAGAGTCCATGTCTTCTCTACCTCTCCTTGGTGAACCAGTTTAACTATCTGTTTCATGAGGAGAACATTTTCAATATATCTCACAATCTTTCCCCACTTCTGGGTGTCAACAGAGAAAGGGAAGCTCAGAGTTTGTGGCTATACTTAGCTGTGCATGTTGTTGCAAAAGGCAAGGTTTTTGTTCATATTGCCTTATTCTCAGAGTTTTATTTTCCTGAAGAAATGGTGCCAATTGTGTGGTCAGACAAATTCAAGTTGATGCAGAAACCTTCTTCAGCAAGGAATTAGATCTTTTCTGCAAGGATACTAGATTTTTTTCTGGTTGTACATAACATTCCCTTGGGTACAGAATGCAAAGAAAGAAGAATAACCTCAGTGAAATAGCCTCTGCATAGAAAAGCACTGGGGGGGGGGTAGGGAGGGGAACATTTCCACACAAAATATGGTGTTGAAATCCCATTTTGACTGCTTCATTCATTACATGCTGCATTGTTTCAAGATTGTCAAGGAAAAACATACCACCAGAGGATTCTAGTATATCCTTAATATCCCAAGGGCAATCTCACATGGTATCATTCATGTTTATCTTGCAGATGGCATCTACTGCTGTGGTGGTTTTAATAATTCCATGAGGTGAAATTGGATGACAGAACCATCCATTTAAACTATCAGAAAGAGAAAAATCAACACATTTATGATAAGTGGATAAGAACTTTCTTGTTTGTTTTGTAGTTGATGTTTGGTTTATTTGATAACTTCTACTGCACAAACCGTTGGTGGGATCAACTCATGACACTATCTGCTTCATCTTCCTGTGCCTAAAACTCTGTCCAATTAGGAGCTTTGATTTACAGGGCTGTTTAGAGGCTTTTTTTATTTCCAGTTTCTCGATCTTCAGCTTAACTAAAGTTCATTTTCAGATTCGTCTGAAATTTACCTCTTACATTCTAATACATGACACACTGGGCCTAAGAACTTTGACAATTTTGTAAGTCAAAATTCTTTGGATTTCAGGGTCGCTTACCTGCTGAAGTCATGAGTATCAATAAGAGATAAGAGAGGTAAGGATAGGTAAAAAAATAAATTCACTGAATTCAGATTGGGGTTATGTCGCAAAAACTTCATGTCTGTATTGTAAGCATCTCAGATTTTTAATTACAAATGACCTCATCATTCATCTTACATTTTGTATTGTATGATTTGCTTTGCTTTTTTTTTTTCTCTTCTTTTATTCCCTGCATTCTGTTGAACAAAGATTTGATCAGTCAATTTGCTTTTATTTCTTTTGTGATTACTGTTATTGCTGATACTAAAATACTCTGTTGTTATTACTAAAGTTGCCTTCTTTCTTTTCTGTGATTTATTTTATCCAGGAGTTATGTCCTATCTAGCAGACAATAAACAGGGGTATGGACTATTGTTCTCTACCAATTTGTACATAGCCTAGTACAATAGGCCTAGAATTGATTGTGACCCTTGGTATTACTGCAATGGAAATATGAGCATATTTTACATTTGTAGAGCTGTAGGAAAAGCTTTTTTTTCTGACTTGCTAGCTGAACAAGACAGACGAACAAACAAACAAACAAACAAAGGTTTTTCAGGTCAACAATTCAACCTGAAACTGAAAGCTTCTTTAAACTTCTAAAAACTCAAATGCTTAGACTAAGCAACATGGGCTCCATCTATAATCCGTGGAAACAGGTCTGTTGAGAAGATGATTCATCCAGCTGTTTTGAACACATATATAAAGACACATTTAGAGATAAGTCTCTCACTCTTGTTCTCTTTTCAGTGACTTCAGGGCTAAAGATAAAAATAACTATTCCTAGAGATGCAGATAGACCTAATATTATTATTTATCTAAAAAATATTATTTATTTGTCAAAGTTAAATACAATAAATCCCACTTTAAATGCCTACCTTATAGGGAGTTGACATAGTTCAAAAAGGTAAATTTCTAAATAAAATATTGTTTAATTTAAAACACTTAAGTAAAGGAATAGATTCATTTTCTGGCCAAACTAATCTGATAAATAAACATGAATTTGTATTCTATGTGGACCTAAAAAAAACTTCCACGTGAAAATGTCATCTAACTCTACTGCTTGTTATAGTTATTTCGAATATTCATTTTGTTATAGTTGATCAATTTATTCTTTCAAAATAACATTATATTTGCTCATGTATCATAACCCTCAACACACTTGCATAACGGAGTCTGAGTATTTGTTTGTGTGTGTCAGACTATTATAGAAACAGGGCTGATATTTGGTATAAATGGTATAAATGACGTGTACATCCGGTATAGTACTGAATTTTCAAGACAGCGTTGCCTACAAGCATCTGGGTTAGGTGTTGCTGGACAAAAGGCTCTTATCTATGTCTGTCTTCTGGCATTATTAACTGAGGTGGAGGGAGTTTATATCTTCAAAAGCATCTGGGGAAAAAAGTGCTGGCATTTAAGTCCACCTGTGGAGACTGTGAGTTACCAAAGCGTGACATTCTTATTTGAAAGGCCATTTGTACATGAAATAGCAGTTGGACTGTAGGTCTCTAGCATGGCAATACCCTCCCCAGGAAGCACTGTTTCTTCTCAGAAGGATGAGATTAAAGGATGGGTATGGCCAGGGTAAAAGGGAGAAAGTAAAAGCAACTTTCAAGTGCACTGCCTTGTTTTCTGCCATACCCAGCAACCATGGCAAGTCAGAACCGCTGCTGTTCTCCTGACCTCCATCTCTGCCAGCTAATACTGTCTCCAAAAATAGTAACACTGGCAGTTTTACTGGAAGTAAAACACAAAGAGATCAGAATGGGGCACTATGTTGGCGAACAGGTGACCAAGTGGTACTCCTGGCCCCAAATGCCATTTTTTCCATAGTTTGTGCCTGTTGTGACCAATAACAGCTAACATAATTCAGAGTTTAGCTTTGGCAGTCAACCAGCCCAGACACAGCAACCTCAAGACTAACTTAGTGCTTTGTGCCATTGAAACACAGAAGAGGAACCAGAACTATTTTATTTAAAGTACTCAGTGAACTAGTGCCTGAGTACTTTAAAGATTCCTTTTGTGTCAGAAAATACTACAATAACAGAGATAGCAAAATTGACAGTACTTAGGACAAACCTTTGGGATCTGGGACAAGGCATTTTCAATTAAGGACTTCTGCTTACACATCTCACATTAATCTTTGAAGGAGAAATGAATCAATAGCTATATTACAGTGCTTTGGACTTGCCTCTTATGGAGGAAGCAGCATAATTTCTGAACTTCTGGCACTAATCTTTTGGGAAAATTACTTCCATTTTAGTATTTAATGGGGTTAAGAGTATCAGGACAGGTGATTGCAAGCACTAAGGAACATAACAGGTTAAGCAAATTAGCTACTTTCATCTTCCTCCTCATTACTTTTTTTCCTTCTACACTGTCAGAGCACTATATAAACTACATGAATATGCTTCCTCATGCTACCTCTGCTCCCACATGTTCCTGTGGTCAGGTGGGCAGTGAGCATGAGGACATAACCGCACCAGCCCAAAGAAGAGTATCTTGAAAAAATTCTGCACTAAATAATTCATATCTCACGAACAGTTGCATTCTAAGTGTGTGACAACTTTCCATTTTGGAAGAAACAGCCCACTACTGATATTTTTTATTTTCTTAAAAGGTTTGGGATGTAGACTGAAGAGCGAAGTTATCAATAGAATCTGGTGGAGGACACTGCGCTTGAGCAAACTTACTAGCTATCTTAAAGGTGGCTCACTAAAAGTAGGAGGGTGACTAAAGGAAAAGGTTCTCTTATGAGTCCAGAATCACACTGCCAGCAGATCTGCTCTCAAGGCAAAACCATTTTTCAAGAAATCATGTGTTTTCACATCTATTTCCTCAAACGCTGTAATTTTATTAGCCATTGGACTGAAACAAAGAAGATATTTTACCACTTATCATAAATTAAACGTTTAGCAACTCTGCTGTATAGTGAATTGCATACAGATGAGGAAACCGTTTAAACTACTGCATGGTGATACAAACACATGCTACCAAAAGAACATTAGCTATTTACATAAAAATGCTCTGACAGCATCAGCAGTGCCAGAGTTCATAACACAAACCTAAACTACTTATTTATTTTTTTATTCTTGTAAACTATGAAAAATAATGTTTGTTCTAAAGGAAACAAAAGTATCACAACATATGAAATGTCTAGCTCGTAAGTTATAAATCATTATAATGATAAAGAATTCAAAAGCCTGAAAGCAATATGATAGCAATAATTACATATGTTCATATGTACTACAGCAAAGACATTTGCAGAATGGTAACTGAATCATAAGTACGCGTGATCAGAAGATGTTTTTGTAACGCTGAAATGATCTATTCTGCACACAGATTTCATCACAAATTTACTTCTAATAATGGAGATTGGCTCTAAACAATGCGGTAGTGAGCAGTTGAACATTTTATTCCAGGACAGGGATAATTTCAGGCAAATGCTACAATTTAAATTATTTAAATTATGCAATAGAGGCTTTTCTTCATCTTCTTTAATTTCTTTTCTCTCTCCTGGCTCTCCAGTCAAAGCACCACTGGCAGCGTGGACACGTGCACCCCTCCCACCCTTCTGCAGCGGCATAGCTGGGGCAATGGGAGGCAAAATGCTTTTGCACTGACCCTGCTGCTGCAAAACCCTTGGCTCGATCCCACTGTGAACAGCAGAGCCTGGACAGCCCGGTTCAGACAGTCCCCGATTTCTCCTGGGTTCGAAGACCCCCCCCCAGGCTCTGTTTACCTCTGATCTAAAGCAATGAAGTTCTGTGCTGGAAAAAAAAAAAAAAAAAAAAAAAAAGATAAACCAGTGCTGTTATGACCAAGAGTATTTTTGCCAGCTGGTTACTGTGTTATTGGTTTTAAAAATATAAACCTATGACATACTGTATCCCATATGCGTTAGGACTAGTTAAACTATCAAAGCATAAATATTTGTCTGGTTCATATGTTCCAAGTTAGCCCTTAAAGAACTAAATAGACAAAAATAATTTCAAGCAAAATAAAATGGAAATGGGTGGCTTGGCCTCAAGAGATTCCTTGCATATAGAAATTGCAATCAAGTACTATTTTACTTTAGCTGTTTGGGGTGGTTTGTAGGAAGCAAATGACAAGAAGCTTGTGAGCTATAATTTAAGCACAAAAGACCATTTCTATTATCTGCCTGCATAGTTCAAAAGGACAAGCAGAAGTACACACCGTGGGTCTGTACAGCAGCTATGGCAATAATTCAAATGAAAGTCAGTGTCCTGAATCAGGTGGCTATCATCACTGCCCTTTGACTCTGCCGTTCTCAGTTACATACCAGAGCAGAATAAAGTATGTGAAAGATAAACTCACCAAAGAGCTGGTACATTAAACTCATGAGATCTTTGAAAGCTCTTGAAAGCAAAACAAACAGTTTGGTAAAGTTTCTCTTTGTCTTTCCACGGATCTCTCTCCTTCCTCTTTCCTTACCTACACAGCCAAATCCCAGAACACAAAATCCAACTTGGTTCCAAAGTAAATGTTGTGTATTTTCACAGAGGTTGATTTGATAGCCTACATAAAACTAATTAAGGTATGGACCCTCCTCGCACTGTATTTAATATGCACTACACAACGTGCTTAAGTTAAAGGAGGTTTCAGCTTTTTCTCCAGTAGAAATCAGCTTCCCATCTAGGTTACTTTGGTGTAATGATGAAAATAATTGCAGTTAAGTTATATTATATTTATGTTGGTATTTCCAAGATTGGAATTTGACCCAAGTGTCTTTTGTGTAGGAGTTGTTTATCCAGGAAGACTTAATAAGATGAATGAAAACTACTTACATGGATGAGGACTAGTCACATAAGTAAGATATTCAAGACACAGCTCCCAAACTGTATGCTACCAAACTGGCCTTCCAGAAATAAATACTTCCTACTTGATGACCTTTCTAAATTTAGAAGACTTTTTTTTCCCATTTTTTAATAAAGTCATCTCCAATGCTTTAATGAGTAAAGTATAACAAATGATATTTTGGTTGTCATAGGAACATATTTTTTCTTATATACTGCCAGGCCAAATGCCTTTTTCTTTTCCCCTTGCTTTGTTTTAGCAGGATAAAGGCCATAGCTATAATAAATGCAATTTCACTTCTCTTTATTATAATGAATAAATAAATTTAAGAAAAAGGATATATGCCCTAATAATAGAACATGTTCATACTTTACTGGGTGCCATTATTTTGAAGGCATAATGTTGCTGACAAACGTAGTGGCTCTCTGCTCCACAGAGTAATTAATAGTGTTGTTTATTGTACTATAAGTTTTTCTCTTTTGTCAGACACAATTTGTTAAGTAAATTAGATACTGAAAGGCATATGGGCTTAAAAGATAGTGAATAATAAAGTATTAGCAAGGATTTAATGATACTGAAATAGCTGGAGGGAAAAGTAGTATTCTGATGCAAACAGTTTCCATGGTAATGACTTAAAACCTGGGGAAAAAAATCATAATTTAAAACCTGTATATTTGTATATCTGGTCTAAAAGGAGGATGCAGCAGGCATAACAGCACTCCATTTCAGACAAAATCTTCCATCTTAGAGTTCACTGAAATCCAAACCACCATCAATGGGTAGATACTGTTGTCCCAGAAGATCTGTCACCTCTGCAAGAATCAATGTGCCTATGCTCCTGAGCAGAGCTTGGACTGTTTTACCAAATTCTTTCATATTTCAAAGATCCATTGTAAGATTTCATTTTGTTCATATTAAGCCTGGCTAATTAAATGTAATCTTCTAGCTATAGACTGGTCAAATCCCTTCTTCACAGGTTTTCTGTCAAAATCTATTAGCCCTTCAACTTGTGAACTATGAATCATGTGAAATGCTTCTGCATCACTGAAATTTGGACCTCTTGAATTCCTTCTCTATATCAAACCAATGTTTGAAGCCAGTATGACTGTGTTGTATAATAACTAATAATAAAAAGGATGTAAATATATTCTTCGGATTCCTATATCAGATCTTAAAATTTCTCTTTCAAATGATTGAAAGTAAGCGGTTGCATTGTTATCGCTTTTGAGAATAAGAATCCTCCTGACAAATTTTCTTTCCCAAGCATGGCAAATTAACTTATAAGTTGAAAAAAAAATTCTTAAGTTTCAAATTTTATATGGTCCTTTCAATTTATAAGATCAGTAAACATACTATTTAAACCTTTTCTATCCCAGGTAAAGCTTTTGTTTTCATGTCTGTATCAGAAAAAGCAGTTTGTTGTTTCAACATTTTGGTGAATGGAAGTACAGCAGGTTATTTTAAAACTTATCTTCTATGAAGACCAGCGGCCAGCAATATTCTGGCTGAAATTCTGTACCCCATATGAAGATAACCACTGTTCCTTCTAGTAGAGTCAGAAAATTCCATCTAATGGCTTCAAAAAAGCATACTTGTTTTCTCTCAGCTTTTTTACAACTCCTTATGTTCCTCACCAGAAGAGGATGTCGATAGTTCATTCCATTACTTTGTGGCTTATCTTTGAAGAAGAAAGATATCCAGTAGTAAAAATTATATGCTCATACAAATAAGAGAACGCATCCAAAAATCCTATTACCTATTTTCTTTCAGCAGTAAATTTATTTTTAATTCTTTCTCTTTAAGCCAAAATGGTATTGATTACAGTGTTCTAAGACTGCTTCAATACCACCTGCCCACCACTACACTAAAATCCTCATAGAACCCTCGCAAATGAAGAATGAAGTGGTAGTTTATAGATCTGGGTTTGAATGAGGTTTATACTGTGATCTGATCTGAAATCAAATACTTGTCAGGCTCTATAGACTAGAGATCAAGGAAAACTATTTTTCCTAACTGCTTTTTTTCAACTGGTAGAACATGATAGAATACCCCACTATTTTGAACAAATCTTAAGAGTTCGCTACTTTTAGTTATTGATAACTGCATTGGAAATAGAGCTGAAAATAAAGAAATGTAGAAATTTTGTTTAGGGTTCCAACTGATCTCTAAATTAAAACCAGAGGCTCAGATTTGTGTGTGAAGGTATATTTCAGATTATTGACAGAGAAACCAGAGGCCAGAAAGGATTAGACTGAGCTCAGCCATTCTGTAGTTAATTTGTCACAGATACGATTATGCAATGTTTTTCAGCATGAGTTATCCAGTATCTGTGTATTAGAAAAATATTCTTTTCATATCAAGGATCACTTGGGAAAATAGATTACTTAATTCATGCACTAAAGCATTAAATCATCTCTCATACCTTTTTAAAATGGATGAAATGGATTACAGGGCTCGCTCTCTTTCATGCAGCTGAGTTACGGAAAGGGACCTCAATGCACAGAGGTTAAAGATCAGAGAGAGAAAAGGACTCTGCAACATGTTGAGCTGTTCTTTACAGGAACCCTCCTGTTCTAGCACCACTTGTAAGGTGGTTTTATTGCCTTTCTGGTTGTGGCTTAATGAACAAAAGTACCTATCAGAAAGAAAGTAAAAGGCAACTGTGTTGCCTTTATACCTTTTGCTGTCATCATCTATACCAGGTATAGCTTTTTTGGAACAACAAAATATCTACCGCAGACTGAACCCAGTAAATGTCAGCTCCTGCTTTATATTTCAGTTGCTCAACAGGGAGGAAGAGAGGCAAGTGTTCATATGAGCTGACTTTAGGTACCCACAGTAGTTGCCCACTGAGTTAAGTCTGTAAAGCTGGGTAGGGTGAATATTCCTCCTCCCTGATGATTCCCCAAGGCAGCCTGGTGGCAATAAAATGTACCAGAAGCAGACAGCTCTGTCTTGGCTCATGCAGGAGAAAAGCTTTCTCTTTAAGACACGTTTTTAAGTCTACTGGCATGAAATCAGACATAACTCAATCATTAGTGGAGTAAGGTTTTACTAAGAAAAAGGAAGAAAATGGAGTTGTAAAGTTTGATAAACACGTCAACATATAAACTTCATAATGATTGAACTAGGTAAGGCATTCGGAATTTAGATAGCAGAGAAACAAAGATCTTCTCATATGCTTAAAGAAGAAGTCCCAGATCTGACACTTCTTTATCAGTCAGACCCTGCTGCTCCGTGACAAGAGCAGTGAACCATTCTTCCTCCTTCAAGCAGCTTATTAAACCCTGCATTCAGATGTGCTTAAGGCCAGGAGGAGCCATTAGATCATTTAGTTTCACCGTTAGTGATCATTTAGTGTACGTCATGTAATTTATTAAGCCTAAAATTTTTAACTAAACTAAGTTCTCTCAAGACAAAAGTTAAAGTAAGCACCTTGAACTGCTGTGACATTATTTCCCTGTCTATATTTGGTTAGTGTTTTGTTAAGGAACATACATACCTATCATCAGAAAGACACCAACATACTATTTTTTTTTTTCATTTACCATAATGTTTGCTGTATTTTTATGCACTCAGAGACTTTCACTTTTGTATTCATACTACATTTTGAGGAAAAAAATCAGTATAAAAAAGCCCAAGTTCTTCATAATAGATGATATCCAGATATCATAACAAGTGTACGGTAGTCTGTATTTTAGAGAAATGTTAGAAACTAGAGGCAAAAACAACGTCAGGAACTTATCAGTCTAATCTAAGGGGAAATTCCTGTCTGACTCTAAACGAAGTGAAAAATATAATCCTGAGTACATAAACAAGGCAAACCAACCAGACACTTTAGAGAGAAGATTTCTGTACCACGTCCAAGAGCTTGTCTACCATGACATTTGATTTCCTTCTCTGTTTTCTGTGGCCAGTGTGTGATGCTTCGCACCACGGTACAACAATACAATAGACACAGCTTTATTTATTTCATAGTAAGCACTATCTTACAGCTCCTAAAACAAGATCAAAAACATTCATGGCTCCCTGATGCAAATCACTAATCAAGTATAAACACTGTCTGCTCATACAGGTTTGTTAAAAAAAATAAAATAAAAAGGAAAAGTAAACTTTCAACCAGGAGTCTTTATGGCGGAGTTCTTATTTTTATGCTGAGTTCATTCTATCTTTATGGGAAATCAAGATATAACCCATCATCTTGTTCTTTTGGACAAGATAAAGTTGGCAAAAGAGCATAAAGCTGCTATAAACTCCTTATCTTTTACTCTAAATAACTCCACAGAGTTGCCATTGTATGCATGTACCTCTGGTAGACCATGCTTTAGTGGTCAGGAGACTGTGCCCTAAAAAGATATTAGAAAACTAATAGTAAAAAAAAAAAAAAAAAAAAAAAAAAAAAGAATCCAAGCCTGCAATGTGCACAAAAATCTTGTTGATAGAGCCATAAATTATGCATCTAACTACTCTTCCAGGCTAACCAACCTGAAGCTGCCTATTTTTTTCTTTGCTATAAATGGAATGGTAATGGCAATTCTCTACTTCTTTGCATTTTCCCCAGTTTTCCAACGCTTATTAAACATTAACATATTCAAAGAGCTTCTCAGCTATTTAATTCTAGATCTTCAGTTACGCATTATCCACATCTGCATTTTGAAATTCTTTAATTTTAGTATATGTTGCTCTGCTGTTCAGTTATAGATAGTTTTTCTTCCAAGCTCACTTCCTTCCCATAGGATAATGTGGGAAGGTTATAATATACATTTCAGATACAGAACAAGGCTGTGTATTTAACACCTCTGCCTTTCTCGCAGCACTCTACATGGTTTTTAAGCCTCAAGTAGCAAAGGCACTGCGGCTGTTATAGGACATTTTCTTAAAATGTTTAAAGATGTAATCATATTATTTCTAATTAGAAATAATGGCACTAAGTGGCACTAAGGTTGCATAGAGGCTTTCTCTTCAGTAAGTTATATGCCTTCCTTTACCCTTTTCAAATCATTATACACACACACACACACACACGCACGCACACAAAAGGAAGAGGTGAATAACAAAAATACATATAATTATTCAAATGATGTATATTTACCACATATCTAATTATTTCTCCAGCATAATTTCTGTGCATGTCTGCTACTCCTGCCACAAGGCAGCCACATTTACATTCCAAATTAACATGGAATTTTTGAAAGTGAACAGACTGAACACAAGGAAAAGGTTTCAAAGGCAAGTTTACCAGCCATTTTCAAGGAGATAAGAAGGGAATGTCAGTCAAGGAGACAAACAGAAAAAGAGAATCCTGAATCCTAAAAAAGGCCCAAATTCAAAACCTGAATAGTTCAGTTTTTCTTTAGGAAAAGGTTTTAGATTAAATGTATGCTTACATACATAGAGGCTTTGATACAGTGACTGGACTCCAGCCAGGAGCAGCCCAGCTACGAGATTTATGATTTAAATACATTACAGCAACCAGGTGTTCCACAAAGCAGCAAATATCCATAGCTACAGTAAACTATTATTAAAGTACCTATTTCCATCTGATACAGAACTTAATACGATTTTTTTTTCTCCAAGAGTTCTAGCTCATTTTTATATTGTTTATTGTTTTTTAACTGTCCTTTCTGTAGAAGTAGTTTATCTTTCTCCTGAAATGTGAAACCAGTTTTCTAGTAAGGGATAATTTTCATAAACACTCAGTTACTCTTAACCAACAGTTGAAGAAAAGGTTTCTCTTTCTACATACGAGGTTTCCACATCCAAGCAAAGACATTCCCAGGTGCCGATCAGATCCAGATTTGTTCCCATAGCAGGATTTACATCTTTGACTTAGTGACCCAAAAGTTAGCATTTTGCTTACTGGAGCTAATCTTTTCTTGATATGATTAGCACAGGCTGTTACATGCTGCCTTATTACCACTATTGATTGATCTATTTTTGTACTTCTTTCAGAAAGAACCTGTTGCTTATTGTAGTTTTCTTTCTTTCTCTCACTACATGCACATATATGTATGTATATACTCTCACTCCCCACATACATATACATATATATACACATGTATATGTAGTGAGGGTGTATGCACGTATATGTATATGTAGGTATGCCCATGTACCCTATAAATATATAGGTTATATAACGGAAATGGAAATGGCTAAAATAATTTTCATAATCATTTTTTGTTCAGTACCCCAAACTTTAAGGCATTGCTAAAATTTTCAGACAAAAGCTATGTAATGTGGGATTTGGTTATTGGTTTTCTCTTCCTCATAGCATACAAAACTGGCCAGCAATTAATTGAAATGGGCTGAGAGGAATTTTTAGACAGGGAGATTTAAATCTTAATTTTTGTTTTTTTCTGCTACTTTTTCAAACAATTTCCATCTTCTCTGTATAATCTCTCCACTTCCTGCATTGTCTGTCTAAAAGGAAAAGAAGGTGAGAAATGCCTGATGTGACTACTTGTTGAGGTAGTAACTTTTCCATGATTAATCATTGTTTTTAATAACATTTGAATGATTGTTCTTTCTATTATTACTACTGTTTTTCCATTTTCTTTAATACACTGTCTGTGAAACTGAGATGGCTCTAGGGTTAAGTTATCATTCTCACACATACAGTATATTGCTCTAATGATAAATGATGGTTCCTTTTGCTTCAGCAGTCTCTCATTATGTTGATTCATTCAACAGAAAAGGACAATTGTCAACGGATTATTTGCTGGCAAGCAGTGGTTAAATCATATTTGATTAGATATTTGCTTTTAAATATTTAATCCCTGTTAAATAATGCATTTCAGGTAAAATTATTCAAACTACTCATTACAAATCATGTTACGAATTAACATCCCAGTATTGATAAATGAGTTGTTTGAAAACCCGCCATGTTTTGGCCATATTTCTTAGATAACTGTATTTAATCAATAAGTTGACAGAACGTTGTTCATCAAAACTACTCTGAAATACTTTGCTGAAGACACATTAAGCAAAGCAATATTCACCATTTCAGTTGTGCTTGGTCACTGGATTATGCATCTTTATTTTGGATACTTGGGACAGGTGAATACTGAATGATGGATCTCAAGTATTAAGTTTCAGGGAGAAATTCTCAGATGAAGCAAGTCATCCAAAACTCAAAGCTTATAGTTTTACTATACGTACTTTTCTAGAACTTATCCAAACGCTCAGCAACAACAATTGTTATGACTAAATGAAACAGAGTATCACTGAACTTGGCAGTATTACTCTCGGAAGTATTCACTCAGCAGTTCTTTCCTTACAGTGCAATGTATGGTATGTACCTGTAGGTTAAAACAAAACCGACAAAATAAATATAAAGTGTGGGCTTATCTCAAACTGACGCATACTTAGTAGTTCTATCAAATCTGAGGTCTTACTTTCTTTATGCTATAAATACATATTTATGCACATTTAATTTATGCTGTAAATTATGCAGGATCTCTTAGAGACACAACATTTTTTGTACCTGATTAAGTGTACTGGGAGTATATACCCATACATTGCCACTGTTACCTTTGGACCATGCAAACATACTAAAAATCCAAATTATTCTCCTCTGGAGTAAATGATTTCAATACTGAAGGTTGCTTCTTAGTAAATCTGATTGATTATAATATTTCTTCTCTCTTGTTTGCTCCTCACTCTGAAGTATTCAGTATGCATCTCTACTAGAGGCGAAAGTCTTCATGGGTCAGGAGTCTGATTTGAAGGGGAAAAGTTTTGTTCTTATGGATCTCAGGACTGATAAACTCTGTCCTTAGGACACACTATGCTATGCATGTGTTAGGTTGCCTGACTTTTTACATATTGGGAGAGCATAGTTAGAAATTATGGTAATCTTGAAAATTGCACAATGCAGCAGGACAAAAAGATGGGGCCATATAAGTTCTCCATGGCAACTCAGGGACAGAACATCAAATAGGCTTGGATGTGAGATGTTACTGCTATAAATGAGGCATACTGTGCATGGAAGTTTTACATGAAGCTTCACAACGGCACCATGCTACAGAGGAAGGTACTGCCTTTAAACTCAATAAAAAAGACTGCTAGAGGCTAAATCAAGTAACTTAGGAGAATTTTTTATCAGATAGTTATCATACACCACTGGTTTTCCATGCCTCAGTCTTGCCCTGACAGTGCTGGAGGGCAGGTGTTGAAGTAGAACAGGTGTGGGTGGGAGACAGGAACTTAAAATAAGGATAATTTTGAATTTTGTTACTTATATTTCAGCCCTTTACAAGTTTAGTTCATTGAAATATGATGAAAGGTGATAAGAGATTGAAGTGATGCATTGGGACATCTAAACTCTGGACAAAAAATACTCTTGCTATTCTTACCTAGGGTATGGATAACCTTAGCTAGACAGATAGAGAGAGACCAAGACAGATTATCATGATCTAATTTATATCAGAAATGAATAGATGAAACTGAAGAAGGAAAACAGAAATAAGGCAAAGTATAAACAGACAGTATTAAAGACAAAGCCAGTGGTTCAAAGTGTGTTTTCCTAAAATGCAGTGATACATCTATATAACCTCATTAAAGATAACTTCAGAATCAGATTATGGCCTTAAATATTTTGGGGGAGACAATTATTATTAAAAGAGGGAATTAGTGACTTCTGTTGCTAACTCTTCCTCATACTGAGTGCATCAGGAAAGATCTCTGTGCCCCATTTTTCCAGCTAAAAACTGGATCCATGAGAAATAAAGTATAATAAAGAACTGATTTTCATGTTTTGAACAGTGAATAGGTCCTGGGCTAGGTTTTAGGCTGAAACAAAGATCTTTATTTTAAATGCAAAACTCTCTCATTTTTTAGACTATGTTTCTCCAATGTAGACGATGATAAGTTTCAGGCAATGACCGTAAGGCGCAGCACTGCAGAAGGCTTTTTATTAGTATATTAATACACACACACATACACACACACATTTTTACATATATATATATATATATATATATGTCTGCTCAGTGTATTTTCCCTAGAAATAGGTTAAACTGATTAGTTTAACTGACTAGACTCTCATCCTGCAGAAATCACCTTAATCAATATCCACACTGTCCAAAAGATGTACTTTGTTAAACAACTTACTTCTCCTTATAATATCCCAAAACCCAAGGGTTGCATGTTATCAAAAATTCATTTTTTTCAACACTGCTATCTTCTTGATCAAGCAAGTAAAACAAGCACCTAAAATGCTTTATACCTGGTATTTTATTTCAAAGAATTTAAAGATGCAAAATAAACTGTACCAAAAAATCCTAATTTTTTTATTGCCAATAACATTAGCTTAAGTCACAAGTCAAGGAATACTTCTGTTTTCAACAAAAGGCAAAAGGTTTTTGTGCAGGGAAATAAATATCATTGTGGAATACACAATGTTTCAATTCCATGCGTCTCAAACACTGAACAAAGAGCTGCTTTTGAATGTAGTTTCCTTAGTTCCAATACACTTAGTTCTGCCTGCAGCTCTGCCATTTCCACTTCCAAATAATTCATCTGGCCTTCAACAGTAGGCACAATCTAAGAGTTACCATGACCTAGCAAAGTATGTGGTGTTATAAATATTACTCTGACATTCCAAAATGGCCTTGGTCCAGTTACCTAACCTTGCCATCCAAATTTCCCTGTGAACTTAATGAGACTAATAATACTTGCTTACTTATCTGACAGAATTAATTAGCTAATGTTGCAATTAGTATATGACTATCTTCCTGTCAGCAGGAGCATGTGGGCTAGAGTACAGCTTGCTTCCATGTTTTCTGAGTTAGTATTACTAGCAGAGGTAGCGTGCGGCTTGGCTGTCTACAAATCCAATTCTGTGTAGCTCCATACTATGTCAGACCATGAAGAATGGAACCCATGTACATCCCTGAGCCACCTTCAAATGAACAGGCAAATCTACACAGTACAGTACACATTTAAGCAGGAACAACACCTTTCTCTATCTCAATAGAAAAAGCCCAAGCTGCATAAGTAAGATTATTTCAGCCTGTGGCTACACTACTTTTTGTTTTATGGTCCATCTGCTTGAGGTACCCTGCATGGTGCTCTGCTGAATGACAGAAATCCCCCCTCTGTCATCTGAAATTTCCTATTCTTATGCTTTAGTTCTGCTGAAACTTATGCGACTCCTGACAGAGGTAGAAAAACATATTGAAAAAAAAGAGTCTTAAACACTGGGCTGGAAATTTGTCTGGGTCCCAGCTGAAATGAATGAAAGGTATCTTTAGTATGATTGTTAGGAAAGGCATTGTACATGCCGTCAATCTGCACTGCAGGCATCAGTTAAAATACCTCCACCCATTGCACCTGACATTTCTCCTAAAGAATCAGAGATACATAATTACTGTAGAAAATGTCCAATCTTTAAATTCCCTGTCCCTTTGGCTGCTTTTTCTCAATGCCTGTCTGCCAGATCTTTCCTCACATAACTGAATAGCATTATTCATATTTAAACCAGAAGTCTAGCTGATGGGAGGAAAACTCACTCCAAACAGAATTCCTTCGCCAAATCCCTGTTGACTTTTAAATCTTCCAGAGGCACCTGCAGCCTCTCAGAACAATAATCAAAGAGAAGAGGGCAGAGACAGAGTATGAGGAGGGGAGATCCGGTTCTGCTTGTTTGTCTTGTCTCCTTTTTTTCTTTACAGTGTGAGATTACTGAGCTGGAAAAAGCTATTAGGACCCAAACAGGGAGGTCTGATGCCTCCTACTTACTTGATGGGGCCATGACTGTACCTCATTCATATTCTAGTGGATTGGCCTTTTGTGGCCTGCTGAAAAGCCATAAAGGCGATGACAGCAAGAGTGACTGCATCACAAGTGCACCCTTTCTCATTTCCGTCTCTGCGCTCCTCTGAGACTGACATTATTAGAAAGTCAAATGCAGTCACTGCCGGGGGTGGTGGGGTGGGGTGGTGGGGGTGGGGGTGGGGATTTTTTTTAATTTTACTGCTTTATTGCAGCCACACTCCCTGCTCCCTGCATTCCCACTCACAGTCCAACCGCTTCCCAATGGGCCCACATTATCAGTGACGTCTGTCTCTCATGCTCTCTCTGCTTTTTGTCTGAATTCATTTCCTCAAAACTCAGCTGGTTCTGTAATATGGAATTTAACCTTGAGAGATACTCCTCTGATGATCTCATTCAAAAAAAGACGTAAGTAAACATCACTACAAAAAAGTTAAACAAAGAAAAGCAATGAAAACAATAAAAATTCCCTCACAATCCGTATATTGAATTAACAATGACGATGATTTTTGATATATTTATACCTTAGTGCCTTCCTTGGGACTGGGGCTCGATATAATTATAATCTTATTAGAAGACACTACAGTACGTGACTCGGTCAGCTTAGAATCTAACTAAAGATAAAATGCAACTGAAAAGTGTAATCATGAATGGAGTGGAAAAATATGCAAGAGAGATTTAACACTAATAGAGATATGATTAAATGAACAGCTATGATCTGAAGCTCTTGAGACAAGTCTTATTTTGGACATACAAATATGAAATACTGATTTCTCTCTTTAAACTCCAGACAAGTGTTTCTCAACTTGCTTTCAATAAAAAAAAGGAAAGAACAGAGGTAGCAAACAGGTTAGTTAATGGTCTTTGCCAACTGACTGGAGATGAGCATCTTTTGCAGGAAAACAGTTTAAAAAAAATTCTAAAGGTATATGTGAAAGAAATAGGCAAAAGAGTGGTAGACAATTAGCATTCAGATGAAAAAGGGATGACCACACAGAATTGTGAATGAGGAAGAGCACTATTGGAAGGATTGAGTTTTACGGGAAACATTTAAACAGTATATAAAGAGCAAATAAACTGAATGCCATGACATTTACTATGCATTGGTCTTTCTATGCTGCATGGACATTAAAGAGCCTAGGGCAATTTCACTGTCTTCAGGATTTGTCCCTGAGACCTTGACCAAAATTTGTCTTACTCTCTCTTGCTGTGCAGCATATTGATTTTTCCTGGTCTGTTTGCTTGCCAGCATCTATCACAGTAGTAAATTTATTTCAGTGATGACCATGGATACATGGCTGTAGAATGCCCAGATATCTTTTCAGGACAAAATGTCATACAGAAATTATGAATGAAAAATATTATTGTTATTATTGCTATTACTGTGTCATAAACACAGAATTTGGAGTTCCAGCTAGCATCACTCAAGTTCTAAGACCCAGTCTTTCACATTCACTGTTTTAGTTCTGCTTCCTCTACTTATAAGCCTGAACCACCATGCTTGGAAACAGATCCAAACCTCTCCTACTTGGAGGTGCATGGGCATCTTCCCATTGTGCAACAGTTCTGCTTTTCCTCTTCTTTAAAAAGTATAACATTAAAAAGGGGGGAAAAAAGATATTATTATTTAAAGTTAATATAGTAGCACTGACCACGGAAGAAAAATTCATAAGGCTGTATAAGAGGAATATTTAGCACAAAAATACTGACCTACATCAGGTACACACTTGTCCTCCATAGTTATTAAAGTTAACTTCTGTAGGAACATACCTCTCCTACAAGTTTAGAAAAAAGGATTTTCTTGTTCTCAGGAACTGATTATACTGTGTACTTTTTGTCTTCAGTTGGTAGCTCCCTGCACAAATAAACCTGCATACATTTAGTCCATCTGCCTAATGTACAAATGATACAAAGCATGTTATCACCTGTCATCGTAAACCACCTGCAATCAAAAGCAGCAGCAGAAGCATGCGGGGCGTTGCTGCTGAGCCGGCGCTTAATAGCTGAGCAGCCCTTCTGACGCCCTGAGACTCCCTGGCAGGTGATTCCTCTGCTCCCCCTGCACCAGCCGGGCTTGCCAGGACCGGGATAGTACATATGTACGTACGTATGTACACACACACACACACACACGTCAGGTGCGAAGTTCCCAGCGTAAAGGCAGCTTCCAAAATGCACAGCAGAAAAATCCCAGTGCTGCTGTTACCTTGGAGACAGCCAAGGACACAAGGAGTGAATGAGTGCATGCGTGTGTGCGTGTGTGTGTGTGCGAGGGGGCAGATTAAGGCAGGAAAGGTGGGAGGAAGTGCAGGAAGAAGCATTTTTGTGGCCTATTTTGCATGCAGAATAACCACTTTGTTCTGCTTCACCCAGCATTGCTGCAGTTCCTCATCATACAAATGGGTAATGGTAGCAGTTTCAGCAGTAGCTCTATACCAGAGGTCAGGCATCTTTTGGCTATGTTTATTGTATTTTCTCTTTTCTTAATAGGACACCATAAGGGCTTTTCAGTGCCCTGTCTTTCAGAGGCGCCAGAAAAACACTAGTCAAAAGACACACTGATTGCAGCTGAATTGTGTATTAGTGTTTACCAGAAGTAATCTCTCCTGCGCTATTGCTGCAAGTTATATAACAAATACGTCCGTACCATTTCTTTAGCAAATGCGTACTCTCTCATTGAAACTAAGGTCCCTGCAAAGGTCATTGTTACTATAGGAGGCTCAGCAGAAACTCTTTTTTTATACTGTCCTTTCACAGATCATTTCTGTTCTTTATGTTCTGTATTCCGTTCCTGTCTGTCTTTGTCATTGTGTGAGAGCGCCGATCTTTGTATGCAGACCTTAGAAAAGGTTAATGGTTATTACTGCTATTTTGTACAAGATGTAGAGTTCAGAATGACAATTCAGATTCATGCTTATACTTATTTAAGCAGATATTTGTGAATATCAGCTGAGCCTCAGCTACTTCCCTCTCTCAACACACCTCAGTGATTAGCCATTTGTATGCCTACACGCGGAGACGATGCCATGCTCCTCGTGGACTTGCCAGCCCCCCCATGCTCTTGGATTCTTTGCCTTTGATCAAAAGCAGCCTGTACTACTGGGCGTTTGCTCTCAGATGTGTCCTATGGTATGGCTGTTTAAAACTTTGAGTTAAATTAGGATTAGCATGAAAATGTCCAGAGAAAAAATGCATTGTCACCACCTCATTTGATACACTATTTTCCAAATGTTCTAACTTTGAAGGAACTCAAGTGAGTTTTATGTTAGAGAAATACATAGAAAACAGGAGTAATTGTTGGCTTAGTGTGGCTGGCAGTGAAGTTATGCATTTTTCAGTCATAGTTACTTAACTATTTCTTTTACAATAATTTTGTTTTCAGTTGTTAGTAGCTTTGTTGATTTTTAATGATTTGGGCTGACAGTTTCCATGAAACACCCTGTCATAGGGTGAAACCATCTGGAAAGTCATTTCAGCTAAAATGATCCAGTACCTTGTGAGCATGTCTCTTGCTTTGCCCAGATGTAAACATTGTTCTATGTTTTTGACTCAGAAGTAGTAATTTCTCCATTATCACTGTAGGTTTGAGAAAGAAGTGGCCTTTTGTCATCAGGAAATTTTTCTTATGTCTGGAAGAATTATGGATGAATGTGGAAAAAGGAAGGAAGGAGAGAGAGAAAGAAAGAGGCAGAAAGAGAAAGAGAGAGAGAAGGAAAGAGAAAGAGAGAAGGAAGGAAGGGGGAAGGAAGGAAGGAGGGAAGGAAGGAGAAAGAAAGAAGAAAGAAAGAAAGAAAGAAGAAAGTGAGAGAAAGAAAGAGAAAGAAAGAAAGAAAGAAAAAAAAAAGAAAGAAAAGTGGAAAAAAGAAAGACAGTGAGGGGAATTAAGAAACACCAAAACATTTTCCTTTACTAAGAACATTGTCTGACAACTTCAAATGGATTTTCTATAATGGTTAAACATGTAGGATCTGCTCCGGTATGGTGCCTAAACATGTTCTAAACATGGAAAGAACTATTCATTTTCAAGAAGCTGTAGTCTGGCAACCTGGCAACATGAAATGTTCTATATATCTCCAGACGAGATATGTGGCAGATAGCTGCTCTAACTTTACCAATAAACTTTAATCCAAAGCTGGAGGAATAGCTTAATGTCATTTGGTCAATATTCTTATTCAATCCAGTTAAAATTCCTAATAAAATTCACAGTGGAGAATTTAATGTAGGTATTAAGAGGTCAAGAAAGTCCAGAACACCTGTTTAGAAAGCACAGGACAGTTATAACACCTTATATTTTATTTTTTACAAAAAGTAGAAGGCTTTGTAATTAAAATATAACTCCTATTTTCTATGCATTATCTGGATGAACCTGTGTATGATTATTGCTTGAAAAAGCTCTAATTTAGCTAAACAACTGCCTCTCTGAACTTCTTCAATGGGAACAGAACTTTATGATGAAAATAAAGTTTGTTCCTTAAATAGAAAACAGACTGTGAGTCTATCTAGACGTATTGCCCAGGAATACATAAAGAACAAATTTCATCTTGTATGATGACCTGTCTATAGATAAGAATAATTTTCCCTTGTGCAAGGTACATGCAGACTCAGAAATTTAAGAACCTCTCCTTGATAGCACAGATTGATGGATCTCTCTTTCATCTGCCACTAGATGTCATGCACTGATATCGGTCCCAAATGTGTAGGCCAGGATCACAGGTTCAGATACAGAAATGTATCAGAATTCTTCCCTTTAAACTTTTACAGTTTTTCTCATCACTTAAAATGTCAATGGTTACCTTAATTGATAAAGGAATCCTGGATAAAGGAAAGTATTTTTTTTCCAGCAGAAAATGGTTCATTGAATACATTATATTTTTTCTAAGATTGTTCCTCTTACTGAGAAAAAACAATTTTTTTCATTTTCAAGCCAGTTTTTTGGCATTTAAAACTTATTTGGATTTTGCTTTTACCAAACAAACAAAAAAACTTAACTGTTTTCAAAGCATATTTTCTGCAGTGAAAAAAAATCTTCTTCATCAGAAATATGCATGGAAAAATAGTTTCTTGACTGTGTTTCTGCAGAAGCCCTTTGAGATAAATTTTTCTATGCCATTTTATAATGCGCTAAAGTGATTTGCCTCAGTTCATACAATTCATTGGTGACAGAGGTATAAATAGACTCCCAGCACCCATATTCTCAGTCTTTTGTTTTAACCAACTGTTCTCAGTTAAACAGCTAGCAATACAATATAAAGGGCTCAGCAATCTCAGTGCCTCTGTGTGATCGCTTAATAATTCCTTCTCCCCCAAAATATGTATAACACACTATTTAAAAACAGAGTAGATATGTGGAGAACAACAGAAAACCATGGAAACAAGATGAGGTTAGTGGCACAAGTCCATGCACTATATATATATTGAATGCTGCAGTTACTTCACTAAGCAACAGCTTAATATATGGTATAAAAATAAATGTTAGAACATTTCAGAAGTCTAGATTAGACAAAAATGACATAAAAAGGCACAAGAGCCCAGCAGAGTGGCACTAGCAGTACTATCCTGATAAAAATCTTTACTGCTGACAGAGCTGGGCCTGATGTCACTTATTAGACCCTGAAGTGGCTCTAAAGGTCATGAAGGCCTACATCTGTAACGTGATTAGTCTAATACAAAAAGGCAACTCACTCAATCCCCCAGCTACTACTTGGTTTCATTGAATTTCAGTGCTCATTTCTGCTTAATTAGAAACAAAATTAAATTTATTTCAATGGCAGGTTGTTGTCACTGGTTTTTTCAAACCACATTAACAAACAAAATGAAACTTTACAGATATTATTTATTTTTGCAGGAAAATATGACTGCATGTCTTTTGTTACCTATGAGGATGAAATAATTGTGATTGATTGATGCCCCTTGGTGGATAACAGTGAAAATAGAATGACATACACTTAAACCAAACAAAGGTACACTGTGATTTAGAGAAGACCCTGACTTCAAATGTCATGTTACGTTCTCCCATTATATGTTCTACATTCATTAAGAAGATAGAACCTTAGGCACAGTGTGGCTGTTGACGATTCATGTTTTTGTTCATTTTTTGGCTTAGGAGCAAATTTCATGTAAATAAAAATGAAGTACTTTACAGCACTGAGTTGAGCCATGTATGTCAGAATTAGTCAGGATAGCTGAAAGGTCAAATGTGCGGACTATAGAAAGGTTTCACTGAACCTGTCAGAAATTCTTCAGCTGAAGATCTCCTGCTGCAGAATGCAGATTTCTCAAAATTAAATATTTTCCAGAGGCTTCAATGTTACCTAAATGCTGACATAAGTCAGAAAGGCTCCCCAAAAACCTGGCCTGACAGAAGAAATGCTGATACCCGCCTGCCCAGCATGCACCCATCTTCTTGGGAGCCCTTTTGGCCAGGGGCTGAGCCAGGAGCGAGAGCGCCCGCAGGGCTGGCTAGTTCATTAGATTTGGGCGTTAGATTTAGGAACCAGCGCTCCAAGAGCTCCCCGTTCCCACCTTCTTTTCTGCCAGACCAGTGCACTGAAGGGGCACCGGGAGCCTGACCTCTCTGACTGCAGCCCCCAGATCTGGGAATCAGCATGTTCAGGCCTTTTGAGTACTGTTAAGGCAACGCAGCCGTGACACATCATATGATTTTTAACTTGTCAGTATCCCCTTAAATCTGCCTAACCAGGCAGTTTGTATGGAAGAGTGCGAAACTATCCCCAAGCAAGATAATTCAAGATCCTATAAATATGTTCTTCTGAACAACTTTAAAACAGAGGTACATAAATTGAGTGATATTTAAAAGATAACCAGTAGCTACTATCAGTAACCCAACATTCATCATCTCTGCACTTTTCACAGTAACTTCATCATTCATTCAGAATAAAAAATCTAAGCCTCACTCCAAAAAGAGAAAAGATATTTTTGCTCTCGTTCTATGACTATCTTGAAACTCTTTAATGCCTTCTCCCCCACTGTTTCACTCACCTGTGATCACCTCTTTAAGAGACTCCTTGTGGTCCTAAATATCTCATCCCAAACAAGAGCAGTCTCAAGGGCTGTAAGAACATGCAGTGCAGAATGCAAGTAATAATTTAACATATGATGATACAGAAGTTTTTCAGTCATGTTTCAGTAACAAATGTACTGCATGAATGTTGATATTTATAGGTACATTGTTGTGATAACTGTAAGAGGAAATAAAACTGCTCTAGGCTAGATTTTCTGCTTGTGTAAAAGACTGAAGCATGTCAGTAGGACCTCAGTGTGCAACAGAGAATCAGAACTGGAATGTCTTTAACATAATAACCTCTGGCAAAGCCACAATTATCTCCTATTAGCATTTTAAAATTGTATTAATCCAAAAATAGTCTGTATATATTGAATTATGAAAATTATGAATGCTGAAAATTAGTTTTGATTCTAATCATTTTAGGTAGCAATAGGGAGGGTTAGCCATTCTTCCTTTCATCCTAACAGAATAGTTTTTGAAGGCATTCTTTGTGATTCTTGTGATTTTAAGGAAAATTTTAAAAAGTTCTGAGGCAGTGTGCTTAGGCCACTGGCACTTTTCAGTGAGAAACAGTTGAATAGTGAGCAGCCGAGAAAATATCATGCTTGGAAAAATAACTTTTAATTTCTACTTTTATGCTAAAGCATTCCATTCATCTACTGAAGTGCCAAATGTTACTGAAAAGAAAAGACATATTCATTGATTACTTTTTCAATATATCTGGCTTTCTTCTTCTGACATTTGTATACATACGCCTTTTCATTACAGCTTGTAGAGGAGCTTGGTTAAAAGTTAATGGAATCTTGTGAAACGGACTAAGGGAGCTCAGAGGTTAGGGGAACAGGCTAGCCGAGTAACCCCTGGAGCCCTATTTAGCAGGCTTCAGACTTACGAAGGCTTTGGACCCATTTCACATGCTAAGTCTTCCTTACTGATTGAATGACATAACCTACAGGCACAGGTAACACACCCAGGGGAAGGAGCGCTGTCAACAAGTGCAAGGGGATTTCATAATTCTTTCAGAAGGCACAAACAAGCAGCGGGTGAACTGTCACATTTCAAAATTACACATGGATACGTACCTAATTACTTGTCTTACCCTGCAGTAAATAACAGGCTTACTGAATTATCTGTGCACTGTATGTATGATTCAAGGAGGAGTCCTGACACCTACTTCCTTCCTATCACTCTGTTGGTATGTTGCTTTTTTCTTTTACCTTTCTAAGTTCCTCCCCTGAAGGGACTGACAGCTTTGAACTGTCTTCCCAAACACCTAAAGCAGGGAAAAGGATCCACACACCAGTGGTTTCTCTAATAAACAAGGTCACACACCCCAATTTGTTTAAAGGACTGCAGAAAGCAACCCACAGAGGATTAGGGCAACTAGAATCAAAGTCACCTTGATATTAAGGATGTTAGAAAGCTGTTTTTTAAGGACTGCATGAGAACGTACAGTCTTTGAAAATACATGAAGAGACAGACAGTTTAGTAGCTCTATCCATTTCTCTAACTTTCCTTCCTCCTTAAGATCGTAGCAATGCAAAATATAACTGGGCACTTTAACCTAACTTCTCAGAGCTTATTCCATGTTCCTTTACATTCAGCTCACATGGGGTGAAGTCACCTCTGATCTCACTGCTTCACAGTCTTGCTGTGCTACCTGCCCAACATCTTAAGATGGTGATTGACCTACATGCTCTCCAGAATGCAAAAGAATTCAAAAACTTCCCTCTCACGCTGAGATCTGCCTCCGCCAATCTCTTTCTTGTAGGAACAGCTAGAGGAAACATTTTCCAAGTGGAATGAATGCACCATAATCAGCTTGAAATCAGTTTACCCTCTGCTAGGAAATGCCTCGTGTAATGCTCGCATTTTTTTTGGCTATTTGAGTACAACCTTGAAAAAAGGGGCCAGGCACTAAACAAAAGGAAATCACCGTAGCTCCATAGAATATGCTGATTTCTACTACTGAGGATGTAACCTGAAAAATAGCCTTCTGCAGCGCAAAGAGAGTCCCTTGCAAGGAAATATAACTTCTTTCTTTTAACTGTAACAAAACATCTTGATGTGAAGAAAAATGATGGTGTGGACATACATGTTCTTTGCTTATGTTCTGATGTGATCAGTAAGTGATAGGAACTAAGAATTCTCCTATATGTCCCTAAAAGGCAAATATTGAACGCTGCTTTCTGTCTGTGACTTTTCCTCACAGCTTCTTTATTTGAGATTAGTCTCTATGCTTGAGTAACTCCCTTTGGCACAGTTGCAGGCAAAGCATGGCTGCCTGCCAAGCTTCTGAATAAATCATTGGTGAGTGTAGTACCCCAGGAGTGAGAACTTGGAGGCTTAAAATTAACATGAATCCATTTTTATTTTTTGTAGCTCTGGCACTGAGCAAAGTGCTCTAGAGCATAATCTGATGCATTAGTCCAGTTTTAAAAGATAGAAAAAATAAACCATTTAGAGTTTTCATTTCTTTCCTACAATGGTTGAGAAGTTGGAATTTGGTTTGTGCCCTTTAGCTGCATCAGTTGATACTTTGCATCATTTTGTCTGAAGTCTGCTATCTTATTTGGTTGTCTTTGTCAATGGTTATCTAAAAACAAACACTCCTAATTCTCTCTTACTTTTATATACAAACATAACAACAGAAGAAAACATCGCAGATAAGTGCTCAAAGTCACACATACTGCTGGTGAATACATTGAGGTTGAATAACCCCAGAAGAAGTGCCTCTCCAGTCAGACCTGGTGATTAGTCAGCAAAAAAGTCAAGGTTGGAGTTCGATTTGTGTAAAACCTTAGGTTTCAAAAACTGTCTCTCACTGAAAAAGAATAAGCTTCCTAGAATTGCTGATAACCTGGGCTAGAGGAACAAGAAGACGTGGGGGTTTAGGACATCTGTCTGGGATGATTCAAAACAGACTTCAGAATGATTATTAGCTGGGTCAGGAAGAAACTGGATGAGGCAGAGGATAGCTTTGAATCCAACTGAATGCTGTAATTGCCGGTGCAGTCTGGAGTGGATCTTCCAGCTCTCCCCTATGAAACAGACCCATGAAAAGATTTCCTTTGCTGACTATTCTTTTCCTAGAAAAAATAAATATTCTGAAGACAAATTCCTGGTCAGCTCTGTCTGGTATATTTATGCATTGGGCAATAGTCTTAGATACCCGAGTAGCTTAGGGGAAAAAAACCCCTTTGATGAATGGATGGAAAATAGATAGAAACTTGTTAGAATAAATAAGGGCCAATTGTGAGACATCTAATATCCTATTTACTTTATATTTTTACTTGTAATTAGAATAACAAGAAATGATATGCAGTCAGTCAAGAATTGATATGCAGTCAGTCTATACTCTGCTCAGCACATACTGCCTTTCAACTGCTGTCAGATCAAGCAAGATAGAGTTTATCTCCCCGGGTTCTCAGCACCTCAAATTCTGCTGTCTTTATTTCCAGACTAATGCAGAGAAAAGTTCTATGTCTTGTTTAGGGTCTAAAGTAAGCTCCCTAGCACTTCCTCCATAAGCTATATTGTCTATCTATTGACTTATTCTCATTGGCTTTACTGAAATGCCCTCTAATTTTTCCAATGTCATTTATGTAATGGGAGGACCGTTATTTGTATGAGAATAACAATCATCTGTCTTATTAAAAGCTCGTTCACTTACGTATACTCCATTTCCCACAGGTTTCCATAAAGTTATTAGCCATCCCACCTTTCACTGCTGAAAAAAACACAGGGTATGAAAAATGTTCCAAACCTCCCTCCTTGTGTATTCCCGGTTGTTCCTCTTTATTCTCTCTAATGGACTTCCTTAACAACTGTGGAATATTAGTGGTACCTTTTAAAAAGATTTTATGTACTTCTATTAATTCTTGCACATGGGAAATGATCATGTTGTACGTACTTTCCATTTACTTCCAAAAATTAAATTGCTCTCCAATAAGGTACTTCTAGAAATTCCCACTTTCCAACAAGTGCAAAATAGCGTGTCAGCTATTACAACATGTGAAGAAAATAACTAACTTGCTTGCCAAGGAGCTGCCCTGAAAGTGATATTGCATCTGTAATCCAAAGTCCTCCTTTTTTATAAATATGCACTAGTGCTATATTTTATTTTTCATATTTCTGCTGTACTTATTAATTACCATATATCAGAAGACCATCACTTATTTTTGAAGAGAACTATTGGCATTTCATCGCCATCAGTCAGAAATTTTTTTTTGAAATATGAAGAGTTTTGCTACCTTGTTATTCTGATTTGAAGCACTTTGATATCAAATTTTATTTTTAACTTGACATGGACCTATTTCAAAAGACAGTCCTTGCCCCAGTCTAAATATAAAAGACAGACAGATCATCTCCAGTCTGCAATTGAGAAGATGGCAAGATCCTCTTACCTGTCATAAGGTTGGAAGAAACATAAGACACAAATGTGAGAAAAGATTTGCTTGAAATCAGACAAGAAGTTAACAAATAAGCAGGAAATAAGATGTAGAGTGAGTGTTTCAACAGCCTGTTCTCACCATTAGGTGCTTCTTGCTTTTGATCGCTTTGCCATGTTTAGTTTGTGTTCAATAGAAAGAAATCTTACCTTCATTCCATTAGCATCTTGTTCTTTCCTAATTTAACTTAGTGCCCCTTGATTTTCTTTATTAGAATTTAGTTGCAGTGAAAAGAGCATTTCACCTTTGGGTTATGGGTTCAAATATATTGTCTTCTGGTAAAGTTAGTGAAGCACTCAGAAGATGAAAAGTGCTAAGTACCATAATTGTTACTAGAAAAAATTTGTTATCCTCTAATAAGGTTTGGTTGTTTATAACCTGGTGGCTTCAGTCCACTCATAAGAAACGGTCACATAATAAAAGCTGTCACTTTAATTGGCAGTCCTCATGTCAGTCAAATTATTGGAGTTTGTGACTGAGTAAACATTACACATTTGAGCAGCTCTTACCTTTTGATGTTGATCTTCTGGTATGGATTGCAGGTGGCCTGGACAGTTTTGGTGTGGACAACACTCAAGTTTCCCTTTTGAATATGCTTTAGAAGAACATAATTTACAGTTCTAAGATCCTAGAAGTTTTTTACAAGAATAAAATTTATTTGGATTTTTGTGTCCATATGCTTTTTTGTTTTTCAAACAGCAAATGGTAACGCTGAGGTTTTGCCAATGTTCCCTCACATTGAAGGAGAGTCTAGCTCTTTAAAATAAGGAAGCTATTAATAATAAACAATACAATTATTGTGCTACGATTATACCCAAAATTCATAATCTTTACTCATAATTCATAATAAATGCCAGAGGACTCAAATTTGATCTATATAGTTCTTATTTTGTAATAGAGTGTATAAAGGGAATTCAACTAATAAGCTAAAGCCATACCAAGATCATTGGAAGAGACAACACGGTTTTGAGATTAAGAAAAAAGACGCAGATTTTATTTGCACATCTTGCAGAGACCCAAAGCTGCTGAAGGGTGTGAACGCTGCACGTGCATGTGTGCTCATTGCCACAGCAGCAGAGTCTAACATCTCTTCAGATAGACTCTGTATTACTTACGCAGGGGGAACAGACACAAACATGAACGTAGACTCCTGACGCACTTTGCCTATACGTTTTACCATTGCGCAAAGACTGGGACTTGCAGCACAAGTGCTCAGCAACCTTTCCCAGCTGGTGCGAGCGGCTGCTGCAGCCTGGCTGGGAGGCGTGGGGACGCCCCGTGCCCCGTGCCCTATGGCAGGGCAGAGCTTGCCTTTGCAGCCATTGCCAGCTCACCAGCATTTTCATTGAATCCCACTGAAGTCAGTGGAAAAAAATTCATTGCCATTTGATTTCACCAGAGAAAACACATGTTGTGCATATGGGGATAGACGTTTTTAATACCTTAATTCTTTGCTAATGCTCCTTAGCGGGGGGCACTAAAACAAGCAAGATCTACTAGACATTTTTTGCAGCCCAATAAGTCAAAGAAAATAATACTTCTAATGTAATTCAGGTGATCTGAGGATAAATCCACTGCTGGTTATGAGAGCTCAGACACTAATATGATGAACACTGCTCATAAGCTGTTAAATAAAGAAATTAATTTACAATTAATGTGTTGCCGGCTCACTCCCACAACAGTGATTACTTCTCCTTCCTTCAGTCTCTGACCCTGCCACAAAACTCTCTCAACTACCCATGTAGCCTAAGTTTTAACTTGGCAACTCTCAATAGTTTCAGTGAAATTTGTTTTGGTTTTGCCATCTCCTATTTACATTTATATACCAGTACTACCATTGAACAAAAGAAACAGAAGTGACATTAGGCCTATCTGATAGGCTGCCTGTGATTGATAGGCATTACATATTACAGCAGACAAGAATACGAGATACCACAAAACTTTCAGACAGGCAATGAAAGAGAAAGCAAATTTAGGCAGTTAGAATGTTAATAACAGGCTAAAACCCTGGTGTGAAAAGTCTGAATCATCAATTATCTCAAGAGATCAGCATCAGAACTTTGTATTCAAGTTTCAGGTTTGAGAACTTTGTATTTTCTGAATCAGTATTTTTCCTGCAAATATAGGTTTATTTCACAAAGGGCTTTAGCATTACACCACCATGCTTTTAAACCATTTCCCTCTACAGCCTCCTAGGCTCCTTAGCTAATCCACAGATGAGTAAACCTGATATTTGTACCATGCAAATTTGTAAAATCTATTTTTAAAATGGAATTTAGGAGCCACATGAATAAAAAAAAATCTATTGGGGATGAATCAGCATGACTTTTTTAAAGGGAACTCATTTAACACAAATCTAGTGAAATTCATTGAAGAAGTCAATAGGCATATTAGCAAGAGACATCTAGCTGGTGTCATCTGCTTTGATTTTCAGAAAACAGTGGGCAAAGTCTTTCACCAAAGCCTCTTAAAGAAATTAAACAGTCATGGAATGAGGAAATTTTTCACATTGATAGAGAAATCTGTAAAAAAATAGGAAATATGGTAAGAGCGTAGAAGCAGTCTTTAAAGTGGAGGGATGTCACTCATGGGGTTCTATGTTTTTGCCTGTGCCGTTCAACATAATCATAAATGGGCCACAAACGGAGGTGAAATGAGGGAGGTGGAAAAATTATTCATGGCAATAAATACATTATTCCTGGTAATAAAGATGAGGGTTTGCAGCAAAGAAGGACTTCACAAAACTGAGTAACTTGGTAATAAAAGGGCAGATGAAATTAACCATGAATAAATGTAAAGTGATGCATACAGGGAAAAAGATATTCTAATTTCACATATATAGCAAAGGGATCTAAACTGATTATTACTACTCACAAACAAGATGTGGATTTATAATAAGTTCTATGAAGTGTCAAGTTAATTATCAATAGTAGTCAAGAAAGCAAATAGAATGTTAGACCCTATTTCAAAAGGAATAGAAATCCAACGAGGAAACTTTCTTATGCCATAGTTAAATCCATGGTACCTGTGAATTTTGAATACTTGTTCAGTTCTGGTTTTCTTTTTCAAAAAGAATATGATAAAATGGAAAAGATACAGCAAAGGCTGATATTGATGTTCAAAGATAGTATATGCCTTTGTATGATGAAAAAAGTAGGTAGTTTAATACTTTTCAAACTGGAAAAGAGAAAGATGGGGAGGGAATATGATGGAGGTCTATAAAATTGCAAGTGTCATGGAAAAAGCAAATAGCTGATAAAATTGTTCTAAGTCTCCCACAAAAGAAAAAGTAAAAAGCATCAAATAAAACTAGCAGGAGAAAGTTCAGAAGTAATGAAAAGAAATATTTCATACAACATTTATTTAATCTCTGGAATACTCTTCCAGTGAACGTTGTGGGTGCCAAAACCCTTCACAGGTTCAGAAAAAAATGACTGGAAGAAAAAGAAAAATCCATCTATGACTATTAAATACAAAACACTATTAAGTCCAAGAAATTTCCTAACCTCAAATTGTTGAAGAATCAGTGAGTATTGCAGTATCGCCATCCACTTCTCTAATTCCTACGCGCTGTCCAAGACACTCGCTGGCAGGCTCATCTGAAGGCAGAATGGTTTGCCTCGAAATGAAGTGGATGAATTGACGCTTGGCTTGCTGCTCCAGGAAGTGTGTAGGCATGAATTCATCCTTAGATGTTTAGTATGAAGAAGACTGAGATGCTTCAGAGCAGAAGCATCATCAGATGCTTCAGTTCAGAAGCAGAATTTTAGGCCCTCATGGAATTTTATTAGCAGGAGAACGGGATGCTTTTGGATGGTAGGCACTTTCCAGGACCACATAGCAGCTAACCTGAAAATTCGAGGATCCTTGTCTCAGGTCTATGTTCCTAAATCTTTTTGTGCGCATAGCTCAGAATATAAAATCCACAGCTTATTTTAAGATGTTAGATACCTTGAGTATGAAAGGTATCCATCAAAGTAAATGTTTTAATCCACTTATATTCAATTTGAAATTACCATAGTAGAAGGTGCCTTTTTTTTTTCCAAATCAGCTCATATAAGAATTTACAAAGCAAAGAAAAAAAGTATTTTTAATTTAAGTTACTGAAAGCCTTACATGTTTATGCATTCCTTTTTGGTAAATATGCAGTAAAATATGTAGTAGCACAGCCATCAAAAGCTTCATTGCTCCCTAATCCTTTAATAAATGTCCTGTATAAATCTTAGCAGCAGATTATGCACATGCCAAATTCATTTATATAGTGGCTGAGTAGATTTAAAGCCCAAAGATATTAAGTCAAGATAGCATCACTTTGCTGGTTATAAACAAAAGTAAAGAAATGTGAGATTCACTATGAGCTATTTTTAATTTTCCAGATCTCACAAAGCAAAGTTCTGATTAGACTGTACTGTAAAGCAGAATGCTATTAAAAGATATCTTTCAATTTTTTTAGACAAACAATTCATGCTCAACTTGATCTGCCGATTGACAGGTTTTCCCCCCATTTCTGGTACCTTATTTTGATTTTAACACCAAAAAGAATAGGAAGATATTCCAAGGCTTCTAAGCTCACAAAACAGGCACATGCACTTCCTAAAGGTTTTTGCACTGCTGTAGCTCAAAGCACATTTTTGACATTAAGGATTTGCTCTTTCATAATTTAGATAATTACTACAAGCATATTAGAAGTAGATGAAGACCTTGGAATTTAGAGGTTTAAGAGACTTATCCTGCTAATACTTCAATGGTAAAATTTGTATTGATTTTAATGTGACATGATTGGGCCCTAAACTTTTGAAGAAACATTGTGCTCTTGTTGGGTTTTGCTAGGAATGTTTCTGAAAAAGAAGCCATGACATATAGCAGAGAGCAAACAGCTTTTAATCTCTATGTTCTAGAGTTAATTTTCTGCATAAAATGGACTTACCTGGGAAAAGGGAATTTGTGTGTGTGGTCTGAGACTCCTGGAAAGGAGTATTGTTTGAGTGCTGCTCTTAAGTTCATTTGTTCTGGACTTGTGTATGTATGTAAATAAAACAAGTTATTATATGGGCTTATATGAGGAAACTTGCCATCATAATTCAACTGGTATCATTATACTGCTACCAATATGATTCCCTGTGTAGACATAATTATTTTTTAACTTGTTTATTTGTGTTTTGAAATACAGTGGTATTATGTTAATTATATAGTTTAATTATTAGATTAATAAATATCCACATGCAGGTGGATCCTTAAAACAAAGCCAGAATCTGTCTTTGATTTCTTTTTAACTGGAAGGCTGAAAAGCCTGGGATCTTACCATTTGACAAATGTCACATTTATATTAGAACAAGCAGTTAGTATTCAAATAATAGATAACCATTTGTTTCTATGTATGTGTAATTATAAATCATCTCATAGATCATGTCTACATGCCTAATTTGGGTCTGCTGCTTGCACTTTGATCCTATAGACTTTGCCTGACTTTGTCCAAATTAGGACACAAACTGGCATCTATCTTAGAGGAGGTGAAGGGCACTGGATTGGCCTCCCAGCCGGAGGCGTTATCCTCCTTTCTGTTCCAGTACAATCAACCAGAACAATGTAAACCACAGATGGCTTAATTTAAAATTCTTGACTTTGAAGGGAAACAGAGGAGAAAACGTGCTCATGCAAATGGCTTTGGTCTCACAATCTGCCAACCAGGGCAGTGCATTTGTATGTGAACACTTTCTCACCACCCTTTACCTATGGTTTAATCTGTCCTGTTTGACCTTATTCTGGAGGAGAACAGAAGAGAAGAGCAAGGGTCTGTGATCAGTCTTATCTGGGATGCGTCAACAGGGGACTGCGTCAGCTCACTCCCATAAAGTCCAGAGCTATGACCCCGTGCTAGTGTCCTCACATCCTTCCCAGGCCCTAAGGACTACAGATATAAGAAGAGCAATGTGACAGGATTAGTGTACTGGTGGTGTGAATGGGTGGTAAGTTCAGTCACAAACCCAGTTTCAAGCCTGGTCTGAACTTGCAGAGTAGACATATCCGTATTGTGTCCCAAACTGCTCATCTTGCCCTGAGCTTTGGACAAGAAAAATGGGATTTATCAGTCAGCATGAAAGCTATGCCAAATTTTGGGTTCTGCTTCACAGCCAAGCAGTTTCAGATGAATTTTGCTTTGAGTTTTTGTTTTAATTCAAAGCTGAAATTCAAGTCAACAATACGAGGTAGGAACTGACAGAGGCAGAAATTCAGAAAGGACTTCCTTGAAATATTTTCCCAGCTTAACTCATTTCTAGTATTACCTAGAATGTCTTCGATGCTGCATATTATGAAAGGTGCTTAAGAATCTCTTGGTGGCAAGGTAAAACATACTAACTTGAGAAAAGGGAATACCTACCATTAGTATCCATATGTCTCTTTTGGCACCAATCTCATCAGAGCTCAATGTTCTTTTTCATCACAGATGCATCTTATTATTAGTTTTTACTGAACCAGTAATGCATCAGGCAATTCAGTCCTCCAGAGCACTGATAAAAAAAACCTTTGGGGCATCAGTGCCAAAGGATGACATTTTTATTGGTTGTCCTCTGCCAGCTTCAGCAGGGGGCCTGCTGTCCCTCCACTCCACTCCACGTCACATCTGTTTTTCCTTCCCTTATTCTGCTTTTTCCACTCCTCAGTCCTAAAAGGTACAAAACTCTATCCCAGTGATGTTATTCTCTGCTAATCCTATGTCCCCACAGTTCTGGTAGTTTCAGGAATACAATTTTTAGAAAAAAAAAATCACAAACCCCACAGCAAAGCTTAAGAGATTTCCATGACCTCTGAAATAGCATTATTTTGCAATTTTACCTCCAGATGTGATGATGTTTTGATGCAATGTAATGATTTGGCGGTTTTATTTCCCGTGGGTCTGCCTTGGAAGAAAATCATTGCTACAAAAATACACACTCAAGAGTAATAGTTTACTTATCAATGTATTTATTCATTTAAAAGTGCAAACAATTATGCAACTGTTTGCATTTCGGAGGCACTGAAAGTTCTAATCAAATCAAGGCTTTGATTTTTTAAAATGGCATCAATCAGCTAAAAATGTATCTGCAGGTAGGGAAAATGAAACTTTTTTTTTTCTTTTTCTAGAGACATTAGGGACTGATAATGGCAAAAGACTACATCATGTCTCAATGTGCAAATAGCACTGCATGTTAAGAGTTTAAGGTAACATCTAGAAAGCTTTTCATTTTTGGTATAAAATACAAAATTTAGTGTTACAAATGGAGCTTATCACCTGATGGAATATCAGTGGAAGACTGTGAAATCCTTTCCAGTGACTTTGAAAGAAGCTGCTGTGTATTTACACAACACAGTTTTTGGAGGCAAAGACAACTCTAAAAATTCCCAGTAATCTTACCCCCAGCTGTTCATTCCTATCCCAGTAGCAGTTTATTGACCCTTCAGCTGTTTTGATACAACAGCTTGCAGAGCCTTAGTATCAACCAGCTGATTGAAATCATGACCTGAATTAAATAAACACACTTTTGGAGAGGGTTATTTTTTTAACCTGGATCATTTCATAAATCTGCTTTACAACACAATCCCACAAACAGTTATGCCGACACAACTGAATAGGCTCAAATTATACTGGAGGACCAGAAATAATCAACCAGGTATAAGAACTTTAATTCCCAAAGCTCTTTTAAAATATGCAGTTAAGTTCCATGTGAACTAAGACTCACAGAAAATAAACTGATCTCCCACTGGCAGATCTAGCAGTGAAACTCTGGAGTCCTAACTTCCACTTTCTGCCTTAACCAGATAATATGTCTGAAAAGAAATGCTGCAAAACTTTTGCTAACACCCTTTGCGCCAGCATGTACAGCAGAGCTCTCCCTTCTCACCCTGCAGTTCTAGGTCTGAATCTAGGTACACGAGCAACACGGAGGAAGGCTTGCACTCAAACGCTCTCTACTAATTACAGTCTGTAATAAATCCCTGTCACAAGAAAGAAGAAAATCCATATTTATGTTTGTTTATATAGATATCCCAAAGTTCAGCACAAATATTGCTCAGACGCTGCTGCATAGTTGGCCCACATCATCATTACAGGTTCCAGACTTCAAGCTCAGGGGAAGTTTGGCTTAGTCCATTTGCAGCTCTGATCAGCATTAGCTAAACTCAGCCTAAAACTTGGGTTATTGTAGGGATTTTTGTTTCTATTTTCTGTACTGTTTTCCTTCCGGTTTATTTTCTCACTGGCCTCATTTTAAATCATTTTTAATTTCTCCATTGATTCTAATTAAGCTGCTCCTAGGGCTTATGAGCTTCATTTAATTAAATTAATTAAGGTATTTACTTATATAATAAAAGCTAACCAACTCACCAAGCTTGCTTTCCCAAGCTCCTGCAGCTCTAATAGAAGGAAAATCAAAGACACCCAGTTTAAAGTCAAGTGCCTGCAGCCCAGTAACATTGTGATAAAGTAACAAAACCCTGGCTAGCCAAATACTTCACAGTTGTTTTTGCTTTCGTTGACACTTCGCTGCATCCCCTGGGTGTTTAGAGTATGAACAGAATATTTGCAATGATGCTGTATTCTGAAAGGCATCTGCTCCAGAAGGAAAGGTCTTAACCACACAAGCGAGAGGAACATTTGTTTCCCCCACCTCCAGGATTTATGATGCCCAAGGGAGCATTTCTATTAGAATTATCTAAGACTTGCACAAGAAGAGAAATCGTGTAACACATTAAGGGTAAGGGTGTAGAAATAATTTCATTTTCTGATGTAAGTATATGACTGCAGAGGAAGAGCCCAGGATAAGATGATGTGAATTCTGATCCCTGATCTGAGTGCTTTGCTCAGTGTGAGATACCCAGTTTCAGCACCGTGCAGTATCTCAGAGGAGTACTTAGGAGTTTGCAGGCTTCAGTTCTCCTATGACAAAGTTGGATAACTTTTATTTCACTATGCTCTGCAGTTCTACCTCTTTGCAGTCAGGATATATTTTTCTGTTTTGGAGACAAGAAGGCATTCCTAAATGTGCCTGCCTTGGATATGGACATCCTACAGTCAGATCGACATTAATCATTTCCATCAACACAGCAAAAGGTTATTAAGTCTTTGGCATACAAACAAGATTTAATTTCTCCAGCTGGACACTGCCAGCCTCCTTACAGCACACTGCTCTTGTCACAGTGGTTGAGCACAGTTTTAAAATACATTTACTTTAGCCTCAGGCTAGTGTGAAGCCTTTTTGCTTGTTTGCTTTTGTTTACCCTCTTCTCTCTCCCAGTAATAGAAGGAAGGTGCTGAAAAGAGACCTTGATAAGCCATGTGAAGCCAGGATTAGTTAGAGTATAGATAAGGAATGATTCATCTTTCTAATCAATTTGTATATGAGAAATCAGGTCCTTTTCTTTTTTTCTCTCTCCTGCTTTGAAAAATCTCTCAGATGAATAACTTGTTTAGTTGATTGGGCAAAAAAAAAAAGCAAAAAACATTGCCTGCACTTACATCATGTACAGGAGACACATATCCATGTACAGGAAACTCATATCAGGCCATGAAAATAGCTACATACACCAATCCGGGCTTTCCACAAGATAAATAAATAAACACAGAAAAAAACCCCTCAAAACCCCCAAACAATAGATCATAATGACATTATGGACTGAATCACAACTATCTATTCTGGACAATGCCCGAATTTTACATGCATGCAGATAATAATGCTCAGCTCTAGAGGAGCATATAGCGTTAACTCTGATAGTGGTAAGGATTATCAACAGTATTAACTCAAAGCCAGTATGTTAAAAATATTTCTGTGAGAAGGAAAGAGACGGGAGTTATAATAAAACATCTGCAGACTCAACAATTGGAAGGCTACCTCAAAAATCATTTAAAACAGTAGTTTCTGATACATAGAGTATAGTAGTTATAATGGTTTCTGATAGATGTTTACATACCATAGAGCAATCTCATGGAAATCAGTTGGACTATTTGTGGAGTAAGGCATTAAATAAGGATTTTGCAATATCAACTTGTATTGCAATTAAAAGCTGAGCTAAATTTAGCAGAAATTCATTCGTAAACCCAGACAACATGATGGACAGCTGGAAATAACCCCAAGTTAAGGGTAGCATAATAATTTCATTTAGCCTTTTAAACCCACTCCTAACCCAGCACCACCAAAGTCTGATTTCAGAGAGGACTTTGGCCTAAAGACTTTGACCCATTCATCCTTCCTTTATCTGATTCATTTAATCTGTACTTGTTTGTTTCCATTAAGTATAGTTTAAATCACAAATCATGGGCCAGTTCAGCTTTTCACTGTATAGTCAGCCATATTACCGTGGGCAGTGTTTTCATCAGATATCACAAATTAAGCAGGGTTGAACTAGGTCACCATCTAGATGGAATGAAACCCAAAATGCTGAAATCGTTTTTTAAGATTGAGATTTTTCTTCTGCTACTATGTATGTGCTGGGAAATGGCACTTACTTTCAGCAGAATATTTGGACAGAAATTACAGTTTATTTTATTTAAAATGACAATCTCCCAGAACAT
Organism: Apteryx mantelli; assembly: GCF_036417845.1. Classification (NCBI taxonomy): domain Eukaryota; kingdom Metazoa; phylum Chordata; class Aves; order Apterygiformes; family Apterygidae; genus Apteryx; species Apteryx mantelli. The sequence goes on from NC_089981.1 coordinate 41,906,300, forward strand.
CATTTAGATTTGACAAAAAAAGCCCAAGATAAAAATATACATATATACATAAATATAGAGATTTAAATGATTTTTTCTCTTCTCTTTAAAAAATTAAATAAGAAACAGTTTTTTAAATCAATTAAAATAGTTTCGATAATGACTTCATGCAACACATGCCTCAGGGTTATCCTGGAAGTGCCCTGTTTGTCTGAGAAGTAAAACTGACTCTATAGATTCACTTTCATTAGCATACCATATTTATCTGTGGTTCTCATAAGAGAACAAGCGTTTTTTCTAAAGAACAAACCAGAAACCAGATGGAGCAGTTGTCCCTGAGATAAAAGTTGTAGACTTATTTGAAGACTCTGGTTCCTATTTCTGTGCTACACAGAGTGGCAAAATTTTAGTCCAGAAAACCTTGAAGTATAGGATTAATATGTGCTGTGTCTATTGAGCATATTCCTACAGCGGAAAACAGGGCCAGGAACCATTTGCTGGCACTATTTCCAAGGGTACAGACAATCAGCGCTTGACAGAATTTGTCCCTAGGTCTCTTTGAGTTATTGTTAGTCTTCCTTTGCATGCTCTCTCGTCTAGTGTAGCATGTCTAACAATATATGGGCACTGCTGCAGTGCATTGGTATGTTTTTTAACAACATGAACCTAAGGGTAAGGGGTGCTTGCCGTAGATTGCAGCATGAGGGTCTGTAATGTTAGCTGAAGATGAAAAATTTACAATAGCATCGAATAAGCAGTAAGCTAAAGTAAACAAAACATATATATATATATATGTATATATAATAATAATAATAATAATAATAATAATAAATATATATAAATGCAATTACTGTGACCCCAAACTGGCCTAAAACCTGAACATGAGACTCTTTGTTAGATAACGCAGGGTTGCACAGCTCTAGTAGGCAAAGATATTTCAAGGCTATTTTAACTGGCAATGGGAAATCGATAGATATACAGGATCACAGTAGCAGTTACAAAGGCATCTCCTTCAAGATGACATTATAGATGGTTGTTAGATAAAAGAAGATATGAAACGGACATCCTGCATACCAGTGATCCATAAGTCCTTAGGAACTATAAACAATTAGGCTGTCCTGTGCAAAACTGCAGACATACTGGGAACCAGATAGAAATTGAATAGAGGCTAGATGGGAACCAGTAAAGCTTCAGGATGGGAGAAGTGGAATAAGCTTAAAGCCAACCAACAAAACTTTTCATCCCAAAGAGCATTCTGGCTACAGCCCAGGGCCCAAGACTTGTGATGCCTCCTGCCAGTAGAGGAACAAGCGGATGTTAAAACACCTGTCTGGACAATTCTCCAGCCTCAAAAGCCAGACACTGGTGTAACTACACGTTCACCTGACAAATTAGAAATAAGGCATGTAACTGCCTTTTGGGAAATAAATCTATTATCTATTAATAAATCTATTAATCCCACCCATATTGAGGTCCAACCCTATTCATTGATAATGCTTTAGGGGTCATCATAAGCAGACAAACTGCACCGGCACAAAAAACACTGACTAACCCTCCCCAGCACCTTCTGGTTGTCTGGTAGCTAGTTATGAAAGGATAAGACACAATGGGTGTTCCAGTCTCTAGTCCACAAGCTGCTAATGGAATAGTTAAAGAACAAATATGAGACATTAATTGAATTAAATCACAGTATGTTCCACAAAATTCTCAAGTTTGGAAATTGCTATTTTATCTCTCAGAGATTAAAGCACTAAAAATAATCATATATAGCACTTAATCTCCTCATAAGGCTATTATAATACATAACTCATCTTACTACAAAAACATTAATTTGTTAAGCTTCACATCACCTTTGTGACAGACTTCCTATGAGCCTCTGTCTGCCTATTGTAGAGAAACTGAAATGCACATTTGCCAGAACAGACTGAAATTTTAGTACAGTCATTCCCAGACTCATTTCCTATCTTTGCATATATTTTAGGAAAAAAAATGGACACCAAAATTTTGCCTTTTAGGTGACATGGATTCCACTCACTTTATCAGTTTCATGAGGCAGTCAAAGAATAAAAGATGGTGGGAAGCAGCAGGAAGAAAAAGCAACAAGATTGGAGAGAGTAGAAGTAAGCTGTTAATAGTAGTCCCAGGATGCTCATTTGTTGATATGCAACACAATTTTATTAGCAGGGTCCTGAGTGTCCGTATTTTTACCAGCTGCTGCAGATATTGCTGCTTGGACTATAATAGCCGGGAAAGGTCATGCTGTCCTGTGCGTATGACCAGAGCTGTGTGGATAGATGGAGAAGCACTGATATCCCCCAGTGCCAGGGTGACTTCCCTGACCCCAGCCTAGAGCTGCTTTGGCTGGTGACCTGTTGCCTTTGTCCCCCCGAAACAATTTTCAAATCTTACTTAAGCCCCGCTCCTGCAAATACTCAAAAGAAACTTATTGCAATAAAGCCCAAGTATGTAACTATTGCAAGATCAGGATCTTTGGGTATTTAGACTTGAAAGTGAAAATGAGAGAAAAGTCAGTAAACCCCAAAGCACAGCAAATCAGTCAGGTATACAAAGTATGCCAGAAGTTGCAGACTTTGCTACCACTGGGATATATTACCTAGCGAGGAAGAATTCAGGCTTCAGCCATATCACAGGAAGGCTGCAGTAAATTACAAATTAATGTTCTGAAGTTAATGAATTTAATTGATTTCAAGCAGAGTAAGGGAGTTACGGATAGTATTCAAACAGGGAGAGAATATTTAAATTTAGCTATCACTGGCAGGCACATCTTATGCTCACCAAATATCAAGGCTTTTCTCTCTCACAGTATGTAGAGAGGCCATCTGAAGTCTCCCGTTTCCTTCAGCTGACGGGGGGACAGGCTCATAATTTTCAGATTGGATAAACTGTAAATATAAGACTTTCAATTTTGGGAAATACAGTGGAATATATATAACTGCCCTCGGGGGAAACTTATTCCTGAAGCTCATAGTATTGGTTACCTTCAGAAGCTTGAACCACGCATTGTGGCAAATCCCGTTCTTTTCAAAACACCAGTTGTTTGTTAGGTCTCAGAACTCAATAAAATCTTCTAATGCATAACTATGCTCTTTAGCAGATGCATTGCCTACTGGTAATATCTCACAGCTCGGCAGGCAAGATTAAACTGAAGCAGCTAATTAAACTATTTTAAGTATAAGAGAGAGGTAGGCCATAAAGGAATGAAAAGGCAGGCAAAAATAGTTACCAACTATGATAAGCAGGTGCCATTTCATATTCTTTCACTGCTGTCATTTTAATGATTGAAAAATCATTCTGTGTTTTCCACCTTAGACTTTAAAGACTAAACCACCATATTGATTTCTTAATACAATAATCAAACCCAAGTTCTTTTTTTCCTCAAGACCATGCTAATTTTGTCACTACTGTCTTTAAATAAAAATGTAATATCTTGTATATCTTTCAAGATACGAATTACAGAATTTGTACATCAAAGGCCTGTTTGACATTCATTAACAGTAAAAAGAAAAATTGAAGCTGCAGGAAAACATGCAGCTATATAACATATTAAATATCAATACATGGCAGTACCTGAAGGCTCTCATTCCAAAATCAAGATAGTGTTCATGTGTTAATGTGCTCCACATTCGCCATTACATAAATTATGATTAGTGTGTAGTAATAATAATAATAATAATAGTAATAATAATAATAATGTAAAACTTTTATTGAAGAAAAGTTGAGGACTGACATTTCATATCTTTAGATTCCAGCATTAATATGCCACAGATTTGCTTTGAAAACTGTACAAGAGAAATATGTGGGATAATTGAAATAATCATGTTTCTCTGCCTCACACTGTTTTAGAGAGTTAGTGCTTTAATGTCTGTACAGTATTTAAAGGCACCTCAGAAAACTATACTTTATAATTGCAGAATTTTCTTTTTGGTATGTGACATGTGTGAGACAGACAGATTTTCAAATACCATATAGTAATACTGGAGTTACGTAGAAATTTGAGCAGTACACAAGGAAAACAAATTTATGTTCTGAAACCTCCTTACTTACCGTTTTTGTCTTCATTGTTCTATGAACGTTTATGCAAAAATATTTCTTTGCAAGAACTTCTGGGAACAGTTTTTCTCACTTTAGTCTGTAGTATTCAAATGTACACATATGTAAGTGCAGACATACCACATATGTGTGGCATTTGTTATTTCTTCAGGAATGCCACAACCAATGTATGAAACGTTCATCATCCAGTCTTAGAGTATAATTACAATTTAATCAGTCTGGTTATTTATCGCTATTACTGCTATTACTAATTCTAATAATATTTCTGAAATGTAGTGGCTGCTAAAAGATTATGTCATAGACTCTAATTCAATTTCACTCATTGTAGAAACACATAATAAATATGGTTCCTACTCCACAGGGCTTAAAATTAAAGTATAAGCTAAAAGACAGAAGATGACCCACAGATGATAAGTGAAGGAAAACAGCATGAGAGTAAGTAACAAACAGCTGAAAATACAGCTGTAACAAATACAACTACCATATAAACCTTTGTTGAACAGTTCAGCAAGTCACCCAACTATAAGTAAAATTCAAAAACTGAAGTGTGACTGCAGCACAGTAAGGATATATCTGATTTAGCCTTAAAATACATGTTCTTCTGCCTGCAGAGCCTGTGTTTGTGCAGGCTCATCGTAAGTCAGAATACCTCAGATACGTAAAGGCATGTTCACTAGTGTTTAGAAACCTGCTCACTAAAGAAAACTTTATATATTTTAACCTACTTAAATTCTGTCTCTAGAATTCCAACTTTATTTGAACTCCAAAGGGATTGACAGGGCCCACATAGCTGCTACACATCCACTTTCATTGCCCTATTTTCCTGCAAAATATTTGGAATCTGCTTTTCTTCTAGTTGCAAAACTAATGTCATATCCTTTCCAGTGAGCACAAAGAAGTGATCTGAATATGTTGTGCTCCTTGATAAATATGGAGCTTGTCAGCTTGGAAAAAAAAAAGTAAGAAAAGTGACAAAGAAACCAAGAAATCACAGAGTCCAGTCAGGGAGCCAGAGGACAGGACATCCAAATGTCTGCTAAGCTTCACTATTTACCAACTCCCAGTTTTGCACAGTTATCATTTCAGTGCACATATACAGTGCGAAGGTAAAGGATACATCGACATCAGTCAAATGAAACCAGCGGCCAGGGAAAGAACTGAAGAAAAAAGGTTGTCAGATTAAGCAGAATAAAAAGCAATGGAAATGGTGACTAAAAGTTACAGATCAGGAATGTATGTGATTCATATTCAAGTAATGTCTCTTTCCAGCTTTCTTGAAGCCATCAATCCTTGCAATAAGCAGTAAATCATTATTAATTCCTTTGATAACCATGGAAGTTATGTTAATCACACACAAATGCTTTTGGAGCTGATAGAAATGCCATGCATAATTCCAGAAGCATCATAGAGCAAATAGTGAATGACCTGGGCAGATGAAGAGAAGATCATAACTCACTGATCAACGTGACTACACTGATATCATAACAGCAGCCAAGCAGTTTATCTTCTCTTTTTAACATAAAACTTTCTTTTCTCTTTTCTTTCCTCTGTAATATTGATTTCTGTCAGCTTGGGCTTCTGCACTGGAAATGTATGTGTTCATGTGATTCTTTTATGAATGATTTGCTGTGGCAAGTCTACACACTGATATTTTTAAACTAACTGTAGTTTCATGTGGCTTATTTTGAAAACAGCTTACAGGTATTTTTTTATATTTGTGATAGTTAATTTGTATACACAACTAACAGTAATTCTAAAATCTTACATCTAGTGCAATCTTTTAAGGTTGTATGTTAGGAAAAACTTGATCCACAGATTTTGTCTAACATAGATCTGTTACGGAAGGTTATAATGTATGGACCATGTCAGTGTCTAAATACAGTCATGATCACTAAGGTTAAAATGGGAGATGAAGATTCCTGTGGAATTGTGAGGGGGAGGGTTACTGTGTCCTGTGCAAACCACTCAGGACAACAGTTTTATCATATTCAGCAAACCCAGCCACCACTACATCAATATTTACCTCTGGAAGGTAAATTGGAAATTCTCCAGCAGCAATGGGAAAGATACTTCCTTCTCTTTCTTCCTTTTTTTTTTTTTTTTTCCTTTCTCCCAACTCTGTGCATCTTATCTAGGCCAGTAAAACCTCACACTGAAAATTTTATCATAGATATAAAAAAAATTCAAATCTATTTTCCATGTTTGTTTAAAGAGAAACTCTACAGACTGTTTGGTATTAATAAAGTACAGCTTTGGTTTTGCACTAATTAGTGAACCCCTCGGTGATGTTCTGCAATTTTGTAATGCTCTGCAGAGATAATATTTGTGCCTAATTTGATGGAAAGAATTACAATGACCCTCTCAGAATAACAGGAGCACGATTCTGCTCCCCTGTCTCGGGTGACCAGCAGAAGGGACTGGAAGGATGTTGCATCAGTAGCAGCCTCAGTGAAATAGGCTGGAAATACTTTACAATTCTTGCCAGTATTCTCACTGCTTACATCAGGGCGCATAACAAAATCTTTAAAGAGTCTACTGGGTCCAGCTGTTTCAAGAGGAACTGACAGATGTGGAACAGAGCACTCAGGTTCCCTGTTTCCAAGAATCCTGCCACTTTCAGGGCCCAGAAACAACGCTCTGCATTTTAAGATTTGTGTTATTCTTCATATCACCATGGACTACAGTGTGAGGGGACTGAGTCTCCTTCCCTCCCACACCGTAGGGCAGGGCCGTTAAACTCAGTGTGCGCGCAGGGTGGGTTTGTGCTCCGGTGTCCCCCGCTCTCTAGCTGAGCGTGCAGAGCCGGAGCCAGAGGCAGCCAGCAGCTGGGCGGCAGGAAGCGTCCACCCTGCCAGCGGCACCGCGAGCTGGCATTCACACACCCCTAACACTCCCCACCTTGCCTGCCTTCTCCCTTCCCAGCCCAGATAAATCTTTGTCTTCTCTGCCTGCCTATTTTGTGAGTTTTCCTTATTTTCCTTCCATTACATAAGGAAATTATACCTTTCTCTAGTGCTTTTTTGCAGGGACCTGCAGGTTTAGTATGTTTGAGAGGGAGTGGGTTTATATATTCATCTCCAATATCAGTTTACACCATTTCATTCTTTATTTTTCTAGGATAAAGTTTAGGACCATTTGCCACCACATTATCATTACTTTCTTCCTCAAGCTTCTCTTACTGAACGTAAAGAAAGATGAAAAATAATCATTTATTATTTCATTATTTCATTCATGAAAGTTATTCCTTTATTGCAATTCAAATTCTGCCCAACATAAATAGGAAATGCAAAATAAACTATTCTGGTATGAAAAAAAAAGAAGTTTTTAATGTTAATTTTCAATTTTGCAATAAAATACTAGGATATTCTAACTATACTGGATGGTTCATATTCTAATCATAGAAATGATTCATATTTCTTTGGGAAATTTATCCCATAACTGTAGATCTTTTCATATTCCAACAAAGAAGAGACAGTTTCTCATGCTTTAAAAAAGCAAGAACATTTAAATAAACAAGACTTAACTGTCTGGAATCTCCAATTACCTCTAATAGCTTAAAAATAGTCAATTTTTTCTAAAACAGAGAAACATTACTCTGTATTTTACCTTTATTTTTTTCTGAGTGACAGACTGAGGTTTTTTTTGGTGATATATACCTTTTAGGCTAATTGCATTTTCTTCCTGGATGCCTCCCAGGGAATTTTACATCTTTCCTATAGGAAACATGAGTGAGAACCTAATTTGTCTTTCTTGTAATTTGATTCTTTTCCCCCTAGAGCTCTTTTTTTTTTCCTGTTTTTTGAGATCTCTCAGCTACTGTAGCCACAGTAGCTCCAATAATGTAGCTGAAGCCATGTAGAATGGGACCTTAGCCATGAAGGTGAAAAAGTGTCCTGGAAAGAATAAACCTGCAATGACCTCAGGGAAATGTACTGAAAAGTCTAGCAGACTTTTCCTTGCTTTTAATTCAGTGAACTAAGCTCATATTTGAACTTGCTTTTTGATAAGGCATAATGATCAGCAGTAGATTTCATGTTCAAACCCCTCTAAGCATGCAAAACTCCTTCTAGGGGAAAAAAAATCTGCTTGAAGGGCCTATTCTGCTACCTATTCCTCTGTCAATGTGTCTTTAAGAAGGATCTATAGATAGTCTTCCTTTACTCCTTACTGCTACTGTCAGTGTCTCAGTACCATCCTACTGCTCATATTTCCCTTTAATACATTTGCTCCTGTAAGTCAGAGAGATAGATAGACAGCACAATGGATCTTTGCGATATTTGTTTTCATGTATTCCTTCATTATGGAACTCATTTCAACTAGACCATTAAATAACTTCCAAGCACTGAGAGAGAGGCAGTATATCCATCACACAGTGAATACAAAGCTTTTAATGCAGATCTCAGATCGATCCTTTTCTTCAAATACTAATTTTTATTTATTTCCCCTCCCTGGGGGCCTTAGCAAATAAAATATGATATTCCTGCCAGTGTGGATTTATAGCACCAGGAGGGAGATGAAATAAGAGAGCTGAGCATACTCTATTAGCTATTATTCATAAACTATTTCTACTTGCCAGATGCTTTCTGTGAGGCTCAGAACATGCTATTTCCTCACCCTTTCAGTTTGACTGGAGCTGGTGAGGTTGCTTCAAGTTTACACCTCACTGCAACTGAGAACAAAGTCAGGGACTGAAGGCACCCATTCCTGTTTCCTTGCACACTCATGCTATTCCTCCTTCCTGAAGAAAGCTTATTTAATATTCCAAAGGCAGGAAACAAGACTATGTCTTCATAAGCATACAATTCTTCAAAGAAAAAAAAAATTATACTTCCTTCTGGGATTTTGATCTTGATTCTACTTCTGACATTGTTGCTATTGAGAGTAAAGCAAGATCAGGCCTGGGGAGAATTCAGTCTCGCTTCAGATTTATCAGCTCTTAGGTGAAGCCCTTTCATATTACCAAATTGTCTAAAGTTCAAATCAGGAAAAAGTGATGCCATATTTCTGAAGACTTCAGATGTAGTATACTCTCATCTTTCTGAATAACAGACTTTCTCTACCACCCTCTCTCTTACCTGCCTCCAGGCCCTCTATCCCATCAAACCTTGTCAAAGAATTTGGCTCACAATGGCTTTCAGCTCCTGCCCATGGTCAGACTTACACGTGGTCCAATATGCTATTTTTTGCAGGCATAATTGTTTTTAATTATCAAGGCCTAATTGCTCTTGACAACCTCATGTTTTTTTTCTTTGTGCTACTTCTTCTATGCACTGATATTTAAGCATCTAGAAAAATATAGATAAAATTTAGTTTATATGTGACACAGTCAAAAGAAGAGAAAAAATTAAAATTGTTTTTAGAATAATGATTAATAAAATAAAATGTATGGACCATTTGATAATTCTCAAACTGTGAATGTGTAACAGGAACAAATTTTGAAATGAAGAAAAATGAAGAAAAGTAGCTTCATATGTTTAATTATCTCCTCCATGGGGGATATTAACATTTCCAGTAATATTCATGCCAGTTGAATTTTAAACTTGAAAATAAGTATCCAACATCATCCAGAGAAGTTCTGAGTTTTTTTAAAAAGAAAAATCCTCAACAGATGCCAACAATTAAAATGAGACATCAGGAAAATTGCCACTGGTAAGAATTCCTTATGTTAATGGTTTGGCATGAAACCACATAGTTTTAGAATCTCTTCTGTCAGTGGAAATGGACTATCATATAAGCAGCCTCCAAAAATTAAATCTGTCAATGGATTTTGAGCCATGCCTCTCCCTCTTTCGGGACATGGTTTCTTTAGAGCAGGGCATAACTGACCTGAAGACACCATATAATTTTCGGAAACGTGTGTGTCAGGAGTTTATATCAATTATTAAAAGGCAAACCCCCCAAAATAGCTGCCTTGCTTGTTTATTACAGCTGGTATGTACATGTGCTCTGCAGTACCTCCCTTCAGCAGGTATAGAAAATAAGCTCTTGACACGCTCTACCGATTTTATCTAACAGTTGCAAGAGAATAATTCTACATTCTTGCCACTGTACATCTCTTAATACTACTGAGGGATAAATACAAGTGAAATCTGTATTTAAAGAATTTTCATATTTTGATGTTTCATAGATTTATATCCAGCCAGACCAGAAAAACCTGTTGGGGATTACACCTGAAAAGCACTGGTGAAGTGAAGTGAAAGAAGTGAAGAAAATCCCCCACCTGCTTTATCGAAACTGGCCTGTCTATGAAGGGCAGGGGATTAAGTAGCTTCTGTGAACTTGTGGGTTAGGAGGGAAGAACATACTTCCCCCCAAAGCAGCAGTTTCACTACTCAGAGTTTTACACTGAATTCCTCTTGTTACTGGCAAACTTGCTGGCAGTTCACAATGGGATGTGGTTTTGGCCATCACTGTTTGACACTTACTGTTATTGCACAGCTCCTGGGACCCAGGATTGCACTGTGAAGACAACGTTCTGGATTTTTCACAGAAAATTTCATGATCACCTCAGTTGGCTCTTGCTTCAGTTCTAATTCCTTCCTTTCGTGTTTCTGTTTGTACCAGGAAAGCCAGGCAGAAGACTTTGAGCATATATCTTTATATCTTTAGCAAAAATACCAGCAACCCAGCAACCTGTCAGGGGAACTTATTTGATCCCACAGTCTCAGTATTTCTCCAGGATATGAAATTCTGTCCTTGGTAATACTGTGGCTATAATAACTTATCACAGAGGAGTCAGTGTGAACCATCTCTGCTTCTTCACACCTTGCCTCTGCTTCTGTTTTTTCCCTTTTTTGTCATTCTGCAATATGTAGCTATTTAATCTTATGATATACTGTCTAATAGGAATATTCTTGTAGGACTTGAGCTGCTGTGGAGAATAGCAGGATTTTTTTTATTATTTTTTAATTTAACTCTCTGAAATTCAGTTTGGTTCTTCATCGCTGCATCTATTGCTTTTAATACTGGTTTGCTAGTGGCAAATGCCTGAAACACTTTTTTTTTGTTTTTGATGCTCTCCTTCTTCTTTCATTTTGCCTGAAGGCAATAAAAGAAGGACGCTGGTCTCTGCACTTTCTAAGATATTGTTATTTCAACAGTAAATCAGAAAAAAAATGGAACTGCTTTGGGCCGATATAGTTCAGGCTCTGTGAATGGCCTTTTTCTCTAGAGTATATCCTGTGCATAATCAAATCCTTTCTCACTTTGTAGTGGGAAACCTTGTTACCTTGATATTGAATAAGGACCCTAGCTTTTATGAAGGGACTCTCTCTTTCCAGTATTTCCAAGAGGGATGCTGTAGTGTTGGGGGGAAAAGGGGGAAACAGACTCAATAAAACTTGTATGGTACCTTCTAGCTGAACATTTTGGAAAGAAAGAAAAGAAAAAAAAAACACAAAAAAAGCTCTGCATTATCCCTTGCAAGCCTTTGTAAGTTCTCAAAGTTCCTTTCACTTTCTGAATGTGTCACCTCACTGCCATGAAGGTGGCTTGCTCCATCTATTCTGCAAAATAATCCTTCCCCTGAGGAGCTGGCAATCTCCCAGCAAATATCGCTAGCTCTTTGCTACTTAGCACCGCGTGAAGATTGAAAGCATGTCTCTACTATTGGTTCTATCACCATAAGACAGGAACTATTAAGTGGTAGAAGGGATGAAATGCATATATCTATCATGACTTTGACATCCTTCCTCATCTTCCCTTCCTAGGTAAAAAAATTCTGCATTTTCATACTTGAAAAAGAAGTGCCCTGAGGGAAAGAAGTAGCTTTCGCTCTTTTTTATGCCTGACTTTGTTTTCTCTCAGCTTAGTGCCAGACTATAACAATGTGGGGTTAATCAATTATATGGTTTCACTATTCTTTATAATAAAAGGTCCTTCTAGAAGCTACCTCTTATCTTAGACTACCCCCCTTTCTCTTGAAAAATTTGGTCCATTCTTTTCTTTTCTGTTTTAAGACAAAATGGTGTCTCATCTTAATAAACAGAGACCAATTAATGAGAAATAAATTGGTAGTTGTACCCCAAATGCTCTAGCTTTGCCTCAGTGTATCATGATTCATAGATTTGAATCATGATCATAATTCTTTGTTCCTAGAATGTTAATTGTCCATATGCACAGCACCAGGTGGGAGCACTGGCTGCCAGGAGTATAGCTGCTGAGATTTTTGCAATACAATGTTATTTTTTAAATCAGAAATTATTTTAATAGATGATAATATTTTGATGAAAATGTTTCACTTTTGATGATCTGCCACTGAAAACTACTTCAAATCTGCATGTTTTCAGGCCAGCTCCTATATGTGGCACTTCCTGGAAGGAGGGGATTCTGCCATTCTATCAAAGGGGACTGCCAGGGACTAGAAGACATATAGGCTGCTTGAGAGTGGATTATTTCAGGGTTTCTAGGCTTCCTGCTGGGAGAAAGCCTAGGAACACTAACCTCAGTTTGCGAGAGCTTTCAGTAAAATACATATCTTTCTGTATGTCGGTGTCTGACAAGGTGCTTTCAAAGCTCCTGGTCTTCCTGCTCCTCTAGCTCAGAAAGAAACTCCCAGAGCTTCCTATTGCATCATCAAAATTCACCCAGCTTTCTAAGACCTCCTGATCCAGATTTCCAGAATCCCTCGCTTATGGTGCACTGCATCACTGCAGATATCCCAGAAAACTTTTGAAGGTTGGCGTTAGCCCAGGAGGTTTGTGAGGCTCACTATAAAATTCCCACATAGTGAGAGAGGAGAAGCTCTACCAGCTCTGATGATATTTTACAATTGACTTACTTAATTTCATATTGAAAAAATCAAGCACAAACAATGTAATTCTTCTCACCTACAACACTTGTAAAACATCATGAGAGATACTACATTTTAAATTTTCTATTCTGGCTTCTTTCAGAATGGAAATTCTGAATTTAATTCAGCTGCAGTTATAAACAGGTGCCCATTGGCACCGGGAAAGGAGGAAAGACGGAACATGACAAGATCCATATGACCATATTCATCTATTTACTTAATACTAACCCTTTCTAAGTGCTCAAAACAGATCCCAGTCTTTCAGTGCTCTCTCACATGCAAGTCCCCAAAGTTAACTGAATATACTGTGTAAGGAAAGGATTCAAAAATTGGCCATGCCATTCATCATAATCCTTCTCAAGCTAACTCAAACATTTACTCAGAGTATGACTCTATTCCCAGACTGAAATCACCACAGATGCTTCATTCACTTGTCTAGGGGGTTATAGTCAAGGGAGGGAGGGACCTGAAAAGCTGCAAGTAGACGTGTGCATCTAAGCAGTAACTCTGCTAAATACTGTTGGTATGAGCCGTTTTGAAAAGAAAGTAGGCTTAATGGCTGACCTAATAAAAGCCCTGGAAATATGGGACCACTTAATCTGGCAGCGGTTTTATGACACCTAAATAGGTTGTGCTCATGCAAGTAATATTTTTAGGTTGCTTTTCCCTTTCTTCCAAATTTGCTTTTATGTATTTTCAGTCAAGCTTTCTGTCTTCTCATGCTGAAAAATTGCTGATGTTTTTACTCTGCAGAAATTGAGGACATTTCCACCCTCCATGCCACATGAATCAGCAAATCTTCCCTTATAAAAGTCAATGCTTTTCAGAACAAAGCAGGAATAAATAGTGAACTTGCAATTTTTCTTTCTTCTGTTGCTGCTTCTAACTTAGAAATGGAGAGGAGAAGGTAGTCCAATAATTTAATTTAGATCTTCCTCCTATAGCTCAGGTGTGATTTTTTTCTTCTACAACCTATCCCTCAACAGTTTGCATAAAAAGTCTGGGTTCTGTCCTATTACCATATTTGAAATGACATATCTTTTATACAGGAGATCACTATAGAAAACCAAACCTCAGCTTTTGAAGGAAGCAACAGGAATTTCAGACCCAAAGTTTATTTTGCACATGCTTTGTCACATTTCTGCTCACTTTTCTTCACAGCATGTATCTTAGTGCTCCACCCAATTCAGTTTAGCATGTCATACATAAAAGCTTCCTTTTAATATTTTGGCTTAATATGCAACTATATAGAATAAGAGTAGCTACTATTTGCCTGTTACTATTCCATCTTTCTGTTAGTTTGAGAAGCCTTGTTAAGCTAGCCACGATCAAATAAACAGAGTGATTTATATTTTTACACATATGCATGTCACTTTTTTATTTGCCAGTAATTATATAAAGTAAACCACTTTGATGGGTATCTATAAGAGACCAAGGTACCCAAAAGAGCAAAGAACAACAGAAGCAACAAAAAAAAAAAGTAGCAGTGACTTGCTTCCCTCAATTTTGGAGCAAGAGTCTTGAAGAAGACTGACTTCTGGAGAACAGCACTTTTCTCAAACCATTCTCCTTTTCCAAGACTTGGAAAAGACTTCAAATCAAGCCTCTGAAAAATTGCTTTTCACATTAGTAGAAAGTGTCATGCTTACCCTGACTTTAAAACAGGGGGACCGACAGAAGGGAAAGAGGCAGCTGGAGACTGAAGAAGGGGTTAGATTGTACAAAAGCATCCCTGCATTCTGGAGCTTGCAGAGCTTTCACCCACAATTCATATTTTCAGCATGAATTCTCTGCCTCTTTTGTCCCATCTTCTGCTCCCAGCAGCACCACAGTTAGGAAGAAGTTTATATTTACATTTTCACATCCATGTATAAATAATTTATGTGCAACCTAACACTGTCTCCAGCATGGAGAAAAAAGGAAAAAAAAAAGATGGTACGGTGATATGTAGCCCCTCTATAATGGCTACTCAGAGCAGACAAGCAATTTAGCATGAAATGTCAAAGAAATTTCTTTTGCCTTATGTGAGAACTTGTTTCAACAGTTCAGATTTCTGAGACTGATGGCCTAAGTTAGCAAGGTCACACGACAGAAGAGGGAAGAATAGAACTAAGAAAAATGTCATCTCTATATGTGCTTTTGGGTAGGGATTCTTTGCTTTGTCCACCTCAGTTTCCAACTCTCAGGAAAAAAACAAAAAAAATCCACAAAGGCCCTGTAGCTACTGTTGTAAGGCCAATCTCAGTGGTTTACTGAAGACCCCTGGTACCTCCTGGAGATTCACTGTATCCTTTTCTATCAGAGCTACCACCAGCGCAGTTTAAGGGCCAGGACAAGAACCATAACTTGTGCTGTATCTGAATGCGGGGACGAGGACTGCACCTCGCTTTGAAAACAAGATACTAAATACTCTGTGATCCTCTCTGCTGGAGAGGTCAATTTTGTTCCTACCTCCCCAAGCAAATGCCAGAACACTACTAAGTAGATAACAGCAGCCAGACAGGATTTTCACCAACAGCTCATTGGCTTCTTAATTCTTATAAATACTCCACTTTCGATTCTTTCTTCGTCCTCACTGCTGTAAATCAGCAGTTATTTCCATTGACAGTGAGGCAGTAGCAGCACTGTTGCATGTGGGCCCCTATGCGGAGAATAAGGCCTTTTGGGTCAAGAGTGTCAGCAATGAATTATAAAATGCACCTCCAGGTCATTAACTTCTTTTTCATCTCCTTTTTTCAAGTGAAAGCAATGATATTAGCATCATCTAATGAAGTACAAATGTAAAGACTGTCTTTCTGCTTATGTTTCAAGAAAGAATAGACATAAAAAGATGCATGCAACAGGAAAAGTAGTGAATATTTTAAATCATTTTATGCTACATGGACTTACTCTTCTCTATCACGACAAGGATAGGATGGGAGGATAGAAGTTCTTTGGGAGGAATTTAAATAAGAAGAGACTAGAAGCTGGAGGTGCTGGAACTGGGAGATTGTTAAATGCACACAGCAGACACAAAGCAGAATAAGCAATGAGAGGAGAGTGGGCAGAGGACAAGAAGCAGGTGTCAGGAATAACAGCCAATATAGTATTCACAGGTGGTGATGAATGAGAATTCAGCATCCGACCTTATATTTATGATGAGTTTTTAGTATAACATGTAGAACTAACAAAAATTTTAAGAGTTTGTGTGAGAGAGACATTTCTGTTTCTTTAGTTACTCAGGCTCTTCATGCCATTAGTCCTATTCAGAGTAGTCCAGAGCATGTAACAATTTGTCCAAAGTCTCGCATGTACTTTGCATCCTTTATTTTCTGAAAGAAAATAAAATATTTATACTACGTAATTCATAACTAGTCTCTCAATTTGGCATCCAAAGCAACTCATGGGATCAGCACTCTGTTATGTGTTACTCAGGTTTTGCATTTTATGTTTTCTTACGTTTTACTCAGGTTTGCAGTCAGGTCTGCACCTTTTTTTTTCTTTGTGCTGTTTAACCTACTGGCTTCTCCCAGTTAGTTTTGGGATTTGAAGATTCAACCCTTTTCTCTCTTTTGTTACCTCTCCCTTTTGTGGAATAAGCTGATTTTCAGCTCAGCAACAGACCTGTTTCTATAAGTTTGTTCTCATTTAGCAGTCATCTTCTAGGAGCAAAGAATAATTTGACACAAATCTGCTGCTTCTGTCACTGTTAGCCACCCTGCACACACATTATCTTGCAGCTGCAAGGGGTCAAACATGATGTTTTATCACACTGTATTTTCTCTTTGACCTTTTTCCACTATTCATAAGAATTTAGAGCATCCTTGTTTATATCTTTTAGTGGTAATATAGTCAGGTAGCCTCATTTTGAACTTCCTGTTGAACAGTACTTTCGCTAGTGACAATCCCAGGCTCAAGAGCATTGCTATGTAATTTAGCTATGCCAAGCAAAGATCTGAATCAGAGTTCCAGAATTTTTAATAGATCTTTGAATCTTATGACACTATTTTCTACAAGACCATTAGACTGTGGGTTCCCTGGGCTTAGAGTCTTGTGTTTAGAATTTTACTCTTCTGCAAAACAAATAAATGCACAAAATCAAACTGTGATTGATTGTCTATCATTATCACGGTTGGTTTCTCAAAGTTTTTATATTACATGGCCTGTAGCTGTATTCTTTAATAATGCTGTTTCTGTATAGTGGGATAATAATGCAGAGCAAATATACTTTTTTCAGCATAAGCAAACAAATTTACAGCAACCTGTGATTATGGACCTATGATTTTACCAGATTTATTTATGTATGCAGCATCAGGTGATGATCTTTGCAGTAGTTTTCACTTTCATTTTTCATCAGATTTCTTTATAATATTTTGTCTATCAGTTTGCATAATATAGCAAGAGTGATTACCCCATTTTATAACCTGTTTTCTCTATGTTCATTATTACTATTTTTTTCTCATTATTTTAACCCAGATTTTTAACCTACTATCACATGCACTAGTGTTCTGCTCACAATATAATAGGAATTCTTGTTTTGCACAAGCTAGTATAGTACTTACCCTTGAACAATTTTTAGTAATTATATTCATCATCATAATAATACTTCTTGTTCTTCTCCCCATATGCTCTTCACTTCCCTTCTGGATTTTTTCTTTATAGTTTGCAAAATGTTTTTCCTTCTAACAAACATGCAGTTTTGTACAAAGGCAGGACATTGCTTAAGCTTCACAAAGAGACAAAAATCTTGTTTGAACCTTTTCCATTGCTCTCTACACCTCTTGAAAGCTCAGCCTGTATTGGGGTACCATATTCTCCTCTTATGACTTTTCTTCATGTGCAGAACTTCTAAGGATGGGATTTGTCTCACCCAGTTTTGATGTTTATGATGCAAGTCTTTCTGAGAGAGTTGTCTAACCTCTCACTGTAGTCAATTGAGATCTAATTAATACAGTCAATGGAATCTAAAAAGCAATTCATCTAAAAAGCAATTCATCCTAAAGGAGACACCAGCATTTGATCAGCTTAATCCCTCTCCAGGATGTACTGACTCTTCTGATTTTCTCACCTTTAGTAACATTTCAGGCCACAGTTGCTAAAGGAAGTCTTAATTTGCTAAGCTGTTTCACTGTAATATTGCCTATTTTTCCATTGAAAACTTGCAGTCTGATCTGATTTTATCCACCATCCTGGAAAATTTGATTGCTATTTTAAGTTTGAGACAGTAACTTCTATAAACCCTATTCTCAGCTGTAGACTTCCAGCCTCTTGAATTAAGTGTCCTCCAGATTAACAGTCTCACAATTTTAGAAACATTTCAACATGTCTTCCTCTTTTTGATTTCTTATACGCAGCCAATATCTTAAGAAAGAAAAATCTTTCCAGTAGTGCAGTGTTTTCCAAAATTCTTGGCAGCGGGTCTGATAACTGGCCTGCTGTTCCTAATTGGCCGTGACACTATACTAGACTTTTCATCCCACATATATTAACAAAATAGAATAAAACATTTATTTTTTCTGTAGCGTCACTTAACTTCATGAAGGTACATAATTCTTATTTGAATCTCTGACAGCTGTTTGTCTTATTTCTTAGCAGTTTGAGCATTATTAGAACTCCGTGTAGTTCATTCATGAACTTTTCTGTGTGTCTAGTCTTTCCAGAGGCACTCTCCTGTTTTTAGGCATTTTCACTGCATCTAATATTCAGTGGCTTCTTAACGGAACTATTATCCATATAGGCAAGAGGAAGTCAGGAAGAGCACAAATGAGAGGCCACATCAACAGGAAGATTTAGAGTTCCCAGGACCCACCAGCGAAGGCAGAAAATAAAGAGACAGCTTACTGCCAAGTTGCATGGCCTTGCTGTGCAAATATCTTTTCAGTTCCAGACACCATAGCATAACTGCCTCACGAGAGTCTTGCTGACTGGGATCCATTCCTACAGGAAAAGTTTGGCACCATGTGTTATTAACCTGTAGCTACGGGGAGATGGGTATGCCTTTTGCCTGCTCACAGCACTTTCAGCTGGAAGCACAAGCCAAAATCAGATCCTGCAGTGTTGTCAGTGTTGTTTTCTTCTCAAAAATTGACAAGCAATGAGTTAGTCCAGCTCTTTACTTCTGCGGGGATTTATGGAAAAAGCAACATAAACTGGATATTTTAAATGTTTGAGAAAGTTCCAGGAGAAACTAAAGAGGGACCACAGCTAGTAATGCAAGCTGTCAATAGATCTAAGAAAGAAAATCTGCCCCTTGGGACTGCAGACCCGAGAGGTACACAGAGGGTCTTTTTACTCCCTTTTTAATCTTTGAATGTTCAAAAGACTGCAGACATTTAAGACTGCTGTTTCTTCACTTCTTTACAACCATTACTCAGGAGCAAGGTTTCCATTTCGGCTGTAGACCATATAATCTCCCAACCATTTCTTCCCCTTGTGAGTATAAAATTAATCCTGGTATTAAAGTGAAGTTATTTTAAACTTTATGACTTTAAAAAAGTCATAAAAACAAATCACATTCTCTGGCAAACTGCTATCAGAATTCCATGGAAACTGCAGAGGAAAAAAAGCTAGAAATTGTTTTTAAGTGGTTTATTTTTAATCAAGCATTTTGCTGCTCTTTGCTAGTCTGGAATTCTCCTGAGTCTAGAGTACAGTGAATATAAAGCATTAAACACTGGAGAATCTTTAAGCTCCTCATAAACACAGTAGTTACAAAGTTTTATTTAAAAAAAAAAAAGTTCAAAACTATAGGCCTCCTTTCCATACACCAGTAACCAGATGCAAAAATATCTCTGTTGCAGCAATAATAGCTTTGGATGGGACTAGACTAATTGCATGCTTGGTTGGATGAAATAATTGATATACAGAAAAGTTTTAGTATATCATTTTTTTCACAAAAAATCTGTGCAGCAGATTTTTATTTGAGTGCCATGCCGTCGGTGTCAATCCTGCAAACTTCAAACTCTGCACGTGTGCAAGCTTTATCACAAAGGACAGTGTGTTCAGAAGCAGGAAATTCAGAAAGGTTTCTAAAACTGCACATGCACTGTACATGCACAGGTTAGCACTGCTAGAATTTGACTGTCATTAGGACATTCAGTGAGGTCTACCTATCCCAAATAAACACATAGACCATTAAATACTTTGCTTTTCTATATGATAGAACAGTTTCACCAGTAGGTAATCTTGCATGTTGCAGTGAAAATCTGAAATTTCAGAACCACAATGTTGACTGTTTTCCATCAGTTTTATGATAACATAAAAGGTAAATTAGCCTGAACTTATTTCATAAAGGACTGTGGAATAATAGGCACGTGTTTCAGGAAAAAAGACCTGAAAAGGAATTCAGTTCTCAGCATGCCACAGATTTTTGTTTGTCCTTAGGCAAGACGTGGCAAACTTAGACAGGTAAAGGCAGATTCTGGTAGCTTTTAAGAACTTCTCCTTCCCTCCCTCCCTCCTTCCTCTCCTGTTTCTATGAAGTGGGACAAAGAAAGTTATGTTAGGCATGGACTTCTCCCTACATCATAAGGAAGGGAGAGTAAGACATCTCAAAACACAGTCAGAAAGCAGTAGGGTGCTGTGAGGACAAACATTTAGAGCTAGCTGAATTAAAACCAAGCACAGGTGTATGGGTGCCATCCCTACCAAACCATTGCCTCCCAAAGCCAAAACCATTGAAAGATATGTGAAAAGATTTCTTGACATTTGGAGTGCATGGTACAGGCTGAGAGAAAAGCAGAGGAAAGAGCACAAAATATAAGTTCTGAATTTTAGCCCCCAGTCCTGGGCTTGGTTCTGTATTTCACATCCATGTAACACTGAAATTTTGCAAAAAATTTCCTGAGTAGGTATCAGAAGCGAAGTCTTCCCCATTTCTAGATAAATTTGTCAGTCATAGGGGTCCGAAGACCTCATTTTGTGCATCTTCTCTTTCGAATTACTTGCCTGCAAATGGCATAGCTTCGGCAAGAGGGGAGACGATTGCATGCATTAGATGACAGCCTGCCCCACTGCTGAGCTGTCCCTTGAATATTACCTTGGTTTTGGTAGCACAACACAGAAAGCATAGGGCAGCAAACCCCCAGGAAAGAGGAATAGCAGCTAGCTGACACTGACGTTAATTCTGGGAAACGGCTGAGGTTTTAACAGAACCAACCAAATCATTGTCAACACAGGCAAAACCCATCAAAATGCCTCTTACATCACTTGAACATAACATTCAGAAGAAAAATGAAAAACAAAGAAACACAGTTACAGGCATTACAACTTACCACAACACTGTATTTCCTTAAGTTCCTCAGTCTAAGTTTTGCCCCACACAGGGCTATCAGCTGAATGGAGCTTATTACTGTAACACTGAGGTAGCTAAGAAAGCTCAATTATTTAAAGCCTATGCATTTAATTGCTGAGGAAAATCAACTAAATGGGGAAGGTAATTTCTAAATGAGAAAGGAATAAAGAATGCCAGGGATAACTGTATTGTCTTCATGACAACATCTAATTGCTGACCCTATAATCCTATTGTGCCAAATGACAGCGGATCTTACTGATGAACTTCCTGATTCTGGGGAGCAGAAATGAAATTAAAACCTTGGATCAGACTGCTCCTGGGTCAGTGTGCTTACTGATCTTTATGGGCTGCATCCGGCAAGGTGCTGAGCGCTGCTGTGATGCTCTGATCATCTGCTTCTGCCAGCAGAGAGCTGGGAGCCTCGCATCTCTCCGGAGACCCCAGAACCCTGCCGGATGCAGCTCCCTATCTGGGGCTTAGAAAACAGCTTTAGGACCAATTACTGCGTATTGTCTCCTTCCTCAGCATTTAGCATTGATGTCATCTGTCTATAAACCTTATCAGATCAGATCAATTTCAAACCAAAACACTGACAAAAACAAGGTCAAACTCCATATTTTTTTTCTTTTGATTGCTAGCTTAAATCTGTCATGTATATACCGCCTGTTTGTCATATGGTTTATATATCCCGGAATGTAAATGCACATATAGGTTAAATCAGCCTTTATCTATGTGGTCATACATATTACTCATGAACTAGCATGTTATCATGCTCTATGATATACTGTACATTAGCACTTACCAGTGTAACACATATTAATTAGTTTAAAAAAAATCTACAGGGTTAGCAAGTAAACTCATTAAAGTTAAGTCCCCTTGAACCTTAATTTAGCCAATGGAAATTAATGATTCACACATTCTTACATTAGCCCAACATTAATTAAACTCATTAATTAGTGGGAGACAACATCATCTAGAGGTTAGTATAGTAAAAAGAAAACAGAAAAGTGAATGCTTCTCTCAAGGCTGTCTACTTTGGGGAATTGCTTATTCTCAGAGAGTATGTGTTCCTGTAAATATACAGAAGGACAATAAAATCTGTAAGTGACATGAGATTTTACTAAATATACACTAGGTGCACTAAGTTATTATGACTGCCTCCTTTCCTGGCGTTTTTTTGTTGGTACAGAACTCAATATGTAATCCAGCACAATTCAATGATGTCTTCGTGTGCCTCAGTTTCCTTACCTGTCATATGGAGAGTATATTCCCTTTACTTTGCTTTCCTTGACCTCAAATAGGAAATTGAACTGAAATCTTGCAAGTATTTGGGAACTAAACATTTGATCATTTCAAAGCTCATCAATCTAAATTTTTCATTTTAATGCCTTTGAAATGGTTAATTTGGCTTCACTATTTTTTAGCTATTAATTATCATACAAATGAAAAGCTATTTCCAAAATATGTGGAACTCTTGTATTTCAAAATGTTGAAATGTGAGCTTTTGTCTACTTCAGAACTGCTACCAGAATGTTTTCTAAATAGAAAATTTATCAAAATGGACTCCTGGTTTTGATGAATCTCTGTGTTCCATAAAAAAAAAATGATCAAAATATTCCTGAACATCTCCACTGTGAAGCTTTATTAATGTTTGAAACCAGCACTTTGAAACCATAGCTATAGAAGTGTCCATTGCTCTGAATATCATCATTAAAGTTTTGCAGCACTACAAGGATACAGGAACAAAAGTTAAGTAAAAGCAGGAGTGTGACAGTAAGAGTGAAATTATTCTGAGTTACTCGAGTCTTGAAATTGGGTTATCATTTTCTTCCAATCACTAGAGAGAATTGTGACCCATCAAGCTCACCAGAAAGGATGAAAAATATGGTCAGAGTGACTAAAAATTGTAAATACAATGAAAATAAAACTTCTTAAAATAACTCTAGTAAGTACAAGCAATGTAATTCAAAAAGTTCAAGGAGATATTATAAAAATACTTTTTCCTATATCAAATAAATGGATGGCTCAAAGAACTGTTAATGGCACATGCAGATTTCACATGCAGTTCCTATTAAACTGGAACATGTCTGCATATTTAATACAGCTTGGTCATTTGTTGCTCTGGAGAAATTGTTTGTGCCAGGAACTGGAGTAAAGTTTTCCTTGTACCGGAGAGATGAAACTAAACCAGTACAGACAGAGAGCGTAATACCAAAATTGCTAAATCCCCCCCTCACAAGCAAATAATCAGATCACAAAGATATTCAACTTTATGAATACTGCAATCCACCTGAGGCTGGTTGCAATTGCTGCTTTGCAGATCCACAAAACGTTAATAGGACGAGAAATTAAGCAAGGGTACTTTTTGGTAAAGGAGACAGACTGGCAGCAAGAGCTACCAGCTCTCCCGGACTAACAGCCCCTAGGCAGGACTCTGCCTGTCCCAGGCACGCAGGTTCTTCAGGAGCGCCATAGCCCCTATCCTACAGGAAGTCATACAAACAAAGTCTTATATTAGCACGCACACTAGTGGCTGGTTTGAAATGGATAGACAGGGAGATATTGCTAGCTGATTTACCTTGCTGCTTGCCCAAAGGCTTGGAGGCTTTGTAACGACCCGAGCAGGCTCTCTTCTCTATTATCTGATTTATCTAGCATTTTATTATGCTTACAGTAAACCACTGACAAATCAGCCTCCCTCCGAGCACTGATAACCCACTAAATAATAGCACATTTACAGCTAAACTGGAAACTCATCTCTTGAAAATAACTAGTTTAAAGAATTCCCAACCCAGTTCATTTATTTTTTGCCTTCTGTTTTGTCAAAGAAGAAACACAGGAGACAAAATGCTGGAGCATTTACTAGCTGACTTCCCAGGGAGAATGGCACAGTTTGTCCAGAAATGGCAAGTGCCCCAGTTTGTACTGTAGCTGCCAACCCTCTTTAATATTCAGAGTCTAATGTCTGCACAGTTATCAAAGGCAGACATTTGTTTCTGCTCACTCAGGCGAAGCAATATTCCAGCTAAAAGTACAGCCTCTTTCCCCTGGGCTTTTCAAAATTCTCTGAAATAAATACACATGTTGGGAGGGGGGGGAAGCTTTTATATTTCTTTTCTATCAGACAATACTAGATTAATAAGCTTCCTCATGTTTTTGACATAACCAAAACCATCCAAACTCATTCACCAGCATTCATTTCTTTCCTGTAAGAAGTAGATATCTACTCCTGATCAAACACCTGACATTTTGTCTGGTGGAGGAAGAAATAAGTGAAGATAAAAGTCCACAGGAACGAACAAAACAGATTTAAAGTTATCCCCATGCACCAACAGAAATGAAATTGCCACCTTCTGTTTGAATAAAAGAAGTCCAAGTTTTGAAAAAGGCTATGCACTGGCAACAAAAATAAAAATCTGACCTCTGCTGAACCCCATATATGCTCCCTTAACTGTAGTTTCTACAGCACAAAAGGCAATGCTAATTGATGACCACTGTAATTTGTTTCAGTACAAGTTTATCTGAGTAATATTTTGCTGTACCTCTCTTGAAAATATCTCCATGCGATAGGAATTCCTCAGTTGTTTCTCAGTGCTTGTAGTTTAATGTTAGTAACACATCATTGATTCTGAATGGATAAAAATTAAATTTGAGAACTGCAGATATTTCTGCACGATCTCTGTATAGATGGTAAATTTTACCCCAAAACTGGGTAACGTTAAATTATTTAAAATTTGAATATAAATTATTACTTTTGTTTGGGGGATAATTGAGGTAAAATAGTGGGTTTTGATTTATTAATTAACTCATGAAGTGTTTAGTAAACAAGAAGAGCAAAAAATTCTGTTGAGACTGTCCAGTAAGAAAGTCAATTAGCTGGATGCTAAATTCTTTATGGAACACATTCTAAAATGTTCACTTTAATGTCTTTTATTGAGCTGGAATACTGTGCCTCATTGCAACAAAACAATCTGTCTTCTCACCCACAGAGGTTCAGGGGGTCAAGCATCCACAAAATCCAGAAATGTTAATTAAAAATGGTGATGCATCCATCAGTCCATTAATAATTGAACAAAATAATAAAACATACAGTAGCCTCATGCGGTCCTGTCTTTGTTGTTCAGGCACTTCCATGGTGTGCCATGCTTCTTTCTAGAACTCAGTAAGTCCCTGTATTGATTTTACTGGCATTTTAGTACCTAGAATTTGAAGACTAAGACCGAAGACTTCAGAATTGCTACCAAAGTACAGCAATGGTCACATATGAAAAGTTTCTGTTTTATACCAATCTCCAATATCTATAGTTAATCCTTTTTCCCCCTACACATATTTTCCTTCAGGGAAACCACTAGAATTGAACCAGACCTTACATAGGACAAATTCTATTTATTTTCAGTAAGAAAGATTCAAGATTCAGTCTCTGAAGGTAGTGCTTGTAATCTCTCAGGATTTGACCCAAATGTATAAGCCCCTTTAAGAAGTAGTTTTATTTTTTCCTTCAGATCATTTATAAAAAATACTAAGTAGTATTAAGTTGAGAAGAGACCCCCCTGAGTAGTTTAAATAGAAACACCCCCATCAATGTTGATTCCCCATTAGCAAGTACAATTTGAGAGCTGTTAGACAATTACTTTTTAATCTTTTGAATATAAGCTATTTAGTACATTTTTCCATAAGGTTTTTGAGCTGAGACCCTTTCAGTTAGGCCTAGAGTACGCTCTGGATTTGATCCACTTTTATACAATTTTCTTATTACTTTTCAAGATCAGGGGGCGAACCATTTTCTCTTTTATTCTGTGAGATTAGTCCTTAATTTTAGATCAACAGCAAGATGAGTCAAGTAGGCTGCAGCTAATATTCAGCCAGTGTTGAACCCAACAACACAGAATCCCATAGGGAACTGCTCTTTTACAGCTTTTTGGTATCTTTCACATGCACGCACGTGCGCACAGACACACACACACACGCACACGCACATTCTCTCTCTTTCTCTCTCTCTCTTTCCAAATTAAGACCCCTCCCAAATTTTCATTAAGGTATGTCAGAACTGACTTGTGAAATGCAGGCATATTTTTACTGAGTATTCTATAAGACCTTAAAATAATGTTTTAATCCCAATTTTTACTAAACTCTTAGCAGGAATAAGAGAAAAATAGTTTTTAGTAAAACAAGGCTGATACTAAATACACTAGCAAGCATGAAATGCTGCTTGGAGAGCTCAGGTAAATTTCTTTTAACTGAAGTTATTTTAAAGCTTATTTAAAGTCTTCTACCAATAATCTTACTTTCAGTCGTAATTGACAGTTGAGCACTCAGATGAGCTGGGCTGGAGATGGTTGATCTATTGGCCTATTAAGCTTAGGGTTGAAGACTACTTTGCGGGCACTTTCAAGAGAAAGCTCTTGTCTAAAAGAGCTGTGCCCATACTACCCTGGCTGTGGATTGAAGAGAGGCGAGTCGTGCCCAGAAGCTGTTCAGGAAATCTCCTGGGAAAATTTTGATGGAAATTAGCAATTACTGTGGAATCGGCAGATGGCAACACCAGAATGAAATTCCACTGTTTTAAGTTTCATGTGCTACAGCCATGAACAGCTTCAGCTTTCTAGAAGAAATAGGAGAGTAAGAAAGCAAGTGCCAAGTCTGTGTCCTAGAAATGGGACATATTATCTCTCTCTTTAACTCATCTTACAACAAAGCTACATATATTACTTTCTGGAATTAGGTTAACGGGCATTTTATTGTTTGTGGTATCCTTTCCAGAGAAGATAGGAAGCCAAAGCTCTCATTATTTTTATTCACTGAAAACTACTTTTGCATGTTCACTGAATTTCATTCAAACACCTGAAGAAGTATGGTTCATCCCATCTTGAAGCTTGCAACATTCATAATATTTCGGCATAACAAAGACAAAATCCAGAGAAATGGGCATGCCTTCCAAAATATTTAAGAACCTCCAGGAAAGTTACAGCTAAAAGCAAGATCACTGACAAGATTCTCTTGGAGATCTTAGTTTAGATTACTGAATGGTTCAATCGCTATATTATACTTTAATTCAAACTGGAAGTTACCAAACTGAATAGAAACAGGCTTCCTGAGTAGCCAATTCTGTTCAAGAGATGAATACTGAATCCTCTAGGTGTTTTTCAAAGTATGCACAAAAGGAGTTGTTTGTCAACAGAACTGTAGAAAACTAGGGATGGATTGGACCTATTCCAACTCAAGCTGTAAATACCTGTCATTACCAGGAGGCCTTTTTCCAAACCTTTCTTACTTGGGAATAGCAATTTCTGATTGACTATTTCTTATGAAATCTTTGTATGGATGTGCTTCTGCTTAAAAAGCACACAGTAATCCTACTTCACTTGCTTTTATACTCAAACCTCGGGAATACGTTCTGTCAGAAAAAGCCAGTCCAGAGAGCTGTGTCAAACCCTGCAGAGTCACACGAGTTGGTACATTGCTGTAGCTTCACTAAAGCCATCATACTGTTTTTTGTAGCATACGAGAGGCACGACCGAATATTAATAACTCTGTGTAGATTTTTCCTATTTGCTTTGAAGAATGGCTTTTACTTTGCAGATAATGTAATGCCCTTGACAATGTTTAGACTGAGAAACAATGGATCCAATTCTGATATCAGCTACATGCATATATGGTAAGAAACCCATTTAAGTTAAATAATTTTCTACCGGTTTCAGTCACAGGCCCTTGCATGTTATATTTGACCTTCCAAATCTACACAGATACTTTGTACACGTAAGTTGTCCAATAGAAAACATTTGATATATTCTTATTAAAAAAATTGTGTGAATAAGAGTTTGCAGAAGGAGGCTATTTTACTAAGAAAGTAAAACCTTAGCTAAGGATCCATTTGTAATAAGACCAACTGACCTGAAGACTAGAAGACTTTTTACATGAGAGATCTAAGAAATGGCGTGCACTTTGCTTTGGCTGGTATCATAGTTCTAGACTTGTATTACCTTAAAAAAAGAAATAATGCAAAACACTAAATACAGAAACCACCCGTTTTTCCAAACTATTAAGATAACTCAGTGATATCTATTTAAGTTCTTCTATGTTCCTTTTAAGATTAAAAAAAAAGAAAACAAAACAAAGATGAAAAAGATCAATAAGCTGATGCAGGGTTAGCTCAGTGAATGGGTTTTCACTGAGCTGCATGAATTAGTTACGCTGAATTGGTAACCTTTGAGAAGGGAGAGATAGTAAATATCATTCAGGAAATATTGTTCTTGATATTATGAACTATTTTCGATTTCATGTCACGAATGTCTAGGACTCAGTAAAAATTCCCAAAGACTTCTGTTGCTCTTCAGTTTCCAAATCATTGGTTTTGACTTTATAAGGCACAGTTTCAGTGTCTCATTCAATTTTACATTGACATAGCATATTTCACCCTGAAAATTCCTAAACACTTTATATACATTCAAGATTCAATTTGCCCTCCAGTGAAATAAAGTCTGATGTAAGGTGAAAAATAGCAATTTCTTCAACTGCCTTAAAGTACATTTTAGGGCAAGACATGTAAAAAATCATGATAACCAGCTAAAGCTGCAGAGAGCGTTTAGCTATGACACTGGGATTAACACTCTGTTACTTCTTAAAAATATACATATGGCTCAAAATAACGCAGTGGGAGAATTCTGATCCTTCCTCAAACAGCTCCACAGTTCCTTCCATTAGCTACCTTTAAAGCATAAGAAAAATCCCCCATAAAAATTACCAAGTCTTTGAAAAGCTTCCTGAGCTGTCAGGCCCTCATTTCACCATTTCACTAGTATCCAGGTTGAAAATTGGAGGGGGGGGGGGGGAAGATTGCTACTTCTCACAAATCGTATTTAGTTGGTCCTTTTTCCTCTACTTGTCAGAGCCTGACACATAGATTGTAAGCTTTCTGAAGCAGCAGTTGTTTCTGTTGCTACTTGTTTATATAATGCTTAACATTAAGGGAAGACGCAAGATGTGGAAGTTGTGCTTTCTTCCTAACCACAATAAACAGTACTACAACCTGGTCAACACCTCTAGTTTTTAAAAGGTTGTAGCTGGTAGCATTTGAGGATAGCACGCAGACACTGAAGCATCATGTCAGGCCATTAATTCAACAGATCCACTGCCTAAATCACTGGTAGGGCTTCCTGCAGCCCCCTGATTTTTTGTGTGGGTGCTGCAGTCTGATGCCAGCAGAGCCCACCCAGCCTTCAAGACTCTGAGTGAATCCCAACCAAATTTAGCTCAACTGATTATTTTACCAGATGAGTACTGCTTTCTACACCTTAAATTTTCCAATTTTTGCTAAGGGTGAAAACTGCAAAACTTCAGTGTCCTTTCAGTTAGCTTTTCTAGAGGAAGTAAATTATGATTTAAGACCCTGAGAATTCCTGCTATTTGCGCTTAAATTTTTGTTACCTTCTTCAGTCTCAGATCAAGACAAACATCTGTTTGTCTTGGTACATTGCAGTAGTTTTCACCCTGAAAACGCTGAACTTCTTTTGCAAATTTATGATTGAGCTTTTGTCATTTCAGTGGTAGCTCAGCTAGAGTATTGAGCTGACTGGAATAAAAAGTTATAAAAATGATTTACTACAAAATACTTCTGTTGCAGTCAATGCCGTCTCTTTTCCTTCCTTTTTTCCTATGTTCACCAGACTACTTCAAAGTTTGCTTCAGTTTTTGAGTCTTCTGAGCTAGTGGCAAAACAATAGTTGGATCTGGAAATACTAATAGGATGGAGTGAGAAAGCTAACAGTGGTAAAGTATATCTCTTCTCCAGTGGGGAAATCACAAATAAAAAAGTAGGTCAAACATTTGAGTAAACATTTGAGAAAAAAAAATTGAGGTTCCAATGAGTAATAATAATTTTTCTATTGCCCGGAATAGAAGTAGGTAAGGACTACAGTCACCTTATTTTAATTCATGTAACACATTGTTGATGTGCTGAAGTCAATGTACATCAATCAGCATGGCCATATTATGCATTGTGGTTTCACAGCTATCCAAACTGGAGACACAAAATGTGAATTTTTACAATAGTTACAGATAGCTGCATTTCCTGGAGATTCACCACCTCCATGTGGAGTGATATGAATAATAAAGAGAAGGATAAATTAACATTTTTTATGAGATCTTGGTTATTTCCATTTGATAAACTAATCTAAGCTTGATGACTAAGTGTGGCAGTATTTATGCTTAGTACAGACTAAAAATAGTTTTATCTTAGATAGTTTGCATTATTAAGATATCCATCTTACAAAGCAAAATGCTTGAACTTTGGTGACTAGTATCCTACTAAGGCCTCCTACTAAGGCTGGCAGAATGACATTTGGAAAGTCACTTCTGATCTCTGTTGCATCATTTCACCCTGCAAAGCAAAAGCTCATGGCACTGAGCTTTCATGTAGCAGTTGCTTACAGAAATGGAGATAACATTGGGACAGTCTATGCATCTCTCTGCAATTTTATCTCATATTGTGAGACATCTAATTCATACAGCTAGCTTACTTCTGTTCCATTATGTCATTTAAAAAACAAGTCAAGTAGGATCTCTTTTATCCCCAAGAGGCAGGGACTTCTGAATGGTTGATTCCTTAAAGATTCCTATTATGTTAATAGATATACTGTAATACTTATTATTCAGAATGCAAATGCATTTCCTCCATATCCAGGCTGGATCTGGAGCAGAGCTCCATCATGTGGTCTTAGTGACTCAAATCTTCACTAGCATTAGGATATCTGTATGGTATTCCCTTGCGCAATGTAGATATTCCTTCATTTTCAGCATTAAAATTCCTTAGTTGACTAATATTATAGGCTGATGCGGTGTAACTTTGGACCTGTTTTGTATGTAACCTTCCTTCAGGATTCCTTTTCTTCACCAGAGCTAGATCTGATAGATCTCCTCAGAGGCTTCATCAATATTCTCTGTGGTAGGAACACATTTCTGCATGCTCTAATTTTGAATTAAGTGGTAAACACAAGTTGCATCTACCTTGTATGACTTCTTTGGATTAAAAATCTATTCTACACCTAGGGAAGGCACTCAAGTGCACAACAGCTCTTCTACTGCTTTCTATGTGTCAGGGAGGTTATCAGTGTTTATACCGGTATGTAGACAGCGTGGACGACTGAAAGACTAGAATGCAAAACCAGGAACATACCAAAAGGAAGTATAGTTGCACTAAGGTGTAGCATCTAATAGATTGGTCTTCGCACCAAAAGTAAATATCTGTTTTTATTATTATTATTCAATCTAGCAAAGGAAAAGGATTTGCTCAGGACATAGGAGACTTACGTTCCATTGCTCTGGCTGCTTGAAGTCGCTTTGACTTACTGCTCAGGTGATTGCTCTAAACCTTGTAAGGTTCAAAGGTGCTTGGAGGCAGAGGTCAGTTCCACTGCTCTCCTTAAAGAAATTCATACAATTCATGAGTTCATTAAATATGAATGACACAAGAAAAGGAATCTGATTCTGTATTTTACAAGATTCATGAACTCTTGAAAAGAGAAATCCAAGTTTCCAAGTATAATTGCTTGCTCTTTTATATTAAGTGCTTGGGAATTTGTACATCTCTTACCTGAGGGTTTTTCCCATTACAGGAATACATAAATAAAATATGCAAAGTGTATCATCTTCAACAACATCTTCTGTTTAAGATTTCCTTACAGCTTATAGTTACAGCTGACTATCAAAAGCTGGAACTTTGAATACTTTCAGGCAGAGACTAGGACACAGGTCTCTTGGCCCATGCTCGAGTGTTCTGTCCATGCAGCTCCTGCTTTCTTCCATTAGAGAAAGAAAGAGAAAGTCATCTCAGTACAGAAGTTCATTAGTGGAGTTGGGAACTGATTTGCGAATCAGAATTAGAACCTATATTGCAGAGAGATGCAAATTTTAGGAAATGTGCTTCTCCTTGGTATTTTCTTCTCCTACTGACTAGGGTTTTGGTGATTCTCCTGCCTAGATATCTACTTCAGTACATGTGGCTTATTATGAGTGTGTTGATGCAATAAAGTAGCTGAAAATTAGGTGCTATAGTACTCAGTGTTGTGACAAAATTTTGTAGAGCTAATTTTCAAGGAAGAGATTATTATTGACTCCAGTAAACTATAATAAATGGTTCTTCCTGTTCTTACTGTTTGAACATCAACATACATAATATGTTACCAAGATAACTCATAAAGGAGACCTGAACAAATGTTCAGACCTGAACACACTGACTATGCAAGATTCAGATCAGACTCTACTGAAACAATAATAATGAACTATAGCTGCTACAAACACTACGTGAACTTTTACTTTTCAATACATACCATGAACTATCTTGTGCTATAGATGACCAACAATCCAAGAATTTCCCTTCCCAATAATATTGATGTGATCCTGGCACACACAGGTCACTATTTTCCAGAGAATCATCTAGCTCAAAGTGAAATTCATACATATGTAGATAGTCAGCACAGGATCTATGAACTCATTATAACTCACTTACACCCTTAAATTAGAATGTAATTGGAATGTAAATAATGTATTGGTCTACTGCCAGTTCCAAGAACAATGGTGAGTTTCACCCTTTTAACCATTTAGTAAGTGTGCAGAAAGATCTTTCAGGTAATTGGCCTTAGATTGTTCCCCATTCTTGTCTCCTCTTCTGCTACATTTAGGGATCAACAGCAAAAGACAAATCACGAGCAGTTCAAGACAGCAATTCAGAAGACAGAAATAAGTTTTTGTTTCACACCCTGCCAATGTTGCCATTGTGAACCTTGGCAATCACGAATCATCACTGCCAGAGTCTGCAGTGGATTCAGTCCAGAGCTCCAGGACCCAAATCAGGCTGTTGTTCACTCTTTGTTAATGTATAAATCATTTACTGAAGCATAGCCAGTCAAAACAGAATACCATTTGTGTGCATGTGAAGGTCTGGCCGTTCGTGCCAAGAGTGACTCGTGTAAGGGGCATAAAGAAAAAAGGGCTCAAAATGGATACTTCGGGTTGCGTTTTTTTTGTTGCTTGTAACTTGTATCAGCATTTCTACCTGTGCAAAATAGCATCCAGCTCTTCAGAAAGTTTAATACCTGCTTACACAGAAGTAAATGGCAGTACAAATTGCTAAGGAATGGAAGCTCAGGTTCACAGAATATGCCCATATATAAAGAAAGGCCATATAGAAATGATTGGGATACATGGATGAGCTAAGAATGAATGCTTGTCATGATTATAAAATATTTCCTGTATTCCCTTGCAGAAAAAAAATGGGTTTTAAAAATTGACTTGTACACGTACTATCTTCCCTAACTGCTGTGCTAACAGGAATAGAAGAAAGCAGAGCAGGACTGGATTCTGTGATCACCACTTACACGTTGGCAAATGCAACAGCCACGTTGTTTATTATGTATAAGATAATATATGGACAAAGATATCTCCCCTGCCTGGAGCCACATTGTGCTAGCAGCTGTATATGTACACAACAAAGATTGTTCCTTTCTGTCTTAAGAGCTCACCATCCAATTCCTCATCGACATGGAAAAGTTTATCAATTATGTTCGTTTAGTTATACTATTATGTCCCCACACTGACTATCCTCTTCCTGGAATGCAAATAACTATTTTAAGTTTATCTGAAACTACTTCCCAGGCAATATAAAATAACCAAAAGAGTATTTTAATGATTGTAGATTATTTTAATGATTGTTTATAATAGGGTAAATGGATTATGCATGTATTATATTACTTTAATTCAATGCCTTAGCTTCTGATGGTATCAATTTCCCATGTAGTCAACCAACAACACATGGGAGGAACAAACAAATGGAGAACATCACCAGATAAAACGGTCAGCACAGCAATTTGTGGCCACAGCAAATCAGGATCTTAATCCAGAATCATTACATTCAATGAGTTTGCCATTGATTGCAATAGCAGTAGGATAAAATCCTGTTGCCTACTGTTGCCAACAATTTGAATGCTAAATAATAACTGACTTTTATCAGTAAGTCCCTGTGTGCTGAAATATGACTAATAGTTTACTGATTTGAAAATGACTAATTGTTTAATAATAAAAAAAATTAATGACTACAGAAACTCCTGAATTACAGAGAAAGGATTAGATAATTAAGTCTCCACTCAAACTGAGTGTCTCTACTGACAATTCAGGGAGAGGGAGTGAAAAAGATTAGCCTGCAATTTCTTTGTTCCAATGATTCCTCTGCAAGACTACACATTACAGTAGGTTTGTTTTAGACATTCCTGTTCCTTGCACTTGGCAAGACCTCTGTAGACATGTACCTAAGGACAACGTATGCATACTTCCATCCTTGTGAAATATTTGAAATAGTACCTGCTACTGAAATTCATCATCATTTCTTACTAACTAAAAATCTGAGGGGAGGAAAAAAAGATGACAGACTTTGGCTCTTCCTGACAGCTGACCTTTCAGGATTAAAAAAGGATGATAATAGCAATGCAAAATAAGCCCTGAGCTGGTCAAAACATTATCCATCATGTCAGCCAAGGCTCTGCTTAGAAAGCCACTGTTAAAGGCTTTTTGTTCAGGTTCTGTAAATCCAAACCATGCTTTTATATACATATGTGAATGAATTTAGTGCCTACTAGAGAGAATAACAGGTCAGACTATTTTGAGTGGGGTGAAAATGTGAAGATTAAAAACTTGCCATATGAAACTCCTCTGATAATAAGAACTTCATGATACCCTGCAGTACTTGTAGTAACCCAGATCTGAACTCCACATAAGTATATGGCTCCATCCTGACATACACTTCTTTTCACTATTCCAGGTCAGACGACTATTTACATAGACAGACTCTCCCCAGAGCCCAGAAAAAGCAATGCCTTTCCTCTGTCCTTCACATCAACTTTATATACCTAGTTTCAAAATACGCAATGAAAATAAGCAAACTAATTCTTTCATGAACAACAACGAACCAACAGGATCTATGGCTACATGGGCATCTATACACAAAAAAACAAAACCAAAAAAATTTTCATAAAGTACCAGAACTGAGGTTGTATATTTATTATATAATTGAGGCTGTATGCATGTAGTCAATCCTGTACATGGCTATGCCTGTCTTATGATTTCAGCTTCAATTGATTCTCTTCTTTCCCCTTTCTTACTTTCAATAAAGCTGTCAGCATTTTGATTTCAACCAGCAATAAGTGAAATAGTAATTAAAATAAGATGACTCTTTTGGAAAGTGGACTGTTTCCTAAAGTTATTTAGCAGGAATGAAATAGTTTTTCAGTTTGTACCAACCAATATAACAAATGACAGTGCACCACTTAACATGGTATCTTCCAACACACATCTTCAACAGCTAACCTCATTTGGTGCACTGAAAACATGCTGAAAGATGCTGCTTTAAAGACTTGTGTTAGATCTCTGCCAGCTTGACTGCAGTGTTTAAGAGCTCTCATAGAAAAGAAATTCTCAAAGACACAATTGTAGTGAGTAGAAATGTTTCCTTTTCAATAGCGGGATAGACTTACGTCTCTCACTCAGTGTGACTCAAAACAGATGACTTCAAAACTCTGTCAGTAGCGGGAAATAGAAGGAATTTTCACACTTTTGAATTTAGAAGAACAAATCAGCCAGTCAACCACATTTCCATGTATTTTCCAATTTGGTATCCAGACAATCTTTCTTCCTTGGTAAATAAAAGAAGGGCCAATGATGTCTTTGCCATGATTTCTTTTAATGGCTGTCAAAATCTAGTACTACAATTTTGCTGTCATCATATCAACAAGATTAACACTGATTTAATATAGGTGTGCATTATCTATTTCAAATAAATGAGTACACACCCTGAAGAAGTCATTTTTGTAGTTAGCACCTCTGTTGTGTGATTGCTTTTCTGTATCAGGATTTTCTCTTTGTTTGCAATTTTCTCTCCTTGCAATTGCCTTACAGAAATACATTCCTTTGCTTCACTGGCTGACAAAAATACATCTTTAACATATTCATCTTTTAGTTTTCTTCTCTCCTTCCTCCTTTCTTTTACTGGATTTCAGTCTCTTGGGGTTTATGCTGGAATCTCAATCTTAAAAACACAGTTTCTGATATCCAAATATCCTTAAGAGTATTTCACTGCACAGTGCTTTCCGCTAGGATGGCTTTAGGGCTGAGGTACTATGCACCATATGAAGGATGCTGAGGATCTAGTTTAAAATGACCAATTTTTTTTAATGTTTATGGCTAACATGTTCACTCTTACAGTGCTCTGCACTTTGTTTCTTTTCCAGCAGTGAATCTTGAAGTATGTTACAAGCAATGCTAATTAAACATCAGAACAACCCTGATACAAATGACATGACATTCTTAATGACTCCTCCGGGTCACAGCCCCTTACTTCCCTAAATCAACCGCAAGTCCTTGGAGACAGATAAGTACAAACAATCTTTACATGTGTTTGTAAATCATTAAAACTGCTACTGTATTAAGAATATTCTGAGTACTGAGGATGATTGTAACTGTGAATTGTGATTGTTACTGGGAATACCTCAATAACATTAACAGGTCAAAGGCAAAACTGCACACGCTTCAGCCATGACCCTGTATGCCAAGAAAAATGTCCCTCTGGTGCTTTGGCTGCAACAGGTAGGTTATGCTCCACTGCAGCCTCAGCGGCACATCGATAGGGCACAGCAGCACCGATGACCAACTGGAGAACCAGCAGAGATTGGTCCATAAACAGATCACTGTGTTTCCAGATGCCATCAATAAAAGCCAGATGTTCTACCTTTCCTCCTGCCTAGACTATGGTTTGCTTAGGTTAAGCCAGAGCTGTAAAGAGCAAAAACACACAAGAAAACTGAAGTGACTTTTCAGGTTACACTGGCACAATTAACCATATTGTGGTTCTTCAGTAAGCCCAAAATATGAATGGGACCTGCTTGTCTTGTCAACAGGTACATTGACTCATACTGACATTAATTCATTGCCTTTTCCAAGAGCTAAATATTTGGCATAGCAGTTCTGCAATTAGCTGGCTGCAGTGTTTACAGTATTCACTTTTTATTTCTGTCTTGCATCAAGCCATATTTACTCATAAATTTAAACTTTCAAAGCTTTCAGCCAGCACTGTATTTTTCTCTCCAGTTGCAGTTTTTACCTTTTAGAATCTCATGCAAGTTCTTTCTGGAAGAAATAATTGATAAAATCATTGTTCTTTACCTACCTAATTCTGAGCAAATATTTTATAACACCTCAGCACTTGCATTTTGCCTCTATGTGTACTCTTAAGAATAATTTTTCCTGTCTCAGTGAAGTTCTGGGAATTAACCTACATGCTTTTGTGCCAATCTTCAAAAACAAACATATGTATTTCATTTTTCACTTACTACTTCTGAAACCATTTTGCTGATACCTGAAAAAGTATTTCATAACAGAAAATGATTTGTTTTCTTAACTTCTGCATGCTTGTATTTACTTAGAACATCAGGGGAACACTTGCTCTATAATTTTGTGCCTTATATATTAAGGATATTAATTTAATTTAGTTCATGTTTATCTTCTAAATTTAGTGTCTTCGCATCATGTGTTCTCTTCCTCAGTCTCCTCAGCTCTCTTTTTGTGTTATAACCCGTTTGATTTTACAGAAAATTTAGAAATATGCAGAAGATGAATACATGCCAATAAGAACAAGTAGAAATAGTTAATTTATATTAGAATGATAAAATATGTTATTCAGATTGAGTCATTCTTCATGTTAATCATCTCTGCCATTTCTTTTTCTATAAAGATTCCAGTTTTTGCAATGATCCACAGTATAATTTTGTTCTACTAGATTTTCAAAGGCTGGAAAGAACAGTTTATCCAAAAGTTCACTTAACTATTGTAAATCAGTTTAACCCAATTGATTTCAGTGGCGCTTTTCTGACTTAAACTACTGGTATCAATAGTCAGTCCTACTCTTGGAAAGATAAGGATTCTCAGTTGCAAGTTCAGAATTGTAAAGTTCATAAAATCTTACAATAACACGCACATATGAACACTGATAGACAGAGATATAAGAAAAGAGACCAAATATACAATTAGTCCAAACAAATAGGATTTTACTTCAGTTTTGGCAGTGCAATGAGGATCATAGCTGGTAGAGACCAAGATGATGTAATTAAATAAAAGTATACGAAAAGTATATTTGAAATTTAGCTAAATGAAATCAAAGGGCAGAATCTATTAACCCACAACCTTCATTTTGAGGCTAGAAGGCCTGTCAAACCTAAAAGGGAAGATGATGCTTTTAAAAGATGCCCCAAGAAAGCCAGAAGACCTTACCTTAGTCCAAAGATTCAATTCTGCTCCCATGCTCAGCTGTCAGAATTCAGGCTGCCTTTCTTGGATGGAAATAAGGGATGACATAATGAAAAACGAGATATGATACTTTCAGAGTTGTTGTACAGAAACACCTATTCACTTAACATGATTTACAATCATTTACATGATTTTTTTTTTGTCAGGTAATGTCAGATATATGAATAGAATAAAGTTCAAATTAATTTTATATGAGTGATTATTTATCAAGTTTAACACATTTCAATCCAAATGTTTTATTAAAAATTTTTTTTAAAATAACTTCTTTTACATGTATAATTGAAACAAACTTAATATGAAATTCAGGGTACCAAAATCCCAAACTTTTTAATTTTCTATAATTTGTCCAAATCTGCTTACACACAGAAAATATATTTTCCAGTGCTGCCATGGTTTTAAAGTAGAAGTGGATGTAATACATTCCATGACTGTCGAGAGACTGAGACAGCCTATACTGAACATAAAGCATTTGACCATAACATGATACAGAATTCCTGAACAAGATTCACAGACTATATCAAATCTTTTGGCAAGTAATTCTTTATACAACAACACATATTACCCAATCTTGGTCAAGATTTAACCTCTAAATCATCCATAAAATTCCTTTAAAAATTAACAATTTTCCCCCTTTTTTCTGAAAACAAAGCATGAAATCCAACATTGAAATCAGGCAGAGAACCCTGAACAATACTGTTTTCAATTGTTTAGCATTACCATAATTTGGTATAATTTAATAATAAAGAATTTGCCATTAACAGTTTTCTGAAATTTAACCTTCATTGAATGCATTATGTCATTAAAACTGTATTAAAAGACAGTTTTAGGACATTGTGAAATAATTCTTTGAAGAAGAAGGGTGATTGAGAACATTTGCTCTACAGCCTTGCAAGTCACATGGCAATTGTATGTGCTGTGCTTTGTTCTGCTGTGCAATATATGAACTGGACAATTAGCTAGGAGAAAATATTCATTTTCCTTTTTCATCTTGCTGAAGGGAGAGTGGTGTCACCTAAAGTTAGGAGTACCATTAACAGCTACATGTGGTGATTCACCGTCAATTTTAAAACCATTTGACAGTAATTCACATCTCTAATGCAGTTTCATTTCTGACTTGAAAACACTGAAGCAGACAATGGGTTATTCCTCTTTCGTGACTAGTATTGAACAGCTATGAAAAACATTTTGCTATTTCCATGGTTTAAAGGAGGAGTGTCACAGGCATAATATATTCCCTTTTTAACAAACGGTTAATTTTTTTCTTAATTGAAAGACTAGTATGCTGCTGGAAATTCACAAAACTTGTATTACCGAGTCTTACCATGATGCTGGAAAACACGGCTCAAGAGAGCTAAGTGGATGATGTTTGACAATATTATAATACTTTCTGGTTGCCTCTGCATTAGCCATCATATTTTCTAGATTTCTAGGGTTTTTTTCCCCTCAATTTTTGTCAGCAAAACTTTTTTTTTTTTTTTTTTTTTAAGAATTCTGTTCTTGCAATCTACCTGAGAGTATTTTTAAGACCTTACATAGTTTCATCCTTCAGGGTAGTGACAGCACACTTTAAGCTGTTCCCAGTTTTTTGTCTCATTCTGGTTCTGTAGATTTGTGTTAGTGGTAGAATACAATGGAGATATTATTCACATTTTTAGCAAATGCTTTTTTTGTTCACTTCTTTCCTGAAACTCCTAGCCAAACCATACCAAACCAAGTGGCAACAAATTTCTTTTTCCACCTCCACCGCGTGTTCTGACACTGTGCTCTGTAATCTCACCAGCAGCTCAGAGCGCACCGGGGATACAATACAGCAAAGTCCCTGGCAGCTGCACTGCTTCTCTAGCACAAACTCCTGACCTTGTGTAACAGTTTCTAGACACTTCTGGTAAGGCCTTTAGAGAAGGCCTTCATTATCAGAAGGAGCTGATTTCTGTTATTGTTTTAAACTATTTGTTGCATATGGCACTCTGATTTTTTTCCTGCCAATAAAACATATTATTGCCTGCATGTCAAAGGAAGTGACAATTACCTTGCCTATTAAAAAACATTGCTAGAAGTTGTCTTCCTGTGTTATTTTCTTCCTTTTTATTTTCCTGTATTAAAATGTAGAATTCAAATGTCACATATAATATTTTAACTAGTAAGTCAGTATAGATTTAACTCCTTCAAAACTTCAAGCTTAATTTTGTCCGACCACTGGATTTCCTCAAGCTTAATCTGACACGAAAAACAAAAGTTACAGCACTCACATTGCTTACAACTGCTCTGCAAAGATTTGCTTGGCGCATGCAGCCCTCCCTTTATTCATCAGCCCATTCAGAGCTATGGTTAATGAGGGAAGTTGGTCTTCAATCCTGACCTGTCAGGAGCTCAGCTGGATACACAGGTGACATCCCCATTTCTTCTTCTCCTTCCCGGTCTCCCTCCTGCTCTGTTTCTTTCCTTAAGTTAATTCCTTTCCTGAAGGGAGAATAAACACAGAATAAAAAAGGACCTAAGCAGGCCATGCAGAAGTTGCTTTAGGAAAAAGCAGTGAGCTTTAATTTGGTTGGTTTTGCAGTTCAGAGCTTCTATCTAAGATTTATTAGCATTTCATAAGCTGAGGAATTCTGTTTTTCTGCTTGTTTTGTTTGAATCCCTGACCCCATTTAACTGCATTGTGCAGAAACAAGGTTGCATAAACGTCTGTGACCCTTTGGTCCAATTTAGTCCAATTACATTTACATGACACTGAAACATTGGCTTTTAGACTTCAGTTGTCTAGTTAAAATTTAACAACTAACACACTTTAGCAGCTTTTCTGACATGAGCAGATATCTACTGCCTGCATGCTGGCAATATTAATGTGGCAAACTGCAGTATTATGTATGTGATGCATCACCTTTTTCACATCTTCTGTCCTTTGTGCACTAGTCCATGCAACTTCAAATGTTTTGTTTGCTATTTTTTTAAAGTCTTTTTAAAAGCTCTTACATCTTTTGCCATCCATTAGCCTCCAAATGATCATGGTTCAAAGTTCATCACAAACAACATTTAATATATTACCAGTCAGGGTCTAAAATATGAAAATCTGATATATTACAACTCATGAAGAATAAAAATAGAAGGTCTATTGCAGTAGAAAGCAAGGGCTATCATTTGTGCAAGGACAGAAAGATCAGGTCCACAGTTTGTAAGTCAGTGAAGTATGCAGAGCATCTTATGATTCAGAGGAATAAAAGGAGCCGATATAAAATGGAAGATCATTATCATCATTTGCTCTTCTGATCAGAGAACCCATGCTGTGACTGTGTAGGACTTTAAGATCCAGAAACTACTGTTGTATTCACATAAACACAGAAGGACCTTGAAGAGGTCATTTCTTACCACAGCTTTCACTAGGTTTTGAACTGTAATCCTAAGAGGACAACCACAACAAATGACAGTGTTGGATTGCAAATGTTGTCACACAACCCTAGACAGGAAAAATATTTCTCTTTCCATTTCATAGGTCATGCACTGTCCATGTTTTAGCCAGTAATAATCAGTAATTAAAGTACATAATATCTAAAGGTCTTTATATTAAGTATTTATGTAATATTTACATTTCTCTTATTTTTTGCAGAACTAACAGTCAGTATATTGGAATATTATTATCATTCCAAATGCAAACCCAACAATTTCCTATCACCGCTGAACGCACTTTTGCCATTTAATAGGAACATTTAATCACAGAAGAAAATTACACTGTTTCATATTCCAAGAGAAGTCAGAGGGAAAAAAAAATGTAAGTCTGCATGTACATCATAATGCATTCAGCAGATTTAACTAAACTTTACAGGATTTTAAGCTTTATCTCTATGGTTGAGCATCATCTCTGCTAAAGATAAAATTCTGCAAATATATCTGTTTCTTAAAAAAAGGTATTTATCTAACCACTCAGTGCAAATATCTGTGAAATGCTAAGCTGTCTCAGTTCCCATCCATGAAAATGAAGGATACTCAGGACCTCAGAGAATCAATCCTCTAGCTAGTACAATTGATCAGCCATTTCAGCTTATATTTCAACACAATTCTTTAGAGAAAATGAAAACAAAGAAGTCTTTAAGAGAACATCAGGAAGCTGTTCTATTGTATACTATACTTGCATGAACTTGAAAAGCTAATTTATGGTATCATATAAAGCTTTCAAAAGTATATTTATGTTTATGAAAACATGAATTACCTGGAAAAAATGGGAAAGCCCAGCATCAGGCTTAAGCCTTTTCATATTCAATCATGTATGCATCCAAGTGTCATATTTTCCAGTGTCATAAAAAAAAACAAAAACAAGTATAAGATAATTATGCAGAAAAGAAGGCTTGGCAGCAATTTTTATAATCAATAGCCCAAACCTAGGGAGAGCAGAGAGTAATATTTAAAATGAGCTCAAAGTAGACTCAGATATATTGATTTGATTCCAGTACAGCACATTTCAAGCACTGCTATTTTCTGTGAGTCTTATGGGTGTAATTATTCTGTCCTTCAGGAACTATACTGGTTAAGAAAAAAATGGCAAAACTGAATACATTTTATCTTATATTTTTTTTAGTACCATATTGCCCTTTAATACAGCGTAGGAAGGTTTTTTTTTTTTTATCATTTGTTACATACTTAAGAAAGCAGGAATGATTGAAAGTGGGTAGCTCTTGACAATTTTCAGGTAGGCTTATTCTTTCATAAGCTGTGCATCCAGTATTCTTACATAAGCTTAGGATGCTCTCCGTTGTCAGGGCATCCCCAAAAATAAAGACAACAATGACTTCATGTTCTCCTGTCAGTTTTCCTACTTATAAAAGAGGATAAAAATTATATTTACTAACTAACAAACCTACCACACACGATGTATGGGAGGATGAACTTGTTGACAAGCTACATTCTGGAAGCCTAGTAAAGACCAAACATCTATTCAAATGTGCAATGCATGTGCATTTCTATAAAACTGTACACATGTCAGAAGTCCTTAGTTATGCTTTTTGGAAGCAAGTAGTTTTACAGAAAAATTTTGAATTTGCTAGAAGTTGAAGGTCTCAGTCTTAGCTAAACACAAATGTAGAGGCTTGTATTTCAGAGCTGCTAAACATCTGTGAAAATCAGGACACCCTGGGAGTGTGCAAATCTGTTGCTGTCTGCGATACTAGCATATGTTCACAGGATGCAGAGTAGCA
Source organism: Apteryx mantelli (assembly GCF_036417845.1). Lineage (NCBI taxonomy): Eukaryota > Metazoa > Chordata > Aves > Apterygiformes > Apterygidae > Apteryx > Apteryx mantelli. The sequence goes on from NC_089981.1 coordinate 41,949,942, forward strand.
GTGAGGACCTTGCTCATTACACTGCTGATGGAGAAGAATCTGCTGGAAATGGCTACCTCATATGTAGGACACTCACCCCAAAAGTGGGAGAGCGAGTTTAATTCTTTCCTTAGTCTTAACAGTATCCAACTCACGTCTTTCATTTCCTTTGCAGATGCCCTAACCATGAAAGTGTACACAAGATGTTCTCCTCCTGTTGTAGCTATGCACTTTCCTATGAAGGATATGAGACTGACCAGGCCAGAGATACAAGACACCTTATGACTGTATTGTCTCATCAAGATCTATAATAAGTCTTAATTAGTATTTAAACGTGTTGCAGTGTTACCCAGAGTCTCCAAATTACTTTTGTATTCCCTTGAGCTATACAATGTATGTGAGAAGGCATGGCCCATGTTCACATAAAGCATAAAACTCAGAGTGTGACATTGTTAATTTTAAATATTGGAAGTTGTCTGTTTCTTAGCAGTTTATCCCTTATTGTACCCCCTAGTGCTGCTTATGGAATTCTCTGCACTGCTGGAGGTTCTGTGTAATACATTTATACATGCTTAAGCACACAACACACTCTGGATCAAGGCGAAAACTGGAACATGTCCTTTTTGGATTCTGGCCTGGGATCTAAGAGAACTGGAATAAGATAACTGAAATTTTTATCCCCATGTGACATCATCTTTAAAAACCTCAGGCTTACCTTGTCTAGATTTTTATGCAGCTTATGCGAATGAAGCTGAAAAGGATTTTCAAAGAAATATAGTGGAAGTGCAGCATCTGGCCTCCTGGAATAAAGAGTATCTTCAACAAAGTAGACTAGTCAAACATATGTCACTCTGTAAGGCTAACTTTCAATGAACCAATTTCAATATTTTTCTGCTTATGTGCCTAGAAGACCCCATGCATCTTGATATGCACGTATTCATAATACATACATGTATGTATATTAAAATATTTCCATATTTCACAAATAAAGATTAAGTATAACACTGATGTGCAGGACTCTAAAATGGAGATTGTAGATTTGAATTATAGCCAAAGTCTATTTCATCCACACACAAAGACATTACAGTTTCTAGATTTTATTGTTTCCCATCAGCATACCAGGATTTTATATTCTTATCTATTACAAAAATTGGCTCAGTCTGTACAATGCTTTCAATACATTGTAGTTTTACATTTGTAATTATACAGGTAAGTATATCACTGTGGTAGTAAGACTGTTCAAGCTGGCTCTGCCAGTGGAGATCACTCATGGCCTACATCCCCCCTATTCTAGTCTCAAAACCTCAATAACCTACTAAAAGATCACTCTGACTTGCTATTTATATGTTTTACTGATAAACCTCATTCCTCCATTTGGGGAAATACTCGTATTTTAAATTTTCTTATTTGGTCAGAAGCTTTACAAAGCAATACTGTTTATTGTATTATTATCTTCCTATTATCCCCACTGTCCAATATCTATCCCGCTAAGCCCAGTGACTTTGGGCTCAGATTGTAACTTTATCTTACTCAAGAGTAATTAATCAATATCGCAAGCAGGTTTTTATCGAGACAGCTATCCATCAGAAAGCTCTAGTCTGTAAATGCTACAAGCTTGTATTTCCTGATTAGGAAAGATCCCAGTTCTGCTGTACTCCACAAGGGCATATAAAATGAGTCTAGTAGGAGCTCAAATCAGTGATAGTTTAATGATCCTAGAGATGTAATTTTCTCCTGTATAGTCTATACTACCAAAAATCACAGGAATCGAATCCCTTTCCTCATTTACCCTACTAGATTATAAGGCTGGTAAACTGCAGTAACCTGAAATGAGAATTTGGCCTGGCTATTTAAAGATGAATGAAAAAGGGGATAAATCCAATTAGTTTAGATTATAATTCAAGCTTTATGAATAGATAGAGAATCTTTGAAGAAATAGCATACTCAATCCTGAAATATTTTGATAGTTCCAACTTGCGTTGGATGTATGTCTACTCGTATCTTAGATAAGGTCTCATATAAGCGAGTGTTTCCTGTTTGAATTCACTATGAATAACAGAAACTTGTTTGCAGGCACATCCTTTCAAAATTAAGAGTAACATTAATACATATATGCCAAAAATATTGGTATAATATGTAAAGACTTAAAAAGTAGTATTTTGCATTCATATTGACAGTATTCCATTAAAAAGCAGTCATATATCACCAAATCACATATCACTGTAAAGGAATTAAGATTTTGATCCAAAGGCCAGTGAAGGAAGGGCAGTCTTTACATGCATAATATATTTGTGATGGCTATTTGAGTTTATAAAAGACTGAAGGAAACTCTCTTCATAAATTGGTTTAAATTTACTAATATTAAATAGAAAGTAGCTAATGGAGATTATTGAGAAAGAGAATATGATTAACATGCCCTATGAAACTTCAGAACTTCGAGCAATTACAGAAACTGAATAAACAGATTTTATGTAAACTTATCTAAACTCAGTAACAGTGTATGCTAGTCAAAAAAGAACCAGGTAGACAGCCTTAAGGAAATTATAATTTAGAACAGGAAAATTAAACAGTACGAATTTGAGGTTTGATTCAGTTGTAAGGAGAAAGTTCTTTTGCACATTCAGCCCAAAAACTTACTTACTGAGGGATTAGGGTCTGTATTCACCTCTCAGGCTGGTAGGAAATATTAGAATACAAATGTAGTTAAACTGTCTGCATTTTTTTAAAGGTTTACCTCTCTCTCTTTCAGTCTCATTTAAAGATAATAATAACCTCCCCACACATATGGTTGCCCCTTCTCCTCTTACTGCTAAAAAAGTTGAATAATTTTTTTTTATAACTACTAAATTTCACTTTAGTCAATTTTGCCCTAGATTTTTTGGCTTGAGTTGCACTCAACTAAAACTATCTGCGTAAAGCCTCCTACTCAAATCTCTGAATAAATGTTGCAGTGGTCTTGGCCTCTTCTAGTTCCCAATCTTTGTCCTTTCCTAATTCCTCCTATTAGCTTCTATTTATAGTTCCTAGATATTCCGCCCAGGATGTTGCATATTCTCCTCTCTGATTCAGCTGGAAGGTATTACTGTTCATCCTCTCTTTTCTGTCTGTTGTTCCAGTCTGGATAATGTCACCTATCCACACAAATTTATCTCATATTTCTATGTCAATAACTCCCAAATGCCCCAGTCTTATCTTTTCTATCCAAAAAAATGTCCAGACTCTAACCTTAATTTCTCCTCATGGATGTCTACCTAAACATTGTAAGACAACTTTCTGAATCTTCTACTCCATGAAATATTCTTGTTATCACTTTCCTTGATAACTATGGTTATTATATCCTGTCTATCCCTCAGGTCCATGAAAAGAGCAGCATATTTGACTCTCTAAAGTGCTGCATAGATAAGCTATGCTAAAGCTCTGAATGTTGTTTCCCTATAACAGCAGAGAAACATAACCCTTCTTACCCATCTGAAACATGTATCCACGCTACTATTATACTTCAGTTACTTTCACATCCTTTCTCTGACCTTGACAAATACTATCTTGTCCCAGTTGTAACCATGCTCATGCAAGCACCATTTTCCAAGGAAATTTCCTGCCCTCTGTTTAAACACCTGCTATCAATCTAACCAAAATACATAATTAGGCTGATTATCAGATCTATAATAGAATAGCATTTAGACCTTCATTCAGCAAAGTAAATGTAGTCAGAAAGGTACTTAAGCATATACTTAAATAAACAGACCACAAGATAGCATTTAATGAACTACTGAAGCATAAATAGAGCCTAACAAGGGAATATTTTCTATGAGATTTCTTTGGCTGCCTTTAACAGATACTTTTATAAATAATCAAAAATCAGACACAGCTGTTACTCGTTATTGTGATTTCTTTGGAAAGACTGAAAGATTTTTAGAATCCCTCATATCTTCTTCAAGGTTAGGTGTGATGTAGAAGCATCAAGTTCTAGACCCATTTAGCTATGAGTTATGTGCAGTAAGACAGATAAAGCAACATTTTGAGCATGATGAATCCATGAGAGTGAGGCAGATGACTATTACAGGGGAAACTAGTTTTGAGTAAGATTACTAGAGCTGGTTGAACACTGCAAAACAGTGTATATGAACATTTATTTGAATATTGAATTGCTATCTGGTTCAACCACATTCATTCTTATTATCTCCTATTCATGAACATTTGTGCAGAGAAGCTTTCATCCCATAAATCCTGATGAGAGGTTGTCTAGTATATCAGGTCTTGTATTCATAAGTGATCAAAAATATCTGTTTAAGAACTAGAGTATTTATCTGATATTCATTGTTCTTTTGATTAAAAATAATTGGTCATCTGTACAGTCAGCAGCCATAGTACCACAATCATATTGGAACAGTTTCAGGAAAGAGTCCACAATCTTTAATGTTGCAATAGTATTTCTAGATAAGAACATATGTCACACGTCTGCATTCCAGATATCAGATGATCTGAATATCCACTGGCTTAGTTTGTTGACACTTCCAGACATGTAGAAGACCTGTGAAACACTGACAACTTATTACAGAAATGACTTAAAACTTAAACTTGTGCTCATTTTGTACAAGTTTAAATAGCTGCACAAGATGAAACTAGTGAATAAGAATTAAAGAACAGAAAAAAATGTTCAATTCATGATGAATATTCACTATGACTATTCAGCCAGCTTCTATCTGAAAGATGTTAGTCTAACACTTTTTTAATATCCGCCATCTGGTTTTGTCTATTGCAAGCCATTATGGAGACACAACCCTTAACAAAAATGGAAGAAGCAAGCTCTTATATAGATGCACATATGAATCTGTATTGGGTACCTTTTCTGACTACAGCGAGTTTCTACTGCTGCTAAATATAACTTATGCACCTTAAGATAGGAGATACTTCACACTTTTCTGAATTAAAACAAAGGAAAAGAAACAGAAATGAATTACCTGCAAGAGACCTACTTAATTTGATTTTCTCAAATTATCTTTGTTCTGCTTTAGATATGTAAATGAGTTAAGATTTGAAAAATCTGTTAGAATTAGCAGGAATTGCACCTGTGCCTCGAGAGAAGAATAGGCACCTACTGTTTATAATTGATTCATTAACAATGTGCACAATATTGTGGGCAGATCTTTAATTGCATTAGCTCCTGATGAGTGCCTGTGTTGTCATTTCTCACAGTGTTTATATTTTTTTCTTCAGATGACAATTTTATGGTGTACTTAGGTGTGCATTATATGCTTGTGGAAGCACATTTCAGGCTCAGGACGTTCTTTTCTCTCCTGTCACATGTGTTCTTCAAAGTAAATCTACAAGTGGACTTTTGCTTCTTCTTTCTCATCTCTCCTGCCCTCTGTGGCCATCCACAGTCTGAGGTGAGTCCTCAGGATCCTCACACAGTGCATGTAGTGACTTAAACATAAAGAAAGAGATTTACATGAGCCAGAAAGTCATGGGGAGAACTCCCTAGCACAAAATGCCAAGAGAAGGATAGTGCTTTGCATCACTTTCTCAAGCAGCGAAGTACCTTCTGCCAAATAGTACACCCATTTATATCTTTTAACTGGAGCAAGAAATCTAAGCCATGCCTATATAAAGATGGTGGTGCTGCTGCTTCCTAAATGCTTAAGTAGGTCAGAGAGAGCATTGGAAGTCTGAGAGACAAGCCTTTACCCTTACTCACTTGGAATGGAAATATAAATCCTGAAAGAGAGTACCTTCTCTTCTTCCCAGAAAACCACCGTCAATATTTTGCTGTAGGGTTTTCTGAGACGGGTCACTTCCGCTGAAACTCTTCCACTGTCTAAAAAATACTTCGATATTCATTGAGCCAAGGAGAATGTGGAAATGACTCTATAACCAATGAAGCAGCATACTTTCTTGGAAGACCTGCATTCTGTTCCCTGCATCAGTGAATATCTGAGTATAACATAATACTTGAACTGTTTGCCAATTGTTTTCACAGCTGAATTTTTATTACAGTTAAAAAACTTTCTTTTTCTCATTTACAACAGGAATGAACCTTCCCAAGCTTTTTTCATTTATTCCTGCTAAGTATAAAAATGAGCAGGATTGCTTGAACTTATACTATAAGAAACAAAGAACAAGTTAATTCTACGACAAAACAATTTTTATTAGTTATTTTTAGAGAATATTTTTACAGATGCTAGCAAGATCGCAATGCTAAACTGAACACCTATAGCAGAACATTGCACTAGAATGTCCAAAGGTTCATCCTGACCCACCAATCAGATATTTATGCTTAAGGTGCATATGTTTTCTAAACTGTGCCAAGTAACACAGGTCACATGCAGCTACCACAGATCTCACATTCTGAAGAGTAAATATATACTTACAGGTGAGTTAAATAATAAACTTTAATGCAAAGGCCAGTTGGAATTCATCTTCTTGACTCAACAAAAATGTGCAAGTTAGAATATTTAAATTATAAACTATCATTGCTCTTCTTCTTCCCAGCGAATTAAAAAAAAGGTTAATTGAAAGTAGTCAGGTAAAGAGAGGATATTCCCCAGCAGAAGATTCAGGGTTTCTTTGAAACATCAGTGGAGGTTGATAGATTGCTAAAACATGAATATGATCAAAACTCTGTTTGTAAAAATAGCACCATGTTACTGGTTGTGTCTTGCTCATTATATGCTGTGAGTCACCTCTGTTTAGCCTAGTGACACAAAAGAAGCTATATTTTTTAATCACTGACAGCACTGCTGAGTCAATGCAGCTTGATGGCACAGCTGGGTCTGATTCAGCCTCCATAACTATTTAATAAATTTTTGTTTTCATTTATGATTTCCAATTCTTTTTTGATGGTGTAGTTAGTGATGTAGCAGACAAGCAGTCCACATTTTGATTTTGGAAAATCCACTGAGTTAGCAGTCAAAAATAAATACTTGAACAACTTTTAATTAATTCTTACTTAATTCAAACATCCATTTTACTTCAGAAATAGTTTCATGTGAGCAGAAATGAGTAAAAAAACAGAGGAATTTGGTGACATGTTTTAACCTACTGTATACAAAACCAAGTGGCAAGAATAATATTTTGATTCTTCTGTAGCAATATTCAACTAGAGCCTTCAAATAACTCTAAAAACAATACTTAAACATTAACAAATAACAAATAATACATGAGAGGATGAGTTACCTGCATGTGGTAATACAGTGTTTCAGTGGCTGAGCCAAAAAAGTAACCTAGGCTTTGTGAATCTAGTTCACTTGATGTTATAAGGCCAAAGTATTATTTAACTTCCCACCAGATGGTTTCTTCCTTAAAAGCCATATATTGGAATTCCCTCCCTAGCCCAACTATGGTAGATGCAGCTTCTCCCAGGATATTTTCACAAGACGGATGGGAAAGGGATAAGCATGGAGAAACAGAGGTCTAATATTTTATGCTAATATTAAATATGTAAGATAACACCTGATGATCACATAAGTGATCCAGAACTAGTTAGTTGTGTATTACTCCAGAACATCAGCTCTGGATCTGGATGCCTTGCAGAGAGCTACAGTTGTTTCTGCAGGTGTGCAGCTTGCATGGCTGGTGAATCTGCTCATGATGACAGTTTCAGGATTATTTTTAGCATGCTGTACAGACATACCCACTAAGACTAACATCATCCTTCCAACACTGGATTATGACTAGAATATAACACCTTAATAATTGTTCAGCACTGCACAGAGGGGAAATGCTCTCTTTTTGATTGCTTAGATGACTTCAAACCTGAAAACTTATTCCTTCCTGAATACGTACTATGTTCACATGATTAAGAGTTTTCTTTCAGAAATATCTCTGCATGAATTACTCTAAACTTCAGCCATGGGATGCTGTATTTGAAAAGCACAAGGTTTTCTGTTACGTTAGGAAGAAGGTCATCCTTGTACAAAGTGCTAGCACAAAGCAAAGACCTGAATTCCACTCATAGGTAATAGTGATGATTTTAGGCAGACAGATATCATTACTTGTTATTTCCTGTTAAACTTTTGAACTGCATTGATTCTGCTGTTTTCTCTGGGTGCCTATAATTGTATTTATCTCTTTTTTAGAGTTACTCTGTAACTGTACTCTGTTACGTCCTTTCCTTTTGCTATTTGCAGCAAATCTTTATTTTGAAAGATGATATCCCCTTTACTTGATCACCTGGAATGAGAACGTCCAAATTTCATATCACGGGAGGAAAAAAAGAAAGTAAAAGTAAAAATATCATCATTCACTTTCCCAAGGTGATATTACTCTACTCTGTCCAAGTATAGTAAATATCAAAATATTCATTTAATTCAATGTGGCCATGATTCCCATCCTTTTCCTTTTATTTGCATGAGATGAAAATTTCCTTTTTGACAAGGTGTACATTCAGGAAGTCATTTTTCTCATGCTTCAGCTACAAAACTAAAACACATCACTAAAATTTAAGGCAGAGCTACGTTTTTTCCAGTGAAAGTGCGATGAGGTATCTGTGACCAATAGTATAGTGATTAGAGGTTAAAAGACTTCGATCTCAGTGGCAGTTTTGCCTTGGTAAGGCAAGAAGTATGCAAGATTGCATTTTGTATCTGTTAATCTCTCATTAAACATATATTTTAATACTGATTTGGGATATTTCCTTTGTCTCTTTCTCTTTCTTTACACATTTCAGGAGATATCTATAAAATGAAATACTTCATTTTCACTATTTCATATAGCCATCAACAAACATCTGAAAGAAGCAGAAACATTTGTGCTTCTTGTTTAGACATGTATAATAAAAGGGAAGGGGGATACCACCCTGGTACATCAGTACCTTCAAACTCTACTATTTGCCCTGTGGGAAGAAACTTCATGGCTATTTGACTTCCTGTGAGAGGTTTTTGAGACTGAAGTAGTAATACAGCCTGCTACATTCTTGGCTCCAGACCCAAGAGGATTACTGTTGACCGAGATGAGCTTTGAAGATGTTCCTCTCAGTAAAAGATTCCTAGAGGGGATTATTGTTGGCTGAGATAAGCTTGAATATACTCTCTACAAAAGACTCATCCAAAATGACTTGACAACAAAAGTATTAAGGTTTAAAATGCTAATAGTCAAAAAACAAGACAGTGGAATTAATTATTATTGATGCATGAAATTTCAATTATTTAGGTTGTTGATGTTTTTTATAACATCTAAGTCATACAAGTGTAGTGATTTTACAGGAACAAAAATTGGGTGACAGAAATTGTATACTTCTAACCAAAAAATATAAAATAACCCTGATAAGAAAATGTATTTAATTCAATGCTATGTGTGACTGATGTTATCTCTTAACAAACACACAGTTTCTGAAACACAAATTGATGGTATAATATCAGGAAACAAAAAGAATAAAACTGCTTCTCTCTTTCTGAAGGAATAAATATGATATGAAAGAGTATTAAAGTGGGCAGCTCTCACACTCTCTAATTGCTTGAGTTTTGTAGCAACAGATATAGAACCCATAAAAAGATTGTACACAATGCCTAGTCAACTTATAGCACTCATTCCCACAAGATATCATTAAGATCAAAATTCAGGCTTTAAGAAAAGACTAAAGGTTTATATAACATATGCATATATATATATATATAATTGGTAATAAAAATGTTAGAGAGAGAATGAAGGGAAGAGAGAGAGACAGAGTCTGGCTTTTAAGGGAACTTAAGTGCTTAATTCCCACTAAAATCCAGGTTTATATATGTTTTATACAGATAGACCTTAAAACTATGAAAACCCTTACAAAAATGCAGCTCTGGCACCACTGAAATAAAATTAAATTTTGACATGACTAACAATGCATAAGTGGTCTAAAGCATATGACCACTTCAAGCAAGTATGAAAAGACAGTGAAGCTGAAGCAGAGCTGCCACTTCTAAAACAGCAAGAAAAACAACTAGGCTAGAAAAAAGTTACTGAATCTTAATGTGAGCTTACTTGGCATGTGAGCTGTAGCTCCAAAAACAAGGTGTAAGTTCACAGTTAAACCAGCCAGGCCATTTGGAAAATGATCAGGTGGCAGCATTAAACTGAAGTCTTTACAACTGAACTAATAATGAAACAACAGTTTAATGACTATGCCCAAAACCAAGCTCAGCAAACCCATTGTACGTAATTCATAAATTCCAAAAAGTTTTTATGCTTGCCCTATAGTAAGACAATATTACCAAGTTGGTAATTTCATTATTTCTAGATGACTTTTTTGAAAGAGAGAAAGAAAGAAAGGAAAAAAAAGAAAGAGAAAAAGAGAAAGACAAAGGGAGAGAAAGAAAAAGGTGTGAGAGAGAAAAAGAAAAGGAAGAAATGAAGGGAGAAGGAAAGAAGGGGAAGGAAGAAAGGAAGGATGGATGGAAGGAGGAAGAAAAAAGAAAGGAAGGAAGGGAGGGAGAGAAAGAAAATAAAAAGGAGATTTTCATTATTTGCTGTTAATTTGACAAAAAAAATGGTCAGGTAACTGACATTCAAAACCAGGTCTATGCTGTTGAAGAAAAAATTGATTGAAAACTGTTATAGAAATTATCTGAAAACTGACTGAAATGATAAGATGCTGATTGATTTCAAGGAAGGCCTGAGTGTTTCTTAACAGAATAAAAAATTCAGTTGATCTGATAAAGTACCTATGAAGAGAGTTGTATAAAAGCCAAGCTTATACAAAATGATAACATTTCCATTATTTCTTTTTTTGTTTTTAATCAGTTCTGTTCACAATTAATAATTTCATTTGATCTAGAGGGTAGCTTTATCACTTTATACTTTTGTAGACAAGCTTTGCAAAGAGTCATAGTCAGGAAAATAAATCCTAAGATTCATGAAAATAATGGGACTTGAATTTCTTGCTAAAGCGCTCATATTAATGAGCAGGAAATATAATTGCTCACATTTAAACTTTGAAGTTTAGACAGACTGGCAGCACGAGCTGGGGAATGAAGCTCTACATCTTGCTCTATTTGTAGAGGTTGGAGGGCTTCCTTTTTTTTTTTTTTTTTATGAATAGCTCCATTTAGTAGCTCCGTTTGACCTTCTTTAAGAAGCAGCAGTAACCCCAGATTTCACAAATGCTGACCTTCTTCTCTTGAATTATTTGACTCCTGATGAAATCAAACACAAAGAATTATAGTTATGAACTCAGAAAGAATATGTGCAAGTCCCACATTTTGTGCAGACCAAAAATTAGTAAATCACCTCAGTAGACAGAGAAAAGTGTTAAGAGCTGCTAAGAGTTTGTCCTAAGAATCGAGCCTAAAGGAAAATCAGTTGACTCTCTGAAATATGGAGAGCAATTGTGCTGTACTGCACTTGGGAAATGAAGGCTTGTTACGTCTAAGTAATCCTGGTCTGAGTAGAAATAGAAATGCATTTTAGGAAGATGGAGCAAAAGTTGGAAAACAACATACAAGTATATATTCTAGATATCTGAAAGAAAGAAAAAGAAAACAAACAAACATAAATATAAGCTCAGAGAAAGCTATTTTTAAAACAGACAGAATCTAAAGAATTATTTTAGATCACTGTTAATATTGAAAGCACGTAGAAAAATTGGCTTTAATTAGTCTTGTTCTTGCTATCACAATTAAGTCCTCAATAATGAAGTTAAAGTGTGACCATATTTGATCTAAGATTGAAACTAGTGACAGGTTTCTACTGGGACCTTTATCATATATGGAAAAATTAGCTCTGCATTAATTCTTAATGTGCAGAAACAATTTTCCATTCTAGGAAATATAGTTCACAAGTCATTTTGCAGAGCAGAAACCATTACTTGCTTTGTTTTATCTGCAGTGAAGTTAGTGCTGGTGAGCTGGAACCCCACAGGCTGAAGCTCTTTACCATAATTGACAAATCCCGTAAAAAGCAGGAACACTGCCGGATTCTCTTTTCCAAATTTATCTATCTTCTCTGTTCCAGAGAAACAAGCCTTGCAATGAAAATTTTTTAGACATTTTCCAAAATGCATTTATTTTCCAAAAGCAAAAAAAGGACAGTTAGCATTCATTTTCATGTTGCTCAGCATACATGTGTTTTTTAACTCTGTTAGGATTTGTGATCTCCATCCTTCATTTGTAGCCATTGTGCATAGACAAGAATTCACCTTCTTTGACTCAGTTAGAGGGTGACAGCCTATACCAGGTTCATCAATGACATTTTCAAGAGGTCTAAAGAACAGATGCTCAGTACTAGTCACCTGGAAATGGGCATTAATCCAGTAAAGCAGTTAAGTACACAGTAATGTTTAATACAGAGCACATTCCACTAAAGCTAAGGTAACTATATATAAGGTAAAAATTAAACACATGCTTAAGTCCTTTGTTCGATCATAGGCATGAGCTGAAAATGAGCAATTTCAGTATCTTACATTGATCCCGGGACACCACAATTTCAGTTGCCTCATGGTAATTAAAAGCGTATTATGTAGTCACGAAAACATGTTCTCCATGTCTCCAGTCTTTGAACAAGTGTTGCATATACCCATTGCAATTTGAGAGGAAAATCACTTTCTTATGACCCTGAAAAAGGCAATAAAAAGGATGTAAAAGTTTAGTCATAATCACCTCCTGTTATAAAGATTATCCTTTGCAACATTTTCAAATGAATTGGAACCATATTTTAAATCATTCTGTCATCCCTGTGGTATTAATATAGGTTTAGCTACCCAGGGTGCCTTTCTTATTAATGCTTTCAAATTTCTGTTTGATTTGAGGAGCAACACAAATACTTCCTCATTATTCACTGTTCTTTCCATTCTTTAGATTTTGGAAAGTTTCTTCCTGTCTTAAGCACCTTTGAAGAGAGATTCTCCCTCCCCAGCACCAGAAAAAGTACCCTAGAAACACCAGCAGCCTTTGACAAACAAAGAGAATTTTCCTTTTTACTACCTGTCTATTTGATAACTGTTTCCTGCAATTTCTATGAGGTTTCACTTTTTTTGTCCTACTGTGTGAACATTATTCCTTTGGTTAAAAATAATATCACATTCACTTGACTCCCACTTCTCTTGTATCAGGTGTGGTTTATGCTGTCGTTCCAACCCAAAAGCTAACAAGCCTCGCCGCCCGCTCAGGAAAGCATCTGCGTTCATTGCTCCTGAGCAGAGACTGAGGGCTCTGTCCTGAAATTATAAAGCACTCGAGTCAGCCAGAAAAAAGAAACCCAGAACACTGAAGCCTTGGCTTTACACATATGAATAGCTCCAATGACTTCTAAGGTTTTGGCGGGCTGGATAACCATGCCAGGTGTCACTGATTCTGAGATTAGAAGGCTTCGATCATCTGACATCTAACACATCACAGAGCCATAGGCTTTCACCCAACAGCTCCTGCATCAGACAGGACACAGCAGCGTTTGATTTAAAGGCCTCGAGTGAATGTTACTCCTTCACATCTTTCTATTTCAACAGTTACCAAATGGTGGCCTCACTTCCAGTCTAAATGTCTGTTGTTTTAGACTCCACCCCCTAGCGTTCTCCATGCCATTTCCTTATATATTAAAAAGCCATGAATTATTAGACGATTCTTTCTGATCGCTTTGGTCACTCTGACATTTCATTAGATAAAAAGAAAAGAGCTTAACACTTTCTAGAATCAAAACTTTCTGTAACTCTCCATTATCAAGAGTGCACACCAATACTGACACTATATTTTAGTCATAGATACAGCAGTTCATGACAGAATCACTGAAATGGGACTCCATATAAATAAGTCTTTAAGTGCATGCCTAAAAGGTTTTTAAAAGAGCATTGAACTGATAAACTAGGACAGTAATGTCTCAAGATGTTTTTTTTTTTCTTTACCATGATAACTTGTACTATGCTTTGGCAAGATCTATGAATACCAAAGTAAAATGTAATAATATATACGGGTAGAGGAACGTGCTAGCAAAAGGGTATGAAGAAAATATCCCTGCATGCTTATTTTCTCTGACATTTCAGAAATTCATTTTTTGAACAGCTCTAGACAATACATATCTGCAAGTCATTCAAATGTAAATATATAATCACATGCATACTTGTAAAATGTTAAATTTGATTCACACAAATGTCCGTGGAATCAAATAGAGGTTTGCAAGTGAGTTCATTGTTTATGTGAGAAGGAATGTTCTCAAATACTTCTCTGCAATATTTGCCCAGCAAGAGTCATTACTGTCCAATTTTGATTCAGCAGTAGATTGTCTTGATGCAGTATTATCCAGTTCATGCCTTAAATCTTAAAGTTATGCAGTTTTACTTCTTTGCTTTATCATAAAGACGTATTTGATTATGTCGTATAATTTGAAGAAAGAAATGCTTTGTTCTATTTTAAATGTTGGAGAAGAAAGTAACTGCTCAATTACACTGTTGCAGATGTCCCAGATGGATTTGTGCTGTGTTCTGTTTTTCTCCCCACTTCTACCTTTTAGTCAACAATGCTTCATTTGGAATGAGCTTGTCTCTGTTTTATCTATGACACTGCAGTAGAATGAGCCATCATAATAAGCTATATCAGGCTGACTTTGGGGTTTGTTTATTTTCGCTTATCAAAGTATTTTTTACATTGTTATTTTAATATACAGTTTAGTGTTTTAAATATCAGTCAGTTTCTATGCATAAACATAATGGATCAGGGCTAGCTCAAAAATGCTAGCAGCATTAAGGGCAAAATTGAATTTTCCACCAAAGAGATGGATAAAATCATTTATTTTGGGGCAGCTGGGGAATTTTTGTTTGTGGTGAAGGCAGAGTAGGAGGAAGACTTGGAAGTGTTTTGCACTCAGTGCAAAGTGTGAGGGTACAGGGGGATGCTGGGGAAAAGCTTGCTTCTGAAAGCAAGGGAGCACTTTCCTCTCTCTTACAAGTATGTAAGCAGTCACGGGACTTAGCATCCAGTGTTGAAACTGTCTGCTAGTCTACTTCCTATCTTGCCTAACAGCTAAACCATGCCTGTAAGAGAGAACATTTCTTCTGCACGTTCTTGTTCTGCAAATGATCCAGGAATTTCTGTACCCATTTTAAATAATAGGGAATTACTCTTTGCATTTGAATGGTACTTTCTTGTTCTCCAGTGCATATACTATATTGACTTTTACTTATCCCTACATAAAGTCTGCTGTTGTCACTGTTGGAGGCAGAATACTGGGCTAGATGGACCATTAGTCTCATCTAACAGAGCATTTCTTATGTTCTTATTTTCTTTTCACTAGAAATTTAACTCATTGTCAATGACAAATTTACCAGTTAACACGGTCATCAGGCAGAAACCTATATCCTTCAATCAACGGTTGCATTACAAAGACAAGTGTCATGCTCAGAGACAGAGAGCAAGCCTCAATAAAAAAGGGGTAAAACTAGCAATCACAATTCACAATCACAATTCACTATTCCCACTACCGCATCTTAAACAGAGGATGTGATGCAGCATCCATGTTCCCATAGTCTTCTCTGCTCTCTGATGCAGGAGCAAGACGACTGAGAAAGAAGACTAAGTAAAGAAGAAAGCCAATAGCGAATCCAAAGTCAGAATTAGCACACCTTGGGACATCAGTGCCCAAAAGAACATTTCCTAACCATCAGCGATAAAACACATAGCTTTTACCTGAACCTTATCCTTTTTGCATTATTATTCTCAATTTTGAACATGAGAACTGGCTGGACTATTCCATACCTGCAACACAGACATTATTACAACCTCTTTGTACTTGCTGTATCTGTGCATATCAACATCACATTAGTCCTTCTGAGTACTGGTTTGGAGAAAGATTTAGTAGTCTCAGTCTAGTGTCCCCTGCCTGGAAACCACTGCTCAGATTGCTGTTCTCTGTGAAAGCCTTTCTGTTGGGTAATAATAAACTATTTTGTTTAGTTATGCAGAGGGTTTTGTATCGTGACCTGTCTCCCCTATTATTCATTCATCAAGCTTTTGTATCACTTTCAAACTTCATCAGTTTTGAGTTGATGTGTTTCTTTCAGGCCATGGACTTTAAACACCACCTAGGCCAAGGGATAATTATTTTGGGTCCTCCATAGAAGCACAGCAACTCAGTTTATGGTTTCATTTTTCAGACCTATTGCCTTGCCATTTAATGTGTGCCACATTGATTTTGTGTTATTCTTCTCTCTGAATCAAAATGTTTTCAGGTAAAGGACAACCCTTTACTCTAATGTGATGCTGATCTTATCATTTTCTTCAACCAAACTCATAATCATCCCAAACAGGGTATCTAGCTCCGGACTGCATAACTGGTAAGTGGCTATTACAATCAAATTTTTCCAACACTTCTCTTTCCATCAGTGAATCCATCTGGATTGTATATATTACTCACCTTTGGCTTTTCAGTTACTAAGTCCAGAAGCAGACATCCAGTTTCTGCCAGGATCAGTTCTGAGACACTTTCCTCCCAAATACAACACAGGCATGTTTCTGGAATATCCCAGCTTTTTCTGTGTTATTACTGATATTTTTACATTTCCATTCACTATTATATTAGTACTATTGTGAAAATTTTTTATTCTTAAAGCTGTCAAAGACCTCTCTCTGAGATCTTTTCCTTCCTTTATCCATTTTCAATAATCCAGTTCTTTTCTATTATATTCAATGCTGTAATTTTCCTTTTTTTACCCCTCTTTGTTGTGAATTTTCTTCCATTTCTACTCTTATTCAATATATTTTTGAATGTCAATGTTGCCAACTTTTCCTTGCAGATTTTATGCAATAAACTCGTTTAAATGTGATTCCCAAATGTCATTTACATTTTTCTGTTCAGTACTTTTTCTCCATATTATTTGATCCATAACAATTTACATGTATATATGAATAAAATATGGATATTATTCTGTTTGTACATTACAAATCTAATAAAAATCATAAAATCTGCTCCTAAACAGCACTCATTTTTAATCTGTAACCAGTTCTTTTTTCATAATGAAATCATACCCAGTACAAAATTTTCCTATACCTGTGGCAGTCCGGTTTGAATGATGAAGTTGAACCTATAATTTTTAGTAATCTTGTCAACATTTGACTAACTTTCCAGCAAGCTTCTCAGGCTGAAGTCTCCTATGACAACTTAGGTGTTTTGCCTTGCGTTTTGCTTTTTTTCTTGGCATAACAAATAAGTCCTTAGGGAGCCAATCATCCTCTTCTCTCAGCCTCAGTCGGAAAGAGGTCTTTTTCATAAAATGTCACTTGACCTCTTTTTCATCCCCTTACATAGGTTATTACTGCTGATGCTAGTATTACAATCACACAGATTTTAGTATCATGCTTCAGTAATGTCAGATTGGTCAAACATGTGCTCATAAATGAGTAAAATTTCTCTTTTTTATTATGCAGTTTTTAGCTTATAGTCACACCAAGAATTCCACTCATAATCTGTGATTCCAGTTCATATAAACTTTGCATCAATATTTTGAATTTTTTTTATTTTTTTTACTTTTGCATTGTGTTTCAGTGTCTTCCATCTCTGTAAAACACTTGAATACGAAACCATGGCTGGTTACAAAGAAAGTCCTGGGCAGTAATATAGTGCTACCCCTGTCTGATCCTATTTAAACTGTGTTGCAGTTCTCCTGTGTGATAATGCACCTCTCACTGGGCTCCAAGCCTGGGACTCCTCCTTTCTCTCCATTGCCCTGAAGCCATGTCATTTCAAGACCTCAGTCCCACTCTGCCAGTTATATTAGTCATTTTTTGACATGCTGCCTACACAACTCAATACTAAAAGTGTAAAAAGCATTGTTTCTATTTTCTCCTACCACATCAGCATCAGAAAAGTGTGATAAGGGGATGTAAGTGGACTCTTAAGCTCTCTTTTCTTCAGTTCATTTTGTCCAGAGGTACTTTCTTTGCCTTCCAATTTGTTTTTAAGCATAAATTACACCCTTTCCACATTGTAGCCTGTCCTTTACACACACACAGACCAAATCAGTCTGTTAGCAGCCTACTTTTACTTACTGGATTGATCCAGCCAAATAGATACTTATTCAGTAGTTGTACTCTATCCTGTAAAATCTGTGAAATCAGAATGACACTTGTTCAACCAGAGCAGAAGAGAATTGAATGAATCAATTAAATCATTGTGAACATAGGTATTAACTTGAGAAACTCATGCCTATGACAATAAGGGGGCATAACCATCAGTTTTTCCTTACTAGGAGGGACTAATATTCAGGATACCCAGACACCACATACTCTGCCGGGATGTCTTAGGAACTTAACCATAAAGGCATAAATAATGACAAAGTATATCCTTTCCTTTTTATTTGCCCACTTATATATGGTATACTAATTATCAATGTACTTAAATGATAATTAAGCCAAATACAAATTTGCCAGCCATAACTACTAAATTTGTAGCTATCTGGGAGGTCATTTTCCACAGGATGGTGGTGGAACCTATCTCATTAACTGACTTGCTGAATTGTTATCACCTTTTTCAGCTAACTATTTTCTCAAGTTCACGTTCAAGGTGTGGTGTAAATTCTTGATGCAATTTTGTCACATAAAAATTCAGGGTCAAATGTTGTCTTTTGTGATAATACTACTCTGTCCCCTATAGCAACACTGCTGTGTAAAAGGAATGAGCTGACATTGCGACCTGCTGGGAAAAACTGGGTCTGTATTTCGAAGTCACTATCTTTTTCTCCTTTTGTTTTATTAGAATTCACATATCATTGTCTCAACTAAATAAAAATTCTTCCTCTTAAGCATTTTTTGACAAATTTTGTAATAGGCTTATGGAGGAAAGAAAAACACCCAAAGCTGTAAGGAAAGAAAACTTACTGAAGAGGTATAAAGATGTATACAATGCATATATTAGAGCCCAAGGGCACAGTAACTTGGATCCCAGTAGGAAATGGTTTTCAGGACCATAGAACACTGCTACCTATAATCACCAGAGAACATAGGTATGTCTCATGATACCTGCAAAAGAAGCGTGGAATTGCAATAAACTGCAGTATAATGAGTCAGAAAATACATACACAGACATGATTGCCAGGCCTTGATCCAGCAAGATCCTTTAAAATTTTGATCAGTTTAAATATGCTCATAGTTTAATTGGTGTCATCTCTGACTGCATTCTTTCATGCTGGAGGAGACAATTGTGTGAGCTTAGTTGGATTTCTAGGGCTACAGGGAAACTTTATACAAGGATGAGAAAAAGTTTGCTTGTTCATATGAGGTCTGTCAACTGGAGAACATCTGGAGAGGGTACGAGGTGAAACAGAATGAGCTCTTCCCAGCAGCCCGGTGGCAACTGGGTTATGTGACAGGTTGCCAGAGATGGCAGGATCCCGCATTCTTCACAATAGGTAAAAAGATAAGTGCCCCACTTCATCTAACAGGTGGCAAATTTCTGCTGTCCCATTCCTAATGGAACTGTATTTATTCAGGAAAGATTAGAGGAATTTTAAAACACCCCTGGAGAAGAAATCAGGTAGGCTTACTATAAGTACCCATCACCAAAAAAAACCTATGCTTTCTTTGTTTGCTCTCTCTCTCTTAAAAACAAACATACGAATAAGTGCCAAATTCCCAATGCTTCTTTACAGCTGGATTGTAATAACTGAAATTCACATCCAATCAATGCAAATGTTATTAGCCTGTGTGTTCCCTTTAGTCTGTTCCAGCTGACTGGACTGTTGAGTTAGTGCAGAGAAAAGCAATGTACTTTGCTTTGCTTTCAAGGACCATGGATTACCAACCGACAGGGTCATTAAAAGAATTCCTAAGGAGAAAAAACGATTGACATTAACATCAATCTAAAAAAAACCCCCGACAAATGACTTTGACTAGAGGCACTGACTGCAAGTATTTTTAAAAATCATTAGGACTAGTTCTTGCCCTATTTAAAAATTACAGGCAGGAAAGAAGGCAGGAAAAGAAAGTGTATTCGTGAGCGTTAGAATATAGAAGAAGAGAAACTACCTGCTTGGTAGAGAGTGGCTCTACTATGGAATAGTAACCCTACCCATATGGGGGCCAAATATAAAGCAGAGGGATAGAATGGCAATTTCAATTCTTCTATAGAAAAGACAGGATTCAGGAAGAAAATAATTGTGCTATGTATGACGAAGGAATAAAAGGAGAGGTTTGCATCAGACTATCCACAATCTTATCATACAGGTTATCTTAATAAAAGAGCCCAGCACCATGCACAAATGCAGGTTCAATAAAGTTCATCTGTCATGTTTTCCACCTTGTTTATTTGATCCTATGAAGTTATATACAATTTTATTTTTGCTAACCTTGCTGAAGAAGAATTTACTATAGGCCATTACTTAAGAGTCTCACTACTAGTAGTACATTTAGTATTAGAAAAATAAAGGGACTGTAATTCTGTCTATCACTGCAGGATCCTGATGGCACAGCCATCATAAAAAAATGGAAATAATTGCCATTATACAATTAAAATGAGAGACATGTCACTGAAAATAATATTTTTAAAATGGTACCTTTCTCTTTCAGGAGCTTAATAGCCAAGATCATACTGGGGATAAACCAAGGTTTGAAGACAATTTTCATTTGAATAAAAAGATAAGAATGAAATATTGCATATGGCCAGATAGTAAAAATGTCTGTGGAAACAAATTATCCACCAATAATCCAATTACCTGTTGCTTGCAGAACTCCAATCTGTTAATTATCTCCATTCATTCTGAATCACTTCTCCATTACTGAGATTCATTAAAGGTCCATTCAGGTCTCTCAAACTATTTAACATCTTTTGTGTCCAAAAAAGTACAGCATCATCAAGCTTTCAAACCTCAAAGGTAGAGTTCTGTCCTTGGATATATTTATGAATTTCTCATTGTAGTTAAAAAGTTGGAGGACAATAATTGATCCACCATATTTTTATTGTTTTATCACTATTTAAAACATTGTTTCTGTATGTCTACGATTTCTAAAAGCAGCTGGAGATGAGCAGCAGTTTGATGCCTGTCTATCTAATTATACCCCCCCCCAAAAAAAATAAAAAATCAAATCTAGTATCTACATGCATTCAGTGCTTTTTGTTTTTATTATACGGGCCCCTCATCATGTTTCAGCACCTATTTGGAACAGTTCAGTTTTCACATCATATTTTTTTTGAGGATTTGTATCCATGCAACTATTTCAACACTTTGATGTGAGTAAGGGATTCTAACATAGACACTCAGTATGAAAATTGGACTCCTAAGTCTACCATGACAATTAGGATTTAAACACAGTTTAAAATTTAGCTACCCTGTTGTTCAGAGGAAGCACCCCAGTAGGGTATTTATTATAATACCTGGCAAAAGTTAGGGGCTCAAACAGTATGCATTCCCAAAAAATAGCAAATGAAGAAGCTTTGCAGGAAATATTAAGTTTGGGAGATGCCCAAACCTGTTCTGTCAAATGTACTGAGGATGCTAAACCCAGACTAGAGGAAGATACTATCCCTACTACAAATAGGCTTGGGATTCACAAGCGGTGAAACAAAATTAGTCTTTTTTGCTTTGATTAGAGGAGCAGGAAAAAAAGGCCTTTCCTGTGTCTAACATTTAGGACAGTTATCAGAGATGAGGAAAAACTGATTATTTATATATCTATATCTATACATACATTATATATACATATATATTATATTTGTATTTTATTATCTATATATTTTAATGCTTTTCAGTGTTTCTGAAGCATTTGAAAATCAATGTATCCTTCAGGCTGCTCTAGTTACTAAATGCTTTGAACTGTGTGTGGAAAGTTAGCACCACTGAATGTTTAATAAGTGGTTCAGCTTAAACAGGCAAGCATTGAAAAGATCCCTTCATTACCCAATTGTTAGCAGGGTTTTCTGAAAGGTGGGACATTATATTCAAATTTCTATTTCAGTGCAGAAGGATAGATTTGAAATTCATTCCTCCATATCCCAAGCGGTTATTGTAACCACTTGGATATCACATGAAAAGGTGGGATACTGATTCTTTCATCTGCATCTACACATGTTCTGAGGACACTCATGGTTTGAGAAGGTGGATGCAGTAAAATCACTTTAATATCTTGGTTCCTCACTGAGGCCAAAAACACTTCTGCCACGTAGATGTGGGGAAGCTTTATTCACAAAGTACTCTGCAATCATGAAAGTATCTATGTGTATTTTAATAAGTGTCTTTAAAGAACCTGTAATTTGTATGCTTGGAATTGTATAATTGAATAATACTGTTATGTTCAAGCCTTTAAAAGCCCTGAACCTGATATTTCAGAAATGCCTGGATTTTTTAGCTAACTTATTCACCTATTCTAGACTGTATTTGAAGACAAAGAAAGCTGAATTGTCATATTCTGTGTTTTATTACAATATATCACAGTATGTTACAGGTTAAATGAAGCCAAAACTATAACGACAACTTTTACTTTCAGGATACTGGAGAAATGTGGGATTTCACTTTTTTGCTAGGTGGCCTGCTTTATCTTAACTGACATTGCCTAACTGGCTCCACAATGCCCTTCGTACATTGCTGCAAACTTTCTTGTAAGGCCATGTTTATGGACCTTGCTTTTAGATTAAGAGATTGTTTTAATAGATTGATAGATGCAGAAACTCACTGAACTTTTCACTGTTTTTAGGAGATGAGAAGAGAAATATTTCAGAATGAATTTTGACTTTATTAACAAGAAAACATTTCAATGAAGGCTTCCAGCTGCACGTTCAATAGCATATTGCCTGATTTTTCCAAGATGACTTTTGGAAGCTTTAGGATTGGTACCTTAGATTCCTCTGATATTCATTCTCTAGGAAAGTATTGCTTTTCCCCTATTTTATGTGAATTTCACTATTGAGAAAAGTATATACTTGTCTGTTTAGAGTTTACAGCCTTTTTTCAGTAGAGAAGCAGAGCAGTATGGATTACAGCAGTTAAATCCTCTCACTCTTTCTACTCCTCATCAGTATTACTGCAGCCTATACAGGACCACATTTGTGGCATCCACTCAGTCCCAGGAGAATAACCAGGCTTGAAGAGGTATCCCTGGAAACAGAATTTGGCCACCAAATCTTTAAAAAATTTGAATACAAAAGATGAATAAAACATTCAGCGCGACTACCAGACTGCAAAGCGAATTTGTAGCTTTAAGCTTCAAGAGAAAAAATAACAATAATTACAGCTGAAAGATCAACAGTCCCCTTCTCCCCCGAATATTCTTTTACTTACAAATTGAAGATATTTGATCTACAATCTTTGGAATATTAAAAAAAAAGAAAAGAAAAAAACCACACACACACAAAAACCAGGCTTCCAATAGCTGTTTCTACAACTTTACAGAATGAATCTCCCTTAGTGCACAAAGCTATGGATCACTTCTTCAGTATTCGTTTCCACTAGAACCTGAGAAAACATCCCACCAAATAAGGACTCACTCCTTCCTGAAACCTTGTCGAGTAAAATGCTGGAAAATTATGAAAAGAATTTAAGTACCCCAGAGATGTATTCACATTGCATTGACAGCCACCAAGATGCCTTTCAAGGATTCTTTTGTTACCATAACTTAGGAGGCACAGATTACATTTTTTCGCTCACACTATGATTCTATAGATATGAAAATGGATCTTATTCCAGTGTTTATGAAAGACCTGTAGCACACCAGGAGCATCTCACAGTTTTGGTTGCATAAGAGGCTGCTACTAGCTGTTAGTATGAGCTATACAAAATAACCTGATGGAGTTACATGGCTTACATTTAAAAATGAATTCTCTGTGTGTAAGAAATACTTCCTTAACATGGAGGAAATGCTAATACTAAAAAGGAAAAATGCTTAGTGGGGCAAATTCATTGTATTGGTTTAAAAACAACCTTCTAAACTTAGGTCCTTGAAAAGGATGTCATTTCTAATAGCTGATCATATCAAATCTATTTCAAGATATACTAGTCAGCTTTCATGGAAGCCTGTAATTAGTGAGCCATTAGTTGGGTCATCATCTTCTTTATGCAAAATCTGATGATAAATTGTTTTATTTTTTATATTTACTTTTTCTATTAAGTCATGCTGGGGAGCAGGAAGTGAAATAAAGCAGCACACATGAAATAAAAGGTTCCCTGAGGTTTCAGTTCAATATTTTCTATGCCAAGAGACAAAGAACAGAGGGTGTCATTTCCAAATGGATGTGTGCATATCTGTTTAGAAAGAGGGACATGAATTCACAGGGTGGCAGTGTCAGCCAATAAAACATAGGACAAAAACCGTACTTCTCCCCTTCCCATTCCACAGAAGTCCCAAATTCTGTGAACCATCCACTTCAACGTGCACGGTAATAGCTGCAGGAGAGAGATCCGATATCAAAGTTACTGCAGGTTAAAGGGTGGTAATTAGCTCTGAGGTGAGCATAAAAGAGAGGGGAATGCAAGGTGTGTAAGGAGAGTTATTGCCGATAAAAGGCCAATGTGAATTTGTTTAAGCTTTGTAACCTCAAAGAATGGCTGTCTGAACTTTCTTCATCTGTGCTGTTGTCTTTGATAAATCCAGCAAGAAAGCCTGATAGCCTCATACCAAGTTACTGGACTAAAGCTGTCCACTATGGCAGGCAGGCAGGTAGGCAAGACAGAAGGAAAAGAAAGAACAGACAAAGAAAAAGGAAAACAAAGTAAAAATTCTAAATAGAGAATGATGAGTTCTTTAACTTTATATTTAAAAATATCTCTGGAGATCAATCAGAAGTTGAATATCTGGTAATAAATCCTTGCCAGACTATATTATCCTTGTCAAACTATTATTCAGAGTATAGCACCAAAGGTATGCGCACGTGTACTAATTAGCATTACATAAAAGTGCTTTGCTATTATCTCTGTAACTTTTATACTTGTGGGGGAGTGACATACTGGTTGGGCTTTTCAGAAACTCCTAGGGTCATATCACTGATAATTGCTCATATGTGCATTATTAACCTAAGAGAGATTTGCAGACCAGCTCTGAGATCTCTTTAGTTCAGTGTCCGCTCAATTTTGAAGATTCATGCTCCTTTGAATTTCACTTCTGAGCATGCAGAGAACTACTCCAAGCCAATGAGCTCACACTCACATCTAAAAAGGTCACATCTATTTAACTGTTAGCAAATACTAGTCATCACCCTGCTCAAGAATTGTTTGGGAAGGAGCGAGCTGGCGCAGATTAAAAGCACATCAGAGAACGCGTTAAGGGCTGTTCTCAGCACTTTGCACACAGAGACATTGTTTTGGGAACAGCAAGAGTTTATGAATATGAGAATAAATTAAGCCATGCTACTTGGATTCAAAGATCTGCAAATAGTCCCTGGACTGTTTTGTTCAAAAACAGTCTTCAAGCCTATGGCCCAGTGATTAAGATTCTCTTCTAGAAGACAGATTTTATCCCTGCTAGGCTAACAGAATATTTGAATTTTGACCTCCTTTTGTCTGATAATTGCTGCAATGACATTATACTAGAGAGGGGTAATAGAGCACCATTGCCACCTGTAATACAGAGATAAAGTTGTTTCTGGTTATAAATGGTTCCTGACTGTCACTAAACGTGGTGTAGCATTTCCCTGCAATCTGAAATTCAGTCCCTGAACCCTGGGGCACAAGGAGGTGGTGAGGCAGGATTCTGGGCACATCCACCTTTCAGCAGTTTCATATAAAGTCTCTCTGAATTATAGGGCTTCTTCCTCAAAGTTGAGTTTTAATGTCAATATACCGGGCCACTTAACTCTCTTAACGTACTGTGTTGAAGCCCAGACACATTTCTACCCTTAGATTCTAAAAATCCCCAGGCTAGAGTAAGCCTAAATGCTGCTTTAGTGAGGGTCTAGCCCTAAGTATTGCAAATGCATTGAATTTGTGCTAAATACATAGGACTGGGTTACCTTTGAATTTGATTGCTTAGGAATTCAGATTCACTTGTATTTATTAACCATTTAGCAAGCAGTATAGTTCTTTTATAAAAAAAAAGGCATAAAATCCATGGATGTAACAGGGGAAAAAAGAATAACATACTTTGAAGATTAAATTGATGTTAGTCTAACCTTGGAGAATGCAGTTGATATGCATTCATTTTAGATTTCTAAAAGGCACAGACTGGACCCAGTGAGCCTATTTACATAACTGATAAATGAACTTGGCAGAAAGACCACCCCAACCCTCTCACCACGATATCTTTGGCATAGGAAAAAGATGGAAATTATACAAAAGATTTACATCATGTATTGGATGTGAGGATTAACACTTTCAGGTTCTCATCAACCAACTAGCAAAACTAATTCCAGCATTACTGACTGTAAGGTAGGATACTTATCAATTACCATGTACTTCCTCAGGGTTAACTCATAGATTTATTTTGTCATTATGTAGGAAAGAAGCAAATAAATTATGCTTTTGTGAAATTGGGCTGGGATAGGCAAAACAGAAGCATGAGCCAGAAGGTACCTTGCCTCACTTTTGCAATTCAAGACTACAGGTCCTCAAACTTCCCAGTCCAAGGAATATCTTTCTGCATTATCTGTATCTGCATTAGCTGTCTCTAGAGATGCTTATAAATGTGATATATGATCTCATAAGTTGGCTGCCTCAGATCCTGCGCAGTTCAGGATCAGTGGAAATGTTGCATAAAGCAGATATAGTAAGAATTTGGCAGTCACCCACATGTGAATAATTTCTAAAACAAGGGTCAGAGGTGTACAGTAGAACAAAGTTATTTAGATCACATTCTCCAGCTTAGTGAGTTCTGGACATGGTGCCTTCTCTGTCACCGTAACCTTCAGCCCTCAGGAGGCTGAATTGCATGAAGAGCAGTGTTTCTATAAGGCAAAACAAAATCTTTTAATACAAACATAGTACATGCAGGTTATTTCAGTGTAACTAAATTTAACACAACGGGGCATGCTGGCAAACACACAGCACCAGCTGTCAGCACTCAGAGCTGACACGGCTACTCTTTGCTCAGTTAATTATCTAGGTTGGTTCCTCACTATATTGCAGTCTGATTACCACAGAAGTTAGATGATCATTCCTTTCACTGATCATTTGGCTGTATGGATCAGGTCTTGCTTTCAAATGCAAAATTCTCTGATTTATATCAATTTGTAATGTCAGGTTACAGAGAGGAGCATTGGAACTACTCATTTTCTTTCATCATTTGAAAGGCAGCAGTTATTTTTACTCTTAAGGCTATCACTTGGTTTCAGGTAAAGAATGTGGTATGTGATGGAAGTGCCTCAGTCAACCTCCTAGAGCTCTGAATGCTCTGAAATACTTGTCTTCTGGGAAGAGAGAGATTGTGCGCTTTCTTTGGAGTATAGGATCTGTGTAGCTGCACATAGAGCAATCACAAAAGGGAGAACCTCAAAACGATCTTCAAAGAGCTTGTTCACAGCTGGAACCCTCCAGGACGGGTTTCTGGAATTTGGTAAAGATTGCAGAGTTTCAACTCAGTAGGCCCCAAAGTGCTTTTGTTTTATCAGTCAGCACCCCAGCCCACACAGTCCGTTCTTTTGTTCCTGCTGAGAAGCAATGGAAATGTCATGAGAGACTCTACTAATGAAGCAAGATAATAGCAAATGCTACTTCTGAACAAAAAACAAGTTCTCACAAAAGCCAATTGTATCCATGCACCACTTATGAAGAGTCCTGTCATACATGTTGATCACGTGAAACCATTAAACTGAAAGAAACAGATTTTTGTTAGATTCCTTGGGCTCTAAGTAAGTACTTGGCAGCTTGAGATTCCTGCCATTTTGTATGCATTTCCAAACAGCACAGATTATGCTAGCCAGCCTGGGAAGTACAGCTTGTGAGAGAACGACTGCCACTGTGCCCTATCACCAGGAAAGTGTTCTCTTTATATCCTAGAGTCTCTGTGTCTTTTAATCTGTGAAAGATACCAGGAACAAAGACTAAAATACGTATTAACACCATATTTTACACCATGGATTAAGTCTGGAACCCCACTGTAGATTAAATCCACATTATAAATTTGCAAATTTGAACTAGTTCTAATTCTACATTCAACCATTTTACTAACTACTGTTAAGAGATATGGGAATATACTGTGTCACCACTTTAAAGGAAAGTATTTACAGGGCATTTTCTAAAAGAATTGTCAAAATTTGAGTGTACAACAAAAAGTTTACTGCTTGTATCTTTTTTGCATGTACAAAGAAATGCTACTGAGACATCCTGAAAGCTTGTGTTTGTCCTTAATAATCTAAGAAGAGGCTTTACTCAGTACACTTGTACTGAATTTATCTCTAATGTGGCACTGCACTGCATATCAAGTTTTTATCTCTGCAATTCATAATATAAAGTCCATTTATAGCACGGAATAATGGGCATATTTTATTTCCAATTAAGATTACTCATCTGTTCACACCCACCAAGATTTCTACTGTGCTTTTAATTTATCATTGCTTACTTTAATGTACCCAGTTTAATCACAGTAGCACCAGGAATCAGATCATTATAACCAGAGCTGTATTGAACTAATTTAATCTTCTTGTGGGAAAAAAAAAAAAAGAGAGAGAGAGAGAGAGAACATTTTAGATTCAAGGGTATGTGTTTTTTTTTTCTTTTTACAATGTTGCTTGCCATCTCCCATTTCATTTCAAAGCTGCTTAAAATGATGGGACTGACACACCAGTTTGACTACCCTCCACCCTAACTTCAAAAAGTGTTAACTCTCCCTCCAGAACTGCATAAAATTGAGATATATATCACAAAGAGAAAGAGCTGATTTGATGTAGCAGTAATGAACCAAAAAAAAAAAAAATCAATGTAAAGGCAGTGGCCTTTTACATCCCAGCTCAAGACTGAACTTTGTTAAAATTCTGGAGAATGGTCATATTTTATTGCCCACTTTTGCACATTTCAAAAGCACCATAGAAATTTTCCAACACCTCTATCTCTTTCTGTGCAGGAGAGACCCAGATAGAGGGGATACTGAAGAACAAGGACTGAGGTGCTCTGACAAAGTGCCTCAGGAGAACAGGAATGTTATTTCAGAAAGTGCTCCAAGCCAAGATCAAAATGCTATGTTGAAATAGCAGAGAACTACAGATAAGAATTACTACTGCTTGTGATATACAGGAGAGGCGAAGGAGTGTGAGTCCTAACATTGCAAATACATCAAAGGTTAGGACTGCAGTGAATCACAGTAACAGCTGAAGGATTCTCTCACAAACTTCTGCTAAGGACACATTTCCAGTACTGAACTGTCACAGTTGAAATATGCCATTCTAGAAGCAGACGCCATTTAGGGTTAAAGTTTAACTGTTTGTTCAATTAGCTCCAAATCTTTCACTTGCAGAAACAGAGGCTGCTTCTCTTGGTTAGAGTTGTTTTGCACCACATAGCAGAGATTTATTCATTCTGACTGCAAATTCTGGGTGTATTTTCAGCTCTACAATGCAACTGGCCAATAAAAGGTTTTAAAGCTGGTGAATATATTGATTTTTCACTGCTGTATATAGTAAGTTGGATTTATTTTATTTTTCTAAGTGTGTGCTTTTGAAGTCAAGTTGGGGTTAATTTTGTACTCACTTGGCAAGTTTTCTTGCAAAGCAGTTGGTCAGCAAGAACTTCAATCAGAGAAGCAAGGAGTGCCAAGGTCATTTTCCAAAGTGAAAGTTTTAGGATGTGAATACCCTCTGGCTCATCAGTTGTTCTGTACTTTGTCATGAAAAACTTCTTAACTGTCTAAAGCATTTCAGGGAGGTCCCAGGGAGAGGCAAGGAGCGCAGAACAGGGAAATTCTACCATTCTGACACTTGACTCTATCAGCAGCCCCTTCAAACTCTGCAGCCAGCATAAAAAATACAGCCTTCAGGCTTTTAGACTAACCAGAGTAAAAGCAACTGCCGAAGAACAGAAGAGTCATTGTAAACTGCAATGGGAGTCTAGATAGCTCTCCAGTAATACTGAAACTATTTGTGAAAACTTAACACCAATACAAGATTTATGTATATACATTTCTGTTCAAGAAAGTCCTGGCAACAGAAACAAAGGTGAAGGACTGAGGTGCATCAGCACTGCGTCTCAAAGGTACAGAAATAAAATTTCAGAAAGTGTTCCAAGCCAACAACAAATTCCAATGGTAGAAGAGAAGCTGGATACAGACAAAAAGCTAAGGAATACCGCAAGATGTAGAAATGTCTAGCATTAAGCACTTTCAGAAATCAGGGATAAAACAATATGCACAACACTACAGCTCATGTCAAGAAATAAGATACAAGCATAAGTAAGCAATTTTCATTAGTAAGAACTTCACTATCTTTTTTGTGCAGTCTTTGCAGCACTAGCAATCACTTGCTGCTATACTGTCACCAAGTCTTTCTCTATCAAGCCCAGTCAGCATTCATTACTTATAGTAATGAGTGACAGCTCTTTTGGCTCTTCTTTTCTTCATTTCAGCTACTACTGTATAAAGACTGCTATGCTTCTTTCTGTAAAACAATTGTAATTTTCAACCCAACTTGAAATATTTTTGCTTGTTCATCTAAAATACATTTAAAAACATGTGCATATAGTGTAGTGAATCTTAATTTTTTTTGCAGGTAATCTACAAATAGAAACCTATTTACAGGTAAAAGATTTTGTATTCTTATATTCTAATATATAATATTCTTGTGTTGACACAGATACTGCTCACTCCTACAAATAGTTATCACTAGCGATATACAAAATACCCAAATCAGTCCTCAGATTAGATGCGTAAAGATGCCGGAAGATTCCAACGAATCCTATCCCAGATATGCAGGCAAAGGCATTTTGAGACATTTGATAAGCATGCAAGTGCATGTTAGGAAAGGAGGCTAAAAATCTCTGCTATAAGGCCAGTAGAGCTAGCTTTTTTTTTTTTTTTTTTTTTTAAGTCTTACTACAGTGCAAGAGATGAATAATATCTTCCCCCACTTCAAGACCACCATTATTCTTACAAAGTAGTTGAGATTTGAAGCCTTCAAAGATACTGTGGAAAAGGAAATCCTCTCCAAAGACCACCGGAAAGACCTGTTTGGGGGGGGGGGGGGAAGAGATAGGGAAACAGATTATTCCATATGGTTCATAAAGGGGTAGCCAAGATTGTACCCAAGATTGCTACCAAAGGACATTGGAAGGAAGAAGAAGAGCTAGATAATGACAAAAAGATTAGTTGCATGAATTTGGATAATCAAAGCCCAGGGGAAGCAGCATTCTACAATGAATTTGTCCCTCTAAATTAGATCTGCCTGAGGTTGGAGCACACGGGTAGGCAGAAGGGAGTAGTGGGAATCTGGAGGGGTCACTTCAGTGGCAGAACAGTGCTATGAATAAAGGAACTTCTGTAGAATTGTCAATCTGGCCTTTTCACACAACATTAAATTAGTTAAATAACAAGACCAAAGCATTTCTCTGCCCGAGTTATTTCATTTTTTTTCCTGAAAGGGATAAAATATTATTATGCTCACATATGTAAGAGGCTCCTATACGAAGCAGAATCTATTAATCAGTTAACCAGGCCACACTTCAATAGAACTTTTAATGCTGTGCATCCAGGGGTACTTTACCAAAAGACAAATTAGAAACTCAATTAATTATGAATTTTTCAAATAAATGAGTTGTTAAACTGGATTTAAGGGGGCTATACATTTGCCAACACAGCAAATTAGCATTGGTATGGGAACCCCAAAGCTGGGAACTGCTGCTGGAAACATTACAAACAGATGAAACTAAAGATTGTTCTAATCTGAATCTAGAAAAAAACTGAAAGCCACTGAGTTTTGAAGATCTTACACAGAAATCTGGCACTGCAGGATCAAGAGGAGGAAGTAAGTGTAACTAAACAAATCATACAAACTTCCTAATGGTTAACAGCATACTAGATCTTTCTAGGTGTCCAAAACTTCCTATGAGATCCATGAAAATTGTGGCTAATGGATCTGAAAAAGAGAAGCTTACTATAGGACTCAAGCTAAATAGCTCACTTCACGTATTCTTTGATCTGAAAACGCACCTTTAGCAGAAGTCAGGTACAGGAGGGATCATTAAAAAAAAAAAAAAAAAAAAGCATTTTCCATTCCAGGTACCCAATAACTGCAGCAGCATGTTAGCATACATGCAGTGGGAACTTGCTACAGTAGTACATTACTGTGTAAGGCCAGATGCAGAGGTTTAAATGGTGCCTACAGAATTAATAATAATTTGTTTTTATGCAGACAGACTGTATTGTCTTTACTGAAGATTTTAAAAAGTCCCTTTTAGGCTTTCTATTGCTTGAGTATTTAGAGCTTACCAGGCGCTTGGCTAAATTGCTTATATGAAGAGAAAAGAAAATTTGTGAACAGCAGTCTCCCTAATTCCCTGAACTACTCAGCAATCTGTGTACTCAAGACAATAAAATGTCATACAATCTCATTGCTGTTATGAGAAGGGAGAGACTTTTATTGTGGGTGGCACTTGAGTCTCATTGGCTTTTGGTTAGGCTGATTCTCCCAGCACCGTAATCTCTACTCCTGTCAGCCTTATTTTTACCCCTCAGTGACTCCTCACCCTTTCCAAGAGGGCGAACACCTATGGGTGGCTCTGACACGTTTCCATTGCTGTACGTTGCCTGATAGGCAGGTGACGGCCTCCCCAGGCGCGGTGTGCTAGTCTGTTACAAAACAAACAGGTATGAAAATAAAAACTCCTAAGTGTCACTTGTTTTGTTTGCTGGACTTGCAGAATACAGTAAACAGGAAAGTAGGACTCATGTCATAACACCTTTGATGAGAAAATATGTAGATTGCTGAAGCAGGAAAGCAAGTGGAAGCTGGAACAACTTGATATTCAGCTGAATGTCCAGACATAAAACCCTCTTTGGATACTTCTCATGTAAAACGTTTTCATCCATGGAAAATTTTTTACTGGAAAATTCTCACAATAGTTAGAAAATATTGGTCTGTCATCTTCTCTAAAGACGGTAGCCAAGTGAAAAAGCACATATTGTCCAGCAGTTGTTCCATCATTTCTGGAGAATATATTCCCCAAATGGAAACTTTTTTCTTGGCTATGTAGTCTTAGCGTGGTGCACTACTGTGCTCAACAGAAAGGTTTGAACTAATTACCAAAGTCCTGTGGTGGCAGTCCAAAGAGTCAGCCTCTAGGCTGCATGTGAAACATCTTTATCTGTTCTACTGGTATTTACCTGACATATTTTGGTATTTTTTACTGAGCACTTTACTAAAGGTACTTTAATTACATTTTCCTCATTGTTGACATTTTTATCACCAAAATTGCAACTGAGTGACTTATGATCAAAATTCAGAAATGAGCAGCAGGAACTGCTGAAACCAACAGCAGCTGTAGAACACATGGTATATTCGTGCCAGCCTGGGTGAGTACTGTTGCACTGCTTGAACAAGTCAAGGACTTGAAGAAAAAAGGCTAGAGAATGTAGCCAATTATACGCATACCAGAACAGAGATTCACAAGTGTATTCACAAGTCTGCACTAAGAGACCTAGAAGCAAACAGAGGATACAAAGAGTAACTCTTCCTATTGTTTAGATCTAACAGATTTCTGCCTTTTGCCTTACATTGCTGTTCTTGGTTACCTTCAGCTGAGTGTAATAATGTTCAGCTGGTCTCCTTCTCCAGCAGATCTTGTTCCCGAAAGTAATCTGCTGGTGCTGGCTTTATGCCTTATTCAGCAGCAAAAGCATCTTTCTCCTATAGCAAATAGTAATAACACTGCAGCACTGCAATTTTAACTAGTACAGAAAATAAAATATGACTTAGATAACCTTAAAAAAAATCTGATTTTCATTTTTCAACCATTAAAAAGTTGAAATGAATTTGAGGTGTTTTACAGTTTTATTATACTCCATTGACCTAAAGCCATAAACTCACATTACAAAAGCAATCACTGAAAAGCACATAAAAAAAGTGAGAAGATTCTGCTTGCTGGTTTCTGCTATGGTTTACATTTCTCTCAGAATACTAGTTTAGTTGTTAATATTGTAAATTTATTTGCTTTCCATAAATACAGACAGATAAAATCACCTGAGTACTAGGAGGTGTTAAAAATGTTCAGAAATTGTACATGGTGATGCTAATACTTCTAGATGGAGAAAAAAACATCGGACTCAATCCTGCAATGTACTGTAATTCCAGTAATGTGAAGAATCCTTTCAACTCCCATTAAAATCAGTATGCACTGGTGATGTTAGCACGATGAAAGAGTACTTAAGTGGCCAAAGATCATACTTAATTTTTTACTTTACTGTATAATTAAATAGAATATTTTGTGCACATATGCATATTTATCTGAGCAATCTGAAAATTTGTTCTTTCCACCATCAACTCTGAATGTAGGAAAGTTTAGCAAAGGATCACATATCCTTATCTCTGCAGAAAATGGGACATTAATGTCATATAAGTTACCTGAAGTCTTCAGATAAGACTGAAGAAAATACGGGCACTTCAAAATTAAAAAAAAGTTTTTATTTATTTCAATACAATATGATTAAGTGTCATGGTCATTGCCATGGGAAGCTCTGAGGTCAAGAATTTAAGAAAGGCTAAGGATGCCAAAATTATCCAGAATTAGAGGAATCAACTCTAAGAATTTGGAAGGAACATTAAACCTCAAAATAATCTCTAATTTAGGTAATCTCCAGCTCCTAAAAAACAAACATAAGAATGGATTTGGATGCCTTACAGCTTCATCTGAAATTGGACATTACTGGATTACTGGACATTAGACACACAGATAAATAGACGTTGGGTCTGGTTCAGCACGGCAAAACAAGTAGGTAGCTTTGTTCCTTTTTATATAAAATTAAAACTTATTTAGAGTTACTTTAAATTGTAGTGGAAGAGAAATTGAGACTATATAAGAGCAAATTAGGAATAGAATGACTAGGACTATTCTATAAAATATTTATTTTTCTTTTCTAGAATTCTATTCTTCCGGTAATGTGTAAGATACTTATGCTTGCTGTAAACATGGAAACTGAAATGAGGTATATTTAAAGTAACAGGCATTTAAAATAACTTTTGGAAAGAAAAAATAAATTAAAAAAGATAAAGATGCCAGCTTATTGAGGCAAGAGAGCAGGATTCAGGCTTGACTCTTCCTTAATTTCTCTCTAATTCAGTGCAATCTGCTTGGACACTTTTCAAAGTTTTAACTGAAGATGCACCTTGTTACACATTTGCTTACAAATAAGCACCTGTACTGTCTTCTGGCAGAGAAATATCTTTTAATACTCAATTACGGGCATAAATGCCTGTAATAAGGAATGATAGTGGAGAGGTTAATTTCTGGATGCCAGAAGATGATTATTTTGAAAGAACCTGTAATTCAGAGTTCTGAAATGTCTGTCTCTCTTCTATAAGCCTTCTGAAGCTGGAAATTTAAAAATACTATTCACTTTAGGAAATTGCCTGCTCTGAAGAATGACTTCCACATCACTACTCCATTGTAAAGCACAAAGATGTCTAATTCCTCACATGAAATAAGTTGTCTGATATCAGGGTATAATAAAATAAATTCTTAATTCTTAATTTATATAAAACTGTAGCAGAAATGATTTACAGATGCAAAAATGCATGTGCAAAACTGAGGGTGAAATTTTAGACATTATTCTCAAATGCCTAATACTTTCTGTGACTTTTTTTTTTTTAATAGAACATGAGAAGAGAAGGGGGCTGTTAAAATAAACTGTGTTTTTTTGAAACATCTTGAAATCCTGAAAGAGAAGGTGATAATAAAAGCAAGGGGATTATTTGGTCTTGGCATGCCCTACGATTCTTCATACGCATAGACGTTTCCTCCTTTGTTGTAGAGTTGATGAGGACACTGCGAGGGGCTGGAAGAAACTGCAAGAAACAGGCAGAGGACAGACGGAGCCATTCCCAACTGGCTAGCTGAGCCCATACCTGGGATGAATGCTGATTTTTCCCAATGAAATACATGATCTACTATTTTATGAGGGGTAACCTCAAAAGCACATTATCCTTTGAACTTCTAGCCTGTTGTCAATATTTTTTTAAATATTAAAAACAGATGATAACTAGATTAGGCCACTTGAAACCATTAATTTTACTCTGCCACAACATTTTTGCAAAAAAAAAAAAAAAAAAATCAAGTATAATTTGTAGTTCTAAAGCAAAATAATGTCAGACTGCTTACTGGAAAGGTTTTAAAGAATTTACTACGTTTGATATTCTTTATAGTTTTATTTCTGGAAAGGGTAAAGCCATTTTTTTCATTTCATTTTGTATGAGAGAAATATTTTCCTCCTCTAACATCAGACAAATAGCACTGTACTAACTTGTCACATGTCAGCTTACAGATCTATTTATAACACTCATCCCTGAACCCGAGAGAGTCATTAGAATTAACATTCACACTGATGTTTAACTGTAGCAGAAAGCAGCATTCACTTCAGATTTCCCTTTATAAGTAATAATAGCCATATTTGCCATCAAGGAATGTCTCTGAACACTATGCATATTCGCTGTGAGTTAGAAAAAGGTGTACACACACACACATACACATGCATGTACATACACACATATAAGCCAAGGCAGCAGAAAACATAATTTAGACAGTTTTGGAAGGCTAACAGAACAGATTGTGCTCTTTTTCCTTTAAAACCTTTGATATAAACATAAGATGACTTCTTTTGGGTAGGAAGTATCCCAGAAGGCTCCTTGTCATCGTGCCTCCCGTATCCATCTAAAATGGAGTACACCCTGGCGCTGCACAGGGGACACTGACAGGGACAAAGGTAATGAATAAACAAACATCTGAAATAACCAGTTAACTACGTGTAGATAATGTGTGGTAATTATAACACCTATAATAGCAAACAGGTCATATTCTTAGTGATGAATAGAAAATTATGCTTGAAACTATCTACTGTGCATTTTTTCCCCTCATCATAAGGTCATTGCTCTAGAAAATAAATTAAAAAATTGTTTTTGGTCCCCAAAGCGGCAGGAAGAAAGGAGACATTTTGATTTTCCTACCTCTGTAGCACTACTTACAAGCAGAGTAATCAGACGTGAATAAAACACATTCAGTAGATACTTGCTTACTCAGAAACAAGAGCTAGTGTGCTGCTGCTCCATCATTGCTATTGTTTCCTTTATACTCTTCAAAAATTGTATTTCTTCTCATTCAGCTGTGAAAATTGTTCATCTTGCTTGTCACAGAAATTCAGTGAATTTGGTGTTTGGCCTTAGAAAGTGCTTGGAACCGCAAGGATTAGTACAAATGGAAATTATGACTATATTCCAGTAGTTGTACTTGAAATACAGAAACAAATTTCTTCGGTTATTCCTTGTCCATGATATCTTCAAATCAGATCTCTTTCTCTCAAGGCAAAAATTGATACTTGCAACAAATAGCGTCCATAATTCTGTGCAAAGAGCAATTCTCTTATTCCAACCCCACTTTATATGTGTGGAAAAAAATTGTCTTCAGAAGGGCATAACTAGTATAAAATCAATCAGCTATAAAGCTGAATTTGTTCTTGTAGTTAATCACTGAACGTGAGAGCACAGTCTATTCTTTACTTTGTAGGCACAAAGTCCTCAGCAATCAATAAGAGATTATTGGAGATTGCTCAACTCCTTTAAGACAAATACAAGTTTGTAAGACTAAATTAACTTCAGTATTCACTGAATGTCAAAGGCAATTATAGGATTTTTTTAATTACTAAAAAAAAAATCAAAAAACTTTCTAGGGGGAAATAATTCAATCATTGCACAAGACTCCATTAACTTTTAGGGACAAATCAAACCTTTGACTAAGTGATATTCTTCCAATTTTTAGATGACTGAAGTTGTCAATCCAATGTGTGTTCTGCCCCACAAGAAGCAAAATAATGAAATTTTCAAAAGTAATCTTAATTCCTTGGCAAAATGAAAGGAAGAAGAAACAGGAAATACAATATAGCTGTGCATATACAGATGAGGAAGAATCCTAACTCTCAGTGTTATTACACAACTTGTTTTCCAGGAGTTTGATCATACTATACTGGAGATTTTCAGAAGCCAAAAAAAAAAAAAAAAGTATATGCCAAAAGAGGAAAGCGTGCTTATGAATAATAATGCGCATTGACATTATGATTATTATTATTGACATTATGGCACATTTTGCTTATGCCAAAAGAGTGCTTATGAATAATATTGATAATGAAAACTTATGAAAACTAGAACTCATTGAAATTAGTATATACAATTCAGTTGAGCTGAACTCTGAACTGAATCTGAGTAGACATATGCTGGTACTGTCCTGGTTATCTAATGCCATTTGAGTCTTATGTAACTTATATATACTTCTATATAATGAATTTTTCATTGATCTAAGGTGTATCAAAATGGAGTCAATGACTCTGAAACAAACTCTGCTTTTGACTATGCTGGTGTAAATCAAGATTATTTCAGATAAATCAGTGAAGTAGCTTCAAATTTATGAAGATGTTATCAAGGATAGACTCCCTTACATCTGCTGCCATCATTCCTCCTTTCATCTTTTGATGTCCTTTGTGCACAGAGATGGGATGTTTGGAACATATTCTGGAGAGTTAGATTTCATCAACCCTTTGTATTATTATATTTTAATTACCTTTGCTGAAAGTTCCACCTAAGCATTAAGGGCAGTACATGGTTGAATTAAAATACTTTACAGTAAGATGGAAATGTTTCAGCCCATAAAAAGTTTAATGCCATCTGATAATATACATGATATATTTAAGTTAAATCATATTACTTTACAGCTTACACATAGCTTTCACAATTTTGAGAGGATACTAAAGAAATCCTTTACTGCATTATGAGGTTGCAAGCAATCTGGCTGAAAACGTTTGTGAAAAACCATATGCACAGGGAAAGCTCTGTAAAGCTCTGCATAGCTCAAGACCTCCTTATCTTCTAAAATATGAAAATGAGGGTCTGAAGGTACATATAGGGTCATTTAATTTGGTCTCCTCCTTTGACAGCTGATTTCCTTGTAGCTGCTCATTCATAAACTGTTTAAGCTCTATCTTTAAATCAGCTATTTTGTTTTCTCTGCTTCTCATTTCCAAATGTGGGACAGTCTCATTCCAAACTCCTTTTGGGCTAAATTCACTCATAGTCAGTTTATCTCCATTTATTCTTGTGCTGAAATTGTCCTTAAGCTTAAACAGCTTTTTTTTTCCTCCATCTCTGATGTTTACCCTCTGAGACATTCACAGCGAGCAATCATTTACCCTCTCAGCCTTTGTTTTATGAGGTTAAACATCATGCTGTTCTAGTCCATAAAATAGGTTCTCTCTTCTCTTGATCATATTAGTTACTCTTGTCTTTACCAGTTCCAAGTTTAGGAGTCTTGGACACTTGCTCCAGATGAGTTCTTAGTAGTGATTAGTACAGTGATAATTAATATTTCTTTATTGGTTCACAAACTACTTTGCCTGAAACCACCTGAAGTCAAATATGACTTTCGCCCAGCCACTTCATGCTGATGGGTTACAGTCTCTTCACCTGCATTCCAAGATTTTGGAATGGACTTTGTGGAACAATCTATGCTGACTATAATTGAAAAGTACTGGGCCTGAAACTGTAGTGTCATGTATTAAAACAGCTTATGTGATTCTCTAACAGTTTCTTTTCAGTAGATTAATAATACACCTATATCAAGCTGTTTAATTATTACTGTATGGGAGAAGCAATACATGCTTGGCAAATTTGGTGCAGCGTGTAGAGTTCAGACTCAGACAACACTTACAGTAGGCTCCCTTTATGATTTGTTTAAAAATATTTTATGATATTGCTTTGCCAGTATAGGACTGCTTTTGTCAATATTTCTGTTAGCTGTAGTGCTTTGAATCAAAGCATTGCAATGCTTCTTAATAACAGTCTTGTATCTTTAAAGGAAGCTTGGGACATTCATATAGATTCTCACTGTCCCAAATATTGTTCCCGTAAAAAGATTTTTTTAGTAGTCAAAAATGTATTTAGTAACTTGTGTTAGTGTCCTGTTGGGTGTAGCCTCCTTAGGGCTCTCCGGCTACACCTACATTAGCAGGTAGG
This sequence comes from Apteryx mantelli, assembly GCF_036417845.1. Classification (NCBI taxonomy): domain Eukaryota; kingdom Metazoa; phylum Chordata; class Aves; order Apterygiformes; family Apterygidae; genus Apteryx; species Apteryx mantelli. The sequence continues at coordinate 41,989,917 of NC_089981.1, forward strand.
GCAAGAGGAGCAGACTGTGTAGAGCAAAGCCATTGGCGTTGAGGACTCGGCATCCACCATGACCGTCCAGAAGGTGTTTGCTTTGGATGAGCTGCAGTCTCGCCTCATGGATTGAGCCCCCATTAGCAGCTGGGCTTGCTAGCTTTCTCCTGGAGCATACCTTTTGATTTAATTTACTCTGAAAATGGGGCTGAGAGAGACTGGCTTCAAAAGCACATTCATGATCCAAATTGAAATGACAGGGCAGGCATACCCTTAGACTAAATTTGTATGCGAGATCTCCAAGCGAAAAAGGAAGTTCCTACTTTTAGTAGTAGAGTTAGAAATAAAGCAATGTCCAATTTGTATTGCAAAACATAAGGTGCTGAATATGCTGTTATAGATGAAATGTAAAACAGAGCTTGACACCTTTCTATTGACACCATGCAACCATGACATTTTTGCACTGTAAGAGTACATTATTGTACAAAATATCATTTATTGTCATCAATTATCTCCTGAACAGAATGATAAAATATTTCTTGAAAGCTGGGGAAGGAGGACACATACAGTTTATTCACAATATGTTTGAGGCCAGAATCTCAGCTGTAATTTTGCCTACCTTCCTCATGTAAATGAAATTATGACAGCTAAGGAGTTGGTCTTAACATGCAAGTCAATCAGAGCTGCATTGGCTCAGGCCTTATACAACAGAGCCCAAATCCTTTTTGAGCAGGAATTGTACTTATGTCCTTTACAATGTCAAGAATGCTCTTGGTTTTTAGTGATATAAATCCTTCAGTATCCCGGAAGAATTGTTCCCACCTTATTTGTAGTTTCATAACATAATATATTAGAATACCTCAGAAAGATGAGTACATACTTCAAAAGAGCATGACATGCTGAAAAATACATGCTACTCCGGGAATAGCTTTAATGTTGTGCTGTCGTAGGGGTTAATGGACAAACAAGAAAGACTTCTATAAACTGCATGGGAAAAACTGCTGTTCCCTCTCCACAGTGCAAGCCCCAGTGAAAATTTGATGATGAATAGTGATTGGATCTGATAACTATTAGTTTCAGCCTCTGCCATATGTACCACAGGAACACTCGCATGACCTTCTTTGAATTGATTAAAGATACCACTGACTCAGCTCAGGATCTATATCCTTTTGCCTTACATTCACAGAAGAAAGCAGACCTTCCTAGGGAGCCATAAAGCAGCCAAACCAGGAGACAGGCTCTCCCTTAAACAGCATTTACTTAATTTAAATCTGGGGTGAAAGTAAGGTTAATTATCTCTATGCCAGCATTTTGTTTATGTGTAGCTATACAAACAGATTGCTCTGGTTAATTCCACTATACCTAATTTATTTAAATAGTATATAATTGAGGAGCATGGGAGTTTTCAAACTTTCAGAGCATAGTTCTTATTTCAATAAAGATTGTTTATACATATGTGTGTGTATAGATTTTATATATATATATACTATATGTGTGTGTATATATAGATAGATATTCACACACACACACACACATTCCTACATATTCACAGTTATGTGGAGGAACTAACCATAATCTTGTTTTACCTTATTGCAGCTGGAACCAGGAATGCACATCATCCAGTCACCGACTTACTCTCCAGTTCACTTCAGCTCCCAAACTTCAGTTCGTCTATCTGTAAAACTGTATTGTAGACAGTTTGTCTGTCCATAATAACTTGCACAGCACTGCAAATGTATAATCTCTAACTGTCCTATAGAACTGAGTATATATTTGGGAGCATGATCTGGGAAAATTAGAGATTGTTTCATCTACTGTAATAAAAGACTACAACTCAGTAGTGAAATGGCAGATTGTTGCAGCCTCCTAGTTTTAACATCTGTTAAAAAAAACCCTTCTAATAGATGCCAGAAAACAAAGTGCAAAATTTTAAGGAGCCTTCTGCTGCACAAACCCCTTGTAAAGAGACACTGATCACCAGTGGATTCAAGCAGCTAAAGGCAAATGTATTTTTGATAGCGTTGGCAAAAACAAAGTGCTTAAAGCTATGTGTTAATATAGAATGACTTCCCGGACTTCCAATTATCCTGCAGATTATCACTGTTGGCATCCCTGTGATTACTCTCAAGACTGACTGGAAGATACCAGCTACAAAAAAAAAAAAAAAAAAAAAAAAAAAAAAAAAAAAAACCACCTTTTTTCTGAGGCTTCTTTCCCTTCCAGACAGACAGGGAAATAATGACAAGACCTTATAGCTCAAATAAATTATTGAAATCTTACCCGGACCATTGCAAGCAGAATATGTGAGCAGGGCTCATTGCGAATGCAATACTCTGCCGTGCATCTCCAGTGGTTGACCCTGCCACATGATTTCTTCTGTGCTGCATTGTGCCACTGCTTTTAACTTCAAAGCCATAGTGAAGCCCACAGACTTAGAAAGAGGCCTGTTCGTTCATCCCAAATCTGATGAAACTACTAACAAGAAAAACAGTTCTGATCCCACTTTTAAAACTATTCAACTGTGTCCATTCTATTCTATGTTTCCCCCCACCAATTATGAAGCAGTCATTATACAAAAGGCTTGGAGTGAAACAACTCAGCCTACTGCCCATTTACCTCACTGTGACAGGCATTCACGTGGGAACAGTTGTTAGCAAACAGATAAACCCTGAGCTGTAGAAGAAAATACCGGGTCTTTATTCTAAAGGCACATTTTGCCTTTCCTTTCACATTTCTAGATACCATTCTAGATCTTTTCATAACTTCCTCCCTCCCTGAATCCATATTTCCTAAGCAATTTGCAAACACCGATAAGAAATAAACCTATCAAAATGGACAAGTAGGGAGAGAGAGGAAAGGAGAAGTTTTATCAATCAAAAATACTGCCCTCTGAAGATGAAAAGACCTGTCCAGTCCCTGTACAGTACAATCTCTGCATTCACCCAAAGGGGCCCTTGGACTTTACAGAAAGTATTCACGACAAAAAGCACTAAGCATGTACACAAGGGTTTGCAAGACTGAACTGCTTGCTTGATCTGATATCTATAGTTTATCTACCAGTTAATACCACTTATCAGTCCTGATCTCAGTTAACAGCAAAGCTCATACTGACTTCAGTGAGAACAGGATCATTACCTGGTTAAAGCTTCATCCCAACTGACTGCAGCACGGCTGGCCAGCAAGGGCAACCTAGCCCATCCAATTTGTGCTTCACCAAGAGGCATGCTCAGTCTCTCCTGCCCTTGAGGACCAGCTGGAGGAGAAACTCACTGGGACAGTGGCTCCTGCCAGGGTTTCAAAAGCTTTCAGCTTTGTCACAAGAGCATTTTGTGACCACAGCTATATTTCTTCATAATTTACGTTGCTGCAGGTTATGTTTGTGAAGTGGAGAAAGATAACACTTCCCTGTAACAGACAGATACTGTGATACCAACTTATTTAAAGGTTGTGATGTGTGTGGCTACTATAATGATTAACACCAGGGAGGTAGATAATTTGATAACAGGGAGCAGCTGTAGAGTTGTGTGTTACCAGGCGAACTCAGTGTTATGAAGATTGGTGTCTACTGCAGAGGGACATCAAAATTCTGAAATGAGCTCTTTAAAAGCAAATAAAGAATGAGGCATGCATAACGTGTTTTAAGAGGTACTTACTTGTTAAACAGTGGCAGGATACTATTCTGGGGCTGAATTTTGCATTTATAAATTCTTTGGATTTATACATTTTTAAAGTCTTCTGATCCTATTTTTGTAATTAAAGCAATGCAGTCTAAGTGCACATGATAGAAAGTGGCAGAACATGCCAACACACCTTTGGGAACACAGTTGTGTGCTACTTTTATTGCTTTGTTTAGTCCCAGAAAATTAATGCTGACATTGATAAGCAACACTCATCTCAAATTCAGGTCAGGTAGTGCTTCTTAGCCTCATTCTGAGACCAGAAATCATTTCAAAGGCTTGCATCTCCTTCTCTGGCATTCTCAGAGACTTGAATTACACCCAGGGCACTCAGAGAGTTGCCAACAGGGTTTCATCAATGGAACATCAAATTAAGCTTTGTTTTCATGCTATTTTACATGTGGGCATGGGGTTGTGGTGAGAAATGAGTACAGTTTTGCTTGACACTTTGGTATCTGTAAATAAAAAATGGGCTTGTTTCTTGAAAGCAGGATTGGTGGCACTATTTTTTTTTTTTAATTTATGTTCCTATATTATGTTGAATTTATGTTCTAGAGGTCTGATGGAAAAAATGTATGAATCTCTTATTTGTTTTCACCCCCATAAAAAGCAAAGCACTTTTTTCAAGATAAGTAAGTTTTGAATCACAAATGAATTTGACTGGGTAAACTCCAGGGACTTGTAACAGGATACAGAGCATTTCACTCCTATGACATTGGTTTGAAATTAGTCCAGGTGAACAGAGAGCAGGAGTCATTTTCATCTAATGTCTGTGCAGCAGCCTACACAAAATGAGTTCCTGGGTTTAATGTAGCTCCTTGGGGGTCACACAGCTACTTTATAGAAACCAACATTAATCAGTAGTCAGCCTGAACTATGAATATTCACAGCCAAACTAGTAGTAGCATGCAAAGTAATACACACAGGGAAGAAACTACCCTAACTAAATGTATACAGTAACATGCTCCAAAGGATCTGCTGTCTTTCAGAAGAAAAATCTTGACCTCAGTGGCGGTAGTTCTTTGAAATCACCAGCACAGAGCATGCAGCTCAATAGCAATTGGAAAAGCAAACAGATGTTCAGAGTTACTAGGAAGCATACAGAGAAAACAGGAAGCAGCACTGCTCCCCTGTATGAATCTGTATTAGATTCACACCTTGAATATTATTTCTTTTTCTAATCACCCCATCTTAAAAACACACAAGATCTAGAAAAGTTATGGATAAAGGCAGCAAAGATGATCTGAAGCATGGCACAGATTGAAAATGGGAAAAGATTAATTAGACAATTCTTCAGTTTGGAGGAGCGTCATTGGAGAAACATGAAAAAATAATGAAATCCTGAATGGCATGAAAAGGGAGAATTGGAATGTGTATTCGTTCTTTCACATAAGCGTAGAACAGGGGGAATTAAATGAAATTACCAGGCAGCAGGTATAAAATGAACCAACAGATATGCTTTTTCACACTATACGTAATTAAATTATGGAACGCATTGCCGCAGGATGTTACAGAAATCAAATGTGTTTAGAGAAAGCGGTTAGACAGGTTCACAGAAGAAAAGCCCATCGAGGATTACAAATACAATGCAGTTACAACCTCTGGCACGGGGATGCCCAAGCTGCTAATTACGAGGAGCTTAGAATACAAGCTTAGGGAAAGCATTTGTCTATGCTGTCATTATTTTTCAATTTTTCAATAGTGTTTTTTCTCCCAGGCATGTACCAGTAGCTCTGCCAAGAGAGGCTGCGATGCTAAATGGTATGGCCATTTCTACAAGTGTCTCAAAAGTCCTACTCACCTATTGTTTTTGTGAATATATTCAAAGCAAACAAGAAATTGTTTATCATGGCAAATGTACTTAATAGTACCCAGCATCTCATCAGAATGAGCACAGGAAGCAAATTATTCTCCAAGGGCAAAATACCTCCTAGCTTCTTTTTTATTTTTTTATTTTTCTTAATGCTGCTGCTTTTTTATCATTAATTCAAAAGCACCATGATAATTGGCTCCCTGATACACATTGAGAAATATTTTGTGAACTTACTGAAGCGATAACATCGAATTCAGGGGAGAAATCTATTTAATACTTAAGGAAAAAAAAACAAAATAATGTACAACATCTTGGCACTTTATACAAAAAAATACTTTCTTCAATTTTAACTTTCTGAATGCTGGTATTTGATAGAGTCCCATGTAATGTCAGGGCTCATGTCAAGTATCTCCTGTAGAGTTCAACTTACTGTAATTTAGAAATGGATATGAAGTTTTCTTCAGACTGAGAGTACTCACTTCTTGGTATAAGTTGGGACTGTGTATTATGAACTCATTTTTTAAACACTGCATCTTTAAAATGAGAACTGTTTTCCATATTTATTACAGAGGAAGCTGCCATTTTCTAAGTATGTGGAGTCAGCTACATACATAAATGTGTGCACATGTATAGATGCGCACAATCACATTGTACAGGTCCCCTGTATTTACTTTCCCTGTTCTTTTTAGTATGTCTTAAAACAAAGCTAATTCTAATTCTTTGTGTGCTCTTGTCCATAAGTCTCTGATGGATGGGCCCGCTGCATTTTCTTCTTTTAAACCAACAGTTGTGCTTTCAAATAGGTTTCAAATGTCCAAGAAAAAAGTGGCTGAATTTTGTTTGGGACCAAGTAAATACTCCACAAAAAGGACATTGTAATAAAGTACCACGTGGGTCAGGGCAACGGCTGCAGAAGCAACCAGGACTAGTTTGTAACTCAACTGATAGGCTGGGAAGTGCTTGGGATCCTCCAGGACCCTTGTGCATGAAAGCCATACATATCACAAATATTACTGCTCAAAAGCTCAACAAATACAAAGTGACATTTCACATTGAACTATGTTCCAGGTGAATATTAAAGTTTCCATATCCACACTTTCCAAAGGGAAATAAACCCAGTAATTTTACGTGAAAACACTAGTAACAGCAACAGAACTTGGCATTTTTATAGTAATCAGATTTGAGTATCTGGACTATTATGGCACATAATGGATGGAAGTGGGTTTTTTGCTGTTACATCTTTCTGTTTAATTTGAAGTACTGTTATGCATCATAAGAAATGAAAATTACAGCTGAAGGAGGAACAGCCTCTTATGCCTAAATCACATGAAATAAACTTGGACCTGATCTTTGAACTCATTAGGCATTGGAAGCTGTTCATCAAGGCCATTAGAATAATTTCCTAATACATTCATGGTTAAATTCTAAGGTCGCCTTGGAGCATCTTTTAAATTTCCTACCCGTCAAGTGACAAGGAACATAAACTATGTTTCTGAAAGCCTAGGAAAAGTAGGGGATCATTACCGAACTGGAGGATTTTCCCATAACTGTGGAAGGCCAATGACAGCCGACAAAACAATGGCGTTAGGTTGTGGCCAAAGACCTCTTCCACGCCAAAGCACTAAAATCCTAGCTCAAGGGAAGCTGATAGAAACCTTACGCTGACCCTGAATATCTCACTGAACACATTCCAATATATTTAGAGAGTAATTTAAGAGTACTCTTCCTTCTGAGTCATGCATATAGCTTTAATTAGCTTCCCAAACAGCTACTGACTTAGAATTATTTTAGAAAATGATAAGCTATACTTGGAAATTTGGGGTAATCATCAAGCGAAAAGATACAATCAGCTTGACTGCAGTGTGAAACTCTTAACTTTCACAGAACTGCTGTTTTAGATTCCAGTCACCAGAGGCTGCGGATCTTAGAAAAGAGAATGCAGATATTAATGATGTGAAGATGACAGATAAACCAAGCCAACAGACAGCGAGCATTGAGACTATGCAGACTGGGCATGAAAAGAGCCAAAAAAGGCACAAGCCCACGTGGAAAGTGCATGGCTTGGTACACCTTAATTTGCATACAGCTGCTCAGTCTCAACCCAGTCCTAGTTTCCTGGTATGTAAATCATTTAAGGAAAGGGAAGTGGTTCTTTTCTAAGATATGCCTGTTCAATTCCTAGCACCTGTCTTTTTTTTCTTTTTTGGGGGGGGACTAGAGACTATTCCACAATCAATAATTCCCCACTTGTGGACATGCTATCTATCTCCAACATAAGTTTCTTTTTTTGGTCATAAATCCCATTCTGTAATTACTTGCATTCAAGCAAATCATATTTACACTTTGACAGGATGACAGGGTTTCCTGGGCCTTCTATTGTGATTATATTTGTATATCAGATTAACAAAAACATGCCTGAATAATTCACATAAATAATGTACCTTTTTCCCCCTTCTTCTTCCATAACTGTTTCTTAGACCTGGTATATTCTTACATTCTGAGTCTCCAAGATTATTTTCATTTCTTAAATGTTTTTAGCTAGATGCCCCATCCCAAATCTATTCACATCAATTGATCCTTAATTCTGGTAAGATTTCCGTGTGATTCACCTGGAGTTCCCTTTTGACCACAAAAAAGTCCTCCCTAAGACCCATGTAGACAAAATTTCACCTCACAGATTTTAAAAAATGATGGAGAAAGCAAAATGAAATGAATAAAATCATCAGAGTTCCCCTCAACATGTAGCTGCCTCCTGGTGGGCACAGAGCAGCTCTGGACCTGGGACATGTCTCTGAAAGGCACAGGGCCACCAAAGACCTCTGCACACCTGACTGTGGAACAGAAAACAGGTCCTATCCGTATGTAAATCTTTCCATGCTTCCCTATTTTTTTGCCTTTGGTTAATTAAGTTTTTCCTTCAATGTCTGTCTAGAGCAAGATAATCTCCACTTTGCAAAGATTAACCCCATTAATACCAATTAATGCATAACAAAGAAGGTTTTTGATGTTTTGCAGCAGCAGACTAAGGAGGATGGTACAAAGGAGGATTGGGGGGATCACCTGTATCTTCGGTTTATGACATTTCATTAAATAATATATAACAGCTGCCAAACATTTTATGATGAGGAAGTTGTAAACATTTAAGCAGGAGGATCTATCAGCTGCAGTGGGGAGAAGAAATGTTGCTCATGCTGTTATGATATATGTAGGAAAAGGGGAAAAGACAGGTCCTAAGGAAAGGAAAGACTCAGAGATGAAACCTTCAGTATGTGGAGGGGCTGGTCACTCTCCCGCTAGTGTGAAGGGTAGGAGTAGCAAGTCATTATCTTGTGTTTATAGTGAAGGACTACAGTCAGGACCATGTTCAGGCATTTGCTATGTGATTTTGGACAGCCACTGAACTTGTCCATTTTTTCAAGGGTTTTACATACACCAACACTGTCTTCCATTAATAAAACTGTCATACTCCAGCCATACAAGCTTCCTCCCGGGACCAGCTGTACTAGGATAAAGTTGCTTATACTATAACTGCTGTTAAGAATAGGAGAATACATCATACTGGTATGACTCTGTAGACCCCAGACACAAGTATTTCCTCAGAGCGCCACACTTCCAATCAAAGGAGTTAGCACTGAAATCAGCCTTTGTTTCCTCACCTGCAGGGAGAAAAAAAAAAAAAAAAACTTTCAGGAAATTTCTCATCTTCTATAGTGGTTTTTATCAACAGATCTCAAAGCCATCTGCAAACAAAAGCAATTGCTACTGCTCCCATTTAAACTTAAAAGCATTCTGAGTTCAATAAAGAAATTCTCTTTTATCTGATTAAAGATAATGATTACACTCTCTCAGTTCCTTTTTTTTTTTTAGCTCTAATTCTCCCAGAGAAAATCTGTCCAAGGAAAGTGAAGTAATTTTCTGAATTAGAAATTCAGAAATGAATTATTAAATTTTTCATTTAAACTAACAAGTGTATATTTTAAAAATAAATTTAGTATCATATTTTCAAATGAAAAGAATTATATTATTACTAGCTTTCAAACTATTCCTAATACATTTTTACTTAACTGAACTGAGAAAGGGGTCCTCCTAGGCTAGAGATCCCTCCAAAATATTAAGCAAAACCCCCTGTCTTAAGGCATTTATGAAGGACATCAGAAAGACAGATGATGTAGAAAAGAAACATTATTGTCCCCCATTTACATAATTAATGCACTAAAAGGAAAAGTTCTTATAAACTTTCTTTTTACAATGCCGTAAATTGAATTTATAGGTGAATTCATATTTCTCCTCAACAGACCCACACTCTTTCTTTCTGCTCTCCTTTTTTGAGAGATATGCTGAAACAACCACAGACAGAAGAGTTCTAAAAAATATATTTAAAAAAATTTTTTTTAAATCTTCCTTCCTTTTTCTACTCCAGCCTACTTTGCTAAACTAATATCGCTGCTGCTGACACATGCATACTGATTCAGACCCCTCTTGCTCTCCGAGATGCTTCCTGCTAGTTGCTAGGGAACAGGAAGGATTTTGTAAGCCAGCCCAGAGCTAGCTTTCCAGTTTAGGCATGAACTTTTGTTTTTTGTTAACACGAGCAAATACCTATGCCCCTTAAACTCAGAATTCATTAGCTGATGGCAAAATTACATCTCAAGGATGCGTGCATGTGTGCATGTGTGTGTATGCATGTATGTGTGTTGCTGTCTGCAGCAGTACAGCCTCTTTGTTAGAAGCGCAGTGAGTTTACAGTAAATTCCACAGGGATATTGAATGCAGCAGTTCATGAAACAAATCACATTATTGGAAGATTATGTACCTTCTCAGAATTTCAAAAGGCCATTACGAGCAATTTCCTATCCACTAGATGATGTCAGATGTGCTTTAAAATGTCAAATGAAGTAACAGAACAAACAGATACATATATATGCTTGTGTATGTTATGTGTTCAGCATCCTTCATCCAAGAAGATCCCAGAAAGTATTATGAAAATACAGAAGTTTTGTATGCTCAGAGTGTGTATATTCCTAGTAGGCTTCAGCAGCACCTTGGAGAAGAAAAAGAGAGAGAGAGAGAACGTGCATAAGAGTTTAAGGACACCAACCTCCGGCAGCAAATTTCGTCACAGCACATCTTTACTTTCATGATATAGCTGCATGGAGTTACAATGGCAATGGCAAAGTTTATTAATCTCTTGACCATGCTTTCTACAGTTATAGAAAGGGATATTTTACACCCATTGAATTACCCAGTAGAAGAAGGTGTACATGCATCATGTTTATCTTTTTCCTCTTTCTTTTCCTCAGAACTACTCTCTTCAAATCTAACCTCTGACTTGACTACTCCTGCTCTTAGCATTGAACTTGCTAACTCGCAGCATACAAATGTCTGGAGATCCTTGCGTCTGTCCCAGCCTGCTGTGCTCTAAATCAGGCAGCTCTTTAAAAGATGCATTTTCCAAAAGGCTTAAGCCCACGGTTCCCCCTTAATCTCTCCCAGAAAAATGTTAAGAAATGATACAACACTTCAAATTAGAGAGCACCCCCCCCAAATCACAGGATTTCTAGGAGGTGTGCTAATGTAACACTGCTCACCGAGTCACCTGGCTTTTTACTTCCCATCACTTCATCACCTGTACTAAATCTATTTAGACTGTAGTATTTGAGGACCAGAGAGTGTTTCGCTTCATGCCTGTACTCCTTGTATATCTTTAGAGGAAATTCCCTTTGACTCCATTAGACTTTATTTTGTGTTTGTTCATTTGGAAGACCAGCAGCACCAGAATCTTTCCAGTCTAAAACCCCTTTGCTCTGTGCTCAACACATGATACAATAAGGAACCAGGCAAAAAACCCACCACATATATGACATTCCTCCCAAGACTCATACACTGCTGGGCACCACCCAGATAGCACTTATATTGTGTTTAGCATCATTACTACTTAAATCCTGTGCTCGGGATTACATGATTGCCTTCTGGCTGTTCAGGATACTACAGCTAGACAAAACAACAATCCCACACTGTTGATACTAGCAAGACACGTCTTCAAACCCCAGAAATCTGATCACACAGGGTTTAGCAGAAAGACCTAATATTCAACATATTGTGTTTTAAACATGTCATGGCATGGATGATCTTATTGACTCTACAGTTCAAATCCAGCTCCTGCAATCACCACTTTCTTTAATTCAAAATCAGACACACACCTCTCCATTTACTTCAAAATAGTAATAATAATAATAATAATATACCTCTATTTTCTGGCATCTCCCCTCCCTGACTGTCATTTGAATTGTTTCTGTGCTTCAGATATGACCCTGACTAGCAAATTCTGGTTTGAGAATGATATAAACTATGCACTGTCTGGATGATTGCAGTTGCCAAGGGGATCGTGATGCAAAGCTCTCTTATCCTGGAGGTGTATAATTGCAGGTACTCAGAATAGACATGAACGCCCATCCAGCTTTTGATGATGCTCCGTGATCTGCCTATTATTTCATAGAAAAGAAGGAGCAGAGCAAAATTAAAATTGTAAAGGTAAAGTGGAGAAAGAGAGAGAGAGAATGGACGGTAATTTATCTAGAGTCACGTATGAGATGCTTGGATTAGCTCCTCAAGTAGTGTAGCTCCTATGAGGTCAGTAGAAATACTCAGTTTAGACATTCTGAGAATCCAGACACAGAAATGTGCATCACCATCAAAACATCACACAGAAAGCAACAGCGTAACATTTAAGAAATTTTTGTGCCAAAAGACGAGTCCTTCACTGTGTGGAATGTCGGTCCTCGTCCATCCTGCCCGCCTGCTTCCTCACACACCGGCCACCACGTGCTGAGCAAAACTCCAGGAAACCCCGTGGAAAGCTTTGCCCAAATAGAAACGTGAACAGCAGTGTAAATATGGAAAGTACAATTTATTTATGCAACAAAATGCCCTGGTGGCTGGAGTCAGGCCAGCACAAGTGCTGCAAACTCCAGAAACTTGTCGAGAGGTTATGAGAAGCAGCTGTGCTGACATGGTGATTTTTGATTCACCATCATTTGTTTTGAGTTTCCATTTCAACTTTTCCTTTATTCAAAGCAAAACTTATCCAAACAATTCATCACTAATTTCTGTTTCCAGAAAATCCATAAAGTGATTCAAGTTAATGTAACCCCCACTCCAGGTTCTCCCAAAACTCAGCTGGCATGAGATAGATACCTAATATTACAGAGATCCTCCTTTTGGTCAACTGAAAGAAATCCTGTATGTCTCTTGGAGCAACCCCCCTGTATTTATTGCCATTATCAGATGTGTGGAGTGAAAGTACTAATCATCAAGCCATACATCATATGCCTGTTACTTAGATGGATATTTTCTGGAGGTGAAATTCATCATTATAAAGAGTAAGATAGCTTACTGGTAAAGTTCACATAAAATACAGATGAAAGTCACTATTATAATGTAATTCTTACAGAATGGAAATACCTTTCAAGAGGGAGTGTATTAAATCCAAGAAGAGTAGTGTTTTATTTGCTTGGGGAAAAATAAATAAATAAGTAGAACATATAAAGTGATCAATCAAACTCTACCACAGTCCATGAAAAGACTTCAAGTGAGTCCCACTGAATCTACACACACACACACACACACAGAGCACCTTCTGTAGCAAGTTCAAGACTGCAAATGCTGCATATTCAATTGCATTTTCTGAAAATGGGTACATGTGAGAGACTATATTTTGCAAAACTTTTCGTGTTAAGGGTTAAGTCCAAACAATATGTTCCTATAAAATGAAGCCATTTCCTGGCAGAATTGTGCCAAAGAAAACAGAGTTTGATTTAATGACTTCTGACAGGAAAAGCTTCAAAATGGTTCAGCGGGTTGGTTAAGCTGGACACTTATTTGGAGCTCAGTGGAAATGACTTTAAATAGAAGCAGATTTTGCCATTGGAAGTAAATACTCTGGGAAGACAATTTCATATGCCATTTTGACTCTCTTCTGACATTGGGCCCACCAAAATACTGCAACAAAAATTAAATTCCATTGGCAACAAAAAAATTACACCAAAACAAATAAAAAAGCAAAACACTCATAGCATTAGGAATTCCTGATAAGCTTTGAAAGAATCAACATGGGATGAATTTTGCATGAAGGCTTAATGTCTTACTTTATGATATATGAAAGTGTTGTCTCATCCCTCAGTGTGATTCAGCTTTCTCTTCAAAACGTTAAGTTATATAAATATTGAATCTGTTTCATTGCGCCTGTAATGATATTTGAAGGTATTTGCCATCTCTGGAGAGTATGTTTTTAAAAAGACAAATAAATAAATAAGCTCAAGCTGCCATTTTTCATTTACAGTGAAAAGTTTGAGCTCACTTAGCTGTAAAAGCCTGTAGAAGCCTCAAGAGCTTTAGAAGCTTATTAAGTGGAAACTGTTCTCTAGTGTACATGAGAAAGAAGGATGTAGATTTGTATTTGGTTTCACTGGAGACATTTATGAATGCAACTTTATACACGCACTCACCTCTACATACTCACAGTCAGTCTCTGCCCAAAGAGGCTCAGTTATCACTCTCAGATTGTGCAGGGGCCCTTTATGGTGGTGCTCTTTTCTACAAGACTCTCATACTAATAAGTTCACTCACAACCAAGCAGCTGAGAACAAACTTCTTAAATTTTGAGAGGAATCTTAGAAGTCCATTATTCTGACAAACTTACACTGACAATGAAAATCACCCCATAATTTCTCTTCATTATGCAGCCAGTCTTCCTGATAAGGTGTTTAATACACTGTATTAAACCGAAAAGGAATGGTTCCGGACCTGCTGTTGCAGTTTTAATGAGCTCGCTCCATTGGAAACCCCTGACTGCCATGTACCTTGTTTCAAACCAATGAGGATTTCTGTGTTGGCTGGGCAGTAACAGATGGGATAAGACACTCTTTATGCCTGCCAATGTTTGAGCTGTTCTCTTCTTGGAAGAAGGGGAAACACTGACTTGATCTAATTCTGCTGGACCTCATCACTCTCTCTCCAGTCCTACCTATCCTCTCCAACATCCTAATGTCTTACTTGAGGGAATAAAGTTAACAAATTGCATTCCACCTAGGAACACTGTTTTTGCTTGAATTACCCTTTCACACCAGCTGTTTTTCAAATCTCCGTTAACAATCTGCTCCTACGAAGCATCTGAGCATGGCAGTCCTGGCATGGCTTTCATTCCATTTTGCTGTTACTTCCCAATAGCATGTTACTTTCCTATTTAATATACCATCTCTTTCTTTGTTCTCTTGTATGTATCAGAAACTGCATTCTACAGTGAGCTGTCTAATTTGGGCAGCTCTAATCACAAACACTCCAAGCTTTAGGAAACTAAAGATGCACCTGGGCAAAAATAAATATATAAGAATATGTATCTGTATAAACAACCAGATAGGGATTTGAGAGTGGGATGAGGGGGAAAAAAAGAAAAAAGTTAAGAACTGTAAGGAAACCAGAAGTTTTATTGCAGATCCAAGGTGTTTATTGTGTGGAACCATACTCTGCTTCTCTTTTTTGCCATAAAACTCATGTAATTCCTAACCAGTAGGAAATATTTTCAAATGAACAAATCAAAGTATTAGGACCTGGCTGTAATGTATTTTCTCCAAAGGATGGGAATTTTAATTTTAGCTTTGGAAATCTCCCTCTTCCCAAATAAACTCCATTATAAGCCCTTAAGATAATTATTTTCATTCTTTGAAGGAAATGTCCTCAGTGCTGAGCTGCAGATTTGTAACCCTCCTGTAGACTATGCAACATCTCTGGAATTATATAGCAGCCCTCATCACAGACCTGATCTGGCATTATTCTCCTCCAACCTCCAATCACAAACTCCTTGTGGAATGGGGAGATGCTGAGAGGAGAAATAAATTAAATTCTTTTACTCCTGCAAGGCATGCATAGCTAGTACAGGTTTATTTAAATGTTATATTTTGCTCTCCAGACTGCAAAGTCACCCTGGCTTTATTGCTGGAAGGCATCATGTGCCCACTGCAAAGGAGAAGGTGCAATATGCTTATGTATTCAAGTAAATGTATGGAATTAATTCACTGGATGTCAGTCAGAGGTGATCGTGGCTCTTCACAATATAATTCAGTTACAGCATAATTCAACTCTTTCTGGTTACAAGCATTCCCCGATGAGTGAGCTACACCCTTTCTTCTACATTACAACAAGATTAATTCATTAGCAAATGGGCACAATTTAATCACTTTCGTACTATATGGGCTACAGCACAGAACAGGGTTAATAATCCTGGCAGGCTGAATGCATTCCAAGTGCTGACCATTTATTTAGAAGTGAGATTTAGGTCTCTTGGGTACTGGCTCATAATTCCTGTATGCTCCCTCAAATAACTACCACCCAAAATGTACTTTAAACAAGCTCAATATAATTTTTTATCTACTTTTGTGATAACCATTGCTAGAAAAATAATGTAAATAACTACATTATTTCATACAATAAAATGGTCATCCCCACAGAAAAATAATCAAGTAATTTAAAATTTGGTCATGACTGCCTGAACATCCAGCTTTTGATTCTGAGACCTGCTATATAACCTTGAATATAAATATTTTTCTTCAAGGGAAAAATCATCTTGCAATTCCTTCTTCCTTCTTTTGGAGGAAGAAAAGTGTTCAGCAATAATTTTTTTTGTGAACATCTTGTATGCACTCTGGATATAATAGCATGAGAAATTCCTAAAGAAAAGTCTAAGAATAGCTCATCCATTTTAAGAAACGTCAGAACTCTTTTTTTCCCTTTTTGATCTCCCTTTCACATAAATACACCTTTTTTGTCTCTTTCTTTGCAGCTAAGGCCTCAGACTGTGGACTTTGTTGTTCATTTACTATGATACTGTGAGAAATACAGAAAGCTGTTAATAAATCCCATAGACAAGGAAGGAGCTGGAGAAGGTTGAAAGACAGATGATGGTTATATCAAGAACATGTTCTTCATAGGATAAAACTTATTTACATAGACTTCACAGGCCTGAGGCACTGAATTCAGATCAGTTTGATTGACGTCATATGCACCAGCCATCAAGTTCAAATCTGCATCTCAGTCTACCCAGTATTTAAGGTTCTTCTGAAGCAAGGCTTTGGTTCAGACTTGACATTGTTTTTCCAAAGGTATTTAAACAAACCAGAGCCAATGGTAGCAGTGATGGGTGATAGCATTTGAATCTGGACTCTATCCATAAATAAATGAATAAAATAAGTATCATTATCATATCAGGTAACACAATGCTATTACATTTTTTAGAACATAGGACCTGTAGGAGAAAGGTTGAGGTTGGGGATCTCTTCCTTCTCCTTCACTAATTACCTTTTGACCATCAAATCTGATTTCCTGCAAGGCTTCACTCTATGGAGAACCATATTTTCTAGCATCCTCAGATATGTACCTCTATTTCAACATACTGTGCTTACTCCCAGGACCACCTTCTCTCCCTCTTCCCTTAGCCACAGGATCTGCCTTCTCAGTATATCTCACCCAGCCCAATTTCCATCTGAGGACATGTGTAGCCTCATTTGACCTCATAGACATCACCTGGGGCTCTTAAGTGGGAAGAGGTGATTTGGAAGAGGAATTAGAGTCCAGTTTGTCTGTCTTCATATCCACTTAATTGTCACTGCCTCAGTTAAGAGACTTAGGAAACTTAGGCGACTCCAACTCTGACAAGGGAAATGTGGCGAAAGGCAAAAACAATGTGACCTGGCATCACAGGACTGGGCAACAACCAAGTGAAACAAAACAACCCTGAGATGTCAAACAGGCACTGAATAACTTTTGTGTTGTTAGATGTTATGTACTTTAAAACTGTGACACTATTTATGCAGCACCAAACAATAAATCAGTATGAACAACAGGATTACACTCATGTGTTGTTTAATAAAATCAGTTATTCCTGCATGCCCACTGGCTGCAGTGCAGTGTCATGGTCTTTCTTTTGCATGATATCAACCACACTAGACTTGCTCCAGAACCCTTCTATAATTTATTTCCTGCAGTTGGCTCCAAACTAAGTCTTTCTCCTCACCTCTTACAGTTGTAATGAAGGCCCCTTTTCCCACAGTTCAGTAATCACAGACCCCTGACAACTGCTTGCTGTCCTTCAGAGACCAGGACTCTGTTCATTAAAAAAGTAATTATGTAAGAATATTCTAAATCAGCATCCCCACAAAATCCCCAATCTGCACAAGTACCATGAAATTAAGGTTCCCTGTAATATTTCATAAAAATACATTGAATTTTTCATTTGTAGCTAACCCCCCCCACTGTCCTATTCTTCCCCACAGAACTGTCCTTGTCATTTCTGTCTTAACCCAGATGGACAGTGACAACAGCAAAACCTTTGCTGTTTATATATTATTTTTTCTACTTAGGGGGCAGCAGGAAGTATTTTTTTACATGGTGATTATGTAGATCAGTGGAAAAACTAAAAGTATCACAGAGACATTTACCTTCTCCCACTTTCAGATACCTAAACTAGAGTACTCTGAATATACTGGTGAAGAGTCTTACCCTTCTCCCTTGTTATACATGAGAAACCATAGTTTTCTATGCTTAGGTTCTTTGATTTTTCATCTTAATTTGATAGCTAAGTAGTTAGAGTGAATAATCTTGACAGTCAATCAGTCTGGTGCCCTATGTCTTCATCTAAGCTGCTCCATGAGAAAGCAGAACCAGCCAGCTTGCAGATCCTCCAGACTCTAAGTTGCTTGCACTCTGTGCATAGGGTTGACCCTTACCTCTGGGTAGTGGGGGAGCATCCCCACCAGAGCCTTTTTCACCTTTGGGGAAAGCTTTTTGCATCTTACTTCCCTCCTCTGCTAAGCAAGCCAGCAGTCATGCTAGCACCACGTCTGGCATCACAACACACCTGAAAAGGAAGTGTACTGCATCTTACAGAGCAGACCAGTTAAAATCAGAGCAGCAATAGTGTTTATATGTATATGTTTGTGTGTGTGCATGTGCATGTGTGCGCATACACAGTGAAGGAAAGCATGGAATTTATATTCGGGTTGAATCTTTTGTGTCTTGACTGATCTATTTCTTCTGATAATTATTTTCATGGGCTCTTTATACAAACATTATCTGGATTCATGTATGTCCTGGAAGCAAAATTACCAGCTTCTTCTGCCATTACCTGTGTCACTTCTCTGAAGCACCCTGAGAAATTAAAATAGGAATAAAGAGAATTAATCTTATCAAATAGGATTGCAGAGAAACATGACTATTGGAAGCTACTATAAAGGATAGACAGAGAGCAGCTTTTAACTAATTGACAGACATATAGCAATGACTCATTTGCCTTTGCATAACTTTCCCTCCAAAGACAGAATTTTAGCTACCAAACACTCCGCAGCTGCACTAATGTGAACATGATGTATTGTTGGAAACTTGAATGAGGATACAGAAAGCTAACCACGAGGCTAAACTCAGGAGGAAGAGATATTACATTTATTATCCTATAATGTGTATACTGCGGTCTATCTGAAATCTGTGTGATTAGGTTTGTGCCTTAGAAAATAGTTTGTATAGAGAATTGCATTTGTCACAGAAGACTGGTTGTGAGAAAGCAGATATGGAAATTGAATGTTTCTCACACACTTCAGGCACACCTTTAAAGAATCACACCAACAGCAGCATGACTTCAAAATTAAACTAGAGCAACAGACCAGTGCCAGTGGATTAGATGCCACAGACTAGTAAAATTGCAAAATTCTGGCATCACTTCTAGTAATGTGCTTCCACAACCACTCTCTCAGTACTTAATTGTCACTCCAAAAATAACCATAATTAACTGTGTCAGAAGAAAGAAATCTTTCTAAAAACAGGTTGACCCAATTCTTCCAGCAATGTTAACTGAATGCCAATCTTGAAGCACCTCAATCAACCATGTATGAAATATGATTTCAGAAATCAATAGAGTGGAGGAATTGTAAATAAGAAAACAGCTTAATAACAATAACAATAATAATAATAATAATAAATCTTACTTGTTACTGAGTATGTCAAACAATTTTGACAGGAGACAGAGTTTCCTCCTCCCGTCCGGAGATAATATCCTTCCTGTGCTGCTATACACAGCAGAAGAATTACCTTACGCCAACCAGGTTGTCCTGCTGCTACTCTGTAGCCATACGTGATCCACCACAGCAGTTTAACAGCCTTTTGCTGTTATACCTTGAAATTAGTGCTGGGCAGTCATACTCTTCTACAGTTCCATGTAACAGAACAAACTTTGTGTTTGCGTGGAGGAAATATGCTTAATAACTGTAGGGACTGACTGCCCTCAGTTAGGTGCAAAGTGAAACAACCAAGCAATGCTACAAGGGGACAGACTGACTGTGGGCAGACACTAAACATCAGCACTCCCACCAAGCCAGGGAGGACGAAAATAGCAGGGGCAACTCGGAGCCTACAACAGTGCATCACACAGAAACGGTGCAATGAGAAAAGGCTCAGCTTTTGCGAAAAAAGGTAGAGGGACAACTGAAGGTACAGAAAAGGGCCGAAACTGTAATAAGAGAAAAGAAGAAAGACTTTTAAACTGTAACACAATAAAACCTATAGAAAATTTTTTTGATCAGTGGAGGGAAAAAGCATATCAGAAAACTAAAGAATCATGAAATGAATTATAAGAAGAACTTAGCTGGGCTTCCTACCCTTTACCTGACACCAAAGTAGAACAAAATCAAGAAAATGATCAGTATGTTTACATCTCGCATCTTCACAAACCTTGCTGCAGGGTCAAGTTTTGCATCTTGCTGTTTTATTTTCTTAATTTACATGTGCTTGTAAAGAGAAGAGGAAAAAGTTTTTAAAAAAGAAAAAAGACCAGGCATTTCACAAGGTATGGTTTTTTTCCCCTGAAATTCTAAGACCAAAATGTTATCCCCACTTGAGTGGACAAAGGGGGAAGAAGCATGCAGCAACCAGCCTCTCAGTTCCTAATTAAAAATACAGTATTATTGAAAATAGCCACAGAAGTTAGAAAAGGAAAGATCTACTAGGTTAGATGTTTCACTACTATCATCCTTGTCCATTTTAGTACTTCTTCCAGATTAATTTTAAGGGACCAATTTTAAAATTAGCAGGGGCCAATGTTAAAATTATATTTACGTGTAGAAATTGCCAATCAGGTGCCCCCAGTATGCAAATTTCCACATCGTCTCTAGGAAACTATTTTCAACTGATAAAGTATGAATAGTTTTTTTCAGACTTTCAGACTTTAATTTTGTATGTTGCTACAGTAATCTCATAGTGGCTTAGTACAATATCATAACATCTTAAATAGTCCTCTGAGACTGGTTTGACCCATATCTAATAGAATATTTGCCTACAAATCTATACACTGTTGCTTTTATTAGCTTTACAAATAATCCTTCAGACAGTTTTCAGTGTGATTTATTTAGTGTGCATTCATCAGTGTGTCTAACTGTTATCCAGTTATACCAAGAAACAAAAAGCATGGAAGGAGGAGAAAAGGAGGGGAAGAAAAGAGAGAAGAGTTTCTCACTCCTTTTCATCTTCTTTCCTCTTTATTTTCTTTTTCTCTCCCCATAGTGCTCTGTTATCTTCTCAGGGCTCTTCTTTCTCCATTAACACTGCATTTTATTTCATTCTTCCTCTTTCTTGCCTTTTTCAGTAGCCCTCTATTATTTCACAGAATCACAGAATGGTTGAGGTTGGAGGGGACCTCTGGAGATCATCTAGTTCAACTCCCCTGCTCAAGCAGGGTCACCTAGAGCACATTGCACAGGATTGCATCCAGGCGCGTTTTGAATATCTCCAGAGAAGGAGACTCCACAACCTCTCTGGGCAACCTGTGCCAGTGCTCTGTCACCCTCACAGTGAAGAAGTTTTTCCTCATATTCAGGTGGAACTTCCTGTGTTTCAGTTTGTGCCCGTTGCCTCTTGTCCTGTCACTGGGCACCACTGAAAAGAGTCTGGTCCCATCCTCTTGACACCCTCCTTTCAGATACTTGTACACGTTAATAAGATCTCCTCTCAGCCTTCTCCTCTCCAAGCTAAACAGGCCCAGCTCTCTCAGCCTTTCCTCATAAGAGAAATGCTCCAGTCCCCTAATCATCTTTGTAGCCCTTCGCTGGACTTGCTCCAGTAGTGCCACATCCCTCTTGTACTGGGGAGCCCAGAACTGGACGCAGTACTCCAGATGTGGCCTCACCAGGGCTGAGGAGAGGGGGAGGATCACCTCCCTCGACCTGCTGGCAACACTCTTCCTCATGCACCCCAGGATACCATTGGCCTTCTTGGCCACAAGGGCACATTGCTGCCTCATGCTTAACTTGGTGTCCACCAGCACTCCCAGGTCCTTCTCCACAGAGCTGCTTTCCAGCAGGTCAACCCCCAACCTGTACTGGTGCCAGGGGTTATTCCTCCCTAGGTGCAGGACCCTGCACTTGCCTTTGTTGAACTTCATGAGGTTCCTCTCCACCCACCTCTCCAGCCTCTCCAGGTCTCTCTGAATGGCAGCACAGCCCTCCGGTGTATCTGCCACTCCTCTCAGTTTGGTATCATCAGCAGACTTGCTGAGGGTGCACTCTGTCCCTTCCTCCAGGTCACTGATGAAGAAGTTGAACAAGACTGGACCCAGTACTGACCCCTGGGGGACACCGCTAGCTACAGGCCTCCAACTAGACTCTGCACCACTGATCACAACTCTCCGAGTTGTTGTTTCATTGTTGTATTAGGTGGGCTAAGGCTTCCTTTTCGGTATAGAATTGTTTGCTTTGCTATACGAGTGTCAGAAAGAAGCAGGGAGATGAAAAGAGAAACAACCACAGCCAATCTTTCTTCAGGCAGAAAGAAGAGGTGACAATATTTCCAACAACAATTACTTATATCCATCCTGATCAAAACACTGCTGACATAGGCAATAGAATTTATTAAAAAAAAAAAAAAAGCAGAGCAAAATAATCTTTGTTGTGCAAGTCCTATGCATAAGGCATGCCACTTGTCAGTGTATCAGCTTTATTATTCAGCCTGACAAGGCCTTGATGACTTTGCAGAGTCAAATAGAGAAACTGTTCTTGACCAAAAAGGGGGAAAAAAAAAAAAAAGAGAGAGAGGGGGAGAAGAAAAATAGGGGAAAACATTGTTTGTTTAGGAATTTACTTTTCAAGAATCTGAGAGTATTGCTATTTATTGTCTTTTTTTTAAAGTGGAGTTTTATACAATTTGAAAACCTATTATAGTGCAAATATCCAAAGAAATGGATAATTGTTCTCAAAATCTTCAGAATTTGATCAAATACTCGATTATAAGGAAAGGTATGTTGCAACAGAAAAAGAAAAAAGTATTTCAATCTGGAAGATTGTTAACTTACCCACAGCAGGTTATCAACAAGTATAATCTAATATACAATATTCAGAGCATAAAAATGATTCATGAAACTGCTTTTCAGTATCAAGTATTAAAGACCAAATGGACTTAAATTCCTGGTCCTCAGGTGTTCAAAGGCTTTACTTAGCATCACAGCAGTGAACTGTTAGCTGTCAAGTTTACAACTGGAACTCAGTCCCAAGACAAGCTGGAGAGACAGGTGGCTCAGAAAGAGAGTTTTGGAAAATAATAGTTGAGCAGCTAGACAGAAACAGCAAGCCAAGAAGAAGGACAGGGAAAACAAGACTTGCTTGATATCATGTGAGTAGTGTCAAAAACAGAACCCAGATTTCCATTTCCTTGCTGAGACAAGCAACTGTCCTTCTGAGGAATTAAACGAGCAAATTAAATCAAATTGAATTACATGTTACAGAATTAAATTAGTCACAGGGGTTGGATTCATTCTGTGGTCCACTAACTCCAGTTCAGTTTCACTAGAGACTCCCTCAACTCACTTATTCCCTCTCTCTTTTTATAGTTTTTTTTCTTTTATTTCTTTAATCTCATTTGCACAGTCACCTTTTTAATAATACACACACACACCTGAATGCATAGCTTTCCAAGGTACATTTTTCTTCTTTTATTTTTTGTAACTTAGTTAAGTTTAACTGACCTACTATGAAAGAAACAGAAGTACTTGTTAAGTCAACAGAATTCAAAATTTGTTTCTAAAACAATACAATTGCAATATTGCAATTCATACTTTAAATATGATGAAAATATAAACCATGAAAACCATCTCTCTAATCTAGGGCATGAATCATGTATTGCTGTTGCACTATAGAGGATCAAAGAAATTAAGAAATCCTCCACTGTGCAAGCCAGTGTGGACTGAAGAAAGTCCTAGAGAATGTTAAACAGGAACCTGCAATGGATGGAGTTGGGATGACTTAACTGAGGTTTCCCTTGCATGATCTGTCTGGAAGACTATTCCAGAGCCAAAAAAACAGATTACATAACACATATACAGCGAAATGTTAGAAGAAACATGAAAGCTATGGAGAGGGCAGCAAGAATCTTGCACTAGCCGAATAAAGTTTTTTGTCTGTTTGGGGGATATTGCTGTTAACTTTTCAGTGCAGCATTATTGTCATGATTTGAGCAGCTTTAACATGAACATATCATCTACCTACTTCACAAATTTAATTAATTTTCACAAACCTCCCCTGACACATAAATACTGGAATATAAACTTTAGAAAAGGGATAATAGCTTGGAAAGATTGTCCATCCTCATCATTTAAAAGACTACAGGAATATTTATATCTGACATAGAAAAGTCTGTGACAGCTGTTGTGAAATATTTTCATAAGACTTTGAAGCTAAATCTAAATACCATATTAATTTAGATATCCCTTTTCTGATGCTGTGATTAACCCATAATGCCATCAGTGGGAAAGGGAATCTTGAAAACCATTGCATATAATTTTTAATGCAGTAGAATATTTTAGCAGATAAAACCTCAACACCACAATAATTTTCAAACATTTAGCTCTTTTCAAAGAAAAATAAAATGTCTGTCTTGTATGGTGAATTGAATGAAACTTGCTTGCTTTTCACATGTTATTTCTGCATATGGCAAGATTTGTAAGACTTGGTGACTATTCCGGAGAGAAAATGGTTTGCACTTTGTATTCGTACAGGACAACAGGCAAACATCTTCGAACTCTATAAGATGAACTGAAGAATAATTCATCCTTTCTCATGAGCACACTAAAAAATGATAGCTCATAATCAAGATCTCAATTTTGTTGCACAATTTATTTTACATCATACCCCATCTAGTATGTTACCTGCAAGGGAAATTTTATTAGAGCTTTCTCGCTGTTGTGCTCTGCCATACAGGGACTCGCTCCTTGATTCTTAACATCGCAGTCTCAGGAGCCATAGCAAGCTGCAGTGGCATGTGATCTGAGCAGCAAAAGCAGACTGCAGAGCACTCCTCTCACATTAGTGCAGAGCTCACCTTGTAACTTGAGTTGTGATGTTCTCTAACACTTAGTTAATCTGCAAAAGTAACAGGTGTCTTACAGAAGTAGGAAGGAATCATAAATAATCTTTAGGGCTGCAAGAAGGAAAAGTTATGTCTTCCCTGATAAAGTCATAACTAGTATAGTTTTTACAGAATACACATATCCTCTCCCAACCAAACACACCAAAACGCCTTTTATTTAGCCTTATCAGGAGCAAACAGGAATATCTGAAAGATATGGGAGTTTTATTTAATTAGACAATATAAATGATTATCACTCAATAAGAATGTATATATTATTTAAAGCAGTCACTGACATTATTTTGTATTAATTAAAAGAGGAATAAAGACTGTTACTGATCCTGTGTCCCACTTTGCAATAACTACTCCTTTTTTCTTTAAGGCCTCTTCATCTTCAGGAGCTTGTAAAAGCTGTATGCTTATAAAACCATGGTGACCATAAGTGACTAACAAATACTGGTTAGAGAGTAGCCATCATTTTATAACATAAACCTGTTGATTACAGATGACCCAGATTTAGGTTTCCTAGAAATAATTTTTTGTGTGTTGTCAGATGAGCATTGGTCATAAGGCTATATTGGACATAATGTTACTAGCCAGATGGGCAAAGTACAAACAGCAACATGCTTGCAATGTTTCTGTACAGACTTTATCATGATGCTTAAAAGAGATCACTAATGAAATGCACTAATGCACTTTGAAGAAACAGGAGGCCAAGCTAGGAATGACTACTTCAGCATTTCACATTCAGGTCTATCTTTGTCCTCTATTAAAATTCCTTTAGTATAGATAATATTTTTCATGTAATACATCAAAGAATAATGTCTTGCCAAATGTTTCTTTGAGATTATTATAGGACTTCGGGTTTCATTCTGCATTATACTTATCAGAGTCCTTGCAGAGTGTGATTCATCGTCACCTCTCTCCAGTGGTCTCTTTAAATCAGGTCTTCTTCCTGTAACGTTCACTTGCAACCTTGAGAACTGTGCGTCCTATAAGAGATATTTACCCTGTCAACCTATCTTGTAGATATTCCTTCTTAAATTTACAGAAGAGAATTATACTGCTCAGTAGGATCTTCACCCTGAATGCTCCTGTATACTAGAATGCTCCAAAGAGATTTTGATAAAAACCCAAGAACATTACTTACCTTGCAGAGCATCCTGAAACTCATAGTTAGTTAAGTAAGGAAATCAGTGAAAAGACATTCAGACCTGATGCATAAGATTATTTTTCCTAACCTAAATCTTCTTAAAATTCTTCTACTTCCTTGCGAACACATGAAGTAGCTTAATCTGGCAGAACTTCTACACCCAGAAGACTAGTCTCCTGACAGCTGGTTTTATTATGCAAATCTGTCTTTTTAGCTTTCGGCATACAAGTTATACACCACTCCCATACCTGTAAGGTAAATCCAGAAGACACATATAAAAAGAAAGGAAAAGGGTGTACATTTCCTATTGGTAAATAAGTCTGAGTTTAAATCAATGTAAACTAGCTACTCTAAAGGAAGTTTAATTTGTCATGCAAGTTACAGTAACCTACATTCTCCTCTGATTTGTCTGAGTATGTTTTTTCTTTCTTCTTTGTTAAACCAAAATGCTCAGACTTCTTCCTGTGAGTTACTCCTTTAATAGTATTTTGGTATCATTTTGTACATAGGGATGCAGATCTGATATGTATTATAGATATCTAAACAAATTTTATATTTACGTCTAGAAGGACTACCAAAACAACTGACCTGGAAAACACTAGCTTTGAAACTAACATGAATTTTTCTTATTGACAGTTATGGGTAACAGAAAAACAGCATTGTTTAATAAGTTCTTTGTAGAACTTTTGTAGAACTTTTCTGGGTATTGTGGAATATATCTCTCAACACAAAGGAGATAAATGAAAATAATGTTAGAATGAATCATCATAATTTTGCATTAAAAGTCAAGCATCCTTGTTTGCCAGTATGTTGTTTACATATACTAAAATGAAAACTATGTTATTCTTCAGTAATGATCCAAAATGCTTTAATTATTCTCTTTAAAATGATTGTGTTTTGGACCATCACAGAAGAATACTGTAAAAATTTAAATAAACTTTTGATGTTTAAAGCCACACTAAAAATGAGCTATATCCAAGTACAGAAAAAAACAATATTTTATTTATAATCTTAGTTTAGTGTTTGAACTACAAATTCTGGTTCTAGAATTGTTTAAAAGATCATGGGTTTCACAGGTTTGCACAAGTAAATTAATTTCTTGTTTTGTTTTGTTTTTTTTCTTTTACTTTTTCCCACTTCTTCACAAAATGGTCCTTTTGGTAAATACAGAGCAGGTCACTACATGAAAAAAAAAAATTGTTTGTTTATTTCTTTTTCTCACTTGTAAAGTTGCTGCTAACATACCATTCCCTGTCAAATAATTTCAAAAGGGCATGTGAAAAGAAAAGAAAAAAAGGAAAAAAATGTGACAAAATAGACCAAATCTCACAACTAGAATTCACCATAAAAGTTCCCAAAGTGTAACAGAATTCTTACAAAATTTCCTAGACCAGTTCATTTAGGGAATCAAGATCTCCTATGAAAAATATGGCAAATGGAAATCAGGGTAGGCTGGGGAGGAAAAAGGAAAGGAGGAGGGTAAATAAGTGCAGCAAAACCAGGTTCTGAGGAATACACATAATTTTGTCTGCTTTAGATCACAATAGAATTTTTAATAAATAAATTTCTTTTTCTTTGTAAAGACACTTTTTTGAAACAGTAGATTTAGCCCAGTAATTTGTGTCATTTGTTTTATAAACTGTCTTTTGTTGTCCTCCCCTCCCACCCCATAATGTCATAAATGTTTTAGATTTGAGTCTCTTGTACATTGTCTTTTGAGTTCATTCGGATCAATAACGGTTCATGCACTGAACTGTGTATTGAATTTATTGTGTTAACTGTTGTTGTGTGGTTGAAAGGAGACTTATAAGAGTTATAGTGATTTAGGTGCTCATGCTCTATTGCTGGCATGGGCAAGTGACTCTCTATAGGTGTGTCACCTGTAAGGTCATCATCCACATTAATGATCTCTACAGTCCGTGTTGGAGCATGATGGTTCTGCCGGTGATGCTGTTTCCTCATTTTGTAGAAAATTACCAGCATCACAGCAGCCATGAGAGTGATAGCCACAAAACAACCAATTATGATTTTGGTAGTCTTCATAACCTCATCTATTCCTGGGATCCCATTGTTTGCGTCCGTCACAGGGATGGTGAATGTTTTTTCTGTTGATCTTGTGCTCTGTGGAGTGAGTGAGGTTGTCATGTTAGTGATCTCCCAGTTGGTAACTGGTGTGGGCCCAACCTGCTCTGTGGTCTGTGCCTCATCCTGAGAAGGTTCCACAGTCTCTACTGTGACAGTTGAAAAGTATGTGTAACCAGGGTTATCCAGGGCAGTCACATTCAGTGTGGCAGAAGCTGTGGTATTTCCAACAGAGTTACTCACCAGGCAGGTATACAAACCCGTGTCTTGCACAGTTACCTTTGTAAAATTTAACGTGCCATCACTGAGCACAGCAATCCGAACTCTGTATGCCCCATGCGTCATAACAGATCCATTTGGAGTAATCCAAGATACAGAGGTCAGAGAGGTTGATGCTCGGCATTTCATCTCTGCAGCCATGCCTTCTGTGACGTTGAGGTCTGCTGGTGGCTCCACTATGACTGGAGCATAACATGTGAAGTAATTCAGGTCCAGCTCACCAATGTACCTTCCTTTCAAACTGGGAGGTGTGTGGCAACGGGCGCAGCATGCAGTATTGGAGGGTGCCTTGTCTTTAATCCACCAGCTGAGCCAAAGGATATCACAGTTGCAGTTCCAAGGATTGTGATGCAAATGGATCCTTTCTAGACGGAGTGGTGTGAACAGGTCATGAGGCAGTAGTGTTAAATTGTTGTGTGCCAGATTGATCTCTACAAGTGACTGAAGGTTATCAAAAGCATTCCTTTCTATCACTTGAATCTGAGACTGTATCATCCACAATTTTTGGAGGTGCATTAACCCTTGGAAGGAACCTGGCCGGATGGCAGTCAGGTGATTCCCAGAAAGATCTAACTCATCCAGTTTTACAAGTGGTGTGAGGTTAGGAATCTCTCGAAGGTTGCACATGGCAAGGTTCAAATACCTCAAATTGGACAGACCTTCAAAGGCACCTTCTGAGATATATGAAAGCCTTTTCAATTCCCCCAAATCCAACCTCCGGAGAGAAGGGATTCTGTTAAAAGCATAAGAAGGGATACTTTCAATGGGGTTGTTTCTCAACCACAGTTCCTTCAGTTTTGACAGGTATACAAAAGCCCCATTTGGGATAGTGGTCAGACGATTGTCAAAGAGTTCCAAAGTATTGAGATTGGCCAGACCATTGAAAGCACCTATTTCAATTGTTCTGATGTGATTCCTGCTGAGCTGCAGGATTTCTAGGTGCCTCAGATGTTTGAAGCTATTCACTTTAATGATTTGGATCTGGTTCTCATGGAGATTGAGTAACCGGGTGTTGGTGGAGATGCCGTCTGGCACGTCTCTCAGATTTTTCCGTACACAAATCACTTTACTGAACTGGTTGCTGCAGGAGCAGACTGAAGGACAAGTTTGAGCCCTCACTAGACCAGCCACCACAAGAAGCTGAAGAGCCAGCAGCACCACAAGCAGGGGGTCAAATAGGGCCCTGTTAAACCTAGGACCTATCATTATCTGCTGTGGATGTAAGGTCATCTTGTTCAACATTCATAATTTATTTGGTATTGGTCCTTCTGGAGTTTGAATAGCCTGAAAGAAAGAAGGGAGAAGGAGAACATTAAATTAATTCTGAATATTTAAATGCACTCTCTAAACCAAGACTTTTCAAGTCTTTTCAGTCAACTCTACCAGTTTCATCAAATTCTATAGCTACAATTTTTACAAATTCTCATACTTTATTTCCCGTACAGCTGTGTCAATGAGATATGACATATCCAGACATTATTTTTTTTCTGCTCATTCCAAATAATAATATATGTAGCTAGTTAGCAGATAACAATTTCAACTAAACTGGATACCTAAAAGAAATGTTATATCTCAGGAAAAGAGTTGTAAGTATGGACAAGGGCTCAACAGGCAAAAACGAGTAAGATAGAAATCATCAAAGTATCCAAGGTTTTAACTTTCTTCTTACATTCTAAGACAAGACTTAACAGATACTATGAAGAGCAAGTGGAGACTCCTGTTGTGTATGGGTGAAACTCTTTATCTATACAAATGTGATTGCTGCATGGGAGTTCAACTATAAGTAAAGCCTTTAATACTGATCGTAGCAGCTGATGCAAACATTAGGTCAAATCTTGCTTTTTTCAGATTTAAAAAACAATAATGCAAATGAAACACAGATTGTGTGAAATGCTGAGCATCAGTCCTCCCCTACTGTTAAACAGCAACATCCAGTTTCATGATATTTCCTCCTCCATTCCTTTGTTTGGCAGCAGCAGCAGAGAAACACTCATTAGTAAATGTGCACTGAACACAGAAATAAGAATAGCCATTTAAGTGCTGAAAAATATCTCTGTAGCTGCAGGGTTGACAATTTCATTGGTATCTCTACAAAAATCCTACAGATCTTAGTGTAATGGGAAAAAAAGACCTTTCCACTACAAACGATCATTACCATTCAAAGTCTTTCAGTCCTGATTCATTTGTGGTAGCTCTTAAAGCCCCCAGCCCTCAGTTCATTTTCAATCTGCTGCTCACTGCAAGGTCCCTCTGCTGTAGAGATTAATGAAATTTCCTATAAATCAGCCAAAAGTGAAGTCTTATAAATTACAGCAAGCTTAAAGCATATTTATAACCCAGAGAACCCAAATGCATAATACATATATTCAGTAGAACAAAACACTCTCAGGCAAAGGTTTTCTACTCCAAGCTCTAAACTGTTTCATTTTGTGTAAAAATCTATCTTTCTTGAAAAAAAAAAAAGAAACAGAAAGAAATTATATTAATTTGCATTTCACAGTAATTCATTTAATGAAAGACCTTTTTCTAATTATATATTCAGATAATATATTTTTGAGAATTTACTTCTTCATTTTTTTGAACTTGTTACAATGTTTCAGACCTAGCAAGTGTTTTCTTTTCACTTTTAATAACTTACTGAAGAGAAAGCCAATATAATGGTTAAAAACCTGGGAATGGTAATTGGAAGATCTGGGCTGTATCTGTTTGTTTGATCTGCTCTATAAGCGCTATTTATAAAACATCAGTCTTGTTATGAAAGATTCATGAAACTAATGTGTTTTGCAACCTTGGACAAGTCACTGAACTTTTCTCCCCATGGCTTACACTTTGTCAAATGTCTCTGGAGAACCCTGTGGCTGTGGTGTCAGATGTTACTGCTCCCAGCTCTCCATCCCTTCCCTCTGCTAATGGCTAACCACCGTACTCCAGAACATCAGCTTCACAGGTTTAGGATAATGTACTAGACTCTGATGAGGGATGGCTGTGGTACATGCCTTCCTTTCCACTACAGGCTTACAAGGTCATTAATCTCTTCAGGGGTACTGACCACAACAGATGGAGAAACACTCTCAAACTACATCACTAAAATTCACTAAAAGACCACTTCCTTTCCATATATTAAAAAAAAAAAACTGTAATAAAAATAACTGCAAAACGGTGGTGAAAAGGACCAGGTTCCCATCTTTCTTACACTGTCATGAAGAAGAATCTGCCTGTTGAAGTCAACAGAATCACATCGATGAGTATAATACCAATTTCAGGCTCTTTAGTTAAGATCTGTGATCCATGAATTTTGCTGCTGAACAGTTATTAACCATCTCCCATGATCGTTAATGTGATTGTATTAACCTTTTTGTTTGTCTCTGGTTTTGTTTTATTGGGTAGATTTGTTTGTTTTTCTCTCTCTCCCATTTTTTCTTAATTTGTTTAAATCTTATCCCCCAAGGACTTGGACTGAATAATGAATTCCATTAACAAGTAATAAAACAGATACAGAAACACACTGAACCCATCTTTTTACCATTGCACTGGTGAAATTTTGTTTTCTTCACTGTAATTGAGATGAGAACTCGGTCTGCTATCCTAAGCTTCAGGGCCGCCAACTATCGTTGTATGCCTGGCACGGCATGGGTCTGGCTTGTAATACTACAGGATTCTTTCATGTTTTATTTCATACCCATTTGCTATTTTGCCAACCCATTGCCAACTTTGCAAGATACCATATGGCTTCTCTACCTTTCTTTTTGCTACTTTCCAGTTTCATTCCTGCATATTCCTTGCAGGAGTAGGAAAACTATGGGATTATTAGAACAAGAAAGTGTAGCAAGAGTAAGAAAGGATATGAGAAAAAAAAGCACATTCAGCACCAGCCAGTGTATACATAACCTTCCTTCAGTTGCTTCTTTGCCAGTCTCCATAAAGCCAGGCATGTCAAACCATGCTGCAAGCACTCCAAGGCACTTCCCTCCTGTTCCTACTTTTAGCTAGAAATCCCACTATGCCCTTCACCTCCACCCAGACTTTCCCTTTCCATCACTACCCATATGCTCTACAGGAAAAAAAGAGATAAAAACTTCATGAGTTATGAGATTGATTAGCATAATCTGTTCCACCCAAAGCAAAATGTTTCCATGTCTCGGTTGCAAAAGGTTTTTTAAAAAAAATGCTTTTGTTTTATCTTGAACTAAATTCCTTATATCATCCCTATATTTGATTACTGAACCAAAAAATGAATTAGTCACACAGAACAGCTCTTTCCTTGTGCTGAAGGCCAAACTAGCCTTTGGCATTTATGTTTACTTTTCTCCCCTGGGTCCTGTGCTAGGTATGTCTCAATCAGCCATACATCTCAGCACTATGCTCTCTCAAAGCCCCTTAGGGAATGTTTCTACATTATTTAAATCTATGTATACTTCAAATATAAACTTGCTCACTGACTTCTTATTTGTTGCCCTGAGTGTATAAGTTCAAAGTCAGGACTGCCATTTTCTGAGATGTGGATAGAAAGTTCTAGATATGTTTCCATATGTTTTGGTGTGATTGTTTTTTCTGCTTCTAGCTACATCCTGTTTAATATATGAGAGATCTATATTGTTATTCCTCTGGAATCTTTTTTTCTCTTTGTGAGAGGCAGTGAGAGTGAATCTTAGCTTTTGTGACCACCATTTGATTTAACTTTGGATTTATTTACATTACTAAACTTTTTTCCCCTCTGCTTTGGTAATACAAGAAGCAAAACATAGTATTTAGCATAAGACCACACTAATTGGGCCTCGTACTGCTGAAGTACAGGGGATCTGATGATGCAAAAAAGCCACCATGCCAAAAGAAACTGCAACAGGCAACTGCTTGCAAGCTCTGCCTTCCAACCTATGAGCTTTGCATGAGCCAAGTAATATATTGCAGTGAGATTCCTTGTGGTGATATGAATGTATTAAGAAGGTCCTCTCTATTATACTGGTAGCCCTCCACGGCTCAGAGCTTAAACATTCTGGAAGTCTTTGTGCAGTCATTTTATGTCAGAGTCATTTTAAATCATAGTAATACACTGGGAAAAAAATGTAGCCAGTGCAAAAACACAGTGGAAAAATCATTTAAAGCCTTGAAGAATATTATGGAAATATTTTAATGGGATTTACATAAAGACCCATCTGGAACTCTGTACTAGAATAATTTGCTATTGAATATCTGTCTATTGTGCTAGAGATACACATGAAGGTTTAGCTTTATAAAGCCAGCCATGGAACACAGACCATCAACCAACTTCTTTAGTTTCTATTGACAACTCTTTGTCTTCTGAGGGATATTTTTGCATTTTTCTAGTACCAAAATATCAACTCTATGGTCAATTCAATAACACTAGTGCCCTCTGCTGCATTTATTTAAAATGGAGTTTAAAATGCTAAGGATAACCTTACCGCACAGTGAGTTCCCCAAACACCATAAAATTATTAAATTGTATTTCCAAACATGACCTTAAACCTGTCCCTGGAATTGCTCTAATTACCAAAGCATACATTATCTGTCATTCTAGTACAGTAATGTATATTTTGTTTATGGTCATGGAGACATACATATACACACACACATACGGGAATTTGTTTTGTTCTCTATTTCTACAGAATTCAGAAAATCTTTACTCAAATAGGCATTTGATATGCCCGTTCTTCTCTCTATAGCTTATCTGATATTTCTTCAGTTAGTCCCAAGGTAATACGCATTTCCTTTTGAGCAAAAAGCATTGCCTTCTTAAGATCCAATACAGAAGACAAAGTAATGACAAAGCTAATCTACCTCTGCAGAGAGGTACAGTGCAGCTTCCTTTAGGGACAGCTTGAAGGATTGAGCAGTTATGCTACTATAAGTTAACTTGCTGAACATGTGTATGCAGAGAAGTCTTCCTAAGGTGCACTGAAATGGAACAGACAATTCATTTTTCTATTTTTGTAATTAGGCATTAGGCCTGATGTGCTTTCCTCATTTTTTGTTATTTTACCAGTGTGAAGTGGCTATAACCACTCTGATCGCTGGCAGATTTTCCTGTAAGGGTGGACTTTGATTATAGAAGAGAAGTCCCATACCATTCCTAAACATAAGCCTAATGAGACATGGCAGGTAGCAAAGATGTTTTTCTAAACTCCAGTGATCCTTACCTGCCACACTGGCAGTTTAGTTGCTGTTGACAACTTATACTTAGCTTTCTAGTGTGGAGGCCTATGAACAATCATCTCAGCAGTTGAGAAATGCAAAGACCATGGTTTTATGCCACTTCCTCAGATGCACAGATTCTTTTCAATCACA
Organism: Apteryx mantelli; assembly: GCF_036417845.1. Classification (NCBI taxonomy): domain Eukaryota; kingdom Metazoa; phylum Chordata; class Aves; order Apterygiformes; family Apterygidae; genus Apteryx; species Apteryx mantelli. The sequence goes on from NC_089981.1 coordinate 42,024,634, forward strand.
GATAAATGTATAGGCCTTAATCTATTATACAATATATAGTTTATGATATAGTGTGATCTAACACACTTTGGTTGATGGCTGTGCATCTGCCATAAAAAAGCAGGATGGATGCTGTATGTTGCTATACTGAAACTATACAAAGAATGTATCAGGTATTAGCTGATTAAATTACCAGTATACAATTAAACCATCATAACTATATCACAGAATAAATCTCAGCTAAAACACAATTAAATCATCACAACTCTCCTTCAGGCTTGTGCCAGGAAGTTCCAAGATAAGGATCATTAAGATCACTTTTCACAATTAAATTGACAACATGTGGATGCATTCAGAAAAGGCACCTTTGCTTCACTTTATATAGCACAGTTACGTATGCTGTACACCACACCTTTTTAAAGAGCTTATTGAGAAAAACCCTTTGCAAAGATATCTGCATTTTTTAGTAAACAAGCCACTCTACAGTTACAAATTAAATGGCAGATTTCCAAACATATGAAGAGGAGCAAGGTGCATCAAGCAGCTAATTATGCTGGAAAGTCTCTTCCGGTAGTATCAGCACTGGAGCATTGAAAATAGTTTCTGTACAGAACAGAGCATGGAGCACAACAATAAAAATAGGCCTAAATCCCAGGACGACCTTACACAGAGGTGACTCTTTCGACTCTTTGAGGAACCCTGAACGCTCCCAGGATCTCAGACTGATCCCCTTTCAGCAGCAGTGCCAGCAGGAGAAGACAGGAGAGTTTTAGTCTAGATACCAGGAATCAGGCACACAATCTGTTTTAGCTGCGCAAAATACTGAAACACATTAGGTAAACCCTTGTCCCTGAACAGACTGAACTGTGGCCAGGGAGCTCCACTGGGGTCAGAAATCCTCAATCGACATCTGCTCTGCAGATGCCCCTGCAGCCTCAGATATGTGTCCCCATATGGCTGTGAAGGGGTGGGCTGGGGGAACCACGTTGCTGTGGGTTCATTCATCATACCCTCCTGCTCCCCTTCCGCCTTTCGGTCCTGAAATTCCTTTCCACCTGGCTCAGCCCCCCAGGAATAGCACTCTTCAGCTCAAGAGAAGTAGAAACACTTTGCATGCTATGTCCTGTCCGTATATGGTACAACAACACCATTTTTTTCCTCCATAGAATTTCTTTGCCACCAACAACAGAATAACATGCTATGTTCTTAATAGAGTGTTACAATAAACATGCAAAATCAGTAAATAGATTGGCTAAAGTATGGTTACAAGTCCTTCTCCCCTTAATCTCCTGTTTCATTTTTCTCATAGATTGGTTCCCATCTGAGTTTTTTTTTTTTAAACAGACTATTTTACAGGGAAAACTCATCATTGCAACTATAGAGCTGTGTATCCTTTCCTCCATTCTTAAAAATCAGTTTTCCCTTTCATTGCTGTGAGACTTTAAAAGTCTCAACAACAGTTTGGGGAGCCATTGCAATAATGCCTAACAACCTGGGAGATTTCAAAGCCCAGCAGCTTTTATCTATTTGGTTTTTATTTTATTTTTAGTTGAATGCAGTGGACAGCAAAGAGTGCTACATAGGCAGCCCTGCAATGCAAATTGATTAGTCACAAGATTAGGTAAATTGAGACACTCACCATGCAAATTACTCTCCTCTGTGTGTTTCACAGGTTAGACACAGCCAGGACTCCCTATGGCCCCTTGAAGCATGTAAGTGTAGGAGGTTGAGCTTATATTACTGTACCGTGGATACTTCCCCCTTTCCCTTCTGCAAAGCCTCTAAGACTCAGCTGAACTGGTAAGACACTGACCTGTAAGACCTAAATGTGGTTGGACACATTTAATCCTACTGAATCACCATTGATTTCAGGGAAGTTCAATCAAAGATGAGTTTGATCCAGTCTGCCTTTTTCTTCTTTTCTTTCATTTTGTTTTACAGAAAATAGATTTATTTTCCAGCATGATTTTAACTCCTTATTTTCCAGCACAATTTCATTTTTCCTCTACTACATCTTCCTGAGGTTTGTAGTTTTCTCCATAACTTCAGCTAACAAAAATGAAGCTGAAATAGACCTTTTTTAAAAATGAGCTATTTAGTGCACATTGATCCAGGCAAGATTATTTGCATTTTAGCCAGAAATTAAGAGGTTTTACAGACTTTCAAACTACATCAGTTTGGGAAGTCCCTTGATTTCTAAATTTTCTTTTACTCCCAAGCTTCATTTCACATTGCATCTTCAATACAATTGGTAACATTTGCTAATTTTATAGGACAAACACAGAAAACATCAAATAAAATGTAATGGATATTTCTGTATGAAATACTGATTTTTATTAAGAGGAATTTGTTGATTTCTTTGTTGGCCCTTGCACTTTCCCTAGATGTCACCCGAAGGGTGAAAAGGCCACAATAGTCCCAATCTCTCTATCGAGACTGCTCGCAGTGGTGTGAATAGGAGCAACCTATGAGCTGTCCACTATGAACTAACCTAAATTCATTTAATAAAAGCCACCAAAATACAGCTAGGTACTAGCCCACCCAGAAACATTCTAGAAATTTAATTGGAATTAACTTTGAAAGTGGGTTAATTATATTGCATTAAATCTTTGTGTGGTCACTCTTATTTAGAATCTAATTTAAGCTAAATTGAATCAAGGCCACTGTAATTTTAATTAACAGTGTCCATAAAAGAATGTAATCCAGTTTAGCTAGTCCATTTTCAAAGTTAATTTGGATTCATTTTCTTGAGACCCCATGTAGACATTAGGAACTTTCATTCTGTATTGACTTGGGCTCAATTCAAACCAATTGCATACAGGTAAAAAGTTTTTCTACCTCATCACTGATCTCTTGGGTTATTCAAGCCCCACTTCACTCTTCTCACTTTGCTAATTCAGTTGATAAAACAGTTTCTCTGAGGGTTTTTTCTTCTTCCCACTTTTATCTTCTATATTCTTCTGGACAAATATTTATGTGGAAGAAACAAGGTAACAGCACAGAAGAAATTTTGCAATAGCCCTGAAAACAAAATTCTTTTAATTACTTACAGCAGTGTGCCACTACTTCTCATGTGAAAGCCATGATACAAATCAAAGTGATATAAGAACCTTCAGCAAATCATTATCTTATGCTAGAAATACCTCAGTAGGTAATGAATAAGCTACAATAGCTCTATAATTATTAAAAGAATGCTTTCTTAATCCATTTTTGCTTTATTATCAAAGCAAACTCACAGATCCCCTATTGGAAGGCATCTGTGAACAACAACAAAATTAGTAAAACAACAATCTTTAGTAACAAAATTAAATGACAATCCAAAACAGTGCTCCAAAACACTGCAGTTTTCACTCCTGTTATCTGGGGGTCATTATCTTGGAGCACTGTAGTTCTTCTTTGTTTTAAGCAGACTAATGGTGATTTAAGCCTACATCTATTTAAAGGTACTACAGTGATACTTCATTTTAAACAAACTAGTTCTGGTCTCATAGAGTATTATCATTTTTTTCATATGGACAGATTAAATTATATAAATCAACATCATTTTCAACAAAATACTGCATAAATGCACTGCATTGAACTAGCAAGCAAAATTCTGCAGGTTAAGGCTATGGAATGCTACAATACAATGTTTTAAAAGATGCAAAAGCAAAAAAAGTGTAAGGCTGGCAGGATCCAAGACTTTAGCCCCAGTGACTTCCAAAGTTTTCTCCCTGCTCACAATCTATAAGAAGAGATGTAGGAAGTGTCAGATCAGAACACCACATAGTCTAACAACATATATACAAAAGCAACCAGTACAATGAAGATCAAGGATAAAAACTGGCAATTAGAATATATACTTGCCCTTAAGAAAGTTTCTTCTAAATCTCATAAAATTAGGGTTTATTTTTTAAAGCCCAAACCCTGAGGGTTTAACATCCTTTCCTAAATTACAATTTGCATACTCACCAATTGAAAGTGTCAGTGCTGAATATTCTTGTTACCTATACAAAGTTTTTCTTTGAGCCTTGTTGAGCCCTTGACCTCAGCAGATAATATAAAGTAGGAGGCAGAAATATTTGTGCCAATCATTTTAGTTTAATGAACATATAATGCAGCTGTGAATCAGTAGTACTTTCTATACTTTGGCAACAGAGATGCTCTGGTAAACTTTGAAGTTGTCTAGAAAGATCTTGAGATTATTCTGAGATTAACAAATTAGAGGATAGTCCACTTCAGTGGCATGGAAAATCATGTTTGTGATTTACAAAGTGCAGTTTTTCCAAATTCATTTTGTAATTTGAAAAACAGAGCAGACTGTGGGGTGAAAGGGAATTATATTAAAGCAGCAGTGCAAAATCTGCAGCAATGCTTTTTGTACTGTGAATTAAAATCTGCCTAAATAGTTCTATGCAGTAACACTGTCTTAAGAGAGGTCTTCTGTTTTTAAGGTCTGAATTATTTGATGTTGAGCTGGAGAAGTGCTAGGTAAGTTTTTCATAAGCTTGGTAACTACAGGCTGTATTGCCAGTATACATTATTCGAGAAGACCTTCTGTGAGAAACATACTCAGCTAATAACACGCTAAAGCACCAGAGTCCATTTTGCATCATTGCATTTGCAGTGACTAACTGAGTCCAAATTACTCCCTCATTCTGTTAATAAACAAAGAGACAAAGAGAAAAAGACAGAAGATAAAAAGTTAAGGCTGCAAATAGCCTCGAGTCTGGCAAATGATGGTTAAACTTCTTGTCCTTCGTAGCTATGGAAACCCCTTAAGGTAAGAGCGGAACACAGGCATTTGCGGTCTGCAATTTACAAGCTGTTTATTTAATTATGAAGGAATATGAAACTGTTAGGGGCAATGCAATTATCATACTGTGATAGCATTTTGGTTAAAAAAATAGGTACAGAGAAATAAGAAGTTAATTTTTTGGAAAATTGCTTGTTTTAGGACTTTATGAAATTGTAGAAAAATGTTTTTTACTGAGATTTGATTTTTTTTTCCAAAAGGGTGTGAGGAGCCAAATTTAGTAATATGACATTTTGCAATAATATCCCTCCACAGATTCATAGTAATTATGTCCATTCTATGCCCAGTGAACAAAACCAAGGTCAGAGTGTATTTCAATTAAACCCTAGGTGTTACCAAAGTGCAGCACAGCCAGAATAGCAAGCACATTATTACCAGATCTATCACTACTGAGCAATGAATAGGTCACAGGTGCTCTTGCATACAGTATTTGTACACCTTTGAATATTACAAGTGGGAAAATGTTTCAATTCAATTTAGGAGGCAGCAAGTGAAATAAAATTAAGAGTGAAACTATGTGATGACTCATGGGGCCTATAACAACTACCTACAAGTATTTTCCTGAATCTGAACAGCAAACTCTGACCTGATACTTCTGTCATTGGGAGCTGCATAAACGTAGGGGCTGCAGTGCCCTTTACACACAATGGAGTTTTGACAATAACCCATCCTTGACTGGATTGCCTTAATAAGACATCAAACATAAATGCATCCTCACAAGGCCTCTGAAAGGGAGATAGGTAATATTATTTTTAGTTTATGACTGCAGAAACTGAGGCATTAACACATTTAATCAGCTGGCAAAACATAGTATAGGTCTGCATGATATTTTGCAAACATGAGCTCCACAATCCGCACTGACTAGGTGCAGGTTCCTCCAAATTACAGCCATGGAGCAACTGTTAGATTGTTGCTGACCCTAAGCTAATGTGCCTTGCAGCACTGCTGCAGCCTGGCCCCAAGAGCACGAAGACAGTCTGCATCGAAGTGGAGTGTGGGCGAAGCTTGCTCACAGCAGTCCACAAGAGACCATGTGGATATGCTGTAATGAAAGTTGTCAGTAGCACAGGCAGGACTAAGTCTCAGAAACCCAGAATCTCATTTCCACAGGAATATACGCTTTGTGTGCCTATTAAAGGGTGTGATGACGTTTTAAAAGACCAATATGCTATGACATTTAAAACTAAATTTGATAAAATATTAGAAAATGTTCTGTCCTATTCCACAGATTCCTGTATTATTCTGATGATAGTATTTGAACACCTTCCAGAAATGCATTAAACACCTAAATTTATCTTTTCATCTGTGTATTCTTTCTCTCATCTCTTCTCCTAAAGAAGGCCTGTATTCAGATGGTGTTTTGTTGGTATTAAGTATCTGCTCCTAGCTGTTGATACTATTCACAGGACAAGTTTGAAGAAATACACTGTGGGCTTAGAATGATAATTTACAATGTTTGTTAAGCTTTTTATTCCTTCCTGAAACTCACTGGACATCTCATAAGAAACGTTTCTCACCTTTACCAAGAGATCAGACCACAGAGGCTGGTAACACTGGATCTGGGGCCCAGTCTAGTCCTTCTTACAACAGGAACTGGCAGGGACTCCTGGGGAGCTACTGTCACCTTTTCCCTGTGAGCTGTTCCCAAAGCTTTCTCTCCCCAAGGCTCTCCAATATATGCACTCCTGATTCTTGGCCACAGAAAGGTTTTCATATAAGCCTCACATCAGACAGGGTCTCGGCAAAATCTGAACAAGCTATTCAATGTAAATGTTTAAAAGAACCAGAAAGAAAATTGCTGCTATAGAACTGAATGAGTGGCAAAATGTGATGTTTCAAATCATTATCCTCTGGGGACAGCTATCCAGGAGAGACTGAAATCACTCAAGAAAGAACAATAGCTCACATTCTGGGATCTGTCTGCACTAGCTGAGGGCGGAAAGGGAAGAAAGGAATCGTTAAGAGGTTCAAAACTGTTTCACAGTGAAATAGGCAAACTGTCTTCTGGTCACATCCACACCAGTCCATGATAATGTGAACTCAACCTTTCCCATCTGCCATAATTGTATCCTCTCAAACGCCAACCCTACTGCACCTACATCTTTTTCTTACCTAGTAAAGAACTGATGATGCTTCACGGACCACAGCACTTTTGAAAGATAGCACGTTCCATAACTAGTTTCACTCTATAAGTGACTCATTACTAATGTTTTAGTTACTAAGAGCCAATAATGACTGCACTGTCCCCTTGCATATGTTTGTATAAAGCATAGTTGTAGGGTCACACACATATATGAAAGACTACATTTGAAATATGGAAGTGATTCACACTGCAATTTTACACTGCCCTTATCAGGTGAAAAAGATCATTTCTCCATGACTAACAGCTTAGTCAAGCACTGGAAGCGGAACCTGACCCACCAAAAAGATATGAGTAATTTGAAATTTTTAACTGTGTTGTCTACTTTGAGCATTGTAAATAAAAATAATAGTGTATTTTTACTTTGAACTGTTTTGATTGTACTTAAAAGTTAATTTCAAAGTAACTTGCTAACACTGGAGCACTCTGTTTCTACATACTTTGAACTGAGGCACTAGCACACTTCTGCGTCATGGATTTCAATGTGTTTTTCCAGGGTATCCAAAACATAGCAGTGCATATCTCCACAGAATATATGGACTGATTCAAGAACTGATAATGCAGATCTGCATGGAAAAGTTAGTGTTGATAAAGAAAGCTCCCCTGAATGCAGCAGGGTGAAACTCAAAGGCTCCAAAGGAGTTTGTGACAAGCAGTGGTAAATTATATGAGTTATTCTCTTCCTATCCACACCATCTATAACTCCAAGAACCATAAACGATAAAGAGACAGGAGGTCTGCCGTTATAAGTCTTACAGAAAAAATTAATAGATTACTTCATATAGACATGTTTTGTAAACTGACAAATACACTTTTATGTGATGGAATATTTTCTTTATGTAGACTGCTTATAGACCATTTACTGAAATCATTGGCAAAATTCAAAGCATTATAACATCAGTGTGAGATTCATATTGATGTAAGAAAGTTAACATATACCTTTTAAGCAAATGAGCAGGTTCACTGATGTTCTATTTATTTGCTTCGAGTTAAACAACACAACAAAATGTCCAATATCAGAAATGCTGCCTGCTTGTTCATCTATTCAGATCCTGAAGTGCTGATACAGTATTCTGCATTCATGAGCTGACCACAGACTTCCATTTTTAACTAGACCATGAGAGAAAAATCACAGGAAAAAAACAGCTCCTACAGAAATCAATGGGAGTTTTGTCTTTGATTTCAGTGGAGCCAGGACTCCATCTCATATGTCAATAAGAATTTGCTACACAGAGCTTACTGCAGATTATTGTTGATGTAAGTATGAGGGCTTTGATGCCATTTTTTTAGGATAGCTTTCAGGGAGATGGAAATTTAATTTTCATTTAATTAAAACTGTCATATAACATAAAAGGAAAAGTAATAACTGAGCTAGCTAAAAAAGACAGAGGTCATGTATGTGAAAGTGTGCTATGAAACAAAAATAATTTTATACTTTAAAATATTAAGATATTAATATCTTGGATTCTTAAAAGATTCCAAGCCATTACACTGCTAGTTTAAATCCTTTAAAATGTGTGTATCAACAGAATGAATCCAGGGTTCAAAACAAATTTGAAAATTATCTCTCCAAAGCAGAATAAATTTGATAGCTGATGTTATTCAAGGATATAAATATGCCTGTTTTCCGTAAAGCTTTCCATTACTCTGCTGACTTGTATAGCAGTACAAGTATATTTATTACAGACAACAGTGATACCACCTATTATTAAGGATGTCCATCTGCCATTATGCAACACTACTTTCAGTTATTACAACTTGGTAAAATTTTAACCATTTACAGATTAAATGTTTCATGCTAGGGATATATCCATACTATATTCACTGAAGGTTATACAGAAATACTTGAGGCAGCTTTAAAGCAGTTGGCATACCTTATGGTAACAAACAGTCACAAAACCAGGGAGCTCATTGCTGGTACATACCCAAGTACTAACTTCAGGTTGTTTTTTCATTCTGTGCACTGAATGACACAGGGTTCCTCTGAGAAAAATATGATCTCATTATGTAGTTAAAGATAGTATTAAAACACATACAAGGCAGCCAATGAGGTTTGCACACAAATACACGTATTTATGTATGCATATGTATACATAATATTATTTGTAAATTATAGTTCAACACTTTCTAAAAAGCTATTTGTTTCCTCTCAGGATAAAAGCAAAAAAGGTATTTTCTGAATTTTTAACTTCTAACTAGTGCTAAAGCCAGAGAACATCAAAAATGAAGTTGAACGACAAATACTAATGTAACCAGATCTCTCTGGCTGATGACTTTTTCTTGGATTCTTTTCTATATCATCTACTCCAGTATATTGCATGATGATAAATACATTAACAATTTGCAGATAGTTACTAGGAAGGGGATCGTTTAAGTACTTCAAGTAGACAAATACACTGATAAAGCAGCCCTCCCAAAAGTATGCTGGTGAAGCCTTTTGGCACCATCAAGCCCTCTTCTCTTACCAGACTATTTCACATCAGTTTCATGTGGTTTAGGGCTGCTATTAGCAATGATAACTGTAAGTGCTTACCAACGTAAGCACTAATGTTGTACCGAAATATAGGTATTGTACAGTGTATATATCCCCAGCACTGCTCTGCCTTGGAGACCTTCATCACACAGTGGACCTTTTAGTCTGGAAGCTTACAAAATTAAATGTAGCCTATTTTTTGCTTTCTGGCTGACATTTCTAGCTATATCCACTTGTGCAAACATGCCTAATGGTGGCTATTACCAAGTAATTGGCTGTCAATGTCTAACCTCGATCTGCAGGAATGATTTCAAAACCTGGATTTCAGTATCTTGGGAAAAACATCTTCATTTGTTTATTCGCATTGCTGTCCATACACTCAGCACTTAGGAAAGCTCAGGAGCTGACAAGCTATAATAGTAGCAGCTAGAACCAGTGAAGACCGCCAGGACTGCAAAGGCTTTAGTCTCACGGTGGAACTTCACAGAAGCACAGAAATCTCTTTTACTAGACCTGATTTCTAAACTGGGCTCTAAATCTCACAAGAATTTCAGTGAAGACAGGAGGGCTGCTGGGTATTAGAGATAAGGAGTAAGCACAGATTTAAGAACCTCCTATACTACTGCAGCCATAGCTCTAAAAAGCTGACACTATCAGGGAGAGGATGATGGAAAAACGAAAATTTTTATGTGTGAACTCATCTATGTCTCTGAGGAGGAAAAAAATATGATATACATAGCACATTCCTGTGGCTTCTCTTCATTTTAATACTTTCCATTCCAGAAGTGTGAAGGCAATCTTCTTCCCTATAATTCTGCAGAAGCTGGCAGAACTTGATCTAGTTCTTAGATGGGTAAACTGGTAAACTGGGTAAACTTTCCAGCCAATGAAACCAGACTGACTTTTATTCCAGCTGAAGTTTGGGGCCCTTCTTACCCTGTAAACTAGACTGACCCATTCTTGAGGAATATCAGGAGGTTCAGCTAACTAATTGCTAAGACAACGTAGCTTCTATAAAACAGGCTTCAACTGGTAGAGATAAGTTGAATCCTTTTGTTTTAACAATAAAGGAGATCTGTGTTTTGATTGCTGAAAGGCTGAAGGAGGGTAATAGTACATTAGAAGACTGGATTTAGTTTTAGATCTTAAACACTGACTTCTGACCTTTTTTCTAAATGATAAGTCTTTTCCTTTCTTTCTCTCTTTTTTATTCCTTACTACTATGAAATACAGGGTTGCAGTGGTAGCCACGAAATAATAGGCAGCAGACATACCCTGTGATGAATCAAGAGAGGTCCTTAACTCTAACCTTTACGATGTGTTATGTCTGGTGTACTTGGGATTTAGGAGGTTTTACACTGACTAATAGATGATAATAGCTTACAGTTATATACTGACTTTCATGCAGAAGTTTTCCTGTGAGCTTTAAATCCTACATTGACAAACAACATCTAGTGTATCAGAGTCACCTTTTTCTCCACCAAAATAAAGCTATTTTTGGAGAGAAACATAGCAGCTATTTTATAGTATATTGTGTTATGTCAAGAAATACTGAAGACTGCTGCCTTCAATTCAAATTGAAGGCATATTTTTGGAAATATGGGATATTTATCTACACTGAAATATGGGATATTTATCTACACTGAAATTTGATCTACAACAGTAGGGTTTTGGAAGGTGAATTTTGGAAAGAAAGCTTAACTCCAAGTGGGGTGCATTTCTCATTTACCTGTATCATGCTAGAGAACAGTATTTCTGTTAGTGCAGCACTAGAGGGCTGCTGTAGGATTAACCTGGAAGAACAACTTCTTACTATGGAATTGCTAAAATAGCTTCTTGCAATTGTGTGTCTTGTTCAGCAGATATAATGGCTCTTTTTTCAGGACAGACAGCAAGCTTGGTATCCAATATGAGGAGACCACAATTCTATAACCTTTACTCAACAGTAACGTATGCATACTGGTGCTCAATCTATCTACCAGGATTTGTAGAAAGATGTGCTGGACAGTCTCTCCTATCCTGACAGCCATCTTCAGTGAGCCAGGAAATGAGAGATTACTTGGGAGAGAGTTAGCTATGCCTTATCTTACTTGTTCTTTAAGATGAAGACAAATACTGCAAGGGAGTAGCCATCATCTGGCAGAATCTATGAAAATTCAGTATCTGCTCTTTAGGCTACCTTCAGCAACTGCTGCTTCCTTTCTACTTAAAATGGGAAAAAGTTAAAGCTCAGTGGCAAATACGGGGATTTAAAGTCCTCTCTACAGGTAACCACAAGTATAAGAGAGCAAATGTATATTAAATTTTACCATAATTCTTTACAACTGTTTAAGGAGGTAGAGTTTTCTGCTGCTCAACAAAGCAACCCATCAATGTAAGCTGCAGGACTGCAGTATACTGCAGCCAGCAAAACAGCCTTAATAGTCTCTTCTTAATATATTGAAGTAGCATAGCAAGACACCTTTCAATTTAATTAAGGGTCTGTCAGGAACTTATAATCTAAAACTTCATTTTTCCTTCTTAAAGAGTACTAAACCCTCCTTTTAAAATTTCATTTACCTGCAGTATGGTGTCAAAGTTGTCAGAATTTTTTTTTTCCTTAAACGTAGTACAAATTGCTAAGTCATTTAAAAATCATATAGCAGCAAAAAGCACAGATTTTTTTCTTTTAATGGTTCGGGGTGCTTTTCTTCTCACCAGGATCCCTCACATTTACACTAAATACAGCTTCATTTCTCAAAATGAAATTTAACAAGCAGTACTTAAGAGTGAGAAAGGCACTTACTAGACTAAATTCAATTGCTCTTCACTGCTATTCTTTATCTTCCAATTTTTACTGAAAGGCAAAGTAAGAACATACTAGGGAGTGAAAAGAATAATTTCATTAGTGATTGCTGAACAGGGAATGCAGCCACAGCAGACATTACACTGAAAGTTGGTGCAGGGCTGCTACTGTCCTTCTCTTGAAATTCTTTGTTTCTCGAACTCGGTTCACAGATTCTGAGCAGGCAGTTGCTTTACCTCCCTTGCAACTGCAAGGACTAACACTGACTCCATTTACAACAACAACACCTTCACTTAATTTATTTCCCTGTATTGCCAAAGTAAGGTTTATAGCTGAGTGCAAATTCTAAAGGGACCACTTCTGATTAGTTTGGCATTCATTCTTTCCTTTCTTCCATACACTAGTACGAACTAGCAGAACTATCCCAGGAAGAGGCCTTACAAAGACCTTATTCCATCAGAAGGTTACAGGCCATGCTGCTCTGCCCATTGTATGGTGCAGTAATCATCAGTCACATGAAAAATTGCAAAGATCCAGACTTTATACTTCAGCTACAGTAATCTGACTCTGCTGAAAAAAAAAAGTTCTCTTTTCTGAACACACACTGAATTTTGCTATTTAGGGGCATTCTTTTAATAGGAAATCTCCAGTTCAATTCAATGCATGAAGATCAGGTCATTCAACACAAAATTAATTGCAGTTATGGCTGCTGAACCAGTGCTTTATAGCATGAAAAGTGCCTGTACAAAGTCCAGACTGCTGTAATACTGTTTACTGTCAAAAGTAAAATTCACAGGCCAGATCCACAGCATAAATAAATCAGTGTAGCTTCACTGGCACAGGATCTGGCTCACTGCATCCATTTAGATAGCTTCTCAGTCCCCTGATGCTACATTTTTATCCAAGTGCTGATGACAGACAATTGAGGATGAAAAGAAAAGAAAAACAGCAAAAAGGGTAGCCACTCTCTTAGTTCATTGTTAATGAAATAACTGTTGTTAGATACAAGGATGAAGATTAGCTTTTTAAATATGTCTGGTATTTAGTTCATTATATTCATAGAATAATTATGTTTAATGCCATACTTCTCAAAAATGTTTGACCTTTATCAACAGAAGGGTCAAAAAATTGCCTGACAACTTTTCGTGTCTCTGTCTTTTAGGATGACTATTGGATTTCTGTCACAAAGGAGGTTTCTAGAAGCTGTGGATTAAATGATGACAATTATGAGGAATTCAGTGTTTAATACTGGTGAGAGTCTTCTCCCTGGAATTAGGGCATTAAATGGTGGAGAATATGAGTACTGCTGATGCATTATGACTTGCCAGTAAATAACAATTTCAGCATCAGCACTCAAAGGTCCTAAGCTCAAGCTTTCTCTTTTCATCTAACCCATATTGTCCTATAAATAATATTAAATCCACCATAGGTTTACTTTCATGATCAGGTACTACATGTTCAGTTGTTTTGAACTGCAGAAATCAAATGAACCACTTCTTACCTCCCCTATTTGCCCAGACTTCTCACGCAATCACTTCAAAAGTGGATCAGAATGATTCCTTCCACATATTTCTATTATATTTTTCATGCTTTAAAAATGCACCATGATACATTTTACATGTTTCTATGCCATTTTTTCCTTCAGGGAAGTGCCATATACCTTACCAATATTACATTTTCATATGCAATATGCAGAAATCTCTCCTTTCTGTTTAAAGTCACAGATTCATCTTAAACACGAGTTAACAACATATACGGGAGAAGATCACAGCCTTCCATTATCTTGAATGTTTGATCTTAATAAGGCCTGACTACACTTCAGTTGAGTTAGAACAAAGTGTGCAAAACTATCAGGACTGCATTCAAAAATGGTAACCATAATCTTTGATGTTTTGATTCCTTTCTTATTCAAAAGCAAGTGTGAGCTAATAGAATTTTGCTTATTACTTAGAGCAGCTGTTTGCAAAATCTGGAAACTAAGAAAGGCTTTGCCAAGAGATCGTACTTCAAAAATTCATCTATAGCTGACTGAAGACCTGAAGTTCATTGTCAAAATTGTATTTAAAAGTGTGATCCACTATAGCTTACTGTGTAATTCACAACATTTGACCAAGAAGAAAATGACTCATATTCACTTAAAAGGGTAGAACTCTAGGTTTCCTGGACATGAAAATGCCACTTGTCCAAACATACCATTCTTTCAGGGATTTTTTTTTTTTTTTTTGCCTTATCATCGCCTACCTGTAGTATCTGATACCTGCAGTATCTGAGCAATGGTGATGATTAATCTTCGAGTTAAGTTTAAACACTATGGAGAAACACGAGCACTGTCTGTAGCATAGTATAGCATAAGCATAGCATGCAGACATGTGAGGGAGAAGCATGAATACATGTTTTCATTACTTGAGCAACTCTATGGACACTGAATAATATTAGGTCAAAGGTTTGTGACAAACTTTTTACTCATTAAATATTGAATATACCTCTAATGAATAAAAGCTTTTATTATTTAATCTGTTTTGTGGTTTTTTTTTAAAGAGTGGGCCTTGAGAGTAGCATGAGGCCTTTCAAAATTCTAGCAGTACTGTACAAAACTTCTGCTAATGTCATAGTCTAATTCTTTCTGCCTTTGTTACGCAGAGTCAACACACAGATTGCCTTGGGCAATTGTACAATAATAATTAAAATAAAAATCTGTAGCAATGTGTAGACTTCATGGCTCAGACAGGGAAGTTAATCAAGCTACAGACTGACCAGTACTGAAAGTACTGTCTAGGTAACTTAAATATTTAGATCTACGGAAAGAATTAAGGGCAGTGGTGTTGTGGAGGGGAATAAGAGACTGGATGGAAGAAATAGATATTTCACATATTGAACTGGCTCGAGATTCACTTCTACACTAATTCTCTGCCCATGGGTTCTCAAGCAGTACCTAATGTTCCTATATGAATTATTGCTGTCGTGATGCAGATGCAGTGACATAAACGACTATAATAAGGAATAGAAAAGGTGGATTGGGCTAGCATTAGTCAGATATACAAGTTTTTCTTAAACTGTTCAGAACAAGCATGACCTTGAGCTTCAAAATTCACAGTGTGAACTGGATGACCCGTCAACCGAGTCACTTTGTGTGGTCTCTCCTCCCCATCTGGGTGACTGGAGGATGAGCACTTTCAAGGCAAATAAATTGTAGCTGAAGTTTGAGTTTGCAATGGTAAAAGGTGCTTCTCCATACAATTAAAACATGGCCACATATTTTTGCTGCAAGGCGGCACAGTAATGAATGAATATGGTCAAGAATTAAAACTCTGATTTTGTAAACAGATTAGGGTTTATTTTCCCTACCACTTGCTCACTCAGAGCAAAGCTGAGTGGTGTGTGTCAAATTTGCTGTTGGTTGCAACTCTTAGGTGAGGAAAAGAGCCATATACCACAGCTAATGGAATTATTCCCATAATACATGTAGCAAAACTTTTGTGCTGCAATGCTGAAGATTATAAATTTGCACCCTGCTGCTGAAAGATGCTGGGAGGGTCATTACTTAGCCTGAGCTGAAGCTGATTTCATCTTGAAATTCAGCAGAGCAGCTTCCTGACTCAAGATCATATGGTTATATAGTCTTTCTCTATAAAGAGTCAGAGAAAAAGAAAAAAAAAGGAAGTTCATCTGAGTTAATTACTACAGCCATATCTGGCTCATTAGTGCCATTGATTCATGTGGTGTGAAAACACAACTGAAAAGGTTGCACCCCAGCAACTGAATGAGAAAAATACTTTTATAATTATGAATAAAATAGAATCTTTGATTTATGGTTAATTATTGCTTTGACCACCTTATTTATCTATAATTTAAAGCTAAACAGGTAGACAATGCAAGAAACATAGGGCTTGCCAGAGAAATTTAATTTTACTTTTAATTTAATTAGAAGCCAGGTCTTTTTTAAGTTGCCTTCTTAATATTCTTTCTATTCTTTTTTTTCTACTTTTTCTTCATTTCCTCCCCCATTCTAAAAACTTTGTCAACAGAATTTACCAAACAATAGTCTGTTATGCAACACACTGAAATGTACACAGTGTTTTTGATAATAACAAAATTCAGAGGCTTGGAAATACTTTTCACAGAGCCTGGGATAAAAATCTAAAGAATTTAATTTCTATAGACCTTACAAGAGAGTTTTATCCCTGCTACAAGATAACCCAAAACCACTATCTAAAATAAATCATTTTTAATTAGGTTCTAAGGAAGAAATTCTGGTCTCAGTAAAATCATTAGAAAAACGCCTTCTTTCCACAAGAGGTTCGTTATACTCCATATGTTTTTAGAAGAAAAGAAGTGCAATCTTGTTTAATTTTTACAAGATCTCTATTTTCTTCATCCCTGTTAAAAGCTACGTCCAGATCATCTCTCTCATACGTATTTTCTGGTAGGCCAGCTACAGATAAGCATATATACTTAGAGAAGGAACTGGCTGAGGCCAACATATGTCGTGGTAATCAAAGTTTTAATTCCTGAAGTAGGAGTAAAGTATCTACCTATTTTTGAGGATCTGAGCCTGAGTAACTCTTTGTGACTTGTTATTGTTTTGTTTACTGTTACTCTCCTGGACTTTTTAAACTTACTATCTTGAATTCAGTCGAATAATATAGAGACTCCTTATTTCTAAGTCAGAAAGCAAAGCATGTTGTGTTGCCCTCTATCCCTAATTTAGTCTCATCCCTTTCAAGTTCCTACAAGTTCTATACTCTAGATAGAAATAAGAAAAATGATGCATCTGAGAAAGAATGGAATTATACTGTACAATGAGTGTTTATACAGAGGGTCTGAAACCACTACTAGTCCTCTGAGAGAGTCCTAAGAGACTAGGATTTAACAACTTGAGTATAGTGCTATGCAAATGAAACAGAATTGCTTCTGGGAAGAAGAAGGGAAATGGGAAGATGAGTGTCTTTGTTACCATTTTCTATTTCATAGAACAATCATACCTTAAAGGTGCTAAGACCAGTTCCTCAGATACTTTGTTTGCAGAGATGCAATGTGGGGTTCCAGACAAATAATGACATCTTACAAATGCTATTTCATCCTGCCAAGGACTTCAGGCCAACTGACTAGCTATTTTGTTGTTAGCTAAGAGATGAATATACATATATATGTATAAACATACAAAGCATACATGTATCACAGATTCACATGCTTAAAAAAGAGGTAGGGACTGGAAGTAAGGCCTCAGCAGAGGAAAGTCACTCACTTGCCTACTGAGTCACACCTGGCTTTGTTTGAGGGCAGTCACATGTAATCCATTAATTTGAAATCTAATTATGCTCCGCTGCTAAGCACTAATGCACAGAACCTTACACATCCAAGGAGACATTTTGAAGGGCTTTCCTCTGTGGAATGTCTGCAATACCTATTTTTAAATTAAGGACCCAAGATTATGCCTTCACTGAAATGAAGCTAATCTCTGCACAGTGAACCAAAAGAGCATTCTCCTAATGAGCAGTGTGATGTATTAGGGCAGACACAAACATGAGACAACTCTGTTCCGGTCCCCACTATCAAACAAAGTCTCCATCAAATGTGTCTGGTAGAATTAACAGAGATATGCTGTTATGTGACTGAAAAATTCACATTTTAAGAAAAGAATTTTTTTGCTCAATGTTTTAGCTACAGTGGTTAAAGAGATCATTGAATCCTAGTTCATCCTTTGGAGTGAATAGCCTTGAAAAACAAGTCCACCAACAAAAGAACAAAGATCTGCATAACCTATCTAAACTTCACTGTGACTCTTCTAGGATTAAATCACTTGGAAGATCTTTATTTATGTTCCTCTTTAAAACACAGTTCCTGTGACATCACTGATATCCTTATGTCCAAAAGTACTACAGGTTCTGGATTTTGTGTTTATTTGAAAAGATATCCAGCAGCACAACGAAGATGAAGAGCTTACTGGGGCAGAGATTCAGCATGCAGTCAGAAGACCTCCTGAAACATTGCTGTCAGGTCCTGCATCACCAAAGATTTCATACTAAAATCTGTCACTCATGGTTTGGTCCTTCTGAAACCTTGAAAATCAGATGACATTATGCACAGAGAACATTTTATTCTTATTATTACCATCAACATATACAATTCAATCAAAACTGTCACAGTTAAAAAAAAATCAACAAAGATCACTATTTTTAAAATTACACGATCACTAGAACATGGAAATCGCTATGAATTTCTACAAACAGCTGTAGGATGGACAGTGCTTTTATAACCCATTAAAGCTGTCTTAACTTGTACATCCTTATCAAGGTTCCACTATTTCAACAAATTGCTACTTCAGAGGAGCTTTATCTGAACACACAGTGTTCCATACCAGTGGCCCTGCAATCAGCAATAAAATATAATGAAACAACATTCACAGCACAGTGTGCTAGCTTGAGCAGCATGTAATTCAATAAGTTTTGTTAGTTTGGCCAAGGCAATTCCTGTCTGTATGTTACTTTCTATCGAGTTTGATCTGTTCAAATGCTAAGCATACATTCTGATTTTACTACATTTACATCAAAATAAAAAGTAGAATATGAAACGTTAGTAAAGCAAAATGATTTGGCTCAAAATCATTTAACCAACCTGCCAGCTTGAAAACAGAGGGTATCTAGCAGGTTTCTGAACTACTCATGCCCAAATTTTGTGTTTGTACTGCATTGTGTTTGTACTCTCATGATTTTAATGCAAGCTTGTCATGGCTTATGCAGAGCAAACCTGCAGCCAGGAAGAAGTTACAGCATATACTTACATGAATGTACACCATCTTAAAATCTGGCTTATGATGATTGTAACAGGGAATGGACATACAGAAAATTATCTAAAAACCAAGATACCTTCAATTTGCATGCAGAAACAGTATGAAAAAGTCAGTCAGCTCTAGGATCGTTTGTGATAAGCAGGAGAGTCTAACTGGAGGTGGACAACAGGGACTGGTGCACCTATTTCTCTTCTCTGTGTATCACTTGACCTGACTACAAAAGCAAATTTTTGTTAGGCTGATACAAATATTTAAAATTATTTGTGTTTTAAGAAGAGAACTTTTCAGAGTCTATCCCAAATGCTGATGCAGGCAGCCTCTGGCAGCAAGGATGAAAAGAGAATATTTAAAAAAAATATTCAGATATACTATATATCTCACAGAGTTGGAGTAGATACCATGGAGAGCCCTCTTTCTTGGATGTCTGGCTTGTCTATATATACTGTATAATATACAGGTCTTTCTGTACTTGACAGAAAGAGAATAAACTATAAATCCTCTTACACCTTAGGGATCTGAACCCACAATACTGATACCAAAGGCTATTTATTCATTTCATGAAATTGAATAACTAATCTCTTAAAGCTAATGTCTACTACAAAATATTTAGGGGTGTTATTGTTAGCACTTTGTGCCAAAGCAAACATGCAATTATCTGAGACATTAATTATGCGAGATGTTTGTGCAGATAATCATATATACATATAAACATATAAGAAAATTAGCAATATCAGCATCTGTCCCTTCAGAAGCCTTCAATGAAAGAGCACAAGCAAACAGATCAAAAGGCAATTATTTCTTAAATTAACACAAGTGCCAAGAGTTCAGAAGGGATGATCAAGATAGATCAAAATAATGTCACTATAGTAAATGTCTGAAAAGAGTTTCCTTATCCAAAAGGATGTAGATTTTAGTTATTTATCTAAGTGTCCTTCACATTAAAGCCTCTCTGATGTTGCCATCCTGCAACTTTTCACTGAAATTACTGGTCTACAGATTGTCTACCTGAAACATTCAACAAAACTGTATGTATATCATGCTTGATTTGGAGCTACCTCTATGCAATACTCTGAGGGGAAAGACCATACTTACGTTCAGCTGCAGCACTCCTGTTTTTTACTATTGGTATTTCTTTAGCTAGTTGCCTAGTGGCATACAATCTTTACCAATCGCAAACATTTGGCTATAAGAGAAAGTAAGTATGCCCTTGAAATGTGCCTTTTCTGCACAAGAGCCAAGTATTTTCTCGCCCTACCATCAGTAAGGCTGCTACTCCAAAAATTCAAAGAAGTGCCCTAATTGTTATCTTAACCAAATACCATAATTTATAGACTTTTTCAGTAAACCTAAATCAACATTTAAATTTAAATTATTTAAATTTGTAGGACATATAGACTATTTTTTGCTTCAGAAACGCAAAATAGTAAGGTAGAGATAGGAATTAAGTAAATTGCCCAAAATCTCACAGCAAATAAGTAGCAGAGCTGACACTTAGAACTTCTATCCTTTGCTCAGGTGTCTCCCACACTGCACTCAGTAAAGCTTGCTTTTATCATAGGTTCATTTTTCCTATGGCCCAGTGCCCTGCTGCATGGTCTTATCTGCTGGTGGACACAGTCATTTGAGCAATTAATTCATTTTACAGAAATAAAGGATTTTGGCACAGGCAGATCTGCTTACACTAGCCATTACAATGGATTACGACTACCATCAGATTTGCCTTTGGTGCACAAACTGTTCATTATTTATTATTACATTTGAGTGCTTTTCTCCTTTGCAATGATCAATTACGATATAGTCATATGAGCCTCAAGTAAAAACACCATCCTTTTTCTCCTGCCCAAGTAATTATTATGTAGATTAGATTTACAAAAAAAAGTATCCCACTGTAACAGATACTCCTCTCATAAAAACCTTGAAGCAGGAAAGAATTTAAATAGTACCTGCACTTTGTGAGAATGCGGTGATTTGCAGTTTAGCAGAGGCAGGAAATATATGTAAAGCTCTTCAGGGTTAATATGTTTAAGACCCTTAGGAAATTTGTTTTATTTGTGTGTGGGAAGCTGCTGAACTGACAGGACAGAATTGTGATATTAGCCAGGTTATCATCTTGGAGCTTTTCTCATTCTTTTTGCTTCATGATAGTATGAAGCAGACCAAAGAAGTTAAAACACAAGAAGTAAATCTCTGTTTGAAGCTAGGTACAAGTATTTTAATGCAGATGAGAAAGAGAAGGGGGCAACAATTCTCATGGTCAGTGGTACGAGGAAACACTGTTCTCCATCATGTCTTAGTTCACAGATTGAAGACACTATTGCATCAAATATTAGTATCTGAATTGTATAAAAAAAGCTGGCTAAATTCATGACCTCATGAATCATCATCCAGACTCACACCTGTGATTGATAGACAAATTGACTGTAGATAGAAAACCAAGACTGAATTGCACATATATCCTCTGGCTCTCAGCATGCGCTTTTTTCCCCGTCCAATTAAAGACATCCTATCATTATTACTGAAGTGTTCCTGAGTCCAGCTTCAGATACAGAAGGGACTCATGGCTCTGTAGTCTGTAAAAGAAGAAACTATTCTTTTATTTCAGGAGGCTAGCAGAGCCAATAAAATAATCCCTTGTCTTCTCCCATACCCAATTCTCTAGTTACATTGTTAGACACTTTGGGCTTCATTTGAAACATCGGGTATTGGTCATTGTTTAAGGCAGGATACTGGACTTCACGGTTGTACGACCTGACCCAGTATGGTAAAACCTCTGCTTCTACGCAGCAGCCTGCTAGATCTCTCTATCGCACTGCAGCTGCTGCCGTAGCGATCACGGCGGCGCGTGTAAGGGCGCGCTCGCCTCAGGGAATTCACGGCTATGCACTGTGGGCAAGGGGGTGGGCGCGCGGGGCCAGAGCAGCCAGGGCGCGGAGCCGCCTGAACTGCTGGCAGCCCCCTCGGGCTCTGCTGCAGAAGAAATGGGAGAGGGAGCTGCTGGCAGCCTCCACACTGGATGATCGGTTTCTTTCTGAAACGAAGAAAGTAAAACAACACTCGGCAGCGATGAAAAGAAGTAAAAGAGCAGCACTGAACTATCACTTCTCTCAGCGTCCCAGAGACTGGCTCCATGCCCAATGCAAAATTACATCTGAACTCTCACACGCAGCTGAGCAGATGAGAGAGAAATGCTGTGGTGTGCAGGGACTATCAGAGCTGAAGTTCCCACCTCTATTTGATCCTAAAAGCAGCTGAAGAGCCCAACCTAAGGATTCCACCTAAACATTATATCTTTTCACAGTCTTGCACAGTCGAATGTAGTGTTTGTTGTTCAGTGATGCAGGAGTGCCCCTATAGGAGACTTAAAACTCCTTATTCAAGAAAGCTGCAGCTCATGGTAACAGTTCCCTAATGTCGCGCTCTCACGTCTGCGCATCCCCCAAGCCAGGGAGCCTCTCTCAGCACTGACGGCCCCCCAGAAAGCAGCCGGGCTCGGAGGGCACCACCACGGGCAGGAACTTGGCCTCTAACACAGGGGCTGGGGGGGTTACTGATACTGTGACCATTCAAAATGGCTCAAACCTAAAGCTTTAGTGAACTGAATTTAAAAGCTACAAACCCTTTTGTTTCCAAGCAAGCACTGGTATATAATTAGATAAATTTAGAAAGAAAACTCCCCTATTCACAGGTTATTTTATAACTGCCATCTGTGCAGGGTTTTTATACTTTCCACTGAAGCGTTTTGTACTGCCCACTCTCAGAGATGGGAAGCTGGATGAGCATAATCACTAGGTTGAGCTAGTAAGGCAGTGCTGCAACTCTCTTCCTACAGGGAGGACATATGAATGAGGCTACAGACCAGTTCCAAGAAGAATGGGTATTTTACTGTTTCAGATATTAGGGTACTAGTTCATTGCAATCTGAAAGGTGAAGCTCTTTGGATAGTTGAAATTTAAATCAATCTACAATTCTTTTCACTTTCATGTCAAAATCTGCATTTTTTACTGCAGTTATAGATAACATTGCTAGCCTTCTAAAGCAATGTTGCTAGTTGTTCTTTATGCTGAGTTAGGGTTACTATATGTGAGATCAGCTTTTCTGAGAATAATCAGCATACTGTATTCAACTACTGCAGGGGAAAGAGGAGCTGTTTTTGTTTTCTCTCCATTTCAAGTTTAATTTTCTCTTCTTAATCTGAGTTTTAAAGGGTCTCACAGAAGTGCCAGCTATTGCTTGATGATGCAATTTCATTAGTCTAAGGTGACATTTTAGGTTTTGTTTTAATCATTTCTAGTGTTATTGCTTCCTGCAGGGAAGGATTCATTTAAATACTACACATTGCTGAGCACAGTAGAGACCTCCTTTGGCAGGATATGAGAAAAAAAATCACTTATTGCAGTGATAGCTATTCAGACCCCAAAAAAGGGCAGAGAGTAGAGAGGAATACAGCAGTCTGAGCAGACTCTGTAAGTCTGGCCAACTTTTGCAAAAAGAGTAATCAGAGGATAATGCATGGTTTGAAATTACTAAGGAAAATGTTTTGGCATAGAGAAGCAATTCCAGCTTCCATGACCAGCATCCAGAAACAAATCTATGGCATTTCTTTCTGCACCAAACATACAAGTAAGTGCGTATATGCATATACAAAGTTTGTATTAAGACATTGCAACCTTATTTGCATTGACAATATCCCTTAAAAAGAACTCAAAATATTCAGCAATATACAATACATAGAAATTTGAAGAATCTGTAATAAAATTCTTAGATCACAGCTGTCAAAGTTCAGCTCTGTATTTTCTAAGTTACCTAGCATTCCTACAGATTTACATTTACCATAGCCAGCTGCACTCATTAAAATCAATGCCTAGCTCCCAATTACTAATCTATTAATTTTTCTAGAGAAGGTTAACCCCTAGAATGAAAGCTCAAGTTTCTGAACACAGAATGTTCAGTATTTATTTCTAAAGTTTATTTTAGTGATGGTGCATAAAAATATGACTTAAACATTCAAAACCCTAGTAAGATACAGAAATGACTCACAAAATTAATTTTGTATCTGCTAATTCTCTTGCTTTTGAACTCAAAGACAAGCAAACCATTTTTTTATCACTTGTTTTCATAAATCTGTCTGGAGCTTAAGATCTCAGTTTAAAAATACGGCTCTCTTTCCTACAAAGAAACATCATGAAGAATGATGACTCGATGACTATCCTAAGTAATGAGATTATCAAAGCCATTGGACGCATATTTAAATTTTGCATTATTTAGATATATCATTTTCCATTAAAGAAAGGGATTTTACAAGAATGTACTGTCAACAGAAAATTTAATTTAAACCCAAGGGATTTTTTTTTTCTTACCTTTTCTTCTTTACATTTTAACATTTTCCTGCAATGCTGTGATCCCCAGTCACAACATTGTGCCGGTGCCTGAACAGCGGAAAACAAAACTGATCTGTGTTTATGCATTGTCCAAGTTGAGGAAAGTGAAGAGTGCAAAGAGCACGTGCATTAACTATAAAAATTCTGTCAGCTTTAATAATTTATGTTATTATTAGTAACGCTGTGTGAGCAGGCATGTTTCCCAGGGTTCTCTATACACAAAGCAGAGTCCAAAATTCATGCCTTTCCTGTGGTTAGGCTTTATTATTGCATGGAAATTAACAAAATAGCTTAACATTAAAAAAATATATATGTTTCTATGTAGATCTCCTCAAACCTCACTGCTGGTAGGTTTCCTCCCTTAGGATACCTTCATCTTTTCTCTTCAAAAGAGTCATTCCTACTTCCTTTCTATTTAGTTCATGATAATGAGTTACCTGCCTCAGTGAGTCATTGTGCTGCTATTGACAATCCTTCTGATTTTATAATGAGATATTATTTTTAAGTCTCAAATTATATTACCTTCCCACAGTCAGTCATGATGCTTTCTGTTCTTTGAAATGACTACAGGCCACATTCCTATATTGGCATTTGCTACAGAAGCAAGAATAGTCCATGCAGAAATATCCACCGCTTTTTCCTGTTTTTAATAAAATAAAGGCAGGCTTCCCTGTCCCTGAGAGTTAATGGCCACCTCCTAGATTTGATTTTATGCTTCGTGGGCTGAATAATAAGACTGGTCAGGAATTTTACAGGACTTTTTTTCTTTTCCACAAAATCCTTGCCAATAAGACAATTTTGTCAAGGCTTCCAGTGGAGTGGGAAGCCTAGATAATGTGTGAGGCCTGTGTAGAGACTCTATCTATGACCATCCCTCTACCTGCTACAGAGTGAGGTGCTTGGTGACCTGGAAGCTCTATAAGCCTGGCTTAGGCTGATTGTCCAAGTTTCTTGTTACCAACCTTTGCACCAAGGCTTCTGTAAGAAGAAATACTGGTTTCCTCAGCAGCCCAGGAATCTTAATATTTTGTCACTTCAGTTTGATTGAAACAAAATCTCAGAATTCCCATGCCGCATTAAATTTGTAAACTTCATTCTGCTATTAATACCTTTATTTGTGATTTTTTGATTTTTGCAATGATGAATTTCAGTTCCCAGTCAGTTTTACTGGATAAAGGGATGAGGACATGTAGGAAGAATGCGACAGTCCAAAGGGTAGCAATAGGAGGTTGAGGGTAATGTAGATAAATATAAAATTTTGCAAAACGTGAGAAAACAGTGCAGGAGACAGATTGAAGTTATAATGGATAACTGTGAAAACAATTTTAGAGCAGTCAAAAAGCACATTAATGTTAGGAGTTATTAGAGAAAGAACAGAAAACAAAATAAAAACATTACCATGCCATTTTAAGTGACTGACACTCCCACTTCTCAAATATTATGCCACATTTTAGAAAGGATGTAGTAGAACTGAAAAAGATTCACAGAATAGTAGCAGAGATGCTGAAAGACATGGAACAGATTCTGCATGGGCAATGACCAAACAGACTAGGATTCTAGAAAAGAAACAGAGAGGGACAAATAATGGAAGCTGATAAAATAACGAGTGATATGGAAAAAATGAATAGGAATTGACCAATTTTTGCTGCTTTTTCCTATACAAGAATTAGGAATTATAAAGTGAGTGTATCAGGAAGACCTAGGGGAAGTAGCACATACAGTTTACCTGCTCTTGCTCTTTGGTGTGTACTTATAAGTACTGCTGGAAAGAAAATACTAACTCGGACAATCCCATGGTCTGAACCAGTATCACCATTCTTATGTTAACAGTGTCATTCATCACCATAAAAGCAGTTTTGCATCAAAACTGAGGAGACAGACTAGCAGAATAAAAAGCCATCAAGAGTACCACTAAAATGACATTCCAGAGAAGTCCCAAGTTGAAAACACTGCAGAGTAAATCAATAAATCATCATTATACTCCTGTTCTTTTCCTATATTTCTCCCTACATAACCACTTGAACTAGTACAGGAAAAGGCTACTGGACTAGATGAATCTATATGCTGATTTGGAAAGGCCATTCTTATGTTCATGTTCTTAAGAAAGGATGCCAGAGGTACGAAACCAGAATTGTTATCAATATCAAACATTAAAGGGAACAGGATGACTAGATCTTCTACAGGACTAATCTTCCTAGTGAGAGACTTCCTAATGAAAGGAAAGAAGAGACAGCACAGTGACATGAGAAGAAACTGGAAAGAGCTAAAACATACCTGATAATATTAGATATGAGGAGGTCTATCTTTCTGATTGTGCATTTCAACATTTTGGACCTTAAATCTGAAGTAAGTGGGTGGCTAAAGCACAAAAAGAAAATGGATAGCACATCTCACAAAGTGTGAATAGTATTCAAGTCAGAACTCTTAAATACTTAATGCTAATGGCAGTGGAGTCAAGAGAACATACTTAACCCTTTTCTTACTGGATTGGTATCTGCATACTGAGTGGGCCGTTTTAATGTTATTGCTACCAGCTAGTTACATAAAGAATTTCCTTCTAAAAAATCCTGTATATTTTTTAATATACCTCAAGAAATCTCTCTTTTAATTCAAGCATAAGAAGTGTAGAAAGTTTTGGTGAATCAATGGAGTTATTTTACAGTAGCAGAGAAAAATAATAATCAGTTCTACAGGTTGTCTTAGATGGTTAGGAGCTTAAAAGAAAGACTCAATCAAGTATCTCCAGTGGAACTCTACCAAACAAAACATCATTCGCTACTGTAATACAAACAAAACATCTAAGTAATAATAGGATTCCACACCATCCACTACTAGAGCAGACAGAAACAACTCTATTTTTCTGTTGCTAAACAGCTTACATCGTATCAATGCTACACAGCAGAATAAGATAAATAGAAAGCAATGAATTTCTTTCTCTGCAAAATATGTTTCTAAGTTAACCCTCACAACAAGAAAACATAATACACAGAAACATTTGACATGAGAGTGCTATATGCACATGTATTCAAACACACACACACCTGTGCATGTGTGCACACACACACAAATCCTTGTCTTTTTATTCCCAACCCTTCTGGATTAAGTTTCCATCTCTTAATTACTTTAAACAGCTGGAAAAAAATTTCCTTTGATCCTTGTTTATGTATTTGTTTGTCCAAAGTTAGATGCCCACAGGGGAATTGTCTCTCAATGTTTTAATATGTGATATAGCAATTGCTGCTGTTAAAAACTTAATGGACATGTTGATTGCCACTGCACCACCTTTTGCATTAAATATTAATCCTTTACTTATACCCCAAGACTTAGTATAGGGGAACATCCTCTAAATTGTCTAACAGCATTTAATTGCAGACCAGACTTACAGAAGCAGAACAAAACCTAAAGACAGGCAGTTAAGTCAGACCCTCAAAATAGCTTACACTTTCTTTTTCTAGTATTTATTTTTATTGCACAGCATACTGTGGCCTTCTCACAAGCCAAAGTCAACTTTGACCCATCTATGTTCGTGTTTCCACTAATTTGACAAGGTTGGGGCTAAGTTCCTATTTGAAATAACCTGTAGTTAGAGAGATTTCATGCTCATACAGAGCCATAGTGGTTTTAGTGTGAACCTACTCATTTTGAACAATTTTCAAGTTTTGGGCCTTTCTCAATATTCCATGTAAAGCAAGACCAAAATTGCTCATGAATTCTGCCTTCCCTCTAAATAAAACTGAGGCAATATCCTTAAGCAATGTTAAATAGAATTAGACTGCTGGAAATACTAGCCCCACATAGTTTTTGAAGAATGCAAAGTATTTCTTTTTACTTGTGGAAGTAGTATGTCTCTTTCCCAAAGTAATTATAGCTGGATTATCAACTTCATTCCCATTTTTTTCCCCTGAAGTCAAAAGACTCCAATTAAAAGCATATTTTCAATTTAATGTCTCTGTTCTGCCTTCTGAAACTACCATATTCCACGCATAGTTTTATTCCACAATGCAGTTTGAAAGCATGTCCACAGGTGTCTGAAGAAGCTGTGATTCCAGACATGCCTTCAATGGCAATAAAGAGCAACATTTGATGATAATCTGCAAGTAGGAAATTCTGAAGCTTGCTGTTTTCATGCTCAGGAAAGAAAAAACTACGTAAATTTAAAATATATACCTTACTTATGGGAATAACTAGGTCTAGCAGTGCAGACAAACAGAACACAAGAGAATATTTTCTTTTCCTCAAAGAAACTCAAGAAGCTCATGGGACATAACAGCTTGCAGAACAAGGAAACCCTGCCTACGTGCCTGGGAGGTCTGTCACTGAGCTGTGAACCATGAAAGCTGCTGATAATAGATATAAAATGGGAAAAAATAACAATTTCACTGATAGTCTGAAGGGAGCTTCCACTTATTTCCCTCCCAAAATTTCTGAATTTTTCTATTAAGTAGAAATCCTTTTTTTTTAACCTATTGCTCCTCATTAGAGACTTACAGAAGCATTTTATGACAGCATCCCATAAGCACCAAACAACATTCAGATTCACTCAGCATTGGCCTAATTCTGATGCCAGAGAAATCAATGAAGTGAGGGCAAAGATGGCTCAACATGAAATGCTTTCAGAAATCTCACTCCTATTCAACACGGGCCTAGACATAACCAAATGATGACTGAACTGAAAAATGCAGGCTACACAACCACTGAACTCTTTGTCTTCTATGTTTTAAAGTTCAAACTACTTTTAGTTTTATGCTGCACAGTCAGGTAGGCATTTCTGTGCACTAACAGCTTAATTATGTTGGTTTACCACTTTTTTTTTTCTTGAAGAGCTGCCACTAAGATTAAAATTCTTGTTCAAAGCACATCTAAGCAAAAAGGTGACTTTAGGGTTCATTTTCTAATTGATCAAACAATCTGCTAATTAAATGCATCTGTGCCTAATCAAAGTATAGATACACAGTAGAGAAACACAGTGAAACTGTCAGCTAGGTGCACGAGACTCGGACCATCAAGGCTACTGAAGCTCAGTGTGTTTTTTATTTACATTAACACTAGGATTTTCAAAGGAGTCTAGCAGAGGGAAATGGCTGTATTTCTTTTGTTTCCCTGGTTACCTAAGACCATGGGTTTAGGGGTGTCTGTGCATCTTAACAACGTCTGTTCCATGTGACTGCTCTCGCCAAGCTTGCTCAGCTCCTATAGTCTTGACTCAGCACCTATGAGGCTAGGGTAAAATTTGGGCATCTAAGTGAATGGTCTTCTTGGTTCCATAGTCAAAGTCAGACATACAGATCTGGCAAGTCTGTAGTGTTCAATAAAAACCTTGTTTCTATTGGTTTAAAGCACTGACTCACAATATGGTATACGTAAAACTGCCTTATGCCATCTTTCTCATAACTCTACAGCCAGTAGTATTTTATTTTTCAATCATGGCAACCCCTATTCTGAAAATATAAACAAGGAGCTGACTTGAAAGCATCTGTTAATATCTATGACTGATCTGAAAAGAAAAGGAGATTGGGTGAAGCTACTGTATTCACCACATTAACAGAACCTTTCCCATACTCGCACAGTAAGGCAAGGACAGTGACTTGTGAAGGACTGCATTATTTGAGAATAGACATAACAGTCTATGACTGATAACATGGTCTGGAGCCAGAGATAATACAGGCTTAGGTCCATCTGAACAATAACAGGTCTCACTGATCCAAGACCAATATATATTCAAACAAGTGATAATACATACTTTGCACTCAAATATTTCTCATGCAAAGGTGATCTAAGTTATTTTTCATTATTATTATCATATGTATTGC
Source organism: Apteryx mantelli (assembly GCF_036417845.1). Classification (NCBI taxonomy): domain Eukaryota; kingdom Metazoa; phylum Chordata; class Aves; order Apterygiformes; family Apterygidae; genus Apteryx; species Apteryx mantelli. The sequence continues at coordinate 42,054,784 of NC_089981.1, forward strand.
AGTAACATCTAGAGGTCCAAATCATGTCTGTAATGCTGAAAGGCTTTAAATTTGCCTTAAAAGTGAGGACAGATGCAAGATGATTTGTTTGATGCCATGTAATAAATCAGGAGCACAACCATGACCAGAAATCACTGGCATCACTCTTCTGCCCTAACTTGTGGGCAAAACTCCAGTTGTTTAATGATGTGGATAGAAACTCTAAGGCATGGCTCTGGCTGGTGTCATTCCTGGTTAGAAAACATTGCCTCAGTGTTTAGATTGCCCTGGAACCCAGCATGGCTTTCGCTTTATCTTACAGAGTGGCATCTCCAGAATGGAAGAAATTAGTCACTAATCCCGTTCATACACAGCTTACCACATACCCACTAAGTGGTTGAGTGTTTTTGAACTCCTGATTACTGTGAAAGATATGTAGCAATAGCACCCAACAGAGGGAAATAAATGCTGTCATCGAGATGCATTTACAGCCATTTTTCTGGGTACAGTAGAGATCTCTGGTAATAATTCACACAAAAGTATTTCCAGAAGTCTAAGTAGGATGGATCTCATACTGTGGCTCTTTAACAGAAAACTGAAATAGATAATTTGGTTTTATAAATTCGAACTAAACAAAAGTTAGTGGGTTCCAAAGCAAGAATCTAATGAAATTCACTTTAATGCTATGAGAATAGGAAGGAAGACAAACTAAAAGCCTGTGTATTTATACAGACTTTGCAGTTAAGCCAGATCCCAGAGACTCTACCTCTAATGATCTTCTCAAACATGTCATTGTTCCTTACGGGAAGTATCAGTGGGTTTTAAAGCAAGTTCCTACTGAGATTAGTTTAATATATCTACTACCAGCTCCCCAAAGATGACCAATGTGCTCTGATTTGAATCTCAGCCACTGTGGGAATATCTAGCCACTGAATTTGAGTCTCCTATTAAATTCAGTGTCATTTCATATGCTCCAGAGACTGCTATAGCAATAGAAATTACACTGTAACTCTTTTAAATCAAAACATTTCAGTATTTAACAATTTCCATGGAGATTTCATGAGTACATCAGGAAGAAAGTATGTGTGTATAGGAATATACATAAGTATATCTATATAAACTGACATATGAAGTTCCAGTTATGTTATCAAAGAAATTTCATATCTGACTTACATTTTTCAAAGGTAACAGGCCATTCATCAGCAGTGCTAATGAATTACCACCAGTCCTTTGAGTTCTTCAGTCTTTTGATTATTTTTACAGGTACATGAACTGAATAACTTTGTCTGAGTTAAAAATAAAAATGAAACCTATACTAGCATGTATATGTAAAAAAAAAAAAAAAACTTCCATCTTTTCTTTATTCTTTTTTAATATAAGCCCAGGGGAAAAAAAAAAAAAGCATTAGTTCAGAGACAGAAATTGTTGTTCCAAAAGTTTAGCATGGTTAATAGTTTCAGAGTCTACTACCTCGACAGAGTTGAGGACACAGATTTGGGGAAAGATCTTCATCTGGTAAATCTATAAAGCTCTAAAGTATTAAGACTGACAGAAGCTGAGGGCGTTACCCAGATCCAGCCAAAAGCCCCCACAAGAATAAGTAAAATTTAATTCTGCTGCACTACTGGGGAGGAGTCAGGCAAATTCCAGGAATTATAAGATAAAATAGCATAAATGGATAAATAGATAGTAGTAGATAAAATAAGTAAAAGTAACTTAAGAGTTGAGTTGTAGTCTTCATCCCATAGAACGCAGACTACTTTCTCGACAAGGGCAATGGCTTCACTGTCTAATGTTTTGCCATATACAAATGAGACTGAGGAACCATTGCTGTTTTTCTGTCCTCAGTGGTCTGCTGCTTTAGGAAGCTGCCTATTTTGTTCATTCCCAGACCTCTTTTGAAAGGTTGAAAGTCTCAAGGACTCACTAAAAAGAAGCCTGAAAGAACAATATCTTTCCTTTTGTTTTGATGACAAAGGATTCCCAGCTTGGGGTTTCCATCTGCCTAGAGGTTTTTAGAACTGCACTTTGTATCTTGCCCTCAAGAAGCATTGCAAGAGAAAAGTCATTTAAATCACTGAATCTTCTGTAAATGTGCTATTTACAAATTAGGTATATTGGGAAAGAAAGAAAAGTTATAGACAGAAGAGTGAACAACTAGCAATGGTGAAGCCCGAGCAGTTCTACTGAAGCCAATGGTATACTAAAAAAGTCATTGCTCATAAAAATTAAAAAGGGTTTTTGATTTGAATTTGGCTAACCTTTCAAAAACATGCAGGAAACATGCAAGGAAGAAGGAAGAGAAGACTTGTTTCCTGCTCCTACTCCATGTCTTTGCCAGAATATCACCTTCCTGTCATGGAAAGAAAGTTACTTCCAGTCCCAAAATTCATGCTTTTTAGATTTTACAGCAAACAAGTGAGTGCAGGTATTTATTGTATCAATATGACAAATGTCTGGCAGCCTACCCCTCTGTAAATACACAGAAAGCACAAATACAGGAGCAAAGCCTTTTTTATGCTCTTCTACTGAAATGCTGGCACATTAACAGTCATATTTTACCATATAATTAGGACATTATGAAAGAAAAATTAATGAATAGGTGTTTCCTATAGGTTGGAAATATTGCAAGTAACACATTGTGTCTTGAAAATTAAGTAGTTGGACACTCTTTTGAAAGGGGCCATTGCCTCTCCTGTTTTGAGGCAAAGGGAAACTAAAGGAGGGAAAGGTGGGATGCCTTGGCACAGACTACACTGCACATCAGTGGCAGAGCAGGGAGAAGAGTTCAGATCTCTGACTTCCAGCTCACTTTATTTCCTCCACAACAGATGCATTATTTGCTCAAGAAGAGGCAGTAGTTTCATCCAGATCACTGGCTAATTGCTCTTGTCTTTATCCTGTAATCTGCATTTTACATTTCTTCACAGTTTGAACAAACACAGTGCAAGATGCCCAGCCAAATGAGAACGCTGTTTTCTCTCCTTCAAAAAGCAAATGATCCTTGCATAATTTGCAGTTACTGTATTAATTATGAAAACATCTATTTACTTAGGATTTTTCTAAACCACTCGAAAAGTAAAATCATTTAAACGTTGATTCAGTTTCAGTGCCCAAGTGAACTGCCCCCAAGGAATCCCAGCCACTGAATCACCTGAAAATGCCCTTGTAAATCAGCAAGCATTGCACAAATGCTGCTGGCAAATTCAATCATTTCTGTGTCGTGCTGCATTGTTATCTGCTGCTCACTTAAAGAGCTGAAGTTCATTCTTTCTTAATTTCATGCAGGCTAGTGAGATGATACGAATGACTTTGCTTAAGTGGCACTGACTCTATTAATATTTAACTACAGAGAATAATAAAAACAGAGCAAAAAGGCTTAGGAATGAAACTATCACTTGCCTGGCATTTCCTCATGCTCTCTATTTTTTAAATATCTATTATTTCCTAAACAATACTTTTCCATTAAAAAAAAAAAATCTTTGTTCAGTATTTGTGCTTAATGTAGAGCTATTAGAAAAAAGAAATATAAAAGATCAAGGTTCAGGCTACAATAAATCTAATGTCTCTAGATCCCCATGGACTTCTACAGAATTAACTAGGGCCAGTATTTTCAAAAACAGATGCCCATAACTAGGTCAAGTCACTGGCTTCCATTATGGCTGTTGATATATCAGCCCTTACAGAAAATCAGACCTTGGACAGATATGAATAAAATAAAATAAAATAAAATTCTTATTTATTATTTCATTGTTTGCTTCACAAATTATAGGAAATTTTGACAAAAACATTCAAAACTATGCTTTTCAATGAAACTGTAATATCACTTATATATTCATTCAACAACAAAGATGATAATAGCATGTAAAACTCCTGTGAACCACATACGTCAATGATAGATAATCATATTCCTACTATAAATCTGCATTACACCTGCAAGCAGCCATTTGTGAGTGCAAACTATATAGCTAAAGAATAAGAAATCAGATTTGAAAATTTATTCTCATATTTCATAAAACGTTTCTTAAATTTTAGACTTAATGTCTTTATTGTATAATTATTTTGATGAGGATACAAATATATCTTAGTGATTAATACAATTACATGAGTAAATATTTACACCTCAGGTACTATAAATTCAAATATAAACATTAAAGAAAAAAGGCTTCATTTGTATTTTTTCCATTTTCAAGATTAGGTAATTTTTGTAGAAGATTATGAAACAGTTTCTAATTCTATAAAAGATCTAGAGTTCGTTGTATATAATGTCCTACTACACTGCTTTTCATTACAACAGAGTTAAAAATGTTAACTCTCAATGGAGCAGTGACAATTTGATTAAAATTTGCAAATGCTGTGTCTCCAATCAATATTTGTAAAGGAGCATGAAAGACGTGCAGAGCAATTCTTATTACAGTATTACAAGTGTTATTCCCTGACAGTCTATTAATATTTTTTCCATTTTATTCCCTATACTCAAATAATTTGAATGTTGTTCTCAGACATATTATAAACCTTCTGCTTCTTCTATTCTTTTAGTTTTATGAACTCAGCAATTGGCTATATTTGTACAGACAAACAAATGTTCTTCCTTAATTCTGGAGCAATACTTTCTTGCCTGAAAAACAGAAATGATTAAGCAACAGCTGGGTAGAGAACTACAGCCCTAGTTGGCTGCCCCTCCTACCAGCTAATATTTCAGCCTTAATGAAGTTAGTCATCTTACATTAAATATAATGGTGCCAGGCAAATTGTGAATGATGCCAATAACTTGTGTAATTTTCTGAAAAGCCACTTTAGCTGTTACATTGTCTTACTTCTTCATTCTCATGATCTTGCTAATGGAATAATTTGAAATTAAGGCAAACTAAAAGTATAAATAAGCTATAAATAAAATGGAGTTATCTGCTCTTAGATGTGAGGAGGATGCCAGTCTTGGGTCCTGGTCTTACAAGCACTTAATACAGCCATGCTTTTACTTGCATGAGGTTTACTTACTTTGTGAGGCTAGATTCTTGTTGTGTACAAAACTGGAGTAGATTTTAGTATAGGCAGGAAATTGATGAACTGATTATGCTTCACTCACACATTTAAGCAAACTATAATATTCATCCCGATGGGAATGATGCCATCAAATTCCAAAGCCTTTTGAAATTCAGATTCCACCAGTCTAAAACTCCAATTATAATTGGATTCAAGTGTTCTTCAATATTTCCTATCTCAATTTTGTATAGTATTGCTCTGCACTGTTAAATATAGATAAATGTAGATATAGTTATGTTTCAGAGACTGTGGCAAATGTACAGCACTTGTGAAGTGTACTTTTTTTTCACCCAACAAAAAGCATGAACTTATGGTCAAAGAGTATGTTGTTATTTTGTTACCCTCTTTGAAATACTTCATGGTACCAAAAAGTATTAGTAAGTAATCCTCTACAGGTTCTGGCCCATTTAAGACTGTCATGCCAGAAAACATGCCCCACTTGTAGCATTCTCCGCCCCATGAACTCACTAGGGAATTCATAATGATGAGGAGCCAAAAATGAGATATAGGCTGCAAAGTTGGAAGAAACAGCTTTTGAATACCTAAAATTAAGCACTCAAACAATAATGAAAGCAGAATCATAAGGTGCTCTCCAAATGCGTGCTTCAATCTCTATTAAACATCCATAATTGTTTATCTTAAAGCCTAATTTATGATATTGTTATTTGCACTGAATGTTTCTAAACAGCAGACAAGATTGATAGGAATATAATCTGCATTTTTCAAGAGGTTTATTTTATAAATAAGGACTCCAGTGGATCACATGAAACATGAATAATGAATCTTTAAAATCCTCTTTGATACATGTATGTACGATAAACAATCATTATTTAGAGGTAAAACTAAAATGTGAAAAAACATAAGTATAACTAACAAAAGGAAGCACCCTGTGTGGGGAGATTAAACAAAACAAACAAACAAAAACCCCTCAGGATATTGGGCTGATATCCAGGATATTAAAGGAATTTATTATTATGACTATTATGTATTTATAAAGCACCTTCCAAATGAGCACTTCAAAGGACTTGTCACAGAATTCATTAATTAGATCTCAGCAATACAGTGAATTAAGTATTATGGTATTCATTTTAAAGATTGTTAAACTTAGGCATGGACAGTTTAAGTCACAGAGGCAGAAGAAAAGCTTAAGCATTTTAGTTCTCTTGACAGCTAGGGGGATAGACTTCAGCTTTCTACTGTGAAGAATAGAGGGGAAAAAAGTACAGATTGTGCATGGAAAGGGATTTTGACCATCACAGATCTAAGTGCTGTAAAGAATCAAAACTCAGTGAGGGGCAATGAGCAGATAGAGCCTGGAAAATAGAGAGAGAAAATAACTATTTTTTTTTCTGTGCACTGAGATTTACTTAACTGAGACAAGAACCTAATGTGAACTGGAGGTGGCATAGAATCATTATGGGAGATTATAGGCAATATTGGGATTACTTTGATAGTAGACATTTGCTAGATGCCCACCTGATCAGAAGAGGCAAAATGAGGAGGAGATGATAACTGAAATGAAAAACAGGCAGATGAAAAGATGACATAGCTAGAAATCAATGGGAGATTTCAACGACTGCCTGGGCAAATGCTGGAATCCATTAAATTGGATTAGAAAATGTCACTAGTGCTGCAGCCAGTCAGATTCACTTTACAGTAGTTTGGCACAATGGAGAGGTCATGTTTCATTAGGATTAGCCCTGTTTCCTTTTAACATTGTTCCGTGAATATCAAGCAAGAAGCGATATGGTTCCAATTTTCACAACTTGTCAGGTTACTTGTATGCACCACTGTGGTTTTAGATACTCATCTACAGCATATGTTTTTGTTGTAGCTGTGCTTGCATCAGTGTAATTGCATCTCTCACACTGCATGTATCACTTAAGCAAGCAGTGAGAATTTTAAAATTCCCAAAGTCTAAACCTGGATTATCACACAGCTCTTTAAGAAGCAGTACAGATGATTGTTTTCTTATGCTTGAAGTCTTTCCCATTCTATTCAGTTCTGAATATTCACCTTTGATCACTTGCTGCTCTGAAGTACTGTCCAGGTAACTCTGGTCACCATCTTCATAGCTCCTGTTCAGAACTACATGCTCTCTAAAGACATACACTTAAACAGGCTACCTTTAAGCCACTGATACCAAATCCACCAGAGTAAACATCTCAGTTTTTGTCTTTCACCTTTAAGAAAAAAATGTAAACAACAGCATTTTTGATATTATCTCTTACCTCCCCATCATTTGTCACAGAGGCTGCGGCTCCCTCAGGGCCAGCTCTTTGCATGTGTCATGAATAAAGCAACATTACAGATTAACATATCAATTAAATGAAGGTCCAGGTGCATTATGAGCACAGACTGTAATAGCCACTATGACAAGAGAGAATAAAATGATCAAGGTAATATTATTTCCAAATCATTTTCCACAGTCTTGGTTTCAAAATGTGGCATCTTATATATATATGAAGCCATATATCTGAGCCACCAGACATAAAAAGTGATGGAATGCAGCACTAAGATACAGGTCTGGATTTTAGAAAGCACTGATCATCCAAAAGCCTTGTAACTTACAACTGAATGTCAGAATGCTTAGACCCTCCCTGTATCACATGTTCTTATTACTCTAATTGGGCTAATGAAATTCCTTTGAGTGCTTTGAGGCTCATAAAAAATTAGCTATTTAATGGAATGACACAAGAACTGTCCTCCATAGACCTGGGATGTATTGGAGTGGTACACTGCCTTGCAGGAATTGACTTTGGTCTAGGGTTTAATCTTTCTTCTGTCCCCCTCACCATAGTATCTGAACACCTTCCACATCATATGGATTGCAGTAGCAGGATTTCCTTGTCAAATGTATATGTTATTTGAACATGTTATTTGACTGGACAAACTAACATAAAATAAATCAGGAAATAAAACAAAAGAAAAATCCCTCCTCATATTCTCTTGAAATGTGAAGGCGAACGCTGCATGACTGAACCAGCCATTTAACAGCTCATATCAAATCACGGTCATATCATGTAAGTATAAAATTTTATCTTACTAATGAACTTGAAAAAAAAAATCAAGATGAATACATCTCATTGTATTTCATCATGCCAAGATGACACTCTGATATTGAGGGATGTCTTGCAGCACAGGAAACAGCTTAGAATTTCTGATGGGAATCATTTGCTGTGATAAGTAGTAACAGCAAGACCATTTGAGATGGAGACAGTTTGGGATCAACTCCAGAGAGATGCTGAGAAAGAATTTAAGCATGTATTTTAGGTCTATATCCCTCAGTGGGTTCAACCACTGTTCCCCAAATGCATGATGCCTCAGGAAACAAGACAATGGTTAATGAGATGGAACAATTATTCTCCAGGACAATGGTACTCTACAGAATAAGACTCTAACCTGCATGTGTGAAGGAAATTGTCAGTGGTTATTTACCAAATAGTAACTTATAGCAGTATCCTCAAGCAAGCTGATCCAAAGACATATTAATGGCACAAAGCCAGGCAGGTCTTAAATACTCAGAGAAATAGCCAAATGTAATAATTAATGATGAATTTAAAAGTCTGAGGTTAGCAAAATTAATCACATAGTACAGAAAGATTTCACAAGTAGATAAGAAACATTATATAGGAAAAGGGGATGGGGCTGCATTGCCATTAGCTGCTCTCTGTGATAGCTCATTAGGTTAGCTTTTACCAAAGGAGTCAAACCTAAGTATGTGCGTGTAGTAGCTGAAACATAAAAAGCAAGCAGGAAGCTCCTGCTGGGGACCTAAGGAGAAGAACTCTCAGATTTCTCGGCATGAGGCTACAGAAACGTTTGGGGATACTTTGCCCTGTGGAGTTCAATAGCAAAGTAACCATTAAACAGCCAAAAGCATGGCACCAGCAGAGGAGAAAGACAAAAGACAAAAAGCAGCTATAGCAGCAAAGTCCTGTGCTAGCAACAAAAATTACAGCACTGAATGTAATGGTCATTACTGGTATGTTGCCACTGCACTACAGAGGAAAATAGGGAGGTAAATTAGCAAAGTATTAAAAGTGAGCACTGACCATAAAAAAGGTAAGGGATGTCTGTTGATGAAATGCAGATACTTAAAATAGAAAATCTGTCTGTCCATACATTAGTGCAAGGGAAGAGAAGGGAAGAAAACTTTTTCTCCTGTTACTGATCAGTGTAAGTAATATAAAAGTCAAAAAGATTGATATGGGGAGAAACTGCAGCCTTATTTGTCCAGAAGTGATGGAGAGGAAAGTCTACACTGGAAAGTTAGACAACTTTCTGCGTCTTACATCATCACCACCAAAAAATAAAATCCCTCACAAGTCATAATGTTTGCAGCCAAACAGGAGCCAGCTCCTTTTCCTATAGTGACATTGGCTTGGCCTTGAATTATAAAGCATATGCCGTTGTCAGTAAAATAGGCTGCAAAGATCAACTGGGAGCAAACTATACTAGGTAAGAAGGCACCACCTCACTTGACCAACATGTAGGGAGACCATGAGGCTCTGTGCAATTGGATCTTACATTCCAGATTTCCATCTACCGGTTCCTGTGCCTAGCTGACTTGGCTTACTTAACAAGCTTAGGAATAACTTCATTTTGCTGCCATATATCTATCTCCTAGTAAAATAAATACTGCTTGTTGCATTCCTCCTAAAAATGATGGGGTTGCAAGAGAGAAGAGAAGAGTCTTAAGAGAACAGCATACGAGACATTTTCTTTAAAGAAAGGCTAGCATGTGAGACCAGGAAGGGTACTGGTTTAGTACTGTTTTCTCTAACTATGGGTCATAAATCTCTTGCAGGTCATAAAAAGGTTGAAAAAAACAAAAAAGAGCTGTCAGTGAACAACAGCTCAGTCCCTACAGGGCTGGGAAATACACTTCCCAGAAAACTTCGAATTACCTTTAATTGCTGGAAACAGTTCAACTCTTTCAAAATGAAGAAGTCAATAATCACAGTTGTTTTTCACTCTCCTGTCCCGGAGGGACTAGTTACTACCGACTGATGGAGATCACTCAAAAACAGATGAGTCTAAAGGACCTTTAACTTTCAGCAAGTTGGCTAAATATAATCATTAAAGTAAAAGATCTGGGGAGAGATGACAAGGCAAATAGACCATGGTTCTGCAGCCATTGCTCTTGGCAACAGTGCCTTTTTTAGGAAATTACTGCTTCCCGTGTCCCCAACCGCTTGTTTCCATCTCCTGAACATCCGTTTGGTTGTGCTGATATAATTCTTTGATTCCACTCCCTGCACAGACCTCCAGGGAACCCAGCTATTATTATTAACCCCCAGGTTAATAACAAGCCTCTCCATAAAGACAGAATATTTTTAAAACCTATCGGTTATCTACCTATTTCACCATGCAACCCTATAAATGGTAGTGAGGGCAAGCAATGGGGACAGAATCAACTTAAGCATAATAAGCATCTACCTAATCGCTGCCTCAGAATGGAGAGGGAATAGAGCTAGGGGACAGAAGGACAAGGACTAATTACTAACTAGAACACAGATCTGGAAGACAGAATGACAGAGTGTGTCAGGAAACCACAGTACATATCTGGGGCAGAGAAGGACAGGGTGAGTCAGCAACAAGAAAAACAAAAAAAATCATGATTTGATGCAAATGAAATCAATGAGATGTTGGCAGAATTGTTTGCAGGTAGAATGTTTTTCAGTCTTTTCCACAAGGTCTTTAGCAGAACCAAAATGATGAGGCTATCGAAGCTTGCAAGGGCAGAATTACAAGACCAAGTGAATACAGAAGCATCGATTAAATGCAGAGGGAGGAGAGTAACAGTACATCAAAGGAGACCCAAAGCATCTCTTCAGCACTGGGGGAGGAAAAAATTGGAAGGTTAATCAATTCTCCTTTTAACTTATATAAATAATATCAAGTTAAAATAGAAAAAGTAAGTCATATTATAAGAGAAATACATACCTGTTTCTTTTGGAGAGAAACTGAAGGAGTGTAAAATAAGCAAATGACAGTACAAGTCAGGGCATCTAGAGGATTAGCCCTTAACATCCCTCCTCCTTATACTACCCTCTATCTACTGACAGAGGAAACAAAGGTCCAGGGAGGCACCTTACTTTCTGAGACACACTGCTGAATTTAACTTGATATTCTACTTTCCCTTTACATACAGATCTCCAGCTATTTTTACCGGGAGTTCTGGGCACTGACTGACAGTGGAATACCAGAATTAAAACTTCCTAATAACAGCAGGAAAAAAGTGTACATGCATTACTTCTAAAACACATTACTCTGATAAAAATGTAAGTTCTTTCCGTTGCAATGACAATGTTCTCTGCAGTTCCATTTTAAGTCATCCTTGAGCATGAATAAGGCAAGATCTCAAAAGACGTTGGTTATAGAGGAAGGAATACCTAAGACATGATCACACTTGATAGCATTGTAGTACTTATACAGATGTGTACAATATTATCCCTCCCATGTTTATTTTTTACCAGAAGTAGCATATGAAATAAATTCATTTTGAAGAGGGGAGGAGAAGGAGGGGAAGGAGGATGGCAAATTTCTGTCTCAGTGAGGTATGTCTAAGAAAATGAAAAGTGAAAAGTGGAAGTGTTAATGGATTCTGCATGATCGCTCTTATTAAAATGGTCATAGGAGTAACACAGGTTAAAATCATAAATCTGAAAAGTTCCAGATTAATTTATGTATTGATAAGTTGTATGGCCCTCACAAATTTCATTTATTTTAATACTCATTATTATCAATATAGATGTGTATATGGAAGTATATGGATCAACATATGGTTGTATATGTATATTGCTGTATCTATACTGTTCAGTATCATTTCTTATACACACTAAGTTCATTGGCATGACTAGGAAATATGCAGCCTCTTCAAGAGAAGATTGTAATGTATAAATAATGAGACTGAATTTGTCCTCCTCATCTGCAGGGCACTAGCGATAGCTGTGGCATTCTTGGCATGATAGTGGGGTAAGCATAATTCTGAGCAACCATACTTCTATGGGCTCCATGACCTCATTGTGAATTGAAGAAATTTAACTTTTTTTTGATAAACCTTGACTCTTATAAAAACAACAAATAGCTCCTCTTCCGTGTTCTAAGCCAATCCTCCCCCGCCTTTAATTTCAGCTGTTCCTAACAATTCTGAAGTTTATGTTTGATCTGTAATACTGTATAAAACATTGAAATACATGTGTATAATTGAATTAACAATAAGAAAAGGTTTCTGCTCAAGCTGTTATGAAAATACAGGGAATAAAATAAATTCAAGGATATATACCTTCATGTAGCTTAATGGAACTGCATCCTATTACTAAGGCAAGAATTTAAACCCCACAAAAGACTGAGTCTTTCCATCAGAATTAATAGGTTTCCGATCAGGACCTATTTACTGAAGGGCTCTGTTTCTTGATAATGCTCATTTTTATTCTATTTTTCATTCTTTGATGACTCCAGAGATAAGTAAGGAGTAACAAATGACTGAGCACACTGACAACTGTTTTTGAGACTAAAACTGGATCTGGATGACCATTGTTTATTATTTTCATTTTTCTTGGTATAGCTACATGTAGCAAAATTTTTTCTTCCTAACTTGAAAATAAAGGAATGAATTAAAAAATACCTCCGTGAGAAGGTAGAATACTGTACTTCTTTTCAGGAAGTCATTTCCAAGCATGATGGAAAAAAGACTTCCTGTTATTTCATTCTGCAGACAGCACAGCTTTGAGTGTTAAATTTGAAATTCTCTCTGAATTTCACATTAGACTCTCCTAAAGGAAAGTCATTCTTCACCCTTTGCTGAGGAAAATTTGAAACTTTGGCAAGTGAGATAAATAATGTTTAATATTCCTCCCTCACCACATCCCTTTCACAATGGAAACTGAAGAAAACATTTGGTAGAATTGAAAATGCATGCCACCAATTTCAAGTAAAACATTCCTAAGCAGAAGATTAGGCTTACAATTCCCTCACATCAGATTAAACACCAAGAGAATCAGATTTCACTTTTCACCTTCTAAAACATTAGTCATATAGACGGACTTTAATCAAACTGAAATAGGAAATGAAACAGAAGAGTACAATTTACAAAATACAAAAATACAAATACTATTGTAAATAGCTGTACTTCTAGTTTGCTCAGATTTTCTTAGTGATCTTCAGCTGTTATTTGAATCTCATCAGCCTGTTAATTGGACTGTAGAAAGGTCTTTAGAAAAATATTTCTGGTAGCATTCTATCTGAAACACAACCATTAGAAGAAAAGAGGTCTGGGAATGCCCCACCACCATCATCAAAAAAAAAAAAAAAAAAAGGCAAGGATGAACAATTTCCCAGACACGGAGCTCAGAAAAGTTGTAAGCTATTATTTGGTCTTGAATGAACATTTGAGAGGTTCTCTAGCTAGCACAGACATAGTTGAGCATAGCAGGTACAGTAATGGTGAAAACCACTGTTTTCAGGCAAATTTCTAAACCCAGAGTGCACTTTCTACTTTTTTGCTGTTAATCATGTTAATTAGAAGTTTGGTTTAAGCAAGTGAATAATCATTGCTTTCACTCTCTGACCATGCAGGATGCACAAAGTTTTTATGCAGCATGAATTTATTACTGCTAACACATTTCAACCCAAAGTGGCAAACAGGCCCCATTTTTCAGTTTTTCTGTTTAGACACATCAGCTTGAAACTTCATTTTTAAATGACGACTACACAGTCTCCAATTACTTATTTTACTAAAAAAAAAAAAAACCACTTCTTTTTCATGCTGGGAGTTTTAATTTCAATTTTTGGATGGAGTAAAGGGATGGATTATGCCACCAACAGATATTTGCCAACATTACCCACTGGAACTCAGCAACTAGTTGTGATGCTTAGCATATATCTAGAAGAGCCCAGACAGACAAAGTAGGAAGATCTGTTAATTAGAGCTCAAAACATATAGACTGAGCAGTGCTGAAACTTTTGTATTCCTAGCAAAACTAAATGCAGATATTTGTGCAAGTGGCCAAAAATCTGTCTAGTTTAGCTATTAATGCCTGGCTACAGCAAGTGCTAGTTTATCTTTAAAAGAGTATAGAGGACTGAAGACAGAACCACCACCACCTCTCTTTATTCCACTCCCATGACTAAAGTAGCCTTGCATTTTCACAGGGCTAGAAAGAAAAGTGATAATGAACATAAGGGGTCTAAGTGATGCTTTCTGTAGGGGAAAAGGCTTGGGTTTCTAGAGCAAAGGTGGTAAGAAAGGGGCCCTAACACCTAGTTTTTTGGAAAATGTCACATTTATTAAACGGTAGCTTTGTGTCTGTTCCATGCATTGCCCCAGTTTCTTCATAATGTGATCTTAAGCAATTCACTTGGGATGTTTATGGGTTCTGAGTTAAATGCTTAATCTCAGTGCTTCAGTTTTCTTGTTTGTAAAAGAGGAATAAAAATCAAACAAAGGGAGTTGCAAAGATAAACAAATGATCTACTCACTTTTAAAATACACTGCTTTGAATTATGATGTCTTGCTAAAGAAGTCCACTTCTTAGCGCAATATTCAGGAAAGCTGAGCATTTTTGTACTGCCTGGTTATTTAATACATTAGCCAGTATGCTGCCATTTTCATTATGATGTACTGTATTTTTAAGTATTGATCAGAGGCTCACTGTTTTCAGAGAGACATCTCTTGTTACTTTATGCAGCTAAAGGAATTAATGACTGTGAAGCAGTCAAGTATTCTTGTAATCAGCACAGTAAAACAAAAACCAACATAGCTATAAGTCAAGAGGCTTAAAGATATTGCTTCCCTCATTGCAGCATATGCCTGAATGATGCAGAGCACTCTTTCGCTCTGTGCTCATATAGCTCTTTTCATAAGCCATCATAGGGACTGCCACCATATAACAAGAAAACTACTGTAAATAATTCTATGACAATACATAAATAGATTACTTGGTCAATCTAAAACAATGCTTTAATATATTTAAAATATCTTCACAACTTAGCTTTAGTTCATTTATGTTAGTTACTATGTTTTCTGTTGTATAAAATCAGCTGTGTTCATACTGCTCACTTGCAGTGAAAAAATGCAGAAAAAAATGCAGGGACTGCATCCAATACAATTTTTACTTTATTTTAAGTCAGTTCAGGTATCTATATGGCTGAAACAAACAACAGCTTACTGGATATTAAACTAGTCTTCCACCTTAAGGAGGCACAGCATATCCATGATTGCCTGGTGATGTGGGCTGCCTCTTTGCCAACTGCTCCTAAGCAGGAAGAACATGGGACTGTTCTGCCAGAGGGAATTCCTTCCCAAAGGTTGATATTTGGCAACCACAGTCCCCATACTGATGCTTTACAAACCAGTAGGAAGCATGCCTCAGCATCTGCATGTCAAGGTGCAGCTCCCCTACAAGTACCTGCATACATCTTCTTCTGACTTGTTACCTCTAGTGAAGTAGACAGCCCTACTGTTTCACTGTGATTCATCTTGCTCCCCAACACAAGGCAGGTTTAAGAATAAAAAGGAAAGATATACTTAGAAAAATTTGAGATAAAGGCTTTACATAGTGAATGCAAGCACAGTATTGCAAGTAAAAAATATATATATATTATATATATAAAACACAGTTCTAGTCTATGCCTACAACTAGATTTCATTCACATCCCTCATGCAAATTTCTTTCAGTGTGTTCTTGCTCAAAGGCCACATAGCTATGTTTCATGAAATCATACCCCTTCCATGTGGCTCCACAAGAGTACCTGCCACCTCCAGCTACTTTGATATACCTTTAAATGCCCTGGAGAGTTCTATCTGCAATCAGACTGTGTATTTAAGTTGTTTTCATTTTGCTCTTTTAATACTGCCTAATCTAGGCTGCTCAGTTGGTAATCTTCAGTTCCTGTTAGAGATATCAATACCTTCATAATAAATATTATACCAGACACTGGATATAAACACATGCTGCTATGCTTCTGATCTCTGGTAAATGAACAACTTATCACAGAGAGCTCACTTCTCACGTACGTACAATTGACACACCAATAAGAAGTGATCTGCCTGATACATCTGCGAGTAAATTTTTTCCCTCCCCTTTACCCTTCTTTTACCCGGATTCTTTGGTCACAAGAGGTTTCAAGTGCTTTGGAGCTGAATTTTTCTTATCTATCAATCATGTGTTGCCAAATCAACAGCTAATTCTTCACCATTCCCAAGAACATCAAGGGAAGTAAGGAAATAAATTTACTGAGTGCTTTTTATTTAGCTCAACTTCTCTACCACCAGTTTTACTCTATTTTAGCCAAAGTAAAATTTCCACTAAAATAAGTAAGTGTTAAGAAGTGCAAGACAGGAGCCTGGAACAGGACAGGAACCAGAACATTCAGTGGAAGGTACATGCATATTCAGTCTTACAAAGAATAAATACCCCCAAATATTCTCCTCCAGTATTTGAATGTTAAGGTGATCAGTTTCATGCCATCTATCATGACAGAACTTGTGGGATGAGATGGGAAATCAGAAAGTGGAACACAGTTGGTAAGAAATGAAATAAAAATGGAGAAATAAATGCAAAGAAAAGATGAGAGGATAAAGAAAGAGTATGGATTTAAAAAAAGTGCCTGGAGGGGGGAGTTGAACAAAAACAACAACCCTACAGAGAGGAAGAAAAGAAAGAAGGAAATGAGACACTGCATCGCTGGCATACTGACCCACTAATGGGGCCAGGTTTTCTCCCAGTCTTTAATGAAGGAGGAATTTCACACAGTAAGTTTAAATAAAAAGAAGAATACAACACTTTCTCCACATAACATACAGAATTTATGATATACAGTGTTCTCAGCTGTGGACAGTGCAATGGATATGGCCTTGAGTAATGCAAGTTAGGGCTGCATGGTAACTTGTCTCCTTTATATTTGACTTCTCAGATCATTCCAGAGATCCAATGGTCTATTCTTGTCATGTCACTATCTTTAGTCTTTTGTGAAGCATTAAAAGGAATTGCTACTAAGCTCTCCTGTCTCCATTTGTCTCTTGAAGGTTATTGACTTTGGTTCTATCTAAAGGTTCTTTCTTCTAAGATAAATCCCTAAAGGCCTCTTGGTGAAAAGAAAAGGAAAAAAAAAAAAACTGAACAGAAGCTTCCCAGTCTTCATTTATAGACATACAGAATATAAAAAATTATTTAGTTGAGCATTCCCTTTGTCTAGTAGCCATGGGCACTGTCTACACAGTTTTGCATGGAAAATATCCTTGTTCTGTGACTGTAGTCTTACCAGTTGCCAGCTGTGTATAACTGGCTGTGCACATGCAGGTCAGTATCTATGAATACCAGCTTTGTTCTAAACATGACTATGTGCATTGGTATTAGGTGAAAAGAGCTTTTGGTTTGATTTGAATATCTCATTTTTGCTGTTCCTTTCCAAACTCTGGCACATGCCTCGTCCTCAAATGGAGTTTTTCATTATGTTTAAGGACTTAATTCATTCTGATGTTGCATGCCCCTAATTGCCACTTTTTAAGATGGGAAACAAGCTTTCATAAAGACTTGAACTTTTCCATAAAGCATGGAACACAGCTGCTTCCTTAGCTGTAACAAAACAAAAAACAAAAACAAAACCAGCAGTGACAACTATGACTTCACTACAGATACCTTTACAGGAGCACAGTGACAGCCACAAATATAAAATTTAGGACTATTCATCTTAAAATAGACCAAAAAGAACTATTTATCACACAAAAACAGAACACTGAAATGCAGGTACTTCTAGAATAAACTGAGCAGCCAAACAAATACACAGAAATAGTCTGTGGAGGGTCCACATACTGAACTAATGTGAAGTTTAAGTGGTTCCAACCAGGAGCAGAATCTGTTAAGAATTCAAGAATATATATTTAGTAGTGATGTCAGATCAATATTGTTAGAATCCACCCAAGAAAAAAACCTCTTGCTGAAAATATAAATTACCTTTTATCATGAAGACCTCAAGTTATATTAAAACAACATTATTTCCTTCCCCTTCCCTCATTCAAAATGGCATTTCCAGCAACACGCCATATGAAACATAGTTTAAATGGTGAGTCAGAGACTGAAGCAGAAATCCATTCAGTATCCCGTGTAGCAGCTGAGAAGTTCCAACTTTATATAGTACGCTGCAGCTAAAGGGATCACAATGTCATCTCACCTAATTTCAATTTTATTTTATAACTTCTTTGCCCAGCGTAAAGCCTAGCATCCAGACGGTTCTCTACAGCATTTAGATTAGAGTATCACAAAAGCATCAACAAAGGAACACTACACAACTCCCATGAGAGTCTATCCGTTTTATAGGTAGAAAAAGGCCCATCTGAAACAGAGCTAGGGACTGAAGCCAGATCACTGGATCTCAGACCTGTTCCAACCATAAGCAAGCTATTATATTCTTTTGCTCACACTAAATCACATAAAACTAATTGATGCAATTTTTATAAAGACTATTGGACCCCCATAAACAAAAGGCCCTGGTAACTCATTTCTTCTGCACAGTAGAAAACCAAATTGGTTCTTGAGAATCTAGACTAAATTGGTTACCAACAACTTTGAGTGGAAGAGTCTTGAAAGGCAGATTATAAACCAAAAATTATGACTGCCTTATAAATGCAAGAAGCAAGACCTGTGCCTACCCTCACTTTCTTATATCAGCCTGTGTCACAAATACTTTTATAATTTCTCCCAGGTAATAAAGTAGTTTGTGATCCTTCCAGAGAGGGGGGCTTTAGACTCTCACTCTCTTTCACAGCTACAGGTTATACAGAGATATAACTCTCAGTAATGTTATGTGACTGCAGATCGGACTGCTTTCTTGCAGTTGCCAAGCCTGGTGAAGCACAAAAACAATCTGTGAATTGCAGCAGTGGAATCTCTGAATGGTTTTAATTAATGGATGCCAGGGATGTGGAGGGAGCTCACCAGCAACAAGAACGAAGGTATTTCCCAGAGTCTTTTGAAAGCCTAACCTATAACTCAATCAGCCAAACCATCTATACCCCCGAGCAAAGGAAAAAGCTTCCTAATTTAATGATGCTTTGTGCTTTTTGGGTGTCTCATGAGATGTGGGAATAGACCCTTATGACAACTTTTGCATCAAAAATTCCATTTCATTTTCCACCAGCATGATTTTCTATTGTTAATATTTTTATTCTCTGCATGTATTAAGGCACATTAATAAATGAGGGGAGCAAGTCAGCTTGTCAGATAATTCCTAAAGTATCATGGGAAATGATTGGTTTAGGATGACTGCACAAAAACTGTTCAGCAGACCTAATTTTAGCTAAGGACCAACAAATATGTACACGGATGGACATATTGAAAGTTAACTAGGCTCAGAAGTACACCATATAGCTGAGCTTTTGGGACAGGAAAGAAACTTAATGCTCACTGATTGGGACTTAACATGAAGGAAAAAGCATTAGAGTTATGCTGAGAGACTACAGTTCTTTAGTTTGTGCATTCTCTTGAATTTCTGAAATGTTAGCAACAAAAACATCCATAGTCATGGCTTCAAGGGAGAAAAAGAGTTTCCACAAACACAATAGTTAAGCCTGGAAGACAAGATTGAAATAGGCCCATCAAGCAAGATTATTTACAGTTAAAATTAAAGTCATTAAGTCTCCCTGTGAAACAACAATTCATTATGCTAAATTGTTATATGGCTGATATGCCGGTATTTGCATGAATTCTAAGTCCTACAAGGAATTTCTTGAAATGTTACTGCAGTCTTCTGATTTATATTCGCTAAGAGGAGCCCAGGAGGGCAAAAAAGTCCTGTAAGATATGTCCTCCAAATTCTCCCTAACACAGAGAAGGCAGTTGAAACTCACTGCTCTAAGAAACTCTTGAAAGATTTTCAGGAAACTCATTATGAACACTCAGAGCCTACACAGTATCAAAGATATGTGCTCCCATTCCCTAAGAGTTTTGTGCCACATATTTCCTCCAAGATAAATATCCCCAGAGCTCGAAGAGAAAACTGTGTAGCAATATCCTAAAATGAATTACCTTTCTGTAGATTTACCATCTGGGGAGGTGATGTTTCTCCTCATTTCCCAAACTACCCCTGGACCTTCTCATCCTACTAGCCCATTGGAGACTGTTCCACAGAGCTGCCTGGACCCCCCTAGAGCATCCACCCTGTGGAAGAAACAAATATTGAAAATCTGTGGTGCATCAATTTAATCTTCTGAACCCATGATAATTTGAAGACAGTTGGAGAGAATAATTAATGTAAATTAAAACAGGATATAGAAGGGCTCTCATTACATTAGATAAGTAGGGAGGAAAGTTGTAGGTTTGTTGTATTCCTTCAACATACTTGTGTGTATAATACAACTGCTGAAGGCACAATTAATTTCAGGAAGACTTGAAGACATAAAATATAAGAAGAGATTTCAATGGCAGCAATTAGTCAATAATGTGAACACCTAATCTTGCATATGAAATCCTTGTCTATTGGAAGTGCTGCTGAATTTTTACATGCTTGGCAGTTAAAAGAAGGGTCTCTGTGTTACTACTGTATTTCTATAATGAGTGACTTCATTATACATATAGGGTATGGTGGTACAAAATGCTGAGGTAGCATAGACACTTCTTGAGGACAATGTATGTCTTCTAGCATTGGGACCTTCATTTATAGTTGTAAATGCACATGGAGGTAATAAATGAAAATTGGAGAAAAGTTTTAAAATTGATTACTCCGCTAAATTATTTTTAAGTTATAGTCCAGAACATACTCCATCAAATTCCTGTTTAAATCAATTAATAAATAAGCATTAGAAATAATAATCATATATATAATTCCATTCCTTGAAAACCCTAATAAGAATGAGATACAAAATTGGTCTTTTATTTCAGATCTTTTAAAATCATTGCTCCTTTACTAAAAAAAGAACAAATTCTACACTCTCTTGTTTATGACAAAAGACAATTGAGTAAATGGTGACTCCAGATAACCCATAAGTCACTGGTTCTGTTTTTCAAAGACATGCCTGCTTTCTATTCCTTTGGCCTCGGCTGCCTAGCAACTTCCACAGAGCTCTTAGTCTATACTAATTCTGGAGAATTTACATTTATATATTTATTTATGAGAACGTCTATAAGGAAGGCAGAGAAACAAAAAGCTGTTCGTTTCTTCCTTTTAACAATGGACTCCAAACATCTCACCTCATGAAGAACACAGTCCTCGGTCTTGTAGTGAGACCTACCTACCTCTTTGAAATTGCTTAGGAGCTAAACAGATCCCGATTTCTGTGAGACAAAAGCTGAGTCTCTGCAGGAAGCTCCTGCTGTAATGGGCAGCAATATTTTTTGCCGTCCCCATTGATTGATTCTTTGATAAGCTTTTTCATTCTGAAATACTAGGTGTTTATGTAGGGCTCCTGTTTTCATGCAGCCTGGAGCTTTGATGTAACAAGAGGCAGAGTTTCTGCTGCTGTACTGAGTCACTAGCAGTTCCTACATCATCTGAGCAGTGGAGGAAAATGGATATTAAAACTCTGATCTCCTGCTGTGTCTGTGACTCAGAGCAGGATGGTTTGGAAGGAGATGGGACTACTTATTATAATAACTAGTTTGAAACTGGATGTAGAATGTCTTTCCCTGGACCATCTCAGAATAAAAAAAAGAGTTATTGTTTCCTAAAATGAGAAACAGGAAATGGGGATATCATCAGTTTCTCTTTCAAAACAGAAGATTGCACAGAAAATCTTCTCTCTAACACCACAGAAGAAAATACTCACTTCTTTTCTTGCCAATTCTATTCAAGCACCACTTCCCAATATCACTGGATCAGTTTACTGCCTGATTAACACATCCCTTCTCTCCAATCAGGGAAAAGAGAAAAAAAAGAAAAGAAAGAAAGGAAGAGGGAGATGGTCAAAGATCTGTCCTAAGCCTAACTGGCTCTTCAGGATAATGAAGGCATGGTTAAGGCATGACAAGTATTCATAGCTTGTGGCTTACATGGCAATGATGTGGCTTTTGTGTCTCGCTGTTTTTGAATCCTGAACTCATATGGCAAAGTATTCACCTATTTCTGGATCAAACTAAAGCAACCTGAAACATGACAAACTGATGCCTCTTGAGACATAGCAATATGCCTTGATCCCTCCATTACATTTCTTTCTAATTAAGTCAATCTGTACCTGTATTTTGCACATAGGGAATGTACAGGGAATCAGTGAGAGAACATGAATCTGAAGCCAGAGCTCCAAACTTCCAGGTTCTGTTGCTCACCAGCATAGTTATATACACAAACATATTGATACTTAAACAGTATAAACAACCACAGAAGAAAATCCATCAGGTTTACTTCAAAGAAAAAAAGTGCCAGCATCCATTTGCTTTGATTCACAGTCTGCTAAGACCATGACAACAATTGTGAGGTTATGAAACTAGTTGTAAATCTTGGTGTTTACGTGTATTTAGGCATCAATGTTCATTTATCCCCAGTTTAATAGAAGGAAATAAGTTTTTTTTTTTAAGCCTCCTTAATGTTGTAACAAAAACAGAAATTATATTGGATGATATCACTGCCCAATGAAATACAATATAAACAACTAAATGGATGATAGAAAATGGCTCAAAACCAACCTCCTGGTTAAAAGAGTTTAATTTGTTTACAGGCACTTCTGAACAGCGAAAACATCCATGGAAATTGAAACAGACGTGCAAAAGGATTCATTAAACAAGGGAAAGAGAGTTACGGGCAGTAAACAGAGATCTGGAATTTCTTTTTTCTATTCACGGATAGACTATAAATAATTTTCTAAGTTGCTTTACCTCTGCTGTTCTATGGGATGACATAAGTTTGTAGTTCTCAGCAAAATCCACAATTTATACTCCTGGGAGTTACTGTAATAGAAATAAATTCTAATTCTAATCCATAATTAAGTAACTGCTTATTGATAAACAATTTGCCCATATTTATGTTCATTTTTCACAGAAAATCATTATTAAAGCAAAAACTGAGTAGCTGATATTTCCCACCCTTGCAAAGTATGAGCATGTTTTCATATGCTCTTCAATTTTACACCAACCTTCCTGGAAATAAACCTCCAAATGAAGAGTAACAGAAGCACAGACTTACTTGTCTATTTGCTCATTTACTTTAGTGAGCTGTCTGTTTTAAATGAGTTTAAGAACATGTAAACTGACAAGAGAAAAGAAAGAGATTCTTCATGCATTTTTATAAAATATTGTTATAATCAGCTTTTCTATAGAATGAAGAAAATGGGAATTGTGCCAAAGCAGCTATCAGAGGAAATCATTTGGAAACAAGCAAAAGCTAGGGAAAGAGAATTCTTTCGAGATACATAGAAAAGTTAGTTGGAGGCAGTCTCATCCTAATTTCTGAAGACTATAATTAGGTTTATACACGTCATCTAGTATATGCATATTGTAAAAATCTCACCTGCCATGCACTTATGGTCATAAAAGAAGAAGCATATCAAAAAGATTGATTTTGGCTATCTTCCTCCCTTCCTCTGCACCTCAAAAGAAAAGAGAAAGATGCAACTGGCTTTGTTTTCAGGATACAAACTGGAACAAAATGCAATTTTAAGAAGGTTCTGACAAAAAACATTCTGAGGAGGAAAATGAAGTTTTTTTAGAAAAAAAGGTGAAAGGAAAACTATTATTAATATATACAAGCATAATCTATCCTTGAATCAAGACGTACTACTCATCAAGGAGAACTGCAAGATACTTTTCAAAACCAAACAATAATATTATTCCAATGCTCAGTTCCTCAAGTCAAGTGCACTGATTTTACTTCAGATTAATGCCAGTGTAACTGAGATCAAAGTTTGGTTCATCCTCTTTTTCTAAATTTTCTAAAAACTTATTATTATGGCAATAGCAACATGAACTCACAGAAGTTATAATCAGGCTTTAGAAATTGTTCTCAAAATGGTTATTTCTTAAAAATTGCAAGGAGATGAAATCATAAAAAAGCTGCAGTCAAAGGAAGATTTATTGAAGAAAAAAACCTTCTACATGTTCTACCATGATGACATAATAAATAAAATAAATAAACAGAAGAGAACCAACAGCAACACAGTTCCTGTTTTTAATACATGTTCAGCATTTGGCTATCCATATACATCACTCACACAGTAGGACTCAATTGCCGAAAGAAAGGGGGCTATTTTAGATACTCCAAGTTACCATGTCTGGCACTGAGTTGCCATGCCAAGGAGCATAGTTTTGTCTTAGATCCCAAGTCATATCTGCCTGCCACTGTAGAAGTCCTTGACACCCTAGGACAACTTAAATAGCATTAGATGCTTTCATTTATGAATCTGAATCACTCACGTGCTGTTAGCAAAATATGTGTGAGCACTGGGTTTTGGTATGTTAGGTAACAGTGAGGGCAAAGTTAATAAAACAGGAAAAATCACAATGTGCTATGTCCACATAAGACTTTCAACAGTCCCAGAGGATACAGAGAGAAAATGCTGCTCCACATATTTTCTTAAACAAAGAAATTCATCTTTATAACCATTCTGTATTACCAGTACATATGAAGAAGTCAAGTTAAATCTCACCTCTGAATAACTGCTGATTCACTGTGCAGTAAAACTAGCTACCAGTGTTTTCTTGATGATTTGAAAAGGCACTCTTGCCAGTTTTTATTCCTCTCAGTTGTTGATACATTCTGCTATTTTAGAATTCTATTTAATTTTATATGCTTAGCAGAATAGAACTTTTCTACACTAAGGAATTGGCCAAACTCCCTAATCCTTGATCACTTATGGCAGGGTCCTAAATACATTTTTTCCTGATCTTTAGCCTAGTGAAATCCTGAGTAAGGACTATTGTCCTGTATCAGACCCATAATTTCCGAGTATTTTGCGCTGCTGATTTTTCCTCTCCCAAGAATGGCAGATGGAAACAAAACAAAGAATAGTTGCAAGTCTGGTATGCTGATATTTTTATACTTCTGCATTTGAGTTAAGCAGATGGAGATTAGGTAATTCTACACAGCTCTCTCTCCAAAGCAAGTCGAGTTAAGGTATAAATCTAAATTTCCAAAATCATATGTCAAGCTTTTTCTGTGTGATCTGCTACAGCAAAGCAATTCACTCATATACTTCATATTATTGATTGGAAATGTTTTTGTACACCTAATCAATAGACTAGTTAATCTGTGTTGAACCAGTCTTCCAGACTATTTGTGGTATTCAACCTAACTAACACAAAGCTGATGGAGTGATTCATTTTAGAGCAACAGTACAGTGTGAAAAACAGGGCTGGTATCTTTTTAATAAGTGCGTCTGTGTGTATGTTTTGTAAACACAAAAATGGCATTAAAAATATTTCCCCCTGCCAATATTCCTCCCATTTTCTGATCAGTTCTATTAACTACTAATAATAGTCTCCAGATACTCTTCTGACAAATGGCTGTTTAGTTTAGTTTTTACTATGAAAGATTTGACCTGGTCTGTTCAGCTATAAATACATATTTTTGTGCTGTAGACACAAATATACATTTGTGTTAGTTTTTATCCCTGCTGTGTTTGTACAATACAGTGTGACATTCACAGACAGAAAGAAAAGAGATTGAAGAACATTCGATAGTGTTGTCTAGCATTTCAAATGCAGTGAAAGAAATAAATTAGTGTCAACTTCATCAACTGCTAAATTCAGTGTGGCTGAAATGAAAGAAAGAGAGCAGGATGGACAAAAAAAAGTAAATCTCAGGTGAAAAACACATTTGCTCATGTTGTCTACAAAGCAATAGGATGAGTACTACTGAACTCTCTTGTTTTTTTTTTTTTTTTTTTTTTTTAATATATTGTTAATTTTACATTTAGGTTTCCTCTCCCTGCTAGGGATCTGATATACTTTCAACTTAGTAAAACTCCTGAGGAATTTTGCCATACCATAATGTAGGATCACCAAAGGAGTGGCCAAGAATCATTACCTCCATGAAAAAGGAAGATGGCAGTCTTGAAAAGACCAAAAGCTACAGAAAAATTCAGAAAACAAATTTACTGAGTTCCAGAGCCCTATTTTAATCATGGGAAGTTACAAGTTTTTGGGTTTTTTTTAAGAAATAAAAAAATTGTTTTTCAAAAGTAAAATTATTAAGAAGAAATAAAGCAAGTAAATTGATTCCACTTTCTTTGAAATACTATTCCTTTGCTATTTTATATCCTGCTTATCTCATCATTTTTGGAATCTTTTACCTCCTTAATGCCCAGTAGTTAGAGGTTTCAATCACTACTTTGAAGTGGATTTATGAAAAACAGCTTCAAAAACAATACACAGAAGCCAAAAGCTTAATGGAAGCTACAGGACGCCTGCATTCACTCATTCATGTGGACAGCTCCTAGTCACAAAACATTTCCAAAGGCAATAGTATTCACAGTTTCAGATATATTGAAGATGGAAAAGACCTACCCCACTATTTAATCTATTTTCTGCCCTTCATACCCTCAAAGTATTGCAAAAAAAGGTAACATCACTTGCTTGTGTTGTGCTCAGGAAAAAATTATTCCCTGAGGTATCAAAGAGGAAGATTTTCAAAGATGCCTAGTTTTTAGCTGGCAGATTTCCTTTATAAGGATATGAAGAATATGATTTATCTTATATTACATGTGCACAGCCACACAACATTGTTATACCTGTGAGAATAATCCCAAAGGGAAGTCTTCTCGGAAATTCATAAGATATTACAGTTCTAAAACAAGAGGATAGTAATGAACTGCATTCAGAAGGTACTGAAGAGAAATAACTAAATATTTGTGCTTTTGCCAACTCAAAATAAACAGTGGAGTCCTATTTATCAAGAATAATGCAACTTCAGTTGATAGTCTACTGTTTAATTAAGATACATTTAATGAATCATTTGGCCATCTAGGAATTTTATGATAATCATTATTCTGAACAAGACTCAAGGGGAAATGAATAGGAGTGGCAAGCTAGAACTCAGACTGCTCACCTCTAAAAGTAAATATGGTTTCATTGATCTGGTGGAATTACAGTTTCTTGAGTAATTCCAGTTCCACCCAACAGAGGGAGTGATGCTCATACACACAAGTACATCCTATTATAAAACACGCCTACTCAAATGATGGTATGAATTATTGCTAAATTGATCAAATGCTTACCATAGAGCACAATAAAACATATTTTTATTTTAAGACATTACAATCATTTTCCAGCAGTCATGCAGGGAGCATATTTTATTCTGCATTTGTAAAGCAGTATGTAGATTTGTGGCAAAATAAAAATTTTAATAAGAATGTTAATGAAGTGTCAAGCTCTACTTAATAATATCAACCTCAGGTATTAAACTGCTTAGATATTGGTTTTGAATAAAATCTGTATTAGGTCTAAGAGAACTAAAATCTCATTTTCAATCTTTATGGCCATTTACCATACTATCAATACATCATCATATGCAATATGCAAAATACTCTCTCTTTATGTGATATGCACAATGTTCAGTTCAGAGATCATAAAAAGGTATAACTAACTCATGTTTCAAAGGGGTTTTATATTATATTTTTATAAACTATTTGTTAAAATAGATAGAGCTTGTTGCCTTTTTCTAATAAACAGTTGCAAGTTGGAAAATACCAGAGTGTGCTAAGGAAAAGCACTGATAAGAACATCAACAATGTGTCACTAGCTATTTGCATATATTACATATAAACTAATTTATAAGTTTATACAAAAAAGAGGTGAACATAAGAAGGAGACTGTGGAGTACGGACTGGTGCATAACTGACATTCCCTGCAACATGGTGAATAGCAAACAGTGAGGCTTGTGTTACAGGGACGTGCAATGCACTGTTACCTGCAAAAGAACAGAGAACAATTCAGCCGAAAAAGGATACAAAACAATCAGAGCAGAGAGATTAAAGATCAAAAGATTTTCACTCAGTGTACTACTGCAACAGTGTAGTCCACTAGGATACAGCAAAGTAGTTAAAAATTATTTATTATTTTCCTGTCTGTCAATTGTTGATAAAATAATGGCCCATTTCCCTAATAATGATTTTTCAATCAATTTCCAGAAATAAATGTAACTAAAATAATGAAAACTATATATTTGCAGATTGATTATGTATGATTGATCATCTAGGTTATACAGTACAATTTTGGTGGTTCAGAATGTTTGACCTAGCTTTATCGAATGGAAATAGGCAGAATGAAATATTAGTCTTTGAAGGTCTTTGGAAAAAGAAAGTGAGGTTTCAGACCTGGAAAGGATTTCAAAATCTTTTCCTGTCCTCTAAAAGGGACATCATTTGGAAATGACCCCCAATTTAAAATTAGTTCTATTCTCTAAGAGTGGTAAAAAGAGAATAGGTGCTGCTTCTCTATCAGGGACGTTTGCTTTCTTCCTGCTATACTGACTATTGTAATGTGAATAATGTTATCAGTTCCAGATCAACACCCCAACTGCGCAAAAATTGACAAAACCAGAATCACGCAAAAGAGGTACTCACACAAGCATAATGCAACAAACTGATAGAAAATGGCACAAACATAGCCAAAGGCAGAGTTGGTATTTTTCAAAATACTGTCTTTGGTATCTGCCCAGCTTTGTGAGCCATCATTAGGATATATAGACTCAACTTGTAAAGTTTTGCTCTCCAGAAAATGCAGTGCCCTAAAATGTGCGCAGATTTTAAGTTTGGAATCAAGTAAAGTTAGCAACTGGTATGCCTTACAAAAGCCTTACAGCAGACTCAGATTTTGCAAGCTGGATATCTGGTTCAGTCCTTTGGAAACTTTTGCGAGCAGATTTTTACCATGTGATGTAGTAAGTTATATTACAGCTCTGTGAATGACTGCTCTACCTGAATTAGCTATACATTAAAGCCTCACTTTCCTTTAATCTCAAATGAAGAATTGTGATGCTTGCAGGAATGTCCTGATTTTTTTCTTCCTATTTTGCTCTACACATATTTAGTTTACTCTGTTAGAGCCAGATTAATGCATAATGAGCCATGAAGATTCTGCTTAATATGCTTAAATGTCTGTGATATCCACACATCCTAGGGAAAGAAGTTAGTAACTTAAAGGACAAGGAGAACAAATATTCTTCTTTTTGCAAAAAATCTGGTGGTTAGAGTATTTGAAAAGAAATAAGGAAACTTAGTTCGATTCTCTCTTCAGCTTGAGGGACTGCACTTCATCTCTTCAGAAGAATCTACCTCCTAGACTTGAGGGGCCTGAAGCTGAGTCACTGTGCAGCTAGCTATGCAAAACTCCTGGGGCTAGAAGGAAAACAAGGAGCATATAAACTGGTGATCAGCCTTTGGCAAGGGAGTATTGGGTTCTAATCCCTTTATTTGGCATTATTTCTCAAGTAACTGCACAATATAAATGGTAAAAACACTTCAAGATCGGTAACCTGAAACTGGTCTGGAAATGAGTTCTTGTTTTTATAGTCTACGTTAAACTTTGTGACCAAGAGTATTTCAAAAACATTTACATACCTACGGACACAAGATACAATATATTGATTAGTATTCTGGTACACCCTCAAGAAAGCAACAGGTATGTTCTGCTTAACGACAGGCTCAAAGCATGAATACCTTTTCAACAGAGTTCAAGAAGAGATTCAAGCTCAGATTAAACCTAGAGTGCAAGAAAAAGCTGCTTTTTATTCTTAGTTGGTTGCCTAGCCATACCTGTAGGAGGGTGCAGAGAAGACCACATTGAACCTATACTGTATCTTCTTCAATGTTTTTAACCTCCTAAGAAGACCCATGTTATAAATATTATCTAAATGATTATAGGCTATAAACTTCATCACCCTTTCAATTTTCATGCAAAATTCATCACTCTTTAAATTCAAAAGGAGTGAATACAGGACTGGGTGACAGAGTTCAGAACACAATATAAAACAAATTCTGGACTATATTTTATTCTTATATTTAATAGTTGCACTGAAGTGCAGAGTTCAGAGAAGCTCCAAAATTACAGTGGCCACACTGAACACAGAATACAATCTAGTCTTATACCCTTGCTGGTAAAATCCTTCCAAGATAAGGTTATCCTGGTTATCTTGGAAGGATCCTTAACTGGTGATGTACAAGATCCGTCAATAAAGCAAATACTTCCAGGAACAAAAAAATATGGCGCTTTCCAAACCTTTCAAAACACTGATTCAAATTACAGACTATATGCAGCAAAAATTTCAGCAAGGTATAAAGAAGGAATTTGAAACAGCTTCAGGATTTTTGTTATAAAAATATTTCTAAAAATGTGAAACTTAAATAAAAACATGACTTCTCCCCTTTCTTCAAATGTTCTCCAGAAATAAAATTTATTCCTTGGCTGAGATCCTGTATAATGAGGCCAACTTTTAACTTAGGAAACAGATTTTTGTACCCAAGCAATTAAAAACTGCTCACAAACACAAAAACAACAAATTATACTGCAATCAGAGTTCAGAAGTGGAAGTTCAGATAAACCTAGGACTGTGACACATTAGCACATCTTTGTCTAAGATGTTGTTTTAACGCTTGAGAGGAATATTAAAGTCTCTCTGGAAGAATTTCAGACCTCTTCTCCTCCTTAGAGCATTCAAAACATTTTCCCTGATAAATATCCCTGATTGTGGCCCAGAACCCACAACTGGTGAGGTACAGTAGCTGAGCTCTGAACCACATGAACCACACGGAAGAGTGATTTCAACATATCCAGCTCTCCATCTCTTCTGCTGACAGATCTCATATGTTATTATGACACCTCCAACATTTGTATTTCCATAAACCTAGATCATGCAAGCAGGTCACTAGGTGAAAGTTCATTTTCTGCTGACTTGCTAGTTGAAGAGAATACCTGGAATACTTGAAACACATATCCTAAACTAAGAAATAACCCCAATTTTAAATGAACTTCAGGATTATTAATTTTTGTTGCTGCCAGAAAAGTTCAACTTGAGTTGTGAAAGCCTGGAAATGGCAATCCTGTAGTCTTTTGATTAATATTTATTCATTAGAAAACTGACAGTAAGCCAATTAAAGAAAATGGACTTATAATTGTGGAAAACAGCCCTAAAATGAGATAGAAACTGGCAATGTCCATAGTTTATAATGTAGAAGAATAACCAGTAGCTGGTGCAGAGAAAGAATACTTCATTTATAAACATTCATTCTATTATTCTTTGCTTATCAGATAAGGTAGCCAAGAGAAATGCCACTATACAAAACCAATGATTTCTCTAGTAGTAACAGGAATGAAACAGAACATTTTATAAATGCATCCATAGAACTGATAAGCAATAACTTTAGTTATCTGCATAAGAGGCATAGAGACAAGACGCTTATGTCCCATTACTAACGCCATGAGCAGCCCAATCATCCCATCTACAATGACACCCATAGGAAAGTATTTTGGGTGTAAACCATGTATTCCTTCTTTGACAAATTCCATTCTCCACATATTTTCAAAACATACCGCACTTAGAGTTTCTTCCTCCTAAATACATGCTGTATAATAATTTCTAAAGAACTAGCTAATGAATATATTTATCTGTGTTCCCAATGCAATTGATTCCTGAGTGCTTACCTCTTTCAAAGGCTCAGAGCTGCCACTATCCAGAGGATTTATTTTATTTTAAGGGAAGGAGTTCTCTATTTTTGCAAAAGGAGGATGCAAGTTCAATATTGTATCTTCAGGAAATTCCAGACGATCACAGACAGCAGCATGGCGACAAACATGACTTCCCTGAATAATCACGATACATAAAAACATGCAGAATACTGTGGAAGGTCACCTCTACCAACTTTTTTCTATATGTGATTGAAATTGTCAAAAACAAAGTACTTACTTAGCTAGTCCACAGGTTTACTGAATTTTTGTATCATATGTTCAGGTAATGGCTCCTATGCCCATCCTAACAAATACACATAGCACAGAAAGATTTTGCTATACTGCAGCCATGGCACGGTTACTTAAACAAATGAAAATGTCTCCTTAAGAGCTGGTTTCTTTCCGTGTTCAGTCACATCAGAGAGAAATAGAGCTAATGCTACGGTCTTATGAGTGCTTTATGCATTCTGACAAACTAAACGAGGTTTGTCAGGAGAGGTTCTAGGCAGCATGGAACTGCAGCAATTTTACATCTCATTGATTACCACAATGGGAATTGAAAACAGTTCTCTGCTTTGCACATGATATCAAAAACACTCTTACAGACCTCAGAAAAATATGCAGGTCCTCCTGTAGAGAGAAAATGAAGAAAAGCAACTTTGTACAGCATTGTTTTCTCATGAATCCCAGTCAGGCCCATCTGACCTTTACGAAGGCTAATAATAAAGCAATAAGGTGACACACAGTAGAGCCTGTCACTCTGTGAGTAGTTCTGCAATAGGTTACATGGAACAAAAGGGCAGTTCAATGCCCTGAGGCTTTGGGGATACGCTTCTTTTGTGGTAAGTGCATCCTGTATACACTACTGGCATTACACAGAGTACGTGGGAATGCACATATCATAACAAGCAATATTAAAAGAACAAGGCCCTAACAAAGCTGGTAAGAAAATTAAGATATATTACTACTGTCCCATTGCTTCAACCACCGTGGCTTGATCTTCTGGGGAGGTTTTCTATGAAATGTTCAGGGAACTGATGCTTTTATTGTTATTACCCCAAAATCTCAAGTCTTTCCTCTTCCAAAGCTTTAGTGATCTGTTTTTGCTGGATCCATCAATCACAACCCACAGAACGTTACCATTTCATAAAAGACGGGCTAACATTCTAAGCATGGCAAAACAACCCTAAAAACCACCCAGAATAATCCATAGTGACAGCACTGAAAGTCTGTTCTACTCAAAGATTGCAAATGACATATGTATTACCACGTGCTAAGCAAGCTGTGATATCCACTAACCCTTTGAGGTGCCTAGCAACCTCAGTAGCTTTCAGTGGGAATAGAAGACTTTCAGCACTTATGCAGAATTAGATTCCTAATAAAAGTGTTCACTTAGGATCAGTCCTAGCAGCCCTCAATACCCCTTAAATTCAGGAAGATGAAAGGGTAATTAGCCCAAAAGAAGAGCAAGTCCTTAGCTACTTACTGCAATCAGTGCCAAAACCAAATTAATTTAAAAAGGAAATCTCTGTATTAAAAATAATGTCAGTTTTATGGAAGTTCCAATAGACTGGTCAACACACTGGGAATCAGAACATCCAAGTTCTAAATTTTGTCATGTCTTTTCTGATACTTTAACTGTATTAGTTATATTCATATATGAATACCTATACAAATTCTGTACCTGTACATCTAATTCAGACACATTTTTCACCATATATATCATATAATCAACTATAAGTGTAACAGCTGAACATAGTCAATCGAGTTTGAAACAATCCAAAAATTAAAAAGCAAGGTTCAGCAAGTTAATGACATCTATGTTACTCCTACTAGGAATACCCAATCCCATGATGTTGAACACAAACATTAAATGCAAGCAGTCCTAGGGACTCCCACTAGATCATACTGGGGTCTATGTACTAAGTAAAACTAGGTCTGCATGACAAAGAAACATACCAAGCAAAAAAGAAACAAACCTCAAATGACACCAAACTCCACAGACTACCAAGAGAACAAAACTCTTAGGTGTTTGAGGGTAACTAATAGTTTGATCAGTAGCAGAACAGATAAATCAAGATCCCTCCCCCACTCTAAAGGCAGCTACTGAGAATATACAAGTATCTGTTTTCTGCCTGACAAAAGTCTGAGAAAAGCAACAATCTACTCAGAAATGCAGTAAGTAATCTCATCCATCATCTTAACCACACAAAAAAATACAAGAATAAATTTGGGTATAAAATATCCCCTTAGAGCACATGGACTTCCTGATCCTGTGATATAGATAAAGCAAGTAAGGCCCAGGGAAATACAGTGATGGGCTAAGCTTCCTGATTCCTGTTGAAAAAGCAATTTGTTAAAGTTAGGAACAAAAATTTGTCTGCTAGCCAAAACCAGCAAGCACTGAACTGAGCCTTTATTTTTATGCAATAACAAGAATCTTGTTCACAATAAACAGTGTGCTGTGCAGAATGGCATCTGTGAAAACCATTCTCACTTATTGGTCTTCGGTCTGCCGGAGAGTCATTAATGCCAACTATAACACTAATGGAATAATTATCATCCTTGGGTTAGCATTGTATTAGTAACCTATCACCTACTACTTTGTGCAGTAATGGTGCTTCATAGGATGTAGCCCATTACAAACTTATTGCAACACTGAACACAAAAAGGTGGTTTTCTACATTTTTCTTTATTTTTCCACATACTATATAGATATATAGAGTAAACATCATAACACCAACAGCTAGTTGGTGGTGTGAGTCACAGAAGATTTAAAAGGAAAGAAAGGGAAACAAAAAGAATACTTTTTATTTCAATTGATTATGACAGTTTGTAACACCACTAATGAATTTTAGTTTGGCTATTCTTCAGCATAACTGGCCAAATATACTTTTGGCCTCAACTGTTCCAGATGGTCATCAGATGCCATGAAATGCCTGACCTGATGATAATAGTCACTGCATGAATTCCACAAAGAAAACAATAAAATTTGGGCCATAGTCATTTTATGAAGATAGTGATTATACAGAGTAATTGACAAAGTGCAATTTTGATTTATCATTGAGTGCAAATGTTTACCATTAAGAAGGGACTATCAGAATATGCAAATGTAACAGATTCTGGAATCACTCATTTTAATACACTGTAAAATTTGTTTCTTCTTTTATTACTGTGTGAAATACAAACAGTCCTAACACTTTCTTCTTCTTTTGCAACTTGCTGAATAGATGAAACTGCAAGTAAGCAGAATAATATAAAATGAAGGTAGTAAGCTGAATATTAAGAAAACATTTCCTGAGACTGAAATCTATCCAACAGAGAAATAATTCTGAAAAGTGAGAAAATGCACTAATAAAGCAGACAAAGAATGAGGCTGCAAGAAACAATTGTGTATTAATCACATGGAAGGCGAAATGATCTGTATTTGCTTTTTCTGCCTTTGAGATCCCTCCTTCTATTCAATCATTCTGGAGCACTGCTACATTTTAAGCCCTCTTTTTTTTTTTTTATCTTTCCCCTTCCTCTTCATTTTACAAGGGCTATCAAAATGGATGCAATGTCATTTTCCTTCCTTTTCCTTCTGCTTTAAAGGAAGAGCTTTTGTGATCAGTATATTTACCCTAACGTTTTCATGTCTGATTCTTTCTTTACCTCTGAACACCTATTTAAAGTAACATCTGGACACAGTGTTCATCATTCTTACTGTATAAGGTAGCCTTCTGCAGCCATATGATTTTTATAAGGTCACCCATCACCACAGTATCCCAGTGATCTTATAAAAAAACTAGATAGACAGATGAAGAAAGGTTTGGGCTGAAAAAATGCTAAATACCATGACAGTTTCACACACCCCTACATCCAGATATAGAGTTCATTCTCACAGAGAAGAGCAAGGCAGCACTTAATAGCTTTCCCAAAGTGAGAAAAAAGCCTACAAACCTGCAAGCACCTGATTGAAAAGATTTCATGCTATCATGCTAACACAAGCCTGGAAAGTAGGACTGAAAACCTTTTGATGCCAGAACAAAATAAATACTTATCTCTCCTTATTTCAAAAAAATCAAGAGTTTTACCTTTACTGGGAAACTGCATTTTAAATACCTTAGAAGAAATACCTGGTATCGGTAAATCTGTCTTAGCTGAAATGCTTTAAGTCTGCTACAGGGGAAGTGTGGTGAATTTCTTTCTTTCTTTTTTTTTTTTGTTGTCGCACATATTTTTTCAGTACCTAGCTTTTCAAATACTTTCAAATGTCAAAGGCAAACGAAGGAAAAATACAGAGATAGTCACTGGCAGCCTAATATTGTATTTTCCTTCAACAACTGCTAATACCTAAATTCTCCACTATAGGTACCTCTCTTGAACTAAAATGAAATGCTTACATTATCATTTTTCAAAACAAAAACCATTATCCACTTTCAGAATCTCTTGCAATGCGCATTTGAAATATAAGAATCCTGTAACCTAGTCCCCTCTGCACTCTGACTATTACACTAAGGTCTTACCAAATGGGAATTTCATGTCATTCAGCAAAACACCAAAGATTGCAGTCCCAATGAAAGAAATGAAAAAAATCGAACAATATTAAAAATTACTTTCATATTTTATTCAGTTTGCTTAAATTTTGCATTTTATTTGTGGTCTGTAATTACAACGGTTATTCGGGGGTTCAAAGCATCTATTGCCTTTTGGTGGTGCATGTGCAATAGAAATACAGAACAACTGACTTAGATGGTGATTGGTGTGTAAGAGCAGGATCTTTTAAACGACATATTAAATCTGTTTGGATTTGTTTTTGCACACACAAAAATTTGTGAGGCATAATTTGTCAGATATCTTTTTAAACTCGCAGGAGCTCTCATCAACCTTCCCATTTCAACTCTAGGAAAATAATGGTTTTTGATTGATAGCCTAAAGTATGATTTAAACTGATCTATTTAACTCTCTCTCTCTCCTTATTAAATTGATCTTAATTGCAGCATAATCTGGTGAAAATCGAAAATTGGCAGACTCCACTCAAGACACGCTTGAGGATGGAATAACAGGGGCTTTACAGATCTAAGATTGAGCAGCATAATGTGCATGCTGGAGAGCAGATGTGATAGAAAGGGTTTATGATAATAAGAAAGTAAATAAATAAATAACTCATAGTCTTACAAACTCCTGGCCAGCTGACACTTTGTGTCATAGGAAACTACAGGGAGCAGGAACTCTGGAAGGAGAACTCAGAAGAAGTACTTGGAACTGAATCTTTCTGCGTATCCCTGAAAAGCTGTATGCAGTGAATTAAGTTTGGAAACAAAAAATCACACGGAATACTACCAAAGTATTGGTAGTCCCCACTAAACACTAATCTTGTTTGAATTCTAAGGAGATTTTAGAGTTTTGGTTTCTTTATTTGTTATAAAATAGAAGCAAACTTTGAAATTAAGAGTCTTTTCAAGCAGAAAAGAAAAACAAGATTTGTGGCTCTTTCTTGTAAATCTGAAGAAATGTTTCTTTAAAACATTAAACTAGTTACAGAATTTGACATGAAATTAGTAAATGTTTTATTCAGCTCTATATTTTTTATCTTTTTCTGTTTGGGGAGTAAGTGTGGGGAGAAAACAGTCAAAAAATATTCTCCAGCTGTAGCATCTATCTGTTAATGAGACTGCAACCAAAACAAACATTCATGTACAATTTCAAAAATAGATTCTGACATAGGTGGCTGGATGAGCTATTCTCCTGTCTGATATCCTTTGCTGATTTTTTTCCCAGTGCAGCCCAGTGAACTTCTGAAAAACTGCAAGTCAAAAGCTTGAAGAAAGTATAGCAATCTTTAAAGATACCAGTTATTTCTCCTGATTCTTTCCATGCTTAAGACAACTACAAAACCTGATGTGTCTACAAGACGGCGTTTTGTGGAAAGGAGACCAAGAAACACCTGATGTGAAAGATCGCATTAAAAGACAGAAACTGTACTTTACCTGAAGACGCAGAGAATGGATTAGATAAGGCAGTCTGCTGTAGCCAAGTCATATTTGGCAATTTGCTTGTCCTGGTAATTTACCTGACCCTTCCCACCTCTATGGAGATGTATTGTAAGAAGAGTGACTGATTGCCTCAGAGCAAAAAATGATTTAGCCCAACTTGTCTCAAAGGCTCAGCCAGTTAAACAAGAAATGATTCCACCCTCCCAAGGCTCATATTGGGGTAATCATAGGTAGCATAATGCACATCTTGCATTAGGTATGTCATGTATGGATCAAGGAGGATTTTTTCTGAAAATGCCATATTATTGTAGGAAAAGGTGTTTTGTTTTGTTTTTTGCACTCTTTACAGAACATGGAGAGTAGTTCAAAAGCTGTTTTACACACACAGCTTGCCAGTGTTTTACTTGATCAGATGATATTCAGCACGTTCAGACAGCCAACAGCCAGTCCTCAGAAGCAGAATATATGGGTTGCAGAACTGGAGTCACAGCCCAAACCTAGCCTTGGTCTAATAGACATAAGGAGCCAAACCAGAACTTTACAATAGCAGAGCACTCTGCACTTGGATCCTAATATCAAGCGCTGAAGGGAATCAACAGTAATTGCCACTGATGATATGCTTACTATTAGAATGGTCAGTCACATCAAAATATTAAATATATTTGTCTTTAATATACACCTGTGAAATAGAGAAATGATGTGATTCTACTACTACACACAGAAAAAATAAGATATTAAAAATTCCACAGATTGGGCCTTTTTGCTTTACTGAAAGAGGGAACTGAACTCTAATCTATTGAATCTTTTTTTCAAAAAAGCAATCTAAACCCAGAACAGTATCTTCAAGTGCCACTACTACAGGATCTTGAGAACTTTTGGGACTGAGTCAACAGAAAAATCTTGAAGTTCAACAAGAAAAAAGTGCAAAGCTCTGCATCCACTACAGATCAATACAGGCTGAGGTCTGACTGGCTAAGCAGCAGCCCTGCTGAAAAGAGCCTGGAGGTTATGCTGGATGCCAGGTTGATCATGGGCCACAGCAATGCACTTTCATCGCAAGTATGCCAAATCACATACCATGTGTCCAGGAGGAGCATGGCCAACCAACACATCAAGGTTTTTTTATTGTCCTGCTCTACTTGGCGCTAGTGAGGCTGCACCTGAAATACTGCAACCAGCTTTGGGCTCTGCAGTTCAAGAAGGATGTGGAGAAACTGAAGAGGGTTCAGAGGAAGGCTACAAAGATGGTCAGGGTCGAGAGCACTTTCCTGGGAGGAGAGGCTGAGGGAGCAAGACTTCTTTTGTCTGGCAGAGAGGAGGTTAAAGGGTGCTCTAATGGCTGCCTACAACCATTTGCAGGGATTTACAAAGACAACCACAGCAAATTCTTTGCAGGAGTGACAGACAAAAAAAGGGACAACAGCCAAGAAGTGCACAACAGTATTTAAGATTGGATATTAGGGAAAACTTCTCCATTAGAAGGGTGGTGCAGCACAGGAGCAAGAGGGGTTGTCATCCTTTCTTGGAAGATTTTACAACTCAGCTAGGCAAAGCAAGAGCTAATCTGATCCAATGCTGCTGACAGTCCCACTCTGGGTGGACAACTGGATTTGAGAACTTTCAGAGGTCATATCCAACCAATATTTATCTGATTCTATGAAATTATAACAGTAGAAATATTTTCACACACATTCACAAATGCTTTCTCTTAAACATACAATAAAATCAATGAATAATTAAAAATATGCAAAAATGAATTAAGTAAAAATGTAACAATATTAGGTAGTTTTAAGGGGGCTTTTTAGGCACTCTGTTTTGAAAAAAATACACCAGAAATCTATTAGAAAAGAGGCAGAAAAAGTAAGTTTTTATTATCTAAACATCAAACTTACAAAAACACACAGGAAAACAATTTTTTTTATGCTTTAATACTTTTACATAGGCACTAATCTACTTTTATAGATGTAATCAACTGAATTTTATATGTGATATAATGCAGTATTATTCACAAATAATTATTTTATAAGTTAAAAAATAATAACTCCCTACTTGAAAAGAACAGAATGCCTAGACCTAAAACCATTTTCATTTGTTTAATAATCTTTCCCAAGGGCCTAAAAGGTACTGAACAAGTACAGCCTCTAATGACTTTGTAATCCAATTTTGCACTTGGCTTATTATAGTAACTTGTATTTCTCTTCAATTGCTCAACTCTGCATGGTAGAGAGATCCAGTACTGATCCAGTAAAGCATCCTGATTCCTGCGGGTCCCGTCAGATCATGGAGCCTAGATATTTCCTTTTAAGTAAGGAGAATAAAAGAAGTGGGCAGTAGAGAGAGTCTCAACACCACTTCCTAACCTAAAAGCAAGCTGAGCAAGGCTGATGCAAAGAAGCCAGCAAGATCAACCAACTGCAATAAATTGTTTTCCTCGTGGATCAAGGCAATGTCTGAGTTGGAACTGTAACTAAATCACAATTCCCTTCCTGGGATTCTTCTTGGATAATGCAGCTGTATTCCTTCCCTTACTGAAGGAGCTGAACAACTGTTCAATCTAGCTTTTAATTTACTCCCATCTGTATTGCTAAGTCATGCGCAATAAAATAATTTGAATTTTCAAGCTGGATTATTTGTGTGGTTATGAGTTTTATGGTCATGCACTAACTACAACTTTTAATACATTTTTTTCACTTTGATAAATATCTTTAAGGTATCATTATTTTTAAGAATAGTTTCTTTTATTTGTTTTTTATCCTGCTTGTAATTAATTAAAAATAAGTTTCTAGCCAAATAGTTGTATACAATACTGACTATATATGTAACAGCAGTACTAAATTTTGCTGTGCTTCTACTGTCCTACACAGAAGCAAGCATAATATGTTTGTCTTCTAGAAAAAGGATACCATTTAACATTGCTAGCTCTGTAGGTTATTGCATATTGATGACTCCTGAACTCCTGCAGTCCATTTTTATCCATATAACCACTTACAATAATAGTAAAAGCTATGAAAAAACAAAATTTACAAAAAAAGCCAACTCTTCTTGAGAATTAACCCTGAATTAAATGCCTTTGGAGAGAGAAAAGAGGGGGAAAAGGTTCATTTATTGTATCAAGGCTCTCTATTAGTATTTAGATAGCATCTACTGCATGCATATGATAAGTGAGAACAATTACAGAATGACTTTTGATTTAAATTTCCTGGCCAGCTCTGGGACACTGCAGAAGAAGCCCAGCTGTTTCTTGACTTCGCATTTGATATTAAACCTTGTTATACTTTGCTCAGTGCAAAGCAGAGAGATATTAGCTAAGTTAGTTACTACATATGTTTTCTATAATACACTGAAGAGAACTGAAGTAGATTTGGTAAAAGGATTGGATAGGAAATAAAGAAAGCACACCATGCAAACACAGTGTATGTCACTCCAATACATTCTTATGCAGCAGGACTGGACTTAGATAGGATAGATGTGTTGCGTATGTATAGATTGGATCTAGCAATAAATGCAATTGCACAGTCAAGCTAAACTACATTTATCAGTTCTATTTAATAAGTGTGAGCACAGCCTGTACCATAGGACTGCAAAGTGATCATTCATCTTCTAGTCTATTCAAGCACACTGACATATAATCTAGCAACATAATCTTTGAAAAGGCAAACGTAAAACCAAACTACACTAATTCTTTTTTATTTGAAAGACAGGTCTGATGAAATACATGATTTATATTATGTTAGAAGCCAACATTTTAAAATGGTGTTCCATGAGCTGAAGTCAGTGAGAACTGCAGCTACTGAGATTCTTTGAAAAAGGCAGGCTATGCACATATACATGCTCAGATATAGGTTTAGTTGCCTTACTCAAAGAACTGGAGTTTGAGGGCTTCAGCTTATAACCTCTGCTATCACAGATAATGATGGTAGCTAATTCCCATGCCTTCTGGAATCCTGGATGTAAAGAAACCAGAAATACAAAATCTCTAAAATTGGTATTGGGAATTCCTGGTCCCAAGGCATTAATACTGTATCCTTGTTCTTTGAAGAGAACTGAACCAAGACAGCCACTTCTTACTTTTAGTCACGGTGCATAGCAACTGTCACATATTTACTTACATATCATTCACATTTATTCAATAAAAATGCAGCTAACTAGGAATAGCAACTTAAACTGTTTGAACAAGTTTTATCGCTGGTACAAAGTAAAGTACAAAGAAATTTTAAAAGGAAAGTTCCATTTTAAAGAATACTTAACTTTCTATCTCAGCTCTTTCAAAACATTGCAGGTCAGGATGCTAAAAATAGGTATACATTTCTACTTTGGCACTAACTCTTTGAGGGATGAGATATGTCCAATTTAATTTATTTTCCATCTGGAAACAGGAGCTTACTTGCATCTGCAGAAGACTTATCTCCCAATCATTTCAAAGTAAGAAAATATCACTAATCAGGGCCAGCATTTTCCATTAGCTTATGTTGTGTTTAGGAGATACTTGTTCTGAAAAGGTTCCAGTTTTTCACCCAAATTTAGAAAACCTATTGTATTCCATGGTGAGTCTGATTCCTGCCAGATATGAACAAATAGGCAATAAAATTTCCTATTTAAATTATGATAATTTTAGTCCTAATGATACCATTCAGTAGAATCACAGTTATACAATACCACATTTTCAAAGGTTCTGGAGTTACAGTACAATATTAATTCTTGACATTGCTGCACAATTATTTTCTTTTATGGATTCAGAGGGTGGAGAGGAACCTACCCTGTCAAGACTTAAAGAAGTCCTTCAGCTTCCTACCTTCAGTCCACTGCTAACACCCAGTATTACTGTAAAAGTGGAACAAATCTGTTATCCCAGAGGAGGTAAATCAGATGGATTTGAAAAATCACTGAACCCTGTCAGGGATTTTTGGATGAAGAGCAGGGGAAGGGAGTAAAGGCTTGGGGGAGTGGTGTCTGAAGCAGATCTGCTCTGTGGAATGCAAAGCAAAGCAAAATGAAAAAAGCACCATCTTGTTCTCTTCATCAACTGGAGTTTGTACAGACATCTCTTAACCTAACACCCACCACAAAAATAAAGAAGAATACAGTATGTGTGGCAGCAAGAGTGTCAATAATTTTGTTTTAAATTCCTAGACAGCCATGGCTCTAACTCATTTAATTTACTCATTTTAATAAAATATGACCCTGTGGGAGCAGCCTGTTGCAAAATGCACCATAACTATCTTCTGCTTACAATGTGAGAAATGAACTCTGAATGTGTAGACAATTTCTCCTTTATTTGGTTCATTAACTGCTGAGGAACTTCTACATAACTTATTTCCTTAACACTCTGGCTATATAGAATTTAAGCAATGAAGAAAATGTTGATAAGGGCCTCTGAATTAATGTAAACTTTATCCAGGACTTTTAAAACAGCATGAAGTAATGCAAAGGGAAAAAAAAAACAAATAACAAACTGAATAATTATGAGATCAATAAACAATTAAGCAATTCACTAAAGCTATTCAAAGGACCTTTCAAAACAAAAAGACAAAGA
Source organism: Apteryx mantelli (assembly GCF_036417845.1). NCBI lineage: Eukaryota > Metazoa > Chordata > Aves > Apterygiformes > Apterygidae > Apteryx > Apteryx mantelli. Next base: position 42,097,908 of record NC_089981.1, read on the forward strand.
CTCTATGTTAAACACAATTCTTAAAAGATATTTAATGTGCCAAGCAAAAGCAAGCAAGTTGGTGATATCGATCTAGATGTCCTAATTGTGTTGTTACCTCCACAGATAGGTCTAAAAAAGAAAAGGGAAAAAAAAAAGAAAAAAAGGAAGGATGAAACTGGCAAACACAACATGGATGCATTTGTACAGCCTCGAATTTAGCACTACATTTTTGCCCTACCAGACTTCTTACTGAATTTTATTTTACTGAATTTGTGGCTTTTAAGCAGTGATTCAACTATAGAAACAGTAACACAAGAGACTGTAATGAGAACCTTAAATTTGACCAAACATCTTCTCTTGAAAAGCCTTGCTCAGATAAGCAGTTTTTTCTCACTACAGCATTTTCTAATTCAGTAGCAGACATGCCTTCCTACGCTAACTCATGGTAATCAACCTAAGCTGGGAAATCGAGACATCACCAAGCCCTTGGTTCTGTGGGAAGGTTCCTAGGGGCAGGGTGTTCACAGTAAATTGTCCTGAACTGTGAATTTCACTTCTCGCCTGCGAGTCTGAATCTACTGACCTCCAAGTCACATCCAAAGCCGGCGGCTTCTCCCAGGCTCCCTAGCTGCTTATTTGCATACGAGGGAGGGGGTGAGCGTCTGGCTAAGGAGAGAGCGTAGGTTGAAAGGTGTTGATTCAATTTCAGAGAATTTATTACTGGTTCAAAAATGATACATAATGCCAGCTGCTGGCTTTATACCTTTCCGCACATGTTTGCAAAGGGCTAGGTAAGCAAATTAGAAGAGAAGCAAAGCGAGTGCTGTCGTGGCTGAATCTCTCTCACCCCAAGTTAACATGAGCTGTAACAGGTCCTGGCCCTTAACACAGCCAAAATTCTTTCTAATCACTTCAGATATCATCACTCAGCAATTAACTGTCTACAGCTTCAAGACTGAATTGCTCATAACCTTCCACTAAAACAAATTAAAGGGACCAGTTCCCTGAATTCATTGAAAAAAGGAAATCTATATATTCAGGGGGTGCTACAGAAACCTTTCATCCAGCAGCAGGCAGTGGTTCACCTAGTAAATGCACAATGAATTGACATATCAAGCAGTGAAATTGAAGTAACCAAAGTTGTGAATCATGGCAAAGAGAACTTTTTACATTTAAAGCTTGTGAACTGCTGTAGCATTGACAAATACAGTAAAATTCCACAGCGTCCAGGGAAAACAGAGCTTGGGCACTGTGCTTTCTGATCATTCCTGTATTTAAATTAAAAATGAATGAATAATAATTTCTGTGTAAAATGTGTAGAAGGCCTGGATATCGTTTACTCAAATACTCCTTATTCACTTAGAGCTAGAATATCAAAGCGATATTTGAATAAGCTCATGTTTGCAAGTATTTACTTTCATGAGTAAGAATTGGCAGGCTTGCAATCCTGCTTAACTTTCAGGAAGGGATTATTTTCTATTTGTTTGTTCAATTCAATTTATGCCTGAGGCAAAATAAGTCAGGAGAAAAAAATCACTAAGAGTCTGAATATAAAATAGTTAGTGGCATCACAAAATTGCTGGTAAATTGGGAAAAATCCTAAGGATGGAAGCATAACAAAGAAGATTTTGACCTACGTCTCTGGAATTGTTTCACTAATGGAATACTTAAGGATAAAAGATGTGCATGTTCTTTTGTTTTCCCCTCTTACTCTGCCCTAAAATGATATGTATTACGTATGGTGCTACTGATTGCAATAAAAATTGCACTTATAAAATGCCTTTCACTCAAGGACCTTTCATGCAACTGTGAACTAAGCTTCCAAAACCTCTTCTTAAATCCACTCTCACTTCTTAAATCATATTAAACTGTCTTTAATGTCTGAACTCTCTTATATGGAGAATTTTGGCCCTATGAAATGTGGAAGAATCTGTCCTGCAATATGGAAAAGTATTTTCTCTTAAGTTACAGAGAGGTAAAATTGAGTACATGGTCTGTGGGATTTGTTTCACACAATGCATCAGAGGCCACACAAAGACCAGAGTCAAGGACCTTCTAGTGGTAACCACTACAGTACACAAGAGTGTCCACTCTGTTACATCTAGGTGCTTCTTCTAATCTCATTTTCCCCAGTGGAGGGGGAAATCTGTGATACAAGATTTGATCTTTTTGTTCCTGTTTTGTTTGGGGGGATTTTTCAATTGCTTCTTTTGAAAAAAAAATTACTCATTTTCCTTTCTTTAGAAGTTACTTCTTTACCTAGTTGCTACGTAGTCAATGTCATAATTCTTCTGACAACTACATGACTAATGTGTGGAGATGTCTTAGCCCCTCCTACACAGAGAGATTTATGGAAGTAGGTGCTTTGCTAAATATATCAAAAAAAGACTATTTCCCTGCTATTTTTCTGTAATGCAACTACCTGTGCATAAGCTTCATTCCGGTCTCTAGGCCCATCTGCATAGAAGAGCTGGCAAGAACAGCACCATATCTTACAAGTTTTTAACCCTTCATTAAACAGAGCTAGAGAAATGCTCATAACTATTTCAAAAAATCACCTAATTGCCCCCTTTCCTCTAAAGAGCTACCAATATTGTTCCCCTCTTGCTATCATTATAGTCGCAGTCCCTGTACTTTGCAATCTGAGTATTTTTAGCTCATTCGGCAGAAAAAGCCAGCAAAGCTGTCTTTTGTTCACTTCCCCCCTTTCACTCCCAGCATCACTTAGGCTACAAGAAAGAATACACAATTCTGCAAATAGTGGTGGTTCCTGAAGAAACATAGCAGGGGACAAAAGGATGTTTTAAACACAAGGGAAGCCTTAAAGTAGTCCACAATGATGGATATATTAAATATTTTATAGATTTCATTTATGTATAAACTATTCTCATTTAACTTTAATGAAAATACCAATTAAAAATGGAGGGGAAAACAAGGCCCGAACCACCACAATACCCTGATTTCTGTCTGACATGGGAGAATCCACAAACGCAATGTCAAACGTGAAATCAAGTAGCACACAGCCTAGCTGAATTTAGATGTTACCCTGTACATAGCCTTCAAGCTCTCCTACTTATGATACTATATCATAGGCCTATAACACAATGTCATCATGTTACTGAGTTCCTCCCTCTGAGATTCAAATAAATATTCTTCTCTTGACATATCAAAACCTATCTGTTCAACTTACTTGAGACCCCGTTGTGCTAGATCCTATATACGCACAGGAATCTGAACAATACAATGAAGGAAGCACATTTCCATTTTGCAGATAAAGGCCTGAATTTTCATATGAAGTCTAAATATTTAAGACAATTATATATTTACCTGTGCAACTTAAACACAAACTGCCATACAGGTCAGGTTTTCAGTTAGTATGTAGTAACTTATAAACTCAGCTTATATGCTAACAAAACCTTGAACGGTTACTAGTCATGGCTGAATTTTAACCACAGGGCAATCTCTGGCAGAAGCAGAATATTTGTTACCCAAAAGCAATCCTATTCTAACTGATAAAATATATTCTTGGCTTGGTTTTATTTTCAGAGAAACTAATAATTTAATCATGCAGAAGAGCTCTGTGGAACAGACAAACAGCAGTCAGTTTTGCAGAATAAAGAAAACTGAAGCTTGAGGTCTTCAGAACAAGAATGAACAGAAGTCATACGGACAAATTAATATTAAAAGACAGAATTTCCTAGATGCCACACTATTCCTTTGTGCACTAGAGCAAACTGCCTGAATCAAAGAACTTTTTCTCATTTGTCTTTATTACAGAACATTTATGAGAGCAGCTTTGCAGATGCCACAGCCACCTTCCTCAAATTCATTCTAATGGGGCAACAACATTTTGCTTAGTGTACGTCGTCTTCCAAAACACTTCAGTGAAAGCTAATTAGATTAATTGTATTAGTTTTAGTCAAAACTTGAAATATTTCCATATTCTTCTATTAAAAAATACAATATTTGGATAAGCTGGAACTGAAGCCAAATGTTTTACGTCTTTTTAGACAAATGCTGAGGCATTTAGTATTGCTGGACACTGAGTAAGCTTTTCTTGGTAATGGTTTCATAAATGACAGAAATATACTTTAAGAAGTCTGGCTCTTCCCACATCTCCTCCTGGACAGTGGCAATCTGGAAAAAAAACTAGTTATCTCCTGCCTGCAGTGTCTCATGCAGGATGAACTCTGGGGATCTTATAATGAGGAGGATAGCAGTATAATGGGACATTTAAATTCTTTTGCTTGCCATCACTTTGATTATTAATCTATTCCATTTGATACTAACACATACATATAATATTAACCTATAACATTTTATATACACATGAATCTGTACAAATAGCATTGTAACACCTTTGCTTTGGTAGTTAACTTTAGTTTGGGTTATAACTTTGAGTAAGAGAGCAGAGACATGGAAAAATGGCATCTAGGTTGTACCATATTAGTTTTCAGCAACTTTTCTTCAAACCATTTACAATTTTCTTTGCACAGCATATACATTACCACATTAGCACTGAGACAGCACATACATCATTTTCCACTGATTCAATTACAGTGATTCATTCTAGTTCACAGATATTTAAAATAGTCAATGCAACTTAGGAGGTTTGCAAGAGCTTTCTATATATTCTTGTGCAAAACTGCCCCAGATATGAAGTTCTGATCTAACAAATCCCCAGCTGCTCTTTTAAAGAGCTCCAGTAAAGGCAATGCAATGTTACTTTGGTGCATTAGTTCACAATGAAAATCTAGCAGTAAAATTTAACTTTGACTTCTGAAACTAAGGAAGTGAATCAAGAGTGAAACAAGAAAAAAAGATACAAATTCATATCAATATCCATCAATGATCCTGCTGAAAACTGAGATATGAATCTGTGGACCACCATAGTCTAGTCTGCAAGATACCTCTGCATGAGAGAAAGAGCCTCTGAACTCTGCTGCTGCTGGGAGAAGATGAGCTCCAGACAGATAACATCCATAAGGAACCCTAGTCAGGACGTGAGGAACAATATAGCCAGAGCTAGCTTTGCTAGTCAGCAAACTGAATTCATGTTGGTCCCTGTAATCATTAGCTGGTCCCTAGGTAGGTGACTGGTTTGAGAGGTGGTTACATGAATCTCTAATAAGGGAAGTTAGGGAGGGACTGGGAGAGAAAGGGAATATCCCAGGCAAAACTTTCTGCTAGACTTAGGCTTTGGTTTTCCCAACTCCCAAATGGTCACTGGTCATAATAAGTTAATGGAACTATGATGCAACTTCTTAGCTATATTTAAATAATGTCTTCATCAATTTAAACTCTAATGAATTAAACACTGCATAAATTGTGTGCAAGAAAATGAGGGATACATATGAAAAAGGTGTCTCATGAAATCACAAAATCCTGGAAGTGCTGAGAGTACAAATAAAAACATAATGAGGTAATTATCCTAGACTGTCAATTTGAATAGGATTTCAATAATAGGGATTACTTGCCTCTATGGGAGCAGTAAGGGATTTGGATGTGTAACTTACTTCCTTGAAAATCCAAGATATAGGGAACATACACATGGAAAAATGACTGGGGATTTAGATCAGGTACAAATTTTTAAAATGCGGATTACTGCACGCTAAAAGCCCAGGCAGATACTCTTAGTCAGTACTAACAGTGCCTTTGTGTAGTATAACCTAATATGCAGTAGCTATGCCCGCACTCTTAGTGCAGGCTAAATGCAGGTTAGTGTGTTATAAATTCACACCATCCACAGTTTTCTCCCATAAGCAAGCAATTACATCATTTAACACATTTCCATACCCCTGCAAAAATAAGATTGTTTATCCAAATCCAGAGTATGGTAGAAAGCGCAGAAAGGATCAGAATATTAGAAAACAAAGATAAAGAAAAAAATAATAACCTAAAGAGAAATTCTATTGATGTGTAATTTCTAAAAGTCACAGTACTTTGCATAACAAAATAAACAGTCAAGGCAGGATTTTATTGGAGTACAACCTTGTCTCTAACCACATCCTGGGCTTCCTAAAATCAGGAATATTTCAAAGGTCAGCAGGCTTTCAGCTGTCCCTGCTGTACTGAAAAGGGAGGGGGGTTAATTCCTTTACAGAGGACTCAAGTTCCCACTGCCTTGTATACAGTCATTTCTACCTGCATCAGGAGAGCATAAAATACTACTCTTTTGATTTTATAACGTAAGAATCCCAGCATTGCTCAGTGATAAATGACAATACAAGCCGCAAGGAAAATCAGTCTTAATAAGTCTTAGTTTTCCTTTGGATACATTGACACAGTTACGCTGAACAGCACCTCATGAAGCACATTACTATGTCCTATTATCTTATTCAGTGACTGTCTAAAGAACAGTAATGAGGAGACAATTAAATTTAGTATCAAAGAATACACTATTGTTTTACATTTTCATTAGCAGCAGTTGATGTATACTGCATGGGTGGAGAATAATAAGTAGGGAAGGAAGGTCAAAGATGAAAAAGAAAGTATGATTGTTTCAATCTGTCATTGCAAAATATGCCTCCTTGCACACAGGTACTGCTGCAGCATCGCAGATAGAGTGTGCATCCTCGAAACATTAATTAGGTCAGGAACTCCTAAGATGTACAAATTTGACAATTGTTTTTGAAAAAGGAGAAAGAAATGAGGACTAGATATCACACGACACAGAACCCCTTGGCTGTTTATAATTGATAGTGACTGAATATAGTTACCTACAAAGGAATGCCCTTTACTATTAGAGAAAATACTCTTTCTCACAGTCCATGACCTCTCGAGACAACCGTATTCAGTTCTAACAATGAAATTGCCAACTACTTTAGGAAGGCTCTTGAATGCAGGAAGCATTACACAAAAATCTGGCTTGGACTATGAAACACACTACAAAACTCAAAACTAAACTGAGAGTCACCATGGATCTCACCTCTAACTATGAAATACATACCTTGGTTTTAGATTTCCATCAGTAATTTCTCCACAAGGGTTTAGAACACATCCAATCTCAGAAATTAGAAGGAGAACAACTATAAAAACTAGAAGACAGCCCAGCCAGACTGCATACAGTTGCAACCTACATCACCTAATGCAAATGTGCACAGGTGCAGGGTCAAGTTTATTTTGTTCTTTGCTCTTCTATGCCTTGCCCTTTAACCTTTGTACACACACTAGCAAAACAAGGAAACAAATAAAAATCAAGTCTGCAAATGAAGTTATTTTAAGAAGACAGAAAAATATATTTCCTGTCTAAAATGTTTAACAGTTATTGACATGTAAGGTAGCACAAGAAAAATATGAACAGAGCATTGTTTAGTTGCCTGTAAGTACACAGAAATAAGGAGAAACGTATACCAACTTTGATACCTCTACATTTAGTCTATCTCACACTTGAAAAGAAGTGTTGAACTTCTCCATGAAAGGGAATTGAGCTGTCACCAAGACCAACTATCTCAAAAGCTGATTTATATCCAGAGAAAAACACTAGAAAGAAGCTCTGAGCCCACACATTTGACTCCCTTGGATTTAGGTGTCGAAGTACTGTGTCAGCTCAAACAAATGGACTCTTTCAGGCTAGAGGCCCAGGTTGCTGAGGAGCCAGTGTTTCTGAGGTACAGTACCCAAAGCTTGCAAATCTGTCCACTCTTACTCAATTTGTCATGAACTATGAAGGAGGTAGAAGCTTAATCACCGTGATAAGCTAATGTATGGGCCACTGAATAGAGAGATAGATATGCATGGCAACTATCTGTTCACCCTCAGCACAGTCTTCAAAGTGAATCCTTACAAAACATTTCAGATTTGACAAATCCACCAATTTCAAAAGACATTTTTTCCAACCAACCAGATAGAAGTCTCAGGTGCTGAGGTTCAGTTAGACTACTGCCACAAAGAAGACATTCACCCAAAACTTCTGGCACCTTGTGCTAGCAACCTCAGCAGAGAGGATGGGTAGTGAAATCCTCTATCCTTTGGGAGTCTTTTGCGCATTACAAGCTAGACATGTTTGTTGCTGATAGGGATTGGAAGCTGGATTATGAATGCCCAAGGCTGCATTGCTTCTACCTACAGAATCACAGGCTGAGACTACAAGGACCTCAGAATCATCTGGTCTGCCTTTCCTGAATATCACAATACAGCAAACCCAGTAATGTGTACTTTGCTACAACATTCTTCCACAAAGACACCCAATCTGTGTACATGGACACCAAGAGATGGGGAAAATAGGACTTCTCCAAGCAGTTTGTTAAAATGGTGAATCATTTTCACTGTTAAAAATCTATCCTTAACTTTTAATCTGAATTTGTGAGACTTCAGGTTCCAGCTATTGCTCCTTCTTAGCATTTTATTTGCTATATTAGAAAACATTTAAACACCCAATTTTTTTCTCATTCACTAATCGCATCAGTTCTCAGGTTTCCTACTCCATAAACTACACTTTAAATTTATCACTGCATATTTTCTTCTTCAGCCACGAAGTATTTTGTGTTTCTTTTCATTCTTTTCTTTTCAACACGTTTTTTAAAACATGGGCAAACTGAAATGTACACAGAATCCCAGTTTTCCTATTGATGTTGTTAAAAATCACTACTCTATTTCTCTGCTTATTTATCCAATGGCATGACAGTCTTTTTAACATAGTATTACTGTGGGAGCTTATTGCTTGCCTGTTTTGATCTCAGATCCTTTTCAGACTCTCTTTTACAGAGGAATGTCCCTCGTTCTGAAGGTATAACCTGTAATTTGTCATTCTTAAACATACCTTTTTGCACCTAATATCACTCTGCATATCTACCTTATTTATCACACTGCCATTACTTACTGTTGCAGGAAAAACTGCTCAATTCACATAATTTAAATCAAATTAGGATCAAAGTGGTATATTGATTTATCAACAACATGTAATTAACCAGCAATCACTGAACTATACATGCAGGATCAGGATCAGCAGTACAAGAGATAAACCACAATACCAGACATTTACAAAATGAAAATAAACACCTAAAAATTTCTAAACACCTCTATATAATGAATCCTCAAAAGTAGCATCACTCGTATATCCTCACAGGCCATGTGGGTTAAAAGCATACCCCCTTTGCCGGGAGTGCAGGCTCCCCTTCTTGCTCATCTCTCCTCTTGGAGACATGGGTGCTCTAGCTCAGTGCAATCCCTTGCCATTCCCTGCTATCTGCAAGCGGACATTCCAGGGAGAAAGCACCCCACAGTTCACATATGCACACCCATAGTGTGGGACCCTTCTTGTTGCATCCCCTGTTGTCACTCCACTAGCTGGATGCAGGGTCCTCACAGAATCCGACAGCAGCTTGGTCAGGCCAAGCCAAAGGTTGCAATGACATGGGGCAACTTCTGGCAACATCAAAGCAGTTTCTTGCTCTATTATTCTCTCTCCTGCCCAGTCTCTCCCCCATTACAAGTTTTCACGCTTCTTTTATACTTCTCTTCAAGCTGACTCCTCCTTTGTCTCAAAAGTTTTCTTCTATTCCTTCTCCTCTTTAGCATTATCAGTTTGGGGACTTGCCCTCTCAATTTTGGGTATGTCATTCGCACACATGCAGTTTACGCTCACATTCCCATCCTAGCAGCTGTTGAGATGCAGGCTATTGGGCAAAGGGTGGGCCTTACACTTACATTAAGTGCAATTTTCTCTCAGTGATCATTTACATATCACTAGATCATTGATACACAAATATCGTAAAAAGAGTTATTGTAGTTTGTACCTGCATAACTCCACCAGAAAAATCCCATTCAAAGACATTTCCACACAATAATTATTTTTATGACCATCTGGCAGGTTCTTCTAAACTATTTAATAAGTATCCTATGCAGTTCAAAGTTCAAGTGTACTGCATTTCCATGGCAACTTTTATCTACCAACCTTGCGATGTCACTATAGCCAAATCATTTGCTTAATAAAAAATACTTTCCATAAAGCCGTACTGATTGCCATTAATCATTTTCCTTGCTTTAGTTCTCTATCTGCTGGATTGTGTGCTGCATTCGCTGTTATTTTGCCTAAAACTTATGTCAGACTAACTGGTCAATGATTAACAAGGTCATTGCACTTGCATTGTCTGAATGTTTTCCAGAGATATACTTTGTAGCACTCTTAGGAAAAAGATAACAGGATTATTGATTTAAAAATGTTTAGCCCTAATAGATGTTGTCCAATATCCTTTCACTTCCTTTATCTTTTCATGGTAAGTATCCTTAATCCTGATTTTTCCAGCTACAGAAGTACTTACTGAATACTTCTGTCATTTCTGCATCACTACTGCTAAAAACTATTTGTTTGGATATCTGCAACAGCAATAAGAGACCCTCATTTACAGCATATTCTAACTTCCAATCCCTCACACCACCCTTCCTTTCCTATCAAGATTTTTTTGGATGTCTTTGGGAAATTATCTTTCTATTACCAGTTGTATTCACTGTACAGCTTATAATTTATATTGGTTGTTATCTGTCTTCCTTTTTCCCCTACTATATGCTACTTGGTTTTGATTTTGGTTTAATTTTTAAATTTTTACTTCATCTTCCCTTGCATCAAAGACACCCTCATAGTCAACCATGAACTCTTTTATGATTTGGGTTTTTCTCTGGCAAAATAATATATTCTCCTTAGAAACCTTCCAGCTTTTCTTCACACTCTTCCATCTGTATTTTCTCTCCAATCAATTTTTCTCATAATTTTCCTCAGCTTTAGAAGATAGCTTCTTCTGAAGCAGCATTATTGGCTGCATTTTATCTTTCATTTGCTATAGGCAACCATCAACTTCATCTTTCTTTGCCACAATAAAATCTGATATAGATACTTGATATCTGATGCAATACCTTTTGTGACAGGAAATTATTGTCTATATTTTTCTGCAACTCTTAATGATATTTTATTATCACTGCATGAGATTTTCATATATATACCCAAAACTGAAATCTCCCATGAAAAGACAATTATTTTTTCTACACATTACAGAAAGGTACTTAAGGAGCAACTCATCCTAAGCTATGGTTTGATTCAGTAGTCTGTAGCAGATACCTCCAGTCCGTCACTTAATGTCTATAACTCAATCTTCAGGGCTCGCCTACTCAGTGAAATGTGCATTACAGAAAGAGGAATATCAACATGAACATTCGCTGAAGGTGAGGTTTTTTGACCTCTTTCCAGTCCAAAAGAGAAAACCATTATGGTTTTAATTTCCTGCACCATATACACTCAAAATTCACACGAGCGTTAAATGAAATAAAAATCTTATTGAAGCAGGAGACTGCGCACTACATCTGAGCAACCTGAAAGGCTAATGGGGTCACCATCCTTTCCCTTTAGTAGCTGTGCCATCAATAACCCTTAGAGAAATGAACCTCAGTTCTTTAAATGATGTAACAAATACAAAAGTTTGCCTCTGGAAAAATAATATATAACCACTTGTAGAAGACCTTGCCTCTCAAACAAGGCCTCACAAATAGTGTACTGGCAGAGAAAATTCTTGTAAAACCAAACAGCTAAGTAAAAAACCCTTAGCACAACATGTATGCCCTTTGGCAATGAAGCTCATGGAATCTAATATATTTTTGCGCACTTCATTTGAAAGTTGTGTGCATTGAGGGAGGAAAAACTGTGGTTCCTTAGGTTAACCTTTTTCTCTTCTTGCAGGTCCTCTTCTGTAGACTTTAAAAGATGAACTCCAAAACTTTTTGCTAAAGTAATTATAACACGTCATAATACTCAGTTATTTATGTGAACAGGCAATGCACAGAGTCACACCAGCACCAAACTCTCTTAGGCATGACTGAGAATTCAGCCAAAAAATATGACATTTCACAAAATACTTGATCTTTTTAATGTAAACTGAGTTTGTGCTATAGCAGCAATAAGGACCAGATTATTTCAATAACCCATTGGTTATTACATTATACACTGATGAAAAAGAATCATTACTACCTGGAATGTCATTAAAGACTGCAAAAGAAATGTGCAACATTTAGAAATTTAGACAGACAGAAAAGTGGACTTTGTGGCATATTTTTTCAAAATGACATTCAGATCACCTTTTTATGTCTGTAAACACAAGCATTTGTCCTACTGTTGATTTCTGGAACAGAAAAAGGTTTTATGCTTCTTTTAAGAGAAGAAACAAAAACTAAAACCACAGAGCAGGAACAATCCCTAACTGAAGGCATTAACAAAGGTCCAATTGAGATTAGTTAGAGCAGAACTGGGTTTCATCATTGCATAGTGATAGAAGAGAAGAGGAAGAAAGAAATAAGTAAAAGAAATGAAATTATTTGGTTGCATGGAAAAGTTACTGTACAACAGACTGGCTCCTATGTATTATTGTGTTGCATTAGAACAGAAAAATGGGCATTAGTGAATAAAAATCAAAATAATCCTTTCAATTCATACTCTGCAAGACAGAATTCCCACTTTATACCAGTGCATAGACCATCATCCCAGTCTCCTCTGATGAAGACCCAATGATGAAGAAACTTTCATGCCTAGCTCCCTATTTCAAATTCCAGTCAAGACAGTAGAATCTGATGGGTTTCAGCAATCTGAGTGGTCAGCAGCTTAGTGCATGAGAAGTTAGGTGACCATCTCCATCCTCATCACAGCTCGCCACCCTTTTGGCCATCTCAAAGATGTTGAGGCAAGTTCAAGGTACATGAACCAAATTAGCTTCTGCTTAAGCTCTTAAGGTGGTCCTGTGCCTGAGGTGGTGATGTCTTCAGGTACACTGACAAGCCGTGTGAGGAAACTTGCATTGTTTTTACCCATGCTGTACTCACCTTATGGACAAACTAGAGGTTCTAATTCATTTTACTTATTTTGCTGTGATACTCCTGAGCAATGTTTACCTAGTTGCATGTGGAGACATCATTGCTGGAGTTTTTTGCTTTATTTTGGGGTTGGTTTGTTTCCTTTCTAATTCTCCTGATTTTCCTGCTACACTGCACCCCCTCAGTCCTGACATAACAAGTACAAGCTCTGCAGCAAATACTATGAGACTTTATTTGGTGATCCAATGCTGCCTCTCTCCCTTTCACAAGCAGCAATGGCAAATCTCATTTCTGCTTTGTGAAAACAGAATTTCAAGAGCTCTTAGAGTGGGATGAGTATTTAAGTTTAGAAAAGCTCTGGTATATACCTGAAATGCATTTTAATATGCCCAAGGAATAGATTCAGTCCTGGCAAGTTCATTGTTGTTTCTAATTGTCAGCGACTGCTACATTTCACTTGCCTGCAGCTATCCAATTAACATATCACCACTACACAAAATATTGTAATATGCTCAATGTCCTAACAACAAGAGCCTCACACTTCACTTCCATCCAACAATTTTCTCCTAATTGGGTTTCCAACATATTAGCAAATGACAGGGAAGGAGAGACAAATAGACATAATCGGACAGATAATGCAGCCATTGAGCTGCTTTGCCTATTGTTGTGCAAAGTTCTGTGGAGAGATCCCTTGATTGGTGAGGAGAGAGACAGAGAGGGAGAGAGAAGAAAAGCTCAACTCAAGAAGTGGAAAACATGTAACTTGTGCCCTGAGATATTGCTATGGCAACATTTAAACAAAGAACAGAAAACCCTGCAGGATTCTGCTCTCGCTTCCTTGGATACCAAATGTAAATCCTCATTCTCTTTTATTGTGTGCGTGCACAAGCGTCTGATTTTTGCCTTTCCCTCTAACAGATAGCAAAATATCCAGGCTCCCTACCAGGAACTCTGTGTTAATTCACTTCCAGGTATTGTAGCTTGTGTATTTGCAACTAAAACACACCACTAGCATGCTCATCTCCCTCTTCCCCCAGGGGAAGAAATTACTCTGTGATAGTAAATAACAGGGACCCTTCTTTTATATATAACATGACTAAATAAACCTCTCCAAAATGCCACAAGTCAAGCCCCAATGTCTTCTGCCATAACAGTGATTAAGGGGAGCTGAGGCAGGAACCTTTCTAATAGCAGCTCTCCAGGACAACGCCTTGCCCAAGTTGCCAGAATTGGAGAAGGTTACAAAGCCGGCTTCCAGACCACCGTGGCTACTGCTATTACTAAATCTTTCTCATCTTGCTTGTCCTGTGGGGGCAGTCCTTTAAAACTGAAGAGGCATGTTTTTCATCATGCTTTTCATGGACCTGCTGGCAAGGGGATGGATGGGGATGCAGAATGAGGCTCCCTCCTAGTAGTAGCCCAAAGTCCAACCAGCTTGACTACCCTAGAAATAACTTGGTGGATGCTAATTGCATTTCTTTGGAGTCATTTCCCTCCCAGACTGAAAAGGGCACTAATTCCAGCACCCTTTTCTCTCTCCTCCTTCCCTCACTGGCAACCAGAAGCAAAGGGACATCTCCAGGCCAAAGCAAAGGCCAGTGGCAGGACCGAGATGGCAGCTTCAGCATGCTGCCACAGTGTGCAGTGCCTTCCTTCAGCAAACATATTGAGACTTCACTTACTTGAGTCTAGCTTGTGTTTTTCACCAGCACCAAGCTCTCTCAGCACTCACTAAAAACCTGGCCTGAGCCCTGTGGAAAATATTCTTGTCTCATATTGCAACAGCAAGCATTTTCATGTGAATGGGACATGGCTTTTTAGGTCACAGGTAAGTTGTTTTAAAGCCTAGATGATGGAAGCCATGACAGTATCTTGGGAATCCCTCTCTTTCTCTAGTTTTACATGATTGCTTCTATTCATTTACATCTCAAACATTCTTTGTGGGGCCTCACCCACTTCAAAAATTCATTTTTCACTTGCTAATGCTATCAGGGTGGGAGATACTGTGACACAGAATTTGCTCCTCCAGCAACCTGAACGTGCTCCTATTCTAGATCAGTGCAAATTATTCCTGATGTGTGAAAAGACATGCACTAGCTACCGCCTTGCATTACTAAACAACAGTTTGCCAATGAAACTTGAAGTCTGAGATTCATGATCTCTGACCTTCTGGAAAACAACTACAACAAATGGAGGACTCTTCAAACACAGTTTTCTCCTTCTTTCTGTACTATCACTTGGCACCTAAATGTATACAGAATGGGTCACTGTACAGTGTCAAATTCCTGGCTGCCCAAAGTCATTACTGAATGGATTGCCCATGTTTTGGAAGAGGAGACAGCCCACAGGATCAGCATATGCTTCTGAATGATACACCTGTGCTCAAGCACAAGCACAAGGGAAGTAGCAAAGACAGCTAGCTCTTGCCTCCACTCGAGCAGATCTGTTGCTCCTCATTTAGGTCAATGTTTGGATTGATGTTTTTGCCATTTCTTTTAAGACCAGCTCTTTGGGCTCTGGATAAGTCCCAGCACAAGCACTGAGAAATTCTAAACTCAGCCCTATTATGAGACTGAATGAGTTAAACTCTGAGCTGTTCCATGTGTCTTTGGCTACTGTATTAAGTGAATGATTCACTGAAGTGTGAAACTGTTGCCTCTTTAGAAGCAGACATACATCCCCAGATTTTTAATGTTGACAAGGTTTGCCTATTTCAGCCCAAACTGGTGGCTAAATTTTCCCAGTGCTTCCTTATCACATCAAGAAAATCCTCCTGCTAGTTATTGTACAAAATGAATGAGGCACGTATGGCAGCTTTCTATTGTCAAAAAGGAGACTTGCTCTATCAGGTTTTCTGTTTACGTGCTCACTTGACAGCAATCCAGGGAAAAGCTTGGAGATGCCTTTTCCTTAGCCAGCTTCTTTTTCCTTCAGTAATTACTGAGCAGCAGCTTAACATAAATTTAGCTGCTCTATTACTGCAACTGCTGATGTAAGTGTAGCCCACAATAGGGCACAGACTTACAATAATACATGAAGGAATGGAGAGTAGAATTTTGTGCTTATTTTCAGATGCTGGCAAAGTTATTACCCACTTAGTGTCCCACCAGGAAACATGTGCCCAGAGAAATAAATGAGGCAAAAGCATTTCATACTAAACTGATTTAGCTATAGAATACTGAGAAGGATGAGAGTAATTGGAGCCGGAAGGAACAATTTTTGTTGTGCCTGCTTCCTTCTTTATCTAAACACAACAGCACAAAGGGTCTGATTTGTTCGCATGGCAAAACAAAAACTTCCAGAGATTTCCTTAGGAGCAGAATTGGACCCTAAATCATAATCCTTTACAAGTAGTCAATGCTTAAGAGGCATGACCTCCAAACAGAAGCACATGGGACACATCTGAAAGGCAGAAGGTCTCATTTCCTTTACACCAAGAAATACAAGAGGCTTACACGAAATAACAGTGGTGATGCAAGAGAATTCAGAAATGAGAAAAAAGGAAGAGGTTAATATTTATTTATGTATTTATCCAGGGAAGTTAGAGCTCTGGTTTGTGTTGCTTCATGCAGGAAGCTTGAGAAGAGGGAAACACTGCCAGAAAAAAATGTTGAAATCAAGATCCGGTTCTACAAACACCTTTCCCATCCCTGCTTCTTTCCCCTCCTCCAGAATATTGCAGCTAGAGAAAAGTAAAATGAATGGCAAAGCTAGTTCTGCACCCTGCCTTCCAAAAAATATCCATATCTGTCCAATGGTTCATTTAATTATGTTTCCTTCCCTCCTTCTCCACCAAATTTGGCCTAATAAAGACTTTCAGTTGGAGCCTCTACATGTGAAGGCCAAGGTTGAGGAGGGTGGAGGCGAGAGAGGACAGAAGGGGGGAAAAAGAGGAAGAAAATCCCTAACTACAAGGTAAGCAGTCATGCCAGGAGAGGGGACGGAAGTGGCACTCTTCCCCACAGGAACACAAGGACCTCTATTTTAAACACCATGTTATCCTGCCTTTATTCCACACCCCCACATCACATTTCTCCAGAAGAAGAGACATTTACTGATTTGTTACTTACACATGATTGCTAATCTGTGAATCCCATGAGCTACAAGCTATTTTTTATTATTTTTATCATTGTAATAACAAAAACGACTGCTTGTCAATCAAAGTAGACCTCCTTCAACTGCCACGGAAGTCCTAGGGGAGCCAGGATTCACCACAAAATCACAAAGAATTTCCTAGGAGATTTGGAGGGCACGGGTGGCTTGTACAGCAGTTTTCAAAACTCTCCTTCAATAGCAGAATGCCCTCTCTCTGCCTGCTACTATTTGCTTTTAGCAATGGAGTGTAAAACATACCATATCTCTCAGCCCTGCCTCCTCAAAATCCATTACCACCTCTTGTCCTACCCCCCCACTCCCACCAAAAGCCATCATTCACCTCCCTGCCTGATTATAAAATTTTCCTGTTAATACACCATATTGATCTGCAATGTCAGACTGGATGCCAGGATTTAAATTAGAGCCCTTCTGTTTTAAACACAGAATAAATAAATAAACCTCTTCCATGCATCCAATTCTGTGCAAGTTGCAGCAGTTTGTACAGATTGGGCAATCAGGCAGCACACCACCGCTCACTGCAGGGGCTTTCTCAAAATTTTTTCTTTGCTAGTGAACATTTACAAATGTTACAGAGCCACAAGGCAGACAGGCAGGCATCTGCAACATCCTACCAAGGTTGGAGTTTTACTAACAGGAACATTTCAGCTACTGTGAGATTTTGGTTCTGTCCTCATTCCTTCCTTTCTCCCTTCCTGACCTCCCCCCCAGCCATTAGCAAAATCCAGTTCTTAGAATTCATCAGATTTTTTTTTTTTTAAAGATGGGGGACAGGTAGGGGGATCAAACCAAGTAACAAGGGAGAAGGAAGAAAGAGGAGAGGCAAGGGGGCATATTTTCTTTTCCAACAAATAATAAAATGGAAAGTGCACTTACTGTATCCTCAAAGACTATCCAGCTGGAAATCCGAGTGGTTATGAAAAGCCAGGGTGGGGGAGGGGTTAGGAAAACTATTTCATTTCAGCAACCAAACCAAAATTAAAAATAAGAAAGGAAAATAAAAATATAATATATCCAACTGCAATTTCCAATCACTTTGAGTTCATACAGGTGCCAAACCAACCCAACACTGCCGAATTCTCCCCTCCGGCAATTTTTCTTTCTTCTCTGTCCTTTTTTTTTTTCCTCTGTCGCTTTCAACTTTTCTGCTTAAAATTGCTGCAGCGGTAGCACTGATGTTTGACTTTGCTGGAGAAGAGGGGTTTAAAATAACAGGAAAAAACAAAACCCTTGTAGAAGATGAATGGTTCTTCTCCTTTCCAAAACTTTTTCATTCCACTGTGGATCCTTTGCCTAGTTTCCTTTTTCTGAGGTTTTCTGCCTCTCTGGCTCCTCTGCTCTCCATTGCTCACTATTTAGTTTCTCTCTGGAGAGCAGAAAGGGCTGTATTTCATTTTAAGGAACCTTCCATCTGTATTCTTTTAATGTAATTTTGTTGTGACTGTTAAGATCCAGGTCTTGCCAGACAATTTTCTTCTTCCCCCTTCTTTGCTGCACTATCAATTATCCAATCCGTGCGTCTCCACATTAGAACGGAGGTTCCCATTCTTCTATTTTCCCTACCCCCCCCCCACTCCTTTAGCAGAGAACTTCCTTTTGCATTTAAATTTTTATTTGTGTGTATCAAAACAATAAACTTCCAGTCTCTCTCCCCCCCTCTAAAGATCTGATTAGATTTCCAATCACAACCCAGTGCGCAATTGGATTTTTGATTTCAGCAAGAAGCCAGCAATCCACAGCATCAGCACCCTCTCCTCGCTTCAAACTCCACGTTATATCCTTTTGCCTTCCGTCCAACTCCTCTGCATTTTCATAATCTCACATTAAATGGAATGAAGGAGGGAGGGAGTGGAGAAAAATTCAAGGTTCCCACCAGCTGTCAAGAATAAATCCATCCCCTCGTTATTTTTTAAACACTTGGGACGCATGTTTTTAACGCCCACTCTCCCCTTTGCCCCCCCCCCCCCCACTTCTCAAAATCTTTCTGATGTTAAAACTCCCCCGATGGGGCACAAAAGAACCCTGGGGAGGCGTGATTTGTCCTCTTAGCTGTGAATTTCACAAGCACCGGGCTCCCTTTGCTCTTCATTTCAGCTTCCTCTCCATCTTTTGTCCAGCAGCTATAAAGATCCAGCAGCACCGAGACGCATAAACTTCTATTTCTTCTTTGGGGAAGGAGGGAAAGAGAGAGAGGGAGAAGGATAAAAGCTCTCCAGTCTCTGCCTCCCTTTTCCTCTCTTTCTCTATTTCAAGTGCAGGTCTGATCTCATTTCCAAGCTCAGCCTTGTGTATTTCAGATCTACAAGTTGGATTTTCCTTCTGCACAGCAGTGAGTTATGCTCCCATCTTCTTCCACATGCCAGTTATCTTCCCCCTTTTCTTCCTTCCTTCCTGCCTCCCTCCCTTCCAAGATGACACATTCCCAGGAGCGCTGTTGCTTCTTTCAGTTTTTAGTTTCATCCCTGAAACGCACAGCCCTTTGCACAGCAGAAACCCCTTCTCCCTGCCATTAGCTTCAGCTTGAATTCCCCCTGTGTGTGCATGTACGTACGCATGTATGTATACATCCAGTTCCAGACAGCTGCTGCTGTTGCTGCTGGGAGTAGCTCCGCTTTTCTGTCGCTCTGCCTTTCTCTTACTCCCCACCTTTCAGTAGCACCCTAGGAGTCGCAAACGTCCCGGGGCCAGTCTTTCTGGCTACACTCTTCCTTCTCCCCTTCCGTTCTCTCCCTCTTTCTCCCCCCCCCCCCCCTTTTTCCCCCCTTCTTTTCTCTGCTTGTGATCAGTAAAATACAATTACCCAATTACCTCCCATCATCTTAGCACTGATTGGTCAATTGCGTTAACACTCGATGTCAGCGACCGGGGTAGCGAGCTGCTCCGGCGTGGCACTGCTGCCACCTGCTTGTCAGTCTGGGAACAAGCTCAGGGTTACCTTAAGAAACCTCCAAGTGAGAAAGCAGTAATTGAAAAACAAGGGATCATCTTAAGGAAAGGAATGTCAAAACTCATTTTCTTAAAAGCTTGCCTGATTCTGGCAGATCAACCGATATTCACAGGTACTAGCTGAGCCACAGAAGCAGAGGGAATGACAGTAAAATGCAATGAGGTATAACGTTATCTTTGCACAAAAAGGTACAGATGAACTGGTATTCACAGGCTGTTTAGCCACAGAAGCAGAGGGAACGCCAGTGAAATGAAATGAGGTATAACGTTACCTTTGCAAAAAAATAACAGCGCAAGTGATTTGTATGGAGGAATAATCCGTTTTCCAATTACTGAAATAAATGCTTGCTTAAAACTTGTATTAACATAAAAGTTAGCTAAAACTCCAGTTTGGCAGATGTTCCAGGCCAAAAGCCCTATGAAGTGCCTCAAGGTTTCAGTGGGTTTAAGTGACAGGTTCAGTGAGTTGTTAAGTGACAGGCACATACCAATATAATGTCCAGGCTCACAGGCCAAACCTGCCACAGCTTGATTGGGATGCCTTTCTGACCAAGATTTTGCAGTTGGGAGAGAAAAAGGTTTAGAGATGCAGAGAAATACAGTGATCTTCTTAGGCTTCTAAACTCAGTCTCTGATTTTGCTAGTAAGATGCTGACATTCTTGTTAGGTGCTTACCTAAACATATGTTAGGTGTACTTACTTAGATGTATGTTAGTTAAAATGCTCAGAATCAGGTTTGTGCTTTGCATTTTCAGGGACCTAAATTCAATAGAATTTTTACAGAAAACTTTGTGTAAAGTTAGATATGCTACCTTCTGCAGGATCAAGGGAAACAGAATATGGATGATGTATGCTGGCATTTGTCTCTCTCAAAATCAGAAAGAAATTATTTATAGATCTAACTCCTCTACACAAACCTCAAAAAAGAATTAGTCAGGCGCTTTCATGGTAATTATAGCACACTTCATATATTAAGCAGTAACTTCAAGTTATTCTTTGCATGCAACACTATAGCTTGCTCTTTGCTCTGTCCTCTCCAGAATAGCCAAAACATGTTTGCCATCCTCAGCCTTCATCTTTGGTGTGAACCTGACACACCTGAAAATGAAATCTTAAGTTGTCTGTCATAATATAACTGTTTTCTAAAATTCTAAAATACATAAGCTAGCTGAATTCAGCCAAATGACAGTTACTGAATCATGAACATTGACTCTCAGATTTATCCTACTGACTCAGCAGGCTTTCTGGCAAGAAAGGTTCTACCAAATACAAGCTCCAGAACTACAACAGGGTCCTTGCTCACTGCTGTATCAGCTAGCATCTGAGCTGACTCTCCCTGAGCGCAAGGGCAAGCACAAATTACCTGGGATGGGGAAAGACCCAATGTGCCGTAATAACGAAGAACCCAAACGTAATGGTCTTTCAAGAATGCTAAAAAAGACTTTGGGGATTTTGGAGAAGGCTGCTGCTATGATATGGGATGAAGTTGCTGACAAGTAACTTTTCTCTCAGTTGGTGAGCTTATTTTGCTCCTGATTCATTGATGCCACTGGTGTATTTTGGGCCTACAAACTTCTTATGAGTCTTTTTCTTTTTACTACTTAAAATCAGAAAAAAACAAAGTTTTTTCTTTTCCCAGATGTATAAAAACATCACAGCCTAATAAATGTCTGCTCCACTGTTTCTTTAAAAATGTGCCTGAACACCTTCCCACTAAAACTAAAGAGCCTGTGAGCAAATGTGAAGGTTTCTATAACTGAATTAAATAAATGGGCGTTAGAAGATTCTCAGCTTTTGCAGATTTAATCAGATTCTAAGGCACAAGCACCTGCAACAGTTACAGCATCTCTGTGCTACACAAACTAATATTCATTTACACTTTTGCAAGAAATTTGCATATTTTGTAGTTTTTATGTCCTTCAAATGGCATCAAAATACAAATTTCTAATATTTAAATAAATGTGTACATATATATATATGAAGATAATATATTTGCTGACATCAATATGATTAAACACAAAATTAGTAACAAGACTGTGATGTGCTGTAGGCTATGATATAATTGTCTCTTAATGTTTCTTATTTTTAATAAATCAATTATGGTTTATGAGCTAATAAGCACAGAAAATAGAATGATCAGCTACTCGGAGCATAACTTTAAAGCCATCTAATTTGTGATATTTATGAGGTGACACCACATGCTATATGAAAAGGCAAAAGTCCTTTTATTAAACAAAATCCAAAATAAAATTGTATTATCTGATTTTCAAGCATGAGTCTCAGCTATGTGTCAAGCCTATTTAAAACATAAATATTTAAGTGTTATCACAATAAATCATCCACTAGTCCAATGTTAAAAGAGGATGATTATGGCTGGACAGAATTGTTTGGGTGACTTTTTTCTGCAGTACATTGTATGTGGTTGAACAGCCTTTGGACTTTTTTCTGCAGGTTTTCTGGGCAAGGAATACAATTCCCAACATATTAGTTCACAAAGCCAATCCAAGATGGTGTGTGGATATTAAACATAAAAGCACTGTATGCTTCACTATATGAATCCATCCTCATGTAACATTGTACAAGCACCAACAAGGTGAGGGGCAGGAATTATCTCGGGGCCTCCCATCCAGTTCTTGACCTGGGGAATTGCTGTTCTTCCTGCCCGCCATCGCCCCCGCCGCCGGGCCCGCTCGGGTGCAAGGCGGGTGCCGCCCAGCCTGCACTCCCCGCCGCCACTGCGGTACAAACGCCCGACCACGCGGCAGAGGTCCCTGGGGCCTGGTCCCACCTACAGGCCGGGAACAGCGCGAGTCAAAAGGGTGAAGGATGAAGAAAACGTTATCGTCTCTCAAGGGAACTAACTTTGTTTTTCACCTAATGGGACAACTTTGCCTCATCTTGAGTACAGGGGGAATAACAAAACTCAAATGTATGCACTGGCAAATGTTTATACAGCAAACACAGACAACAAGAGATTGGCCTAACGCACCTTTTCCTAACTGACAGATGATGCGAGTTAAAGAACTGAACTTGTACATGTGATTAGCACTGAGAAAGGCTAATGTAAAAGATTAGATGGTCAGAATTGTCAGTCATTTGGTGGAGGAGAAATATGATCAAACCCTAAGAAAAGCAAATTCTGACTTGTAGATAAAGAGGAGGAGTAGAGGTCCACTGCACAGAGAAACCTTAAAATTGAATAAACACTAACAAAGTGTAAGGAAAAGAGTGAAAGCAGATCATTTTGATAATACAAAGTAAAGTAAAAAGCAGTTTCAAAGTTATGTATTCTGAACCAGTGACAGTCCTGCCTGCCTTTTAAAATAAACATGAAGAAATCACAGAGGAAGCTGTGGAACACATTATTCTTTCTATTTTATTAAACATTGCTGACAAGACGTTGTTTGCATATGGAAACAGTACTTGAATCCTCTTATAGCTTACTACTTTCAAAAAGGAACAAAAAATGCTGACAAACTTACTTTTGTCTACATGGTTCTAAAATCAAGCTCACTCTAATTTAGGGATTCGAGAGAGGTGCTAAAAATCTCAGAGTGTATAATATATTATATATTATATATATATTCTCACAGGGAGACTGATTTTCATAATGCAATCAAAGCTCATGGTACATACAGTTTTGTGTGTGTGATTTTGCTGATTATTGAATATTTCTTTTAGTATGAATAAACCTAAAATCAGATGCATAACCTTTGAAATTAGCAGCTATAATGCTGCCTCATTTAATCATTTTACATATTTTTCTTCTGATGTTTACAGTTCTAGCGTGAAGCTTTGTTTTAGAGGTAATTTCGGCTTGGTCACAGAGGCTTGGAAGAAGTAAAAGAAAAGATCACAGAATTACAGAATGGTTGAGGTTGGAAGGGACTTTTAGAGATCATCTTCCGCAAAGATTATCCTCCTTTCAGGAAGATCTGGGTAAAATAAAGCACGTGTTTTTGGTATTCAAGAAGTTCAAGTGACTATTCAATGAACCCATCATAATCCAACCTATAATACTAGAAATCTGTTTCTTCTGGTAAAAATGGAACTGAATGTTGTTTTTTTGTTAATTTGGTTCCATTTGGAAGAAAGTATATGCTCAGCACTTTTGTATTTTTATTGTCCAGAACAAGCTTAGAAAAAAGTACTAAAAATTTCAGTTAAGAACATCTTTGATGGTAACAATCTACCACTGAAAGGCAATTTGCTGTCTAGAAAGACCTGCTGTTCTGTGGAACCGAGCCCAGTATTGTCTGTTTCCATGATAACAGACACAACCAATTCATAATGTAATGGCTTTTAGAAGTATTCTTCGTAGAAGGAAAGAAAGAAGCTTTATACTTATTTGGTAAAAACGTCTCTTCTAGTGTGCACTAAGATTCTTATTCACCTGTGTGCCTAGGAGAGCTATGTGCCTAGTATCCACAGAGAATTAGCAGAGGAGATTTTTTTCTAAAACAAATGCTGCTTTGAAGAAAAAATATGAAAAAGATACACTACTAATAAAAAGAATGTAAACTTTTCCTCAGTTTGCTCTTTGAACTCTTGTATTTCAATTCTGACTAGGGCCTATATATATAGTGTTAGAATGTCTAAGAAACTATGTCCCTGTTTCCTAACTAAGGTTTATCCTTTAGGGTTAGTAATCACTTTTAAGTTTATTTTAACAGGACTTCAGGGTACCTAATAGTTAGAGTGTTAAACCTTAAGAGTACACACAACTTTGGAAAAGCAATTATATATTTAAAAAAGTAAAATTTTCCTTTGTACCCAACAGAGGAAGTCTGGTTCCACTGAGGTCAATGACGAAACTTACTGACTTGAATAAGGCCATGATTTTACAGAGTATCTTTTTTCATGTGATTTTAAATTTTAACTTCCATTCCAAATCTGTCTGTAAAGATGCTGCCAAGATGAACATTCATGCTTACTCTGACTTTATTGCTACAGTTACTCCCAAGAGAACGAAGGACAAGCTTTTTCTGCTTCTGTGTCACAAAGAACTCCCCACAATATGCACACGCATACACATGCTAGCTTTTATTCAAAATCACTCTTAACTCATATTCTTTTGGCTAGAAATAGACTCTGGTGGTGTCCCTTGTAATACAGGGCATGCTTAATCTCTCCTGTGATGGTAGCACTATAGCCCCTTTCAATAATTTTTTTCCCCACAACTTAGTTCAATGTTACTTAGAGCAATTAGTCTAGATTAGGAGGAAGTGCATGGCAAAATCCTTTTCCTATGAGAAAAACAAAACTGCAAAGTATAATCTTCATTTACAGCAGTAACCCTACCACAGAACAAAAGCTGTGTGATACTACTACCAATAATAACAAAAATCTTCTATTTTCCTATTCCAACTTCAAATGCTGGAAAAGGCCATTTTTTTCAACTTCCTATAAAATTCAAAAAATTTTGACTGAATGAACATCAACTAATATTCATTAACAAACTACTGCATTTAACATAAAAACACTAACTCACAAAATGGCTTGAAACAAAATGTCAAATGTTTTCACTCCAAAACAGCCCTGAAAAATAGCCCAAAGCCTGCCATTTTTCTGTAACATTAATTTCAGGCTTAGAATTAGATTCTAGACAAATTCTCTTGTGCCCAGGACAGAGTGCCACTGGCATCAAAGCGTTGTAAATTCACTTCACAGAGAGGAATAACTTCTTTGACTTCAATGGACTCTCTCCAGATTAATGCAGGTGCAAATGAGAACAGAGCATGGTCCTTCATTTTATATTCATGTCCCATCTAATATGTATTTGGTTTTGTAAATGTCAGCAAAATAAAAAAGAAAAATGGATATCTTTCTGTTACTTTAAAATTGGATTTTTAAGAATGTAAAATTTAAGAACATAGACAACTAGACTCAAACATGAATGATGCATTACTTTGGAAATAATAACTTTACAGTGTGACAGCATTTTGGGGGGAAATTTTAAATAGCAAGAATATAATACTCTCACACAGAGATGAATGTATCAGACATCTTGATTTCTTCTCCTGTGGAGTTATTGTGACTGGAAAATACAATTTGCATTTATTGAGAACACAATCTCAACTATATATGCTTCAAAACATTAATGAGAAACAACCTAGCAGCCATATTGCTCTGCCTTGTTCTCATGTTTAGCATAAATACAGAGTGAAATGCAATTTTGGGGAAAAGACCTTCGAACAGTTTAGCCTCTGAGTCAAGGAAAAAGTAACATAACAGATTTCTAAATTTTGATCAGCAGAAAATGATAATGCCTTGCTTTAACTATGCAAGATGCAAAAGAGCTCTAGCTTTCTACAGAGTGGGGAGGGAAAGAATGGGTATATGTAAAGAGATCATTGACAGACATCACTGCCAAAATGAAAAAAAAAGTTCATGGCATAAATAACTGTTCCTTATAGCTCTGCATTAGGTGCTATGTTACATATTCTTTTTACATTTTCACAGCTGAAAGCTGTTAGAAATTACAGTAGTTAAGAAAATAACTTCAATTTTCAACACCTATTTTCAGGGACTTATAGCCTTCTAAATAAGTTACTTCCAACTATATATCTTCAGCTTGTTCTGATACCAAAATCTGATCATAATTTTTACATGTCAGACAAATTTCCACTTAACCTTTTTTGGTCAATATGAAAAAACATGTGCTTTATAGAGAAATTTTTCTACTTTTTTTTTTTAAATCACAATTGGCTTATTCTTGACCCCTCGAAAACAACAGAACCTTTTTTAGATTTATCCACATTCAAACAGATGGCAGTACTATAATGCCTATGGTATATACATAATCTGTTTTCTTACAGTCAATTCTTGCAGGAGCGTGGCCAGTGATGAGGACATCAAAAGTTATAGCCAGGATTCACTGGGATAATATTTCCAGAGTGCTTGTATGATCTCAAGGTAGGTCATTTGATTTCGCTATGCACCAATCACCTTACCTGTAAAATGGAAACAGTACTTACTGAGTGTGTTAAACAGGATGTTAAACAGACAATAGCATTAGTGTGACTAAGGAGTGTAAACAGTTTCACAACCATGTGAGTCCATGATGTGATGCAGCACACCATGCAATGCAAATAAGAAAATAAGGTGGCAGAAGGGAAAAAATCCTACCTTATTGTCATTCTTCTCTGTACCCTAGCAGTCCATACCTGATATTAAATAATTTAAGATCTCTGAATGCTGTATGACATAACTGTACTTTGATTGATGTTGGCTTGAATAAGGAGAGATTAAAAATTGAGGGAACAATTTAGGACCTAGCAATGAATTAAGGCAGGAGGCACCATATTTATGCACCCAAGTGCACTGAAATGCGGTATAGGATAGTTAAGAGACCAACCTTCACCTTGAGTTCTCTGGATTTTCTCCTCCAATATTCAGCTCTCCCTCCTATCTCCACATTCCCATTAAAACTGTACATAGTTTAAAGAACATATGACACCTGAAATACCTAATCGTCTTTCAGTATCATCTTACAGAGGCAGATGAAAAACTGCAAAACAGTAATGAGCTGCTTAACATTCTTTGGAATGAACTCAGCTACTGCCACTGCAGAACAGACCAATGGTCTGTCTACTCCAGTATGGTGTCACTTCTAAAGAGAGTTCAGGATCATTCCAGAGTAAGTAGTTCCACAACATTGATTTCATAAAGCAGTCTAAGTGGAAGAATAGTCCAGACATATTTGCATTGCATAACACTCTTTGCGAGTAAATATGATTGAAAAACGTTCGTCCTTCAGGGAAGAATAAAGGACACAGTTTTTCCGTAATGAGATGTTTTATTTTCTTTTCCCCATATATAGATAGATAGATAGATAAATTGATAGGTAGGTAGATAATATATATACGTGCTGCAATTTTCTAGTGCTCAGAAATGACATTAGCAGTGCAATGTTATTGAGACTTATCCTGGGAATTGCTCTATACTTAAATCACCTAAGCCCTTGAAAGGTTACAGGAAGGGGAAAATGTAAATCTATACTTTGGAGGCAGTAAGGGGAAACGTTTAATACAGATCTGTATCTTTTTCCTCATTAGGACAGTATTCTGAGAAGTTCTAAAAGGAACCTGTGGACAAGAATAAATCTTTCTTTATTGACTGTATGTGAGAACTTCTACTAAGAACATAAAAAATCCTGCAAGTCCAGACTGGCAAAAATGATGGTAAGAATATTGGTTCTTTAAAGTGTATATTTAAGTTTTGGTATATTTATATTTACATAAAATATTAAATGTACATGTATGTGTTAAATTATATTTACACATTACATATTAAATATTCATTTATATGTTAAATGTGTATTTTTAATATTTACATATTACATGTACACATATATTTTTATCAATGATACTTTTAGAATCAGTTTTCCTTCCCTCTCTACAAACTTCTTTCCCAGTTTTTACATTGAAACCTAACTTACAGAATCAGATCTGATCTTCCAGATCTAGGGAAGAGCTGCCTGTTAAGGGGATTATTTCTGGTGATGAAGACGGTAAAAATACCTGCAAGGAATGAAATGTTTTAAAAAGCTGCATATCATGGTTACAAGATTGTTTGGGAAAGCAGAAGTCTGGATTTGGTCACCACTTGTAGCGATTCCTTTTTTGTTTTTTCTGTTCTTTCTATTACTCTCTCCTCACATTTTTTCCCCTAGCTTAGACCAAAACTGCATTTCCTCACTATTGTATTTGCTTTTCGCAACTTTGTTCACACAGGTGGAAATTGCCTTCAACATGCTAAAACAATTAGTTATCCCGTAAGAGATGAGAAGTGTATTGGTATCTATCACAGTATATACTCCTGAGAGCCTTTGAACAATCAGTAGGAGTAGTACTCAGAAAACTAGAGTTCTAGACCAAAGTTTTCAAATTTTCCAAAATTTGCTAGCAAATACATTTTGGTGAAAAGCAGGAAGGCAAGGGATGAGGGCTTTTATTTAAAATGCTTCAAGTAGGCCTGATTTTCAAATGCACGCCTAGCAATTTTTGCTAATCCACCCTATTTAAAATGGGCTATCCAAAGATGAGGCAACTAAAATTAATTATCAATTTTGGAAAACTTGTTTAATAAATCTGTGTCTGGAAACATAGACCGAGAGGCAGGAATCAACCATTTGTGGTCTTAAAGTACATACACTACATTTTTTAGATTTTCTTTTCCAGAAAAGACTGAGATGATATTTGGGTTCAAAGTACAAAGTTAATGGAATCTCTCCCAAAAGCAAGGGTATAAGGCCGTTTTAGTTTTGTATTAAAAACTTTCACCAAAAACATGATGTTTAAACACAATTTAATTTTAAAATAAAAACATTGATAACATCAAGGTACTCCTATTTTGATAATTTGTGAACAAAGTATTGTTTTTCTATTATATAATTAATTTTTTCTCTCAACAGTTATTTCATTATTAGGAAAATAAAAACACACCAAAATAAATCCTTCCAAAGTCATTTTTTTAACATAAAAAGTGTTTCCCCATAACATTCTCTTAGATATTCAAATAGCTATTGAAATCATGAAATTGCATTGAAATAGATGTTTTTCATTTCCACTACTATGGATATAAGAATCAAGAATTAGTTTGTTCCTCCCTTCTACACCGGTAGGCATACTTTATACTTATCCAGGGGCATACATGTTTATCATGACACAATGTAACACTGAAGTGTTGTCATCTGCAAGCTATTTTATCTTCAACACCATTGCAGGAAGGGCTATTTTCATAAAAGAATTTTTCAAACAACAGTGACCTTTAAAACACAAATATAATTAATTTCTTGAATATCTATCAAAAAAAATAGGCAGCTCATGGTTATCAGAGTATTCGCTTACGAAAAACACAAAACAACATACTGGGATGAGAGACAGATATGGGCTGGTCCTTGAACTTGACAGCACAAGATTTTCCGCTACTTTATAGACACAGTGGCGTTGTTCCCATTAAACTTAGGCATTTTACTCATGAGAAGTTGAGCTTGCTGAAATTGTTCAACATAAACTTTTCTTTTGCTGAAGTATACAGTCTCAACAACATCAAAACATCACCAAAACTGAATTCATTCTAAAAATAAGGCCTCCAGGATAGATTTGAAATTGTATTCAGGTGCTTAAATATGTGGGTTGGAACCCTCTGTAGTTTACAAATTTTGTCCGAGTTAATCATGTACCTCCCCTATCCTTCCACCTTTACAACCCTTTCAAATAGGAACACTGTTTGTTTGTTAATATAACAGAAAATAACGTGTGCTGTGTAATGTGCACTTCAGAGATTTTTTTACAGGTGGTCAGCAGCATTCATGACAGCTTCATCACGCCAAGATACTTGTGGCTATACCATTTTTCAAAAGACTTATCCTACCTCTCTATCTTGCCACAGAAAACATCAAACACCTGCATCTTACATACTCCATCTTTAATAAACTGGTTGATGTTTGTTCTGGACTAGGTCGGTATTATACCCATGACTACCTTGGGGATTTGATTTGGCAAGGTATTTAAACGGAGTATTTATAGGGCAATCATGCTGATGAAGACCTTGTATTCTAAGCTCTAGACTGGCAAGGATTTCTGCTTTGGTTAAATGCGAGCGAGTATATAAATATCTCCCAGCCCTTTGTCACACAACAGTGTGGGAGTAGAAGAGTTTGCTAGGCAAGGAGCTAGAAGTGAGAGGGAAGCTCTACCTCCTTGCAGCTATGACACATTATTATTATTCATTTTGTGGCGTGTCAGTCAGACTGTCATAGCGCTCAGCCGAGAGCACGCGCTCCACGGCCGCTGGGCAGCACGGCCAGGCAGGGGCGGCAGGGGGAAATCTCTCTGCCCCGCTCCAGGCACAGCTTTGCCTCCCTTTGAGGAACGGATGTGGCAGCCCAGGCTGGCCGAGCATCAGCTGGTTAACTAACAACCAACAACGTTCATTCATTACCAATCAAGACCTATTTGTAAAGGCTTCCCGAAAAGGAGTCCAAATTCAGTATGTACACTGCATTCACTTACTACTATTCAGCCACACCTGTCAGTCTCAGAGAAGGTGATCTGTACCACTACTACGTCAAAAGTGCAAACAGTGGTCTGAGCAGGGGTGTCAGCACAACACTACGCGGAGTGAGGAGGTTAATAAGAGAAGACAGAAGCTGCAGGGTCAGAGGAAGCATAAGTATAAAAATTTAAAATCACCCAGGAAGAACATAAAGCAATAAGGCAGAGGAAGTAAGGAGGTCAGACACAGGTATCAGGTCTTAAAAAAAAAAAAAAAAAAACAAGCACACACACAAAAAGCCGGAAGAGGAGTCAACTGGAGAAAAAGAAGGGAATGTGAATCTCTTGAACAAGAAAAACTCACATTAGGGGTATAAATAATTTAAAAAGAGCTTTTGCAGCTTTGAAAATTAGCTTGTATGAACAAAGCTTTATATCTGTTATTTCCATTAAAATTTGCTTCCTCAAGTATTTGCAGAAAATGAAAACACAGTAAGCAAATTCACTTTCCTCCCTCTGTCCTTAAGCAGATTGTTATGTTAACATATCTTCTCCAATTTTTCTGCTTCTCTCTCTCCTTTCCCCATAACACAGCAGCTGTCTCTGTTCAGGGAAATTTTTTTTTTCATATAATCTTCTGATTGGGAGTAAAGGATAGAAAATCTCAAAGCCAGAGTTTAGCAGCAATTCAGAGAAATAATTCTCAAACATAATTATCAGGTCAGGAGGCATTATTGCAATGCCATTGCAACCAGCCTGTCATGAGACCTTCTTGCTTCTAGCAGCTGCTATCAGTGCTTTCCAACCTCATCTATGCTTCACTCATTCTAATATGCTTCTTTTAGAATACTGTGGATAACAGGATACAAGAGAAATTACATTAAATCACACTGTAATCCTCCTTGTTAGAGCAACATTTAAGCAATAATCATTGAGGTACAGAGCATTTACCAGGGAGCTACTGACTAAAAGGAGCTAATGATCATGGCCCCCTATCAATAATATCAATTTGTTATTAATATTATAATATTAAAAAACTATAATCTTATTTTCTTTAAATTATCAACAACAACAACAACAAAAAGTTATATTTATGCAAGTCACATTATCACAGTGCATTTAAAATTATCAAATAGTAACCATTTCACAGATCATGGAAATGTGCCCACCTGTAAAATGGAGCATAACTTCTGGCAAATGATTCGTGGCAGCATCACACAAACATTTCACACCAAAAACAAGAACTGGTATTCCTGTTAAATCTGTTTTAAAATTTTAGTAGGCAAAAAAGTAAGTGGAATTCAACCAGGTCACCACAATATGTTATCATCATACAAAAAACAGTAATACCAAGGGACCAGAACTAAAATATTTAATTTGACGAGGAACTTAATAATCTAAGCAGCACAACGTATGTCCCTCATAGCATGACCATTTCCTACCTCACTGAATACTTTGAGTGCAACAGTAAAAGAACAATTTAAGACAGTGCAGCTGCTGGCAAAGATGGGGTAGGAAGGACACGATGAATGGCAATTCAAAAACTAGAAAACATTTACACATTAATACCTGCATCAACAAAAGCAGTTCTTTCAGTCAACCCTGTATCATCTATGCTTATTTTTTCATAACATTCAGAATTGTTATCCAATGATTTTGAGCAAAATTTGGCATGATAGAAAAACAGCTTTACATGTTTTATGGAAAAAAAAAAAAGAGTAATAATCATTAGGAATTTAATCCTTGTCACTGCATGGAAACTGTGAATCAATGTTGTCAATATGAAATGATATGCACATGCTTACAGGACAAAGACCATGACCACTGAAGGAACAAAAGTGGTGAAAGCTACTGATAGATGCTAAAATGCCTTTTCCTCATAAGCAGGACTAATTCTGTTCCCCACAGGTGCTCATTATGGATTCTGTTATGATATAATATGATACAAGATAAGCCAAAATAACATTTAATCCAACACAGGCTGTTAAAAAGTCAAAGTTCAATTAAACCTGATTCAGTTTGAGCAGAGAGTAGCCACACCACCAGGTTAAAGACAAATAACAAAAGAGAAATTATATTATTTCTGCGTGTGATGCTCTATCTACAGCATTCTTGTTTATTCTTTTTTCTTTATCTTTACAAGGCACAAACTAAATCATAGAGTCATAGAACTATAACTTAGGTTGGAAGGGACCTCCAGGGGTCACTTAGTCTAACCTCCTCTTCAAAACAGGTCTAATTATATCAGGCAGCTTAGGGCTGTGTCCAGTCAAGTCTTGAACACCTCCAAGATTCCACAACCTCTCTCAGCAACCTGTATTTAACCGCCTTCAGGGTAATTTTTTTTATTATTATTGCTATTAATGTGAAGTATGTGAACTAGCTGTGAGACAGGAATATTGCAGGAAAGCATTAGTTTGCAACTGCTGTTCTTTGCTGTCCTTGTTGCAGAATTTGCTACTGCAAGGCTGGTATGCAATGTCTATACAAGGTCTATAAAATGAGAACCTGCTACATATCAGAGGAAAAAGCAGCATCAACTATGCTAATCTATGCACTAAAAAATTTTATGAGGGAAAACATCTTACAATTGTTAACCCAGAATGAAAATGCTAAAGAGGCAACTCTAAAAACAGAAAATGAGGGAGGAAGGAATTAAGAATGAACAGGTAACATTTTTATAACTCCAGTATCTCATCAGCATTAGCGTGCCTAATAGAAGCGATGAGCATGACATAAAAATATTGACTGGGTGTTGAGACACATCTGGTTACTTTCTGAGAGTATTATTGATATCCTGCTGTTCCTTGTGATGGTCTGGTGTCCTGGACACATTCAATATTGAAAATGAAGTTAGAAAGGAATGGAATTATCAAACTAGAAAAGTTCATCTCGAATTCCAGTCTTTAAAATACATATACAGTATAACTGGTACCATATAAGCATTACTTAACCATGTCAAAGTAGATGTATTTTCTGTTTTGAATTACCTTGGATCATTCTAGATGAAACGGGCCTAATCTGGCACACACAAATTTATGCTGTTATCATATATGATCTAGGTTTCTGAATTATAAGAAGTCAGGCTAAAAAGAAGTTTCATGGAAAATGCAATGCAGCAACTCTTTTTTATCTTGATAAAAAATTTTAAAGGTTTCTCTAACGTACTGATATGTAAGATAGAATGTGTTTCTTTTGTGTTAGAGAAAGCCACAGATTCAATACTAATAAGATGATAGAATTTATGAGATTTAGTCATAGGTAATCTTAGAATATGAATATTCTAAGGATTAAATTAACTGAAGTTATCTTAATATTCTGCTTTCAAGTGACACATGAAGCAATGTAAGAAACTCCTGTCTGTGGCTAAGCACAATGTATCTTTAATGAAAGAAGAGGCCAAATATGTCCTAAAGACCAATTCTCAGACATTTCTAACCATTACTGGCCAGTTCCTACTTTACTTGCTCAGGAAAGTATACATAATGACTTTATTGGAATTAGCTTCATGAGAAAAGTTGAATTATTTTATTCCCTTGCATAAAATGACTGTTATTTATGCTTATGCCTACTTATTTTACATATATATACATATCTGTGTACACACAGACACAAACACACTTATTTTGTCTGTTTTTTAGAAGCAGAATTAGAGTATTTTTTCCTGCCAATATGGCTCTAAATATTGACCTAGAGAAAGTAAGTTTGAGATGCTGATAAAATTTAACAGGTTTCATATGAGAGAAGAGAAAATGAAATTATCAGAAGACATGAAAACTCTATTAGGGATCAGCATATGAATCTAGATATTTCCCGACAACTGTCATTCTTGTGCCAAAGTTCAGACAAGCAATAGAGATGTCTCACTCTGCCAAACTCTTTCTATGTGCCTGCCAGCCTTATCATAGCATTAAGGAAACTGAAATAGAACCAACTGATTAGAAACCTAGAGCAAAAGGAGACCTGATTGTTTACTTTGTAATCACCTGTTTACAGAAACAACTGTAGACTGTGAAGACCTCCCAAAGGTTCTTTTATTTACTGTTGTCTCATCAAGGGACTTTCTCTGTACAAGCTGCACTAAAGTTGACACTGATGGAAACTACAGCAGAATACACCTCCGGTTATATCTGCTTTTTTTCCCCCCCATGTATGTAACACATGGTCACAGACCCATGGAAGAGCCACTGTGAGACTGTAGAGTTTTGACTTATGCCTGCTGTATTGTACATCTTTTACACTAAATGGCTTACTTAAAGTGTTAAGATGCTTTGCTTTCAGCTCTCAAAATAATAATAATAACTTTAAAAATTTAATGGAATTACAATTATCATATGAAGTTAAAAAAAAGGGGGGGATTGATTACTAGTTATTCCCTACAGAAAACAGATTCACTAACTCTAAAATACGGTCCTGGACCTCCTCCTGAACACAGCTGGTGGGGAAAATAAGCAAGACTAACTTGTATGAATATCATTATAAATTGACCTCGGTTAATTGTTCTTCACATCCACATGAGTTAAAGCAGGAAGAAATCAGCTTCATTCAAAGCAGCAAGCTAGAAAGCTAGATAATATGGAAAAAAAAAGAAAACTTTCTAGCTTTCAGAATATGTATGCAAAAACTTCTAGAAACTGTACAATAACCTTGATTGAAATTCAAGTTCACAGCCCAAATCAGCTAACAGAAATAGTTGAATGCACATGTCCTCCATTCCAGGTAAACTCAGGAAATAAATGAGTCAACTCCTGATTTTCTCCTTGCCCTCAACAACCACTCCAATGAAATTTTCATGAAAACCAATGTGCTTCTATGAAATAGCATTTTGCAGCAGAAAAAAGGTTGTACACAGACTTTTCCAACCACCTCCATTTGTATGACCTCAAATTAAAAAGAATACTTGTTGCATGCATTCATTTCCTGTATTTTCCAGCTTTATCTTGTCTTAAATTCTGATACACACAAGCCAATTCATCCTGGAATCATCCTCATGCTGCTGGAAACGTACAAGACAAAATGAAGAAATAAAAATGCCACATGAATTTGCCACAAATTCAGAGACTGAAAACAAAGCAATCATATCAGTGACACTGTTAAGAGCTGCACAGTTACTTTGCAGGGTCTCAGAGCCACATCTTGTTAGTGTAAAACAGATTGCAGTCACTCTCTGCTCATATGGAACTGAGGCCTTTAAAGACTACAGTTCCCAGCACACACAGGGCTTAGCAACCTTCCACACACACTAGCCCATCTAACAGATAGGAGACTCTGCGGTCTGTACCACAGTAACACAAATGAAAGCTGCCCTGTAAAAGTCTTTTCCTGGGCTATATTTACTTTGGCTGAAACATTTAGGTAAAATCTTGCCTGCTTCTTTACAGCGGGGAAGCCAGACGAATTTAACTATGGAATCAGGCCTAGGAAATCTGTGCTCTGCATGATATCCCAGACCCTAGTCTATGTGAGATTCCGCTGCAGCTTACTGCAAGGGAAAGTCCTCTGACATGTACACCAAAACAGGAAGCACGGTCATGAATCTTGTAACAGTTATAAAGCTGTGGTAGCAATCTCAGTAAAACATGGCTACGCAGGGAAGAATGAGTCCTTCCTAGGCTCCCCGGAACTTCCCAATGGGAAATGCAAATGTTAAAGTTACATGGATTTGCATAATACGAGCTGAAGGGGGTGGAAAAAGGAGCAGAGATAAGCGTTCTGTGATCACTGTTCCTTCTCCTGCTCTGACTCACATACAAAAAAGGACCAATATCCAGCTGTTCTAAACTGTGCTTGGTACCATCATTGTCTTGAAAAGAACATATTTAATTGCTTCATTTAGCCCTTCACTTAATTCAGCATATTACTGTGCACTTCAGCTGCCACTCAAATGAACAAGATGTGGTGCTGGGGGGAAAACACATCTACTGGGTATCTCATAAACGTGTAGTTGTTTCCCTTTGTGTGAAACAGTAAGCTACCTTTGAATTTATGTATCTTAGAAATAGCTCCCTCATCACTAAAAAGGTGAAACAGCCCTGATCTGCACACACCTACTTGTTGGACTGGCCATGCTCTAATGATTTGCCTAAACTAAGTCACAAGAGAAAATCGATTCATTTCCCTTGGCAAAAATTTCAGAATATCTCTCCCAGAGTGGCGTTGTGTTATTCTTGCACTTCATTCTCAGGGACTGGTTCCCACATGACCATAAACAGTTTATTTGCCTCTTGAAAGTGATCATCATTAGTTTAAGCCACCAGTTTAATTAATTTATCCTATTATTGCCACTCTTTAAGAAAAACAACTCAGTCTTGCAATCTATGGGAAAATCGTTGCAGTTTTACACTGTAAGAGTCTGAAGAGAGGCTGTAAAAAGCAGTAACATATTATCATTTCAAAGTGAGAGAGGTTGTATAAACCAGTCTGTTCAAAATTTCGAAACTAAGAACAGGTTCATACCTTATGCAATATAAAAAGAAATACTAAAACTTAGAAATGAAGTAAGTTTATGAGGTTGGATTGTCAAAATAGACTTTGCCTTAGATTTAGAACCCATCTCTCCTGTTTTGTATTTAAAATGCAGAAAATTAGAGCCTGTAGCAGATTGTTTACTACTCTCTCTCTCTCTCACAAGGTCAACTGTTATCTTTTCTGATAGCTATTTTTTGTAACTTGCTCAGAAAGACTTCAGTGATAGATATTCCACAATCTTTCGCTCCAACATTTCAGTCTCTCTATTAGAAAGTGATTCCCAGTGTTAAACATGAAGCATCTTGCTATAGGGTAAACCTATTACTTATCCTGTCCACAATTCCAACTTTTCATGTGCTGAAAACTTTCATCGTTCCCCAATTTCCCTCCCTCATTCTTCTCTTCTTTACAATGTCAGTTATTATGGTCCTTTCTCAAATGCCAGTTTTTTAGACCTTCTTTGTATTTGTTGCAATCCTACAGAATACCTTATTTTTAAAGTTCCATTTAAAATTTCATTTAAAATTTCAGAAATCCTGGACAAAATATAACATTGTATTTCAGATCAAACAAAATGCACTATTGCCTCTGAAACATTTTTTTCAAGTTTGGTTTTAGTAGGAATATTGGAGAAAAATGTATTTTCATTTGACCCCAGATTACTTTTTCTTTTTGATTTTGTGGTTAAAGAGATGAACTAGAATATCAGTTATGTTTATACCTCTACTTAAAAAGAGTGTGAATTCATGTTTTGTGCCCTTCAAAGCTATGAAGCTTTGCACACAGAGTTGAAAATGTAAAGCCATTCAATAACCTCAATACCCAAATTATTAACAGACACACAATCTGCACTTACAAAAGAACTTATTCATAGGAACTAGTGTGCTAAGATTGCCACGTACATATTCCAAAACTACTTTTGAAAATGTAAATCATTTTGTTAATGTTTTGTACTTCAGGATTATTTCCTACATTATATTCTGCAATGCTTTGTCAGATTCAGTGTAAAATAACTGTCAAGTCATCCAAGCGACATTGCTATTATTATATCCTTCAGATGGCTCTTTCCGCACTATAACATTAAGATTTTCCATTTAAATTTTCTTGTTTTCTTTGTTTGGTTTCCTTCTGTTTTTTTTTTTTTTTTTTTTCTTCATTTGAAGCAACTGTATTAAACACAGTACTGTATTCTGTGAGGAGAGACCACATACCACCCATTTAATCATTCTTGCTTAATTCCATCTCCTTCCTCTTAATCTTCTGACCAATGCATTCCAGATGCTCAGTGCCGTAAATAGTTATAATTTTGATTGGTAATTTAGGAAAGAAAGAAGGAAATAGAACGTATATTATAGCAATAAGTGAAGATGAGAGAAAAGAAAATGTCATCATATATGACTCAGACTGATGATTTTCAGCTCTTCGTGCTACATTTGAAAAGTGACAATATTGATGCATGACAAGGTACAAATAACCATTACTTGCAGCAATCTCATTCTTTGTTATTCCCTTGAAAATACCTGTGTGGGTTTTACTAGGGGGAAAAAAAAACTTTAAAAATCTCTACAAGTGCATTGCTGGGTTTAATAAATGTATTAGTGCCAAGTGTCATCCTACAGTGTAACTTTTTCACCACTTGCAATAAATGAAACTTCTAATCATAACTAGAAAGAAGAGGACACACTCTAAAACTGAACTTCAATAACTAAAACATCTACAGAGAGAGAATGGAAAATACAAAGAGCCTTAATCTACTCTCACCCAACACATTATATCATCATTGATGCAAAATAACTAGAAAACATAACTAAATCTGTTGGATCAAACCATCTGAATGGGCGTACACAGAAAAAATGAGATGCAACATTAAATTGCGTGATTATGGTATCAGTTGAGGAAGCAACGTCTATACTCACACGGGACTGAAGTCTAAATTTTTTTCCATTTTGTAGTTTTCTTTTAAAAGAGATTAATGAAAACAAATATATCCCTGTAACTCAATCATTCATTCTAGGATGCTCTGAGCAGTCATGAAAAACTTCTTATATCAGCACTTGTTGGATGTTAAATATAAGAAGAAAGAAAGGACAGTTTGCTAAGAAGCACAGAAGAAAAGAATTCTGAAAATCTTATGTCCCATGCAGTTCCCCAAAAACTACTGTTTTAATCAGTAGTTTCAGCACCCACAATCCCCAACAATAAATTTACTGAAAGATCAACAAGTTCATCATAATGACTCTTTTTGAATAATATTTTTCAACTAAAAGTTAAAACTTTCTAGAAGTCAGCTTTCAAACCCAAGGTCAATCAGGGTATTGAGAGCTGTGACGACACGACTTGGCATTCTAGGCCTGTATCTGGAAGTGCTTAATTTTCCTTTTAAACTCCTGATTTGTGAGCCAGCCTGAAAGGCACATTTAGCCTCTTTAGGCTTCAGTTCCATCTATGCAACATGGGATACTTTACAACTTCAAGTGGAGTCATGAAAATAAATACTTTAAAGTTTTCTTTTTCTTCAGTTAATGTGGTAATGTTAAGGTAACAGACAATTTTTGTTTAACTAGGAAAGAAGGAAGGTTCTCTTCTCTATGAGAAAAGTTATTCTAAGTTTTACATTTTCTCACTTTTTATATAAAATTAAACTAATCCACTGCAGAGTTTTAAAGCTATGTGAGTCAGCTAATTTCAAACGTACATTCACTTTGGAAGATCTAGTCCAAATACAACCTTCACACAATGAGACACTTAGGTTCATAGGAGGTCTGTTTCATATTCAAGAAGATTTCTATGGAAAATATTCACATTAGATGCAATTCCTCACACACAAAAAAAATCTAAGCGTGAGAATTAATAATCTCAGTGAAAAGCACTGAGATACTGAAGTACTAAAAACAGTAGTATGAGAATTTTTTATTTCTCTAATTTTAGGATCCTTTGTTCGCTCTTTAATTTTAACACCAAAGCAGTGAAGACAGCTGTGTGCTGTATGCTGGACTACAGTATGCATTTCAGAAGCTATATAATAAGTTCAACCTGAACATGGACTCCTACTATTTATGTTATTTATTTATCCCTTCAGGACAATTCACAGTGGTGTAGAAACACAACAGAAGGCCTAGCAATCACTTACAAACCATTTAAGTTCTATTTGAGGACTTAAATAGTCTATAGCCCTTGTGTGAGTCCTTTTACAGGAGCATGTCATCTGTTGAAATAAAGATTTCCTATTTATAAGTCAGTACTGGGCTACATTTTGAATAACTATATCTGAGTGACTGGAATGTAAAAAAAAATTACATTCTAATAATTAGTGACCATTAGATCTATGAAAGACCTAGAACATCCGAGGAGGCAAGAAGTACTTCAGACTTCCACAGTTAGGTGTTTTCTGATGACAAAAGCTCCAAATCAGATCTGTGTTTGCAGCTCTTTGTACAAAAATACAATAATAAAGCCACAATAAATATTAGTCTCACAAATTTTCCAAGCCATCTATGCATGTTTAACAAGATCCTAAGCATCTAACTTTCAGGGTGTTTCTCTGGTCTCATATGTACATTGTTCCTTATCAGAATTATTGTGTTGATATTTCACTGAAGCGTAGAGTGGCAAGAATAAAGAGCAATAAACTGCAGCCAAAACTTGGTATGGAACCATCAATCTCTACAAAGCATACAACATCACAACAACTAAGTCAGAAAGCAAAACCTGCTATCTCAAGAGGTAATTGTTGCACTTTTCAACCCTTTGAAGAGTACCTCGAGGTAAATAAAATAAGCACAGAGAAGTGTGGGGGGCAGAAAAACAGAACGACTTACCCATAACGTTCCATTAGTGTTAACTTGAGCTGTTAACCGCATAACTCGAGGCATTTTTGTCGTCTTCTCATAGCAATAATTACGAGATACTGTACTAAATTCCATACAGTGCAGACATTAATATTTAAAGCAATACTGTCTATAAAAGTAATAGGAGAACTGAAGTTAATAATACTGCATTATTTTAAGGGGTTTCACTATGAAATAGCTGAGATATTCCAGACCGTCTAAATGAATCAACAAATCCAGCTGGCTTCTCAGATACCTACCTGAAACATCTGATGTCCACTCCATTTTTTTTATTTGTTTTTGTTGATATGCTTTCTATTTTACTAACTAGCTAATAAATGGGGTAAGGAAAAAAACAGCAAAAAGAAACAAACAAGATTCAAAAGTCTTCCACCTTAGTTAATATCTCCAAATAATTTACAAAAGAATAAAAAGCATCAAACTCTAGTAAAAGTTGTAATGAAATGTAACATCACAGGAAAAATTGAAAGATTTTCTTTGTCCATTCAATACTCAAAGAAAAACCTATTCAGAATTAAAATTTCAATTCTTATTTCTGCATCTGCATGTATGAGAATGGATATTAGCCACTAATCATTAAAAGTACACGTGGACAGACCATCATTATGAAGTTTTCTTAAACTTTGCAAAATGTGACACGTCTCAGCATCTATCAATAATAACTGGAAGAAGTATTTACTAAAAATCATTGGGTGACAAAGGGGCTGGATAAATATGGTGACACATTCTTGGCATGACTGAGAAACGAGTTTTGGCTTGGTTGAGGTCTCCCAAATGTATCCTACACATCTAGCTAATGAGGCAGGACAATCATTAAACTTGGCTGAATTAATATGACATGAATAGAAGAATCTGCAGATGCAGTGATAGAAATGAAAGTAGGTCACATTCTCACAATTTAAATAGAAACAGTCTAGACAGAATTAGCATCAGTCTTGTAAGTCATGTATTAAACCCCACAACCAGAATCTGTAACATCTGTAATGACTGATAATAAATATAAGTAAAAATAAGACAAAAATAAAAAGATCACAGCTATACTTAAAAACAACAAAAAAATGGCTTTAGCGAGAATTCAGTGAATAAGAATGTTTGGAGAACAAAACCCAGTAAATAATACAATTTCCAAAATCATCCAAAATAAATAATAAATAAATGAGAGTGAAAAAGAGTAACAATACTTTACAGAAGTATTCAAAAGGTTTGTTTTCTCACAAATTCTTGGTAGAAAATGCAACTTGCTAAAAGAATTAAAATCAAAAGGCTGTTGGGGTAAGGATTAAAGAAAAAACCCCACCTCTGGTCCGTTATTTCCCCTGCCTTCACTCTTTTCTTCATTCTTTTGAAAAAAATGCTAATGCAATGTTAGCAGGACAGGGCAGAGAGCAATGAAATGATGAAGACAAACAACTGAAATATGTATTGCTATAAACATTTGTGCTTTTAAGAAACATTTCCTCATTAAAGAATGTTCTCCATTTAAAAAAAGGTATGAATAATGTACACAGTAAATAAGGAGCTATATATTGTGATTATCATTCTTTCTATATATAAAAAAGTAATATATATTATATGTATATATATTTTAATCTGTCTCTCTATACATATATAATATTTGATCTGACCAGTTCTCAGGTGAACTTTCTCTGTGAAATTGTCTTTTTCTGGGTCTTTTCCCCTCCTGAAACTGAACGAAGTGACCACCAAATAATTTTCGAAGTCATGACTTTGCAGAATATTATATTGGTTGTTGCAGTTAGAAGGGTTTAATGTAGTAATTAGCATGTCATCGTTTGAGTGCTTGATTGATCAGCATGCCAATATTAGGAGCCTTGTACTTCTAAGGGCAGTCTGCCATAGCAGTACGTTTTACAAGAGGATGCTATTATGTTTCATGGTACGACCATATTTTCATTTTGGGTAGTTACACTCCACCGAGAATGTCTACATCATCTATACATCATCTTTACTGTTTATAGTCTTCCTCTGTCCACGCTTTCTTTTTTTCCCCCCATCTTATTTATAAAACAAATCAGCTAGAGCATATGAATGTATGCAATCATTAGAATTTGACTTATTACATCTTTCAAGAGATGTAAG
This sequence comes from Apteryx mantelli, assembly GCF_036417845.1. NCBI lineage: Eukaryota > Metazoa > Chordata > Aves > Apterygiformes > Apterygidae > Apteryx > Apteryx mantelli. The sequence goes on from NC_089981.1 coordinate 42,141,157, forward strand.
TCAGAGCTACCTGTGCATATTATGTGTAATAGGTGAGTAGAGAATTACCTTAATCCTTAAAACATTTGCAAATCTTTAGTACATAAGGGACAACATAGGTTGGGATCATATACCATTTTCTCATTTAATTTAGAGCCACACATATATCAAAGGTCCCAGTGTTTTGGTTTTGTACCAAATGGTATTTACTTGCTACTGATTATGCATAGAGTAATCACTCTTGAGCAATGGTCAAAAATACTTTAGTTTGTTACAGTAAGGACAGACATGGTTGTCTTGAGGTAAAAGTTCAGAGATGTTACAAAGATCTTGCTTTCAGTTTTGCAAGAACATTCTGTGGGAATCTAGAAATATTTAATTATCTTTCTGCATTTCTCTTTCCTTGTTTGGATACTACTACTACGCCTAATAATAATGTCTAAATATTTGTTTATTCAGTGAATATTTATTCATTTTTGCAGAGAATAGGCTTTCTCCAACAGGGGAAAAACAGTTTTTCAGCAACTTTTTTTTTTTCTAACACTTCTGAAAGCAAAAAATAAAAAGCAATTTTGGGAAATAAATGCTTTAGCAAAACTTTGGATGGTGAAAAATATACAACAGCAAAATATTAGTATTGTTCACATCTCCTAGAGGTCATTTCTCCTTCAAAAAATATTTTCCCAATGTGCTTTTTTTGTACTGTCCTTTCAGTTCCAAAATCGGAGAAAGGAAAAACTAATAAGAAAACAACTAAGAGGCAAAAAAAAAAATTAAAGCTGTATAGTTTTAGAAATGGAGATTAATATATTTGACGAATATTTCATTTACTGTTTCCAAAATTAAATTTCAAATGGAAAATTTGAATTAAAGCAGAAAAACTAAAACTCAGAATTTTTAAAAATCTGAAAAATATTCATTTTTCCCCCAAA